>NC_091983.1:52140288-52795913 GCF_044704955.1 Pristiophorus japonicus
TATAATTTTTTTAAAAAGTTTTTTCAGAATCCAAGCCATGTTCCAGAACCACCAATTGGATAGCTGGAGGCCTGGTTTGACCATTGATTTTGCATTCAGCAGATCTCAGCCCTGAGAATCCCTGTCCCACTTCTTCGAGTGTTGAGCAGCCAGAAGCTCTACCCTTCACAAGGCAATCACTCAGCATATCATTATCCTGAGCCAAGGGGTGTGAATTCTCAGCCCTAGGTTTCCATTAGCATATCTAGCTCCCCATAAACTGAAACCCGTACACTGGACTAAATTCTCTAAATATATAATTATGATACATAACCATGTGGGTGGCCCACTACATTCTTGTGTATACTCCAAAAGGTGGTAAATACCACAATGTCAGCTAAAGTCGCCATGCCGGCTCCTTTATAATTAAGCCTAAGGCCCAAAATCTGGGGATCTCGGGCTTCACCATTCAGGTTCAGGGAAAGTTCCCTGCATCCCTCCCTCCCCCACCCCCGCGCCCCACATACGCCCAAAATTGGGCGTACCTGAATTTCTGGGCCCCCCTCTCAAGCACATCTCCTGATGGATCAGCCATTAGGGATAATCCACCCAATATTTACAGGGAGGCGGGTGTGGCCGAAAATGGATGACGAGCCTGGCGAGCCGGGGAGGCAGAGATCCTGCTGATCCTAACGGAAGACCGCATTAACATCTTGTAGCTCTGTTTCCTGGCCAGCAGCTGGTCTATTGGCGGATGGGAAGGAGCACCAGTAGCAGGAGGCTGCAGCCTGGGCTCCTTGGGGATGGTCCCTGGCAATTGCAGGGGTGGGAGGGGTGGACGTCGGTATTCGGGGCTGGCAGGGGGCAGGTCTGCTATTGGGAGGGTTGAGGCAAGGCTGGATATCCGGGCTGGGTGGGGGTGAGAGGCTGGTGATCAGAGCTGGGGGAGAGGCCTGCTATCGGGAGGGCTGGGGGAGGCCAAAGTCTTCCTTGAGGGGCCTGGGGGGAGAACTCTCTCCTCCTGGCCCACAAGGAATGCCGAAACAGCTACTTACCTTGTGGCGTCGGCAGCCCCCATCTCCCTTTCACTGCCGAGTTTTTCGAGCCCTGAGAAATCCATGCAGCAATAGTAAATTTCAAATCAGGCTCCCAACTACACTGTGGCAGCCCAATTTGAACATGATAATGAAGCATCCCACCTCTCCATCTTGGACTCTTGGACGCCCTGATATCTGCCGTCATAAAAATGACGGCGCGTGAATATGCAGCGTGTTGGGGTTGCATTCTGCACATTTCATATTTTTACCTGAGTACTGACTCCCACCCATTGTGGGGTTGTTAATATTGAGGCCAATTAATCTCATCAATTTCTACAAGTCTGTACATATTAGCTTTCGAATGACGATTCCCCCGCTACGAACAAACTTTGACATTATCAGTTTCTGCATACAGGCAGTGGGATAGAAACAAATGCTAGTTGCCTCTGATAGAAACATAGAAACATAGAAAATAGGTGCAGGAGTAGGCCATTCAGCCCTTCTAGCCTGCACCGCCATTCAATGAGTTCATGGCTGAACATGCGCTTCAGTACCCCCTTCCTGCTTTCTCGCCATACCCCTTGATCCCCCGAGTAGTAAGGACTTCATCTAACTCCCTTTTGAATATATTTAGTGAATTGGCCTCAACTACTTTCTGTGGTAGAGAATTCCATAGGTTCACCACTCTCTGGGTGAAGAAGTTTCTCCTCATCTCGGTCCTAAATGGCTTACCCCTTATCCTTAGACTGTGACCCCTGGTTCTGGACTTCCCCAACATTGGGAACATTCTTCCTACATCTAACCTGTCGAAATCCGTCAGAATTTTAAGCGTTTCTATGAGGTCCCCTCTCATTCTTCTGAACTCCAGTGAATACAAGCCCAGTTGATCCAGTCTTTCTTGATAGGTCAGTCCCACCATCCCGGGAATCAGTCTGGTGAATCTTCGCTGCACTCTCTCAATAACAAGAATGTCTTTCCTCAAGTTAGGAGACCAAAACTGTACACAATACTCCAGGTGTGGCCTCACCAAGGCCCTGTACAACTGTAGCAACACCTCCCTGCCCCTGTACTCAAATCCCCTCGCTATGAAGGCCAACATGCCATTTGCTTTCTTAACCGCCTGCTGTACCTGCATGCCAACCTTCAATGACTGATGTACCATGACTCCCAGGTCTCGTTGCACCTCCCCTTTTCCTAATCTGTCACAGTTCAGATAATAGTCTGTCTCTCTGTTTTTACCACCAAAGTGGATAACCTCACATTTATCCACATTATACTTCATCTGCCATACATTTGCCCACTCACCTAACCTATCCAAGTCACTCTGCAGCTTCATAACATCCTCCTCGCAGCTCGCAGCTCACGCTGCCACCCAACTTAGTGTCATCCGCAAATTTGGAGATACTACATTTAATCCCCTCGTCTAAATCATTAATGTACAATGTAAACAGCTGGGGCCCCAGCACAGAACCTTGCGGTACCCCACTCGTCACTGCCTGCCATTCTGAAAAGTACCCATTTACTCCTACTCTTTGCTTCCTGTCTGACAACCAGTTCTCAATCCACGTCAGCACACTATCCCCAATCCCATGTGCTTTTTAGGCAGGGAGGTGTTGCTACAGTTGTACAGGGCCTTGGTGAGGCCACACCTGGAGTATTGTGTACAGTTTTGGTCTCCTAACTTGAGGAAGGACATTCTTGCTATTGAGGGAGTGCAGCGAAGATTCACCAGACTGATTCCCGGGATGGTGGGACTGACATATCAAGAAAGACTGGATCAACTGGGCTTGTATTCACTGGAGTTCAGAAGAATGAGAGGGGACCTCATAGAAACGTTTAAAATTCTCATTGAAACTGTGGCTGTACCTAAACAGTTTTATGTTCAGTCCCAAGGCACTCTAGTTAAATTGTTTTAACTAGTTTGACCAACCAGAAACATCCTATAAGTTACATAAGACAATGCTGGTTGTCTAGTTACTAGTACAGTAAATGACACCTTTACCAAAGAGAGTCAGGAGCAGGAAGTGGGATTGACTGTAGATGAGGTTTCTGAGGGGAAAGAGCACCATGATCTTTCCTACCAACCATCAGTCTTGTTGTTGAAGTATTTGAAGGTGATTTCTCACAAAAAGAGGCTGATAGGACAGCGAGAAAATGATGTCAAGAAAATGGGAAAGGGGAATGAATGCAATTGGCCTTTGGGCTTTTGAAGTACAAGAGGAGAGGCTCAGACTCTTACGGGGCAATTTTAACTGAACCCACTTGTCGGGAAACTGACAGGACTGATGCACTGCTGGTTTTACACCCTACCTCATCTTAGTCTGCATTGTCCCCTCCTGATAGCCAAGTTGTGCAGCATGCAGCACACCACCACGAATTGAGCTACCTGCTCAGGGTGGTATTGGAGCTCGCTTCCTAAGTGGTCCAGGCATCTAAAGCACTGCTTAAGCACTCCAATGTTTTTCTCCACGATATTGCGAGTGGCTCTGTGGCTCTCGTTGTATCGCTTCTCGGCTTCGGTGTGGGTTTCACACAGAGGGGTCATCACCCAAGTGATGAGGCCATATCCTTTGTCAACAAGCATCCAGCATTGACTTTGTGGCTAATTGATAAATAAGTCAGATACAATGCTCTCGCGCAGGCTGTGAGCGTCATGGATGCAATCCGGAAATTTAGCATTCACTGCCATTATAATCACTGCCATGAGAATGATCAGGAGATTCAAGAACTAATAGACTGCAAGCGCAGGGCATTTCTGAGCCTTAAACAGCAACCCAACTCGGGAGCAGCAAAGCAGCATTACAGACGGCTAAAGGCTAAAGTCCAACAAAAAACCCGGGACCTAAAGAACAGGTGGTGGATGGAGAAAGCACAGGAGACACAGCAGCTGGCCGACAGCCATGTTGTGCGAGGTTTCTTCACCGCAGTCAAGGCCACATGCGGACCAAACTCTCAAAGCCCCACCCCACTCCTGGCCAAGAACAGGGAAACACTCATCAAGGACACCGAGGCAGTCAGGGCCCGCTGGAAGGAGCACTTCGAAGATCTCCTCAACCGAGACTCTGCCTTTGACTCGAGTGTTCTCCACTCCATTCCGCAGCATGCGACCCGCCACCATCTCAGTGAGACCCCAACACTGCATGAGGTAGAAAAGGCCGTAAGACAGCTTAAAAACAACAAGGCTACGGGAGTGGATGGAATCCCTGCTAAGGCACTGAAGTATGGCGTAGAGGCACTACTGGCGTGAATACATGACCTCATCTCTCTCATCTGGAGGGAGGAGAGCATGTCTGGTGATCTTAGAGATGCAGTGATCATGACCATCTTTAAAAAAGGAGACAAGTCCGACTGCGGCAACTACAGAGGAATCTCCCTGCTATCAGCCACTGGGAAAGTCGTCGCTAGAGTCCTCCTCAATCGTCTTCTCCCCGTGGCTGAGGAGCTCCTCCCGGAGTCACAGTGCGGATTTCGTCCCCTACGGGGCACATGTTTTTTGCAGTGTGACAGCTGCAGGAAAAATGCAGGGAACAGCACCAGCCCTTATACATGGCCTTCTTCGACCTTACAAAGGCCTTTGACACTGTCAACCGCGAGGGTCTATGGAGCATCCTCCTCTGTTTCGGATGCCCCCAAAAGTACGTCACCATCCTCCACCTACTCCACGAAGACATGCAAGCCGTGATTCTTATCAACGGATGCATCACAGACCCAATTCATGTCTGGACCGGGGTCAAGTAGGGCTGCGTCATCGCCCCAACCCTCTTCTCAATCTTCCTCGCTGCCATGCTCCACCTCACAGTTGATAAACTCCCTGCTGGAGTGGAGCTAAGCTACAGAACCAGTGGGAAGCTGTTCAACCTTTGCCATCTCCAGGCCAGGTCTAAGACCACTCCAACCTCTGTCGTCGAGCTACAGTACGTGGACGAAGCCTGCATCTGTGCACACACAGAGGCTGAACTCCAGGACATAGTCGACGTATTTACCGAGGTGTATGAAAGCATGGGCCTTATGCTAAACATCCGCCACCAGCCTGTCCTCGCCGTATAGCACTGCCCCCCAAACATCAAGATCCACGGCGTGGCCCTGGACAACGTGGACCACTTCCCCTATCTCAGGAGCCTCCTATCAACAAGAGCAGGCATTGACGACGAGATCCAACACCGCCTCCAGTGTGCCAGTGCAACCTTCGGCCGCCTGAGGAAAAGAGTGTTTGAAGACCAGGCCCTCAAAACTGTCACCAAGCTCATGGTCTACAGGGCTGTAGTAATACCCGCCCTCCTGTATGGCTCAGAGACGTGGACCATGTACATTAGACACCTCAAGTCACTGGAGAAATACCACCAGCGATGTCTCCGCAAGATCCTGCAAGTCCCCTGGGAGGACAGACGCACAAACATTAGCGTCCTCGTCCAGGCCAACATCCCCAGCATTGAAGTACTGAAGACACTTGATCAGCTCCACTGGGCAGGCCACATAGTTCGCATGTCAGACACGAGACTCCCAAAGCAAGCGCTCTACTTGTAACTCGTCCACGGCAAACGAGCCAAAGGCGGGCAGAGGCAACGTTACAAGGACACCCTCAAAGCCTCCCTGATAAAGTGCGACATCCCCACTGACACCTGGGAGCGCTTGACCATAGACTGCCCTAAGTGGAGGAAATGCATTCGGGAGGGCGCTGAGCTCCTCGAGTATCGTCGCCAAGAGCATGCAGAAATCAAGCGCAGACAGCGGAAGGAGCGCGCGGCAAACCAGGCTCCCTGCCAACCCTTTCCATCAATGACTATTTGTCCCACCTGTGACAGAAACTGTGGTTCTCGTATTGGACTGTACAGCCACCTAAGAACTCATGCTAAGAGTGGAAGCAAGTCTTGCTCGATCCCAAGGGACTGCCTATGATGATGATGATGAATTTGCTGGTGGTCGACAACGAGTTGCACATTCAGGAAGTGGAATCCCTTGCGGTTCCTGAAAACCTCTGGATCCTGAAAAGGTGCCCGCATCATGATCTGCGTATAGTCTATTGCTCCCTGCATCTTGGGGAAATTAGCACTTCAGTAGAATCCTAGAGCCCTCTCAGTCTGAGCCTCCCTGGTCATAGGGAAGCTGATAAAGTCCATCCTGCGTGAGTACAGGGCTTCAGTGACCTGTCTAATGCAGCAATATGTGGCATGCTGAGACATATCGCAAATGTCGCCAGCTGAGGCCTGAAAGGAACCTGACGCATAGAACGACAGTGCCGCGTTGACCTTGACTTCAACGGATTGTGCGGTCCTGATGGTGCTGGCAGGCTGCAGATCTCCCCTTATGAGCTGGCATATCTCACTGATGACTTCTTTCTGGAAGCGCTGTCATGTATGTAACCTCTATGTAACACCACTGCAATACTGTATATACTTAAGCAATGCACACCTTGACCACAGGGGGTGAACTTGTGGGAGACACTCTTTACCTGGTCATCCAGGTATATAAAGGGAGGTCCCATGCAGGGTCATCACTCCTTGTTCCTGTGACTAAAGGTTCAGGTCATAGAGTGACCTTGCCCATAGAATGTGCCTCATGTGGGTTTTGTGCCATTGAGTAAGGACATTACATTGACGACGAGAAACGGGAATCAACGACCTACGAGAATGGCCACCGGTAGCACAGAGGAACGGTACTGTGTTGGCGAGGACTGGGACGATTTCATTGAGAGGCTCCAGCAAAGCTTTGTCATGAAAGAATGGCTGGGAGATGCAGTGGCCGACAAGTGAAGGGCCCATCCGCTGACCAGCTGCGGATCGAAGACTTATGCGCTCATGAAGGACCTACTAGCACCCGAAAAGCCGGCAGACAAAACCTTTGAAGCGCTCAGCAAACTAATTGGTGAGTACCTCAAACCAGCGAGCAGCATACACATGGCCCGACACAGATTCTATACCCACCGACGTTGTGAAGGACAGAGCATACCGGACTTCGTTGCAGACCTCCGGCGTTTGGCCAGCCTCTGTAAGTTCACAGATGCCTGCAGGGGGGAAATGTTAAGGGACTTCTTTATTGAGGGCATCGGTCATGCGGGGATTTTCCAAAAGTTAATTGAGACCAAGGACTTGACCTTGGAAGCGGCGGTGTTGATGGCTCAGACTTTCATGGCGGGGGAGGAGGAAACCAAATTAATATACGCGCGCAATTCTGCGTCCAACGCGGCGGGGAATCAGGGAGTCAATATATAAATGCGACTCAGAGCCCCGCAGGCAGGCAAGGGCAGTTCGACACACTTCAGGCAGCAATAGACCCCAGAGTAGGTTTTCAACAGAGACAATGGCAGGCTGAATGGACATTTACGCCATCACAGTGGACAATGCAGTCTGGGATGGGACCATTGACACCCACTAACAGGGTACTTAAGGGCAGTCAAAGGGACAATCAGCGAGGAATGCCGGGTCATAGCTCCTTTGTTCACAACAATGGGAATCTCAGCTCATGCTGGAGGTGTGGGGGCAAACACTTTGCCAGGACTTGCAGGTTTCAACAATTTGTCTGCAGAAATTGCAACCTCAGTGGCCATTTAGCTTGAATGTGCAGGAAGCCTGTAACCAGGCTAGTTTACGAGGCAGATGGACCAGAAGAGGGGTCTGTGAGGCAGGGTGACTCTTGGGGCAAATCAATGGACGCTGAAGTTCAGCGGGTTCATGTGGCAAACATTCACAGCTCATATACCAAAACACCACCAATGATGATGAAGGTTTTATTAAACGGTATCCCTGTACACGTGGAGCTGGACACGGGGGCCAGCCAGTCACTCATGAGCGTTCAACATTTCGAAAAGCTATGGCCACTCAAAGCCAGTAGACCCAAACTAGAACGCATTGAGACACAACTATGGACATATACCAAAGAAATTATTCCAGTACTAGGCAGTGCAATGTTGCCGGTCACACACAATGGATCAGTGAACCGGCTGCCGCTCTGGATTGTCCCGGGCAATGGTCCCGTACTGTTGGGGAGGAGCTGGTTAGCTGAGATGAACTGGAAATGGGGGTTGTGCACGCAATGTCATCTGTGGAGCGAAGTTCGTGCTCACAAGTCCTACAACAATTTGAGTCACTATTCCAACCTGGCGTCGGGACGTTCAAAGTAGTGATGCGCATCACCCCGGATGCCAGACCAGTGCACCACAAAGCCAGAGCGGTGCCGTATGTGATGCAGGAGAAAATTGAGAGCGAATTGGACCGTTTGCTGAGAGAGGGCATCATCTCGCCCGTTTGAATTCAGCGATTGGGCGAGCCCCATCGTTCCCGTCCTAAAAGTTCTGTCAGGATCTGTGGCGACTACAAGGTGTCCCGACAAGACCAATACCCACTCCCGAGAGCGGAGGATCTTTTCGCCACGCTGGCAGGCGGCAAGCTGTTTACCAAGTTGGATCTCACTTTAGCCTACATAACCCAAGAACTGGCCGATGAATCAAAACTACTGACCACCATCACTACGCACAAGGGACTGTTCGTTTACAACAGGTACCCGTTTGGCATTCGATCAGTGGCCGCAATTTTTCAAAGAAACATGAAAAGCCTGATTAAATCCATTCCTGGAACAATCGTATTTCAGGTCAACATCCTCATTACGGGTCGTGACACCGAGGAACACCTCCACAACCTGGAGGAGGTGCTACGCTGACTGGACCACGTAGGCCTGCGACTCAAGAAGTCTAAATGTGTGATTTTAGCTCCTGAGGTTGAGTTCCTGGACATGAGGGTTGCTGCAGATAGGATTTGGCCCACTGAATTCAAAACAGAAGCGATTCGGCGAACGCCCAGGCCCGGCAACACATCGGAGTTGCGTTCATTTCTGGGACTCTTGAACTATTTCGGGAACTTTCTGCCGAACTCGAGCACGTTGTTGGAGCCGCTTCACGTACTCCTGCGTAAGGGTTGAGATTGGTTTTGGAGGGACTGTCAAGAATGGGCTTTCAATCGGGCGTGGAACATACTTTGTTCAAATAAGTTATTGACCCTGTACAACCCCTGCAAGAAATTGGTTCTGACATGTGATGCATCGTCCTATGGGGTTGGGTGCGTGTTGCAGCAGAGTAATGCTGAGGGCCAACTACAACCTGTGGCTTATGCTTCCAGGTCGCTCTCTCAAGCATATGGGATGGTTGAGAAGGAGGCACTTGCATGTATCTATGGTGTAAAAAAAAATGCATCAGTACCTTTTTAGCAGGAGGTTCGAATTAGAAACAGACCACAAGCCATTAACATCCTTGTTATCAGACAGCAAGGCTGTCGATGCCAACGCGTCAGCCTGCATACAGCGATGGGCTCTCATGCTGGCTGCTTATGACTACTCCATCCGGCACCAGCCTGGCACCGAAAATTGCGCTCAGCAGGCTTCCACTGGCCACCACCGAGGGTGCAGCGGAACAAAGCGCTGAGATGGTCATGGCCGTTGATGCCTTTGACAGCGCAGGCTCCCCCATCACAGCCCGCCAGATCAAAATCTGGACCAACAGAGATCCCCTCCTGTCTCTGATTAAGAAATGTGTCCTGACTGGGGATTGGCGCCTGCACACAGAGCATGCCCTGAGGAGGTCAGACCGTTTCACAGGCGGATGGATAAGCTCTCCATCCAAGCTGACTGCCTACTATGGGGCAGCCGGGTAGTCATGCCCCAGAGGGGCAGGGAAGAATTCATCAGGGAATTCCACAGCGAGCATCCAGGCATTGTTCTGATGAAGGCCATTGCCCGGTCACATGTTTGGTGGCCGGGAATTAATTCAGACCTGGAACACTGTGTTTGCAGGTACACGACGTGTGCCCAGCTGGGTAATGCCCCCAGGGAGGCCCCGCTCAGCCCGTGGCCCTGGCCCACCAGGCCATGGTCACGTATTCATGTAGACTACGTGGGCCCGTTCATGGAAAAAATGTTTCTCATTGTGGTAGATGCGTACTCGAAATGGATCGAGTGCTTCATTTTGAATTCGTGCACGACATCCACCACTGTGGAGAGTCTACGTGCGGTCTTTGCAACCCACGGTTTGCCGGACATCCTTGTTAGCGATAATGGCCCACGTTTCACGAGCTACGAATTCCGGGAGTTCATGTCGGGCAATGGCATCCACCATGTCAGGACAGCACCATTCAAGCCGGCCTCCAATGGCCAGGCGGAATGTGCGGTCCAAATCATTAAACAAGGCATGCTCAGGATTCAAGGACCCTCCCTTCAATGCCGCCTATCGCGCTTCCTGCTGGCCTATAGGTCCCGACCGCACTCGCTCACTGGGGTCCCGCCCGCTGAGCTACTTATGAAACGAACACTCAAAACTCGGTTGGTCCTCATTCACCCAGTCCTGACCGACATAGTTGAGGGCAAGCGCCAGTCCCAAAACGAGTACCATGACCGAAATTCAAGGGGGAGATGTATAGAAATAAATGATCCCGTGTTTGTCCTCAATCATGCCGTGGGGCCCAAATGGCTTGAGGGTACTGTAATAGACAAAGAGGGGAACAGGGTCATCGTAATTAAACTTAACAATGGGAAGATATGCCGTAAGCATCTGGACCATGTTAAAAAAAGGTTCAGCATAGACACTGAGGAACCCGAGGAAGATCATGAGATGGTATTCACACCACCGCCAGTGAACGAGCAACAAGAGCAATCAGCAGCGTGCACAGTCCCAGCGGTCAGCCCGGACAGGCCGGAATCACCACAGGTGACAGGCACTCACACCAAGGCTCAACCCAATTGCGGCGCTCCACGAGGGAGCGTAGACCACCTGAAAGACTTAACCTATGATCCCAAATAAGACTTTGGGGGGGAGGTGATGTCATGTATGTAACCTCTATGTAACACCACTGCAATACTGTATAATACTGTTAAGCAATGCACACCTTGACCACAGGGGGTGAACTTGTGGGAGACACTCCTTACCTGGTCATCCAGGTATATAAAGGGAGGTCCCACGCAGGGTAATCACTCCTTGGTCCTGTGAATAAAGGTTCAGGTCATAGAGTGACTTCGTCCGTAGAATGTGCCTCGTGTGGGTTTTGTGCCATTGGGTAAGGATATTACAAGCAGTGTCCAAAGGCAAGCGGTGTCGCACAAGTTGAGGTAAGACTGCTTCTCCCTGTACTTGCGGAGATGTAATGTCTGCTCCTCCTCATCAGTCTATCACATCTTACATTGGGTACATGATGCTGTCGAGTGTACCTTCTGCCATCTCGAGTCTGCAGCATGTGAGTGGTCATCAAAAGAGGGTGACTAATGACAGACCCCATTCCAACAGCTATCTGTTTTCCACCGATTGTTCACAAAGAATGAATGTCCCCACTGAGACACCTAGTAACTTCCAATTGTCCACAGTATGAAAAGATGTTTGTTCAGATGTTCACATCACCTCCAAGCACCTCCAGAGTACATCTGAACTCACCCGAGATTGAAGCGACCTACGATTTAGAACATGGTGTCCATACCGCTGTGAGTAGTTCCGGTTAATTCAACTTTTTCCCAGCGTTTTTTTCGGCGAGCGAAATTGTCGTCAAGATGTGTGCAAGGTGCCGAAAGTAAGGATGAGTGATATACTGGGCGTTAGTTTTGGCAAATGTGATCTTTATGACAAAAAACAGTGGGCGGTCGATATTATTAAATCTTGGTGTTAATTACCTGCCGAAAGTAACGCTGGGCGATATTATGAGCATTGGTATCGCCCATTCTGATGATTCCGCCCAAAAAAAGTGGGCAGGCAGTATTATTTTTTCCCAGCATTACATACATGGTGAAAGTAAAGCTCAGCGATAAGTGTCCGAAAAATGGGCATCAGTTTCCATTTTGTGGCTAAATGGGCGATATCTGGGCGCGACATCACATTTCAGCGTTAAAATGGACGTTAAGTGGGCATTATGTATGGCAAAATAATGGAAAATCTAACCCATAGTCCCTTAGTTTTAGTTTCCCCTATGAGTGGAAATATCCTCTCTGCATCCACTTTGTCTAGCCCTCTCATTATCTTATAAGTTTCAATAAGATCACCTCTCATTCTTCTGAACTCCAATGTGTATAGGTCCAACCTACTCAACCTATCCTCATAAATCAACCCCCTAATCTCCGGAATCAACCTAATGAACCTTCTCTGAACAGCCTCCAATGCAAGTATATCCTTTTTTAAAATATGGAGACCAAAACTGTACACAGTACTCCAGGTGTGGCCTCACCAATGCCCTGTACAGTTGTAGCAGGACTTCCCTGCTTTTATACTCTATCCCCCTTGCAATAAAGGCCAACATTCCATGTGCCTTGCTGATTACTTGCTGTACCTGCATACTCACTTTTTGTGTTTCATGCGCAAGGATCCCCAGGTCTCTCTGAACTGCAGCACCCTGCAACTTCTCTCCATTTAAATCATAATTTGCTTTTCTATTATTTCTGCCAAAGTGGATAATCTCACATTTTCCCACATTATACTCCATCTGTGGAGTCTTTAGAGAGACCTTGTGGCTGTGAAATTGGTGATGTTAGCACCAATCCTATTATTTTTAAATGTATGTACAAACAAATAACATAAGTACAATCTCAAGCTAGCATACAAAATACAATGTTCACATCAAGGTGACATGAGAACCTGTCACAGACCTGACAAATTTGCACTGGTTGGCTGTTGCCGAGAGTTAAGTTTCTTTATTAAGCAATAATTCATTGTTACATTCAAGAAAAATTTAGTTTTATGAATTCATCAATTCATAGCAAGCCCATTATTATTGTGAATTCTTGTTTTCAATGTCATAAATCTTTCTCTATAATACTTGTCACTTGCCTCTTCTGACACCATATGAATAGTATTACAATAGTATTACAGCTTTTGCAGGCATAGCAGATTACAATGCTTGGCATTAAATGCAATTATTGAATATAGGACACTTTTTAATATTAAATTAAAATGTCCAAAAATACATGTTTTATCTGGAAGGTCATATGACAAATACCTTTAAAATCAGTGGTTCATTATTAAAAGTAATATGTTTTTGATGGATTTCAGTGGAGAGCCTGCTGCTTTTCCTCTGTGAGCCTCTCAGAAGATTGCAGGCTCCAGCTTAATTTTGTCAATGAACACTGAGAAAACCAATCAGAGTTACTGGACCAACCAGTTAAAAAAAGAAACCGCCCATGACCTCTCTCTTCCAATGATTTCCACCATTCTTACCCGTGATCTTCCGCTCTTGTCCACTGGCCTGGTAATGAATCTGAATCTGCATGGGTTCAAGTGGGACACCAATGACATTTATGAGGCCCTGCTATCAAGATTGGCCAGACCTCCACATCCCCCGATTCCCCAGATTTGCCACCTGCTTTGGGGCTCGCGCGCACTGCACCCATCCCCCCCATTAGAATCAAGAATTTATTTTCAATCTTGGGGTCTTCCTTCCTACTTCAGACTTTTAGTACTCTATCTTTTGCTGGCCTGCAGTTTTCATCTAACCTCCTGACTTTGAACTGCTGGGAAAATGAGTGACTATTTTCCTGGGTGTAAAGTCTTGTCCCCTCAGTACAGATTCACACGAGGCATGTAGTGAAGTCAAGGTCACTCTGGACCTGCACCTTTATTTCACAGCTCTGGAATGCTGCACTTGCCTGAGATCTGTCCTTATATACCTGTCTCTTGCAAGTGCACCCCCGATGGTAAGGTATGTTGGTGGTTACAGGTCATATCTTATTACAGTCATGTATAGCATGTTAGGATACAGTTATATATAATAATGTAAGATACATGACACTGGTCTCTTGTGCAGCTACCCTAGTAGCTTTTTAAATTCAAATCGCGTTGCTTATTTGTGAGTGGTGTATGCTGATTTGTTTGTGTGGTTGAGACTGTTTCCAATATGTTCCAGACCTAACATGTGGCTAAAGAGCTGGTGTGGGAAAGAGTGGCTCCTTTTCATGTGACACTGACACCAGTTCTGGAACAGGAAGGAGCTGTACTGATGGGACGGGCTCCTCCTGAACCGGGATAAGACCCGTGTCCTAGCGGAAAGGGTAAATAGGGAGGTGGCAAAGGCTTTAAACTAGTTAGATGGGGGCGGGGAGGGATCTACAAGATATGTAACCAGCCTACATATAAAACAAACAGGAACAGAGAACATAGGAAAGAATAATGTGAGGAAGGACATTGATGGCAAGGGAATAAATAGTTATAGAACAGGAGTCTAAAAAGATGGTTAAACATGAAGTGAGAGGAAATCCTATTAAATTGTCTGCACCTCAATGCACATAGTGTCCCTCATAAAACAGGGGAGCCAGAGCCAATCATACGTTGCGAGGAACCAGACACAGTAGGAATTACTGAGACATGGCTACAGAAAAATCAGGACTGGGAATTGCAAGGTATAACATATTTAGAAAAGGCAGAGGGGGAAAGGGGGAGATGGAGTAGCTGTACTTATAGGGATAACATAATGGCAGCAGAAAAAGTGATGCAACTATCAGCAAGAAAAAATAGAATCCATATGGATAGAGATAAAAGATAATAAAGGATCAATCACACGAATAAATGTAGTCTGCAGACCACCTAATAGTGGAAGGGAGGTGCAGGAAGAAATATGCAGATAAATTAGGAAAATGAGTAATAAACATAGAAAAATAATAATGGGGTATTTCAACTACCTTGATATTAATTGACAGAAGAGGTAGGTAAAGGGCAAAGGCAATTGAGTTTATACAATGTGTACAGGACTCCTTTCTATCTCAATATGTGAAAAACCCAACAAGGGAGGATTCGCTATTGGATCTAGTAATGGGGAATGAACCGGAGCAGATAAGAGAAGTAGGGGAATGTCTAGGCAATAGTGACCATAATATAACATGCTTTAAGATGATAATTGAGAAGGACATAAGTATGACAAAAACCAGGGTAATAGATTGGAGAAAAGCTGATTTTGAGGGGTTGAGAATAGAACTTGGGAAAATAAGATGGGTAACAATATTGGCAAACAATGATGAAACACAGCAATGGGAAACATTTAAAATAGTGTCCAACAGAGTGCAGGAACAATATATTCCGCTAAAAGAAAAGAACATACTAAACACTAATGAGACTCCATGGATGAATAAAACCAAAAGGGAACAATTGAGGGTAAGGAAAGAGGCATACATTAATTGAAAGGCCGCATTAGAGGGAGCAGCATGCGGCGGCCCGGCCCAGAAATCGGTGCGATCCCAGTCTGCAAGACCATCAGCAGGCCGGGGCCATCAGAGGGAGCAGAGTGGCAGCATACCACTGTAGGAGGGCGATGGCTGCGAAGTCAGATCGCTAATTGCAGTGCGAGCTGCCACAGCAGGAGGGACGAAGGAGCGGCAAGAGTTTGTAGAAGGAAGTGACCGGGGCCCAAGAGAGACATGAGTCTGGGGCCCAGAAGAGGCGAGGGCCCAGGGGCAGCACAGGCCAGTCCACACTGCTATATGTGTGCGCTCGGTCCGTGCAGCAGAGCTGGTTTCCAGTCATCTTGGGTAATCCTTGCCACTGGACCAAGACCTAGCTCTGTCAAACCCGTGTGGTGGCTGGTGTGCAACGGACACCACATGTTATAAAAAAATCCAAGCACAGGCATCTTCCACCCTCCAAGATGTAGTTCAGGATCTGGAATATTAGGTCCTTCATTGAAACACTTGTGAACTCATTCCTTTTTGGCGTGGAAGCAAGTCATCCTCATTTCGAGGGACTGCCTATGATGACATAAAATATAGAGACAGCAGGAGAGTGCATGATAAGGGAGAATATGAACAGATTAGGAGAGATGTCAAAAAAGCAATTAGGAAGGCAAAGAGGAACTGTGAAATTAAATTATCATGGAACATAAAACAAAATAGTAAAATATTTTACAGGCATATCAATAAAAAAGGAAGTTTGGGATGGGAATAGGGCCATTAAGGGATAGACAGGATAATACCACAGGTAATGATAGAGAGGTGACAGAAATATTAAATAATTATTTTGCTTCAGTATTTAACCAGGGAGATAGAACAGGTGGCCATGACATTGGATGATGAGATTAGTAATGTGATAAGTACATTTAAAATAAAAAGACAGGATATATTAAATAAACTAAGCAAACTCAATGAAGATAAAACCCCTGGACCGAATGAGTTATATTCATGCATTTTAAAAGAATCTAGGGAAGAGATAGCAGAGGCATTACAACACATATTTAATAATTCGTTATAAAAAGGTGTAGTACCAGGGGACTGGCGGATAGCTAACATAATACTTATATTTAAGAAGGGGGATAGAACATGTCCAGGGAATTACAGACCAGTCAGCTTAACATCAGTGGTAAGAAAAGTAATAGGATCCCTATTAAAGGAGAAAATAGAAGCACATCTAGAAACCAAAAATATAATAATGAGTAGTCAGCATAGATTTCAAAAGGAAAGGCTTGCCTGACCAACCTCAATTTTTTGAAGAGGTGACAGAGAGAGTAGGCAGTAGATGTAATTTATCTAGATTTTAAAAAGGCCATCGATAAGGTACCCCATAAAGGTACCCCATAATAGGCTGATGAACAAAGTCAGGGAACACAAAAACAAAATACTGCGGATGCTGGAAATATGAAATAAAAACAGAAAATGCTGGAAATCTCAGCGGGTCAGGCAGCATCTGTGGAGAGAAACAGAGTTAATGTTTCAGGTCAATGGCCCTTCATACAGGAGGGTTTACGTTTGTCTCTTTCACCTTGTTCATCTTCATTGCTTTCTGTTTCCCGTCTCATGTTTGATCAAGTATCTGCTAAAAGTCAGAGAATGCGGAGTCAGGGGACAAGTAGCAGAATGGATAGCTAGCTGGCTTCAAGACCGAAAGCAGAGAGTAGGGGTAATAGGTAGCTATTCACAATGGCAGAAGGTGGGTAGTGGTGTTCCACAAGGATCAGTGCTGGGACCACTGTTGTTCACAATTTATATTAACGATTTAGACTTTGGAATCAAAAACACAATTTCTAAATTTGTGGATGGCACCAAATTGAGTGGGGGGTCGGGCGGGGATAGTCAATAGTGAGGACTGCAACAAATTAATAACCTTGCAGAATGGGCATATAATTGACAAATTAAGTTCAACACAAATAAATGTAAGGGATTACATTTTGGTAGAAAGAATAGAGAGGTCACTTATTACTTGGAGGGTGTGAGTCTAGTCGGGGTAGGGGAACAAAGGAATCCCAGAGTACAAATACACAAATCACAAAAAATTGTCAGGTTAGCAAGGCCGTAAAAAAAGCAAACCAAGCACTAGGGTTTATTCGAGAGGTATAGAATTGAAAAGTAGGGAAGTTATGCTAAACCTGTATCGAACCTTGGTTAGACCACACTTAAAGTACTACGTACAGTTCTGGTCACCATATTACAAAACGATCTAGAGGTATTGGAGAGGGTGCAGAGAAGATTTACAAGGATGATACCAGAAATGTGAGGCTATACCTATCAGGAAAGGATGAACACGCTGGGTTTCTTTTCTCTTGAAAAAAGAAGGCTGAGGGATGACCTAATAGAGGACTTAAATTATGAAAGGTGTTGATAGAGTGGATACAGAGAAAATGTTTCCACTTGTGGAGAAGAGCATAACTAGAGGCCATCAATATAAGATAGTCACCAAGAAATCTAATAGGAAATTCAGAAGAAGCTTCTTTACCCAAAGAGTGGTGAGAATGTGGAATTTTCTACCACAGGGAGTGCTTGAAGCAAATAGTATAGATCCATTTCATCATCATAGGCAGTCCCTCAAGATCGAGGAAGACTTGCTTCCACTCTAAAAGTGAGTTCTTAGGTGACTGAGCAGTCCAATACGGAAATTACAGTCTCTGTCACTGGTGGGGCTGACAGTCGTTGAAGGAAAGGGTGGGGAGTCTGGTTTGCCTCATGCTCCTACCACTGCCCGCGCTTGCTTTCTGCATGCTCTTGGCGTCGAGACTCAAGGTGCTCAGCGCCCTCCCGGATGTTCTTCCTGCACTTATATCTATAGTAACGACTTGGAGGAAGGGACTGAGTGTAACATAACCAAGTTTGCCAATGATACAAAGATGGGAGGAAAAGCAATGTGTGAGGAGAACACAAAAAATCTGCAAAAGGACATAGACAGGCTAAGTGAGTGGGCAAAAATTTGGCAGATGGAGTATAATGTTGGAAAGTGTGAGGTCATGCACTTTGGCATGAAAAATCAAAGAGCAAGTTATTATTTAAATGGAGAAAGATTGCAAAGTGCTGCAGTACAGCGGTACCTAGGGGTACTTGTGCATGAAACACAAAAGATTTGTATGCAGGTCCAGCAAGTGATCAGGAAGGCCAATGGAATCTTGGCCTTTATTGCAAAGGGGATAGAGTATAAAAGCAGGGAAGCCTTGCTACAGTTTTACAAGGTATTGGTGAGGCCACACCTGGAATATTGCGTGCAGTTTTGGTTTCCATATTTACAAAAGGATATACTTGCTTTGGAGGCAGTTCTGAGAAGGTTCACAAGGTTGATTCCAGAGATGAGGGGGTTGACTTATGAGGAAAGGTTGAATAGATTGGGCCTCCACTCATTGGAGTTCAAAAGAATGAGAGGTGATCTTATCGAAAGGGTATAAGATTATGAGGGGGCTTGACAAGGTGGATGCAGAGAGGATGTTTCCACTGATAGGGGAGACTAGAACTAGAGGGCATAATCTTAGAATAAGGGGCCGCCCATTTAAAACTGAGATGAGGAGTAATTTCTTCTCTCAGAGGGTTGTGGATCTGTGGAGCTGTGGGAGCTGGGACATTGAATAAATTGAAGACAGAAATAGACAGTTTCTTAAACGATAAGGGAATAAGGAATTATAGAGAGCAGGCAGGAAAGTGGACCTGAGTACATGATCGGATCAGACATGATCGTACTAAATGGCGGAGCAGGCTCGAGGGGCCATATGGCCTACTCCTGGTCCTAATTCTTATCTTCTTATGTTCTTATGTTCTTAGGGCGGTCTCTGGCCAGAGACTCCCAGGTGTCAGTGGAGATGTTGCATTTTATCAAGGAGGCTTTGAGGGTGTCCTTGAAACGTTTCCTCTGCTCACCTGGGGCTCACTTGCCGTGTAGGATTTCCTAGTAGAGCGCTTGCTTTGGGAGTCTTGTGTCAGGCATGCGAACAATGTGGCCCGCCCAACGGATCTGGTCGAGTGTGGTCAGTGCTTCGATGCTGGGCGATCCATTTAAGGGGAAGTTAGACAAGCATATGAGGAAAATGGGAATAGAGGGTTATGCTGATAGATTTAGATGAGGAAAGACAGAAGGAGGCTTGAGTGGAACATAAATGCCGGCATGAACTGGTTGGGCCGAATGACCTGTTTCTATGTCGTATATCCTATGTTCTATTGGAATTATCTACTGTAGCAATAAGGGGTTGAAAGTGTTATTTTGTTGTGGATAAACTCAATTAACACTTCATTTTGACAGCAGATTCTAAATACATTTACACATAGTTATGTTTCATGGATTGATATTGACTGGGGGACAGGTCATATTGGTAAGATTAGTATTGTTTGTCCTTTATGTTTAGATTTCTGTTAAATCACGAATTACAGCAGATTAGAGGTGTGGACCTCAGTCAAATGCTTCTTATTCATCCCTTATTGATCCATGTTAATCTTTGTAAGATGGAAACAGTATTTGAAAACACAACGTATCGTCTAATAAGCCTATGTTGATATTGGCTAAAAGATCATTAACAGCATTCAACACATAAATTACACATGCCCTGATGTTTCCTTCTGTGTGTTACATAAGAAATAGGAGCAGGAGTATGACATTTGACCACTCGAGCCGCTCTATCTTAGCAAATCTATAAGTACATTCTCTGTAAATGGTTGTATGGATTCGGAATAAAATATTGGACACAGTATTTTAGGGTTATTGCATAGGATTAACCACTAAAATGTTAACTGAAGAAAATACAGAATTTTATTAATTGGGAACATACTGATTTAAGTCTTAACAGGGTGTTGGAGAAAAAAGTACTGAAGATGTTTAAAACGCTGACCACTCCTTAAGGCAGTGGTTCTCAATTGTTTGGTTGAAGGGCATATTTTTAAATCGATTAGTAATCACGGACACTTCCCATCTAAATTGTAATACTATATAATACTCATAAAATGAAAGTGCTGCATGTAAAGAGTCTGTTAATAATGCTTTTAAGAAAATAAGTATTTGCTTATAGATATCAGTGAGATGGCCGGGCCTGCTACTTGTTGAATAGTCTGTCTATCCTTGGTGAGATGTTTGACAATTTATTTCAAGGCCGAGATCGATAGATTTTTGGTCTTTAGGGGAATCAAGTGATATGCGGATCGGGCGGGAAAGTGGAGTTGAGGTAGAAGATCAGTCATGATCTTACTGAATGGCGGAACAGGCCAACTCCTGCTCCTAATTCTTATGTTCTTATGTAACGCTGCATTTTCTGTTCACTTTCCCACTTGTGAGATTAATACGTGCATGCTGTAGTGGAATCGAAATAGGGAACTGAAAACACACGGGGACAAATCTAAATCTAAATCAATTTATCGTTAAATGAAGTCAAAATCTCTCTAACTCCCTCCAGGCAGTAATGAGTTCTTTCACACATACTGTAGGTGACTTTGAAAAGAGCCTTTGGGTTATTAGATTAATTCTTGGACGATCTTGGTGCTGCCAGCACAGGTTTTTTTCGGCAGGAGGTCGGCCTGGATATTAGGCAGCACCCCACCCTGAGGGATGGTTACCCGTCCCAGCAGCTTGTTGAGCTCCTCGTCGATGCGGATGGCCAGCTGCAGGTGTCTTGGGATGAGGCGATTCTTCTTGGTGTCACAGACCCCTGGAACGTCCCTGAGGTTTCGCGGATCCCAGTTTGAGAACCGCTGCCTTAAGGATTGTACATAGTTGCTCACTAAACTTACTCTGTGAGTACATTTAGTTGTAATTCACTTAATATTAAGTAATGTAAAAGACTTTTGTGTACTTGAGGATCATTTCTTCCCCCATCCCGTCATTTCTGTTCATTGGGATTATATAGGCATCCATCATCAAGCCAAGGAAAAGTGACACCAGGCACAAGCCCTCATAGTTATAAAACATCCAGAATTTATAATGTTACACCTCCATAGACAAATACTCCAAGACGTAGGAGCTTTTGAAGATTGCTATCACTGAGCTAACAGATGAATAACGGGCAAATTACATTACAGATGTATCCCAATGGTCCAGGAAGAAAGAGCTCAGATCGCAACAGTGTGCCATTTTAATTGATTTTTTTTGTTCTCTGCTGATCCGTCTTTGCACATCAGGTTACTAACTTTGTGGCATATTTTCCAGCTGTCAACTCAAGGCATGAATTAAGTGTGAAATTCTGCAAACACAGATAACAGATCACTGGGAAGGAAACAGTTTGCTGCTGGTCCTCTCTGCCAGCACCTCCAGAGCAATTTCTTTAGAAAAGACTGGGTATAGAACCTACCGAGGTTGGAATGCTTGAGATAGCAAGTCCGGCGGTCCAATCTGAATCATTCTATCTCCATATAACAATTACTTGTTGCTCCGGAGAGTCAGAATGAAACATTTAGCTCTAATAAGAATGGACCGTGTCTATTGGAACAGTTCAATATGCCTTTCAGATGGAACTTTGAATTATGGCAAGCTACTATTTCCTGAATTATTGATCTCAGGGTTGAAGAAAACTTTAGTGTTTATTGAACAGAAAGGAACCTCAAAAAAACATCACAACAAAAGTAGACCGATGTGACTTGTTCCTACAGTAATACCAATCCCAATCAGTCACAATTATGCTCATCACTTTCTAGGCAATATCATGGGGCTCAATTTTCCCCAGTGATTTGCGCCGTTTTTTTGGAGCAGGCTGTTTTTTTGGCCTAAGTTTAAAAAAAACACAGTTTCCCCAATCAATTTGCACCAGCGTAACTCAGTTACAATTTTTTTAGCTATTTTTTTTCAAGGGGAGCGGACCAGCATCGGGAGGAGGGGGCGGGGAACTTTAATAATGTAACCTGCCACCCATGCCAACTCTGGCCATTTAGGTAAGTTTGGCCAGCTGAGAATTACTCCAGTTCTTCATAGGCCAGCGTCTGTAGAAAAATCTTCTGGAGAGTTAAGGAAATCGGCGCAGGTAAGTGCAGCAGATTCCCGGACAGCAGCAGCAGGAAAGGTAAGAGAGAGGGGGAGAGAGCAGGGGCAGTGGGGGAAGCCTTTCGGGTATAGTTAGGTGCGGGGACCGGGAGGGAGGAGATCATTCGGCCTGGGATAGGTGCGGGGACTGGGACCAGGAGGATGTTCAGCCTGGGATATGGACGGTGGAGTGGACCGGGAGGCCACTCGCCCTGGGATAGGGGAGGAGGAGTAGATCGGGAGGCCACTCGGCCTGGGATAGGGGAGGAGGAGCAGATCGGGAGGCCACTCGGCCTGGGATGGGGTGGGATAGCGGACCGGGAGGCCAGTCGGCCAGGACTAGGTGCGGGGGAGCAGACCGGAAGGCCACTTGGCCAGGGCTAGGGGCGGGCGAGCGGACCGACAAGCCACTTGGCCTGAGATGGGGCAGGAGAGCGGACCTGGAGACCACTCGGCCTGGGATAGGAGCAGGGGAGCGGACCAGAATCGGGAGGAGGGGGCGGGGAACTTTAATAATTTAATGGAGGTAAGTTGCTGCAATGTATTTTAATGTGTTTGTGAAATTGCTGCAGTATATTTTAATGTGTTTGTGAAGTTGCTGCAATGTATTTTAATGTGTTTGTGCAGGTTGCAAGCTGACTGTATGTTTCACTTTCCAGCCTCAGCCTGCATTGTGTCCGTGGTTACCATGGTAACCCGATCTTTTTGGCAAAGATCAAGGCTCCACTCCCAAAACTAACGGACAGGTTAAGTTGTGCCAAAATGAAGAAATCAAACGGAGAAACTTAGCACATTTTTTTTTGGCATACTTGGGCCCCAAAATAACGGGCGTAACTCTTCAAGTACGCCAAAAAAAAGCTTTGGGGAAAATTGAGCCCCATATTTTGTGACAAGCACATTCTAAGTAACATGTCCAGCAGTATCATTTTTGCAAGAAAAAGTTTACCGTATCTAGTTTTACACGGTAATAGTTTATTCTCCAGGTGTATGATTGCTGCATTTATTATTTTTCTTAATAAAGATTCAGAGAAATTTTGTATTGTTGATACATTTCTTTACAATATAAAAAACATGCATTTGGATAACTATCATTAAGGAGACCCTTTAAATTATGAAAAAAATGTGATGAACTGACTGGATGTAGGATCCTGGGAATAGAACTGCATTTTTGTAGGGATATCATCAGACTCTTGTCATAAGCCTGTAGGTGTCGTGTGCAGTCATGCTAGAACTAACTGATATTGAGCTGTTTGAGTTCTGAGTCTTCTATTTAGTGTACAGTGCCAAAGTGATATAGTAGATGTTATTTTATATATATATGGACATTAAGTGTATTTACTGAGATAGCTGACAAGAGTCCTCATCCTGGCACATTGTGTCATACCTCCAGTGAAGGGCAGATGTGAGGAGATATGGCTGTTAATATTCATGACAGCTGCAGGATACTGTAATGGGCAGATGTGATCATTTTACAGCAATACAATGTACTTTGGATGTTACTACAGCACAGGGAGTGCTGGACCCCAATCAAATAAAGGTTGCCTCAGAACTTGTTATATATGCAATATTCATTTTCAATTATGGGTTTCACTTTAACTGCAAAATTATAACCAATGTCTTGGGACAACTGATGACTTAAAAAAAAAATGTTAAGTCAGTGAATGGCTTTTTCAGTGAAACTATTATCATAATTTGGGAATGTGGAGATGTTCTAAAAGTGCCCGAGGAACACAGACCAGCAAACTCCTCACCAGTAGAGATGAGAAGATACTTCTCCACTGTGGTGAGACCATATCAAGCCCACCACAAATGGCATTTATACAATGTCTTTAACATAGACAAAAGTACCCAGCTGCTTCACAGAAACATAAGGACATATGGATACTAAAACATAGAAGCATGGATTAGGAGGAGCAACAAGGGTCTTAAAGGAAGAGAGGGAGATGGTAAAGTGAAGGCATTTAGGGAGACAATTCTAGAGCATGGGATCTAGGTGGCTGATGGCCAGCAATGGAGGGGTGACAAATGTACAAGAAGCTGGAGCCAGAGGATTGGAGAGTTCTGGGAGGTGGTTATAGATCTGGAGGAGATTACAAAGATAGGGAGGGATGAGGCCATGGAAGGATTTAAACATGAGAATGAGAATTTGGGGGACTGGGAGCCAATGTAAGTTAGGGAGGATGGGCAGAGATGGGAAAGCTGGACAGAAGTATGTGGGTTAAGCACATATGCCCCTTCCTGGAGGCCCAAACAAGTCTCGTCAGCTCTGCATATAAGAACATAAGAAATAGGAGCAGGAGTAGGCCATATGACCCCTCGAGCTTGCTCCACCATTTAATAAGATCATGGCTGACCTGATCATGGACTCTGCTCCACTTCCCTGCCCACTCCCCATAACCCTTTATTCCCTTATGGCTCAAAAATCTGTCGATCTCCGCCTTAAATATATTCAATGACCCAGCCTCCACAGCTCTATGGAGCAGAAAATTCCACAGATTTACAACCCTCTGAGAGAAGAAATTCCTCCTCATCTCAGTTTTAAATGGGTGGCCCCTTATTCTGAGACTATGTCCCCTAGTTTTAGTTTCTCCTATGAGTGGAAATATCCTCTCTGCATCCACCTTGTCGAGCCCCCTCATTAGCTTACATGTTTCGATAAGATCACCTCTCATTCTTCTAAATTCCAATGAGTATAGGCCCAACCTACTCAACCTATCTTCATAAATCAACCCCCTCATCTCTGGAATCAACCAAGTGAACCTTTTCTGAACAGCCTCCAATGCAAGTATATCTTTCCTTAAATACAGAGGCCAAAACTGTATGCAATACTCCAGGTGTGGCCTCACCAATACCCTGTACAGTTGTAGCAGGACTTCTCAGAGAGGGACAGACTGATGCAGACACAAAATGGAAGAACACACCACCCTCTCCCAGATCCACAAGAACAGTTAAACAACACATTACTTCCCTCAGGAAAAGCAGGATAACTCTTATTCACCCATGTCTGACTATACACTACACTGCTGTGGCTGCACTGCCTCTGAAGCATGTATAAATATGCATAACTACAACAACAACTTTTATTTATATAGCACCTTTAACGTAGTAAAATGTCTCGAGGCACTTCACAGGAGTATTATAAGACAAAAAAATTGATACCGAACCACATAAGGAGAAATTAGGGCAGGTGACCGAAAGCTTGGTCAAAGAGGTAAGTTTTAAGGAGCATCTTAGAGGAGGAAAGAGAGGTAGAGAGGCAGAGAGGTTTAGGAAGAGAATTCCAGAGCTTAGGGCCTAGGCAACAGAAGGCACAGCCACCAACGGTTGAGTGATTATAATCAGAAATACTCAAGAGGGCAGAATTAGAGGAGTGCAGATATCTCTGGGGGTTGTGGGGCTGAAGGAGATTACAGAGATAGGGAGAGGCGAGGCCATGGAGGGATTTGAAAACAAGGATGAAAATTATATTGTAACTGTTGTGTACAGAATATGTACTACAACTGCATCAACATGCAAGCATGCGTATGATCTTTCTTTAAAAAATTACCAGAAAAAACATGCTTAACTATTGAGTATTCATTATTAAATGTTTGACTATTTTATTGTTTGGATGTGTAAATATTCTCTTCATGAAATAAAGTTTTAAACTAAAAGAAAAGTGGAGATTGCCAATAAATTATATTACTCCATGCTCAAGGAGAAACATCTCTGGGGGCAAATAGACTTTTTCATGTTCTGTAGATTTTTCAAAGTGCAAAATACATATGGGCTAGAAATTACTGTTGTGATTATAGCAGACAATATTTTAGTGGAGGTATTAACCCATTAACATCTCTGTTAAAATAGCAGAGAGAGGACTATCATGAGAATATGTTAAATCTTTGCTTGCTATTATCACCAACTGTAATTTTTGCCCTATATTGCTGAAAAGTACCAAATAAAAACATCGGGTTCAATTTTCCCCAATTATCTGCACCGTTTTTTTGGTGTATGCTGTTTTTTTTTGAGTATATAAAAATCTCCAAGTTTCCCCAAAGTTTCTGCACCAGCATAATTCACTAAGATACGATTTTTTTAGGTTAGGATTTTTTTGCGTCATAGGGGGCGGCAATTTTTCAGATTTAAGCAAGTTTGGACAACTTACATTTTTCCTAGGATGACGTATGTGACCACTCCCAAAAAACATTCTTGGCAATTAAGAAAAACCAGCACACTTTAAAAAATCGGCGCAGAAAGACGCCATTGTTTTTAGGCGAAGTTTTGGAGGCAGTCAAGAATGCAAAGAATATGCATCATGAAGCTTAATTGTTTCAAACTCAAAAGGGAAAAAATGGAAGTCTAATGCAATTCTTTAAATTTTTGATTTTTTCAAAGTACCACGCCACCACCAAACATCTCGTCACCGGGCTCGAGGGTAGGAGCATCGGCCGGCAGAATCGCTCCCTCGCCGGGACACAGTGGCTCTGGGCTTGGCTTCAAAAGAGGCCCGGAGGGGAGGGGGTGAACTGCCAGCCACTTATATAAAGGATGAGAACCCTTAGGCTATACAGCAGCTCCAAAAGAAGCCCGGGGGTTGGGGGAGGGGGTGGTGGAAACTGAGCCCCTGTGTCCGGGTGATGGAGCGATTCTGCTGGCCGACGCTCCAACCCTCGAGCCCGGTGAGGAGACGTTCGGTGGTGGGGTAGTACTTTGAAAAACATCAAAAATTAAACAATTGCAATCGACTTCATTTCTTCATTGAATGCCAAGCTTTCTGTTCTAAGCAAGCCTATGGCGTATGTGCAGACCAGGGAGTGGTCCATACTAGGGTGTGCACCTTGGGGAGAGAGAGAGGGGAAAGAAGGTGTGAGTGCTTGGTCCTGCTGTTTAGAGCTTTTTGCAAAGCTACAATTAAATTATGGGGGCAATATTGTCAATGCCATACCTTGTGCAAGCCTTCTGCATGATGGTGCTGCGGAGGAGAAGATTGATTAGGCTCATCATCTGAGGAACCTCAGAGCACCTAGGATGATGGGCAGGAGGCCTTATCCACATCGAGTATATCGAGACAGGCATTCATACCTGCACCTGAGTGATGCAGACTATGTGAGAAGGCTGCGTTTCTGCAAAGAAGTTGTAACCGAGATCTGTGAGTTAGTAATAGTAGACCTGCAACCTAGAAGCATCAGGAGGACTGCTTTGTCAGTTGAAGTGGAGGTTACAGCTGCACTTTCATTCTATGCATCTGGATCATTCCAGGCCACAACTGGGCATGTGTGTGCCATTTTCAGCATGCATCACATATCTGCATTCGGCAGGTGAGTGCTGCACTATATGCCCGGAGGAATGACTACATAAAGTTCCCCATGACCGCCCAGGTAATGCGTGACAGGGCTGTGGGCTCTTCCAGGATTGCTGGCTTCCCAAAGATACAGGGCTGCATTGATTGTACCCACATCATCTTGCGAGCACCTTTGGAGGATTCAGAGATGTACAGGAACAGAAAAGGCTTCCACTCCGTGAATGTGCAGCTCGTCTGTGACGACATGAATCGCATCATATCAGTTGATGCGAGATACCCTGGGAGCACCCATGATGCGTTCATCCGACTTGTAGGGGGATAGTGGAAAGGCTTCTCTTTCCACGAGCGAACCCCCATATATAAAGGGTCGCAACCCGTGTAGCAACCCTTGAAGTTAGTAGATGGAGACGGAAGGCAAGGTTCAACAATCTTTAATCACGAACGGTCTGGGAGCAATTTCTCAACACAGCCGCCTGTGAGTGGAAATGTTCTCCGAACAGCAAAATCATACATCTTTCATACAATATTCAAAGACCCTTTTTCTTCCCCAATACAACCTCCCGCGACTCCTGATTGGGTCATCTTATCAGTAATATCTTGGATTGACAGACCAGTGTCTTAAGGCAGTTTCATGCCTTATCTAGGGTGACTTCATATTGTTAAAATGTGCTGACCATGGCACCTATGTGTCTATGTGTAGTTCTTCAATGTGTATCTAAAGTCTCCTTCACAATGTCTTATCTTGTATTCCTTTCCCCCCGCCAGAATGTACCCCTGGCGGCCTTCAGTTCAGGCTGGTTATGCATCAATGTTATCAGGTCTGCCTTGAGTTTAATTGAGTCAAATGTTTATCATACATGCCTTTTCTCTTTGTCCTCACAGACTGTCCTTTGTCCTCTGCTCTGGAATGTGTGCGGTCAGCTATACACTTTTCTGGCTAACTAACCGGGTCGGTTTAGGAGTCTGCACTTAAAACATTTGTTTCGTATATACCCCTAATGCCAGATCTATTTTTTCTCTTACAATTCCCCCATTTGGCCCTTGGCTATACGCCAAGTAGGCCATATTCCCCGAAAGCTACTTCCCTGTGGGTGAGTCCCAGGTATGTCCGTCCATCTGGGTGGCCATTTCCCAAACTTCAGGATTTCCTGTGACTTTCCTCCCAGGGCTATATAAGGTAAGTCCTTTCTGCTGGACTGTTCGAAGTTCTGTCCTTCATTGCATTAATCACGGTGGGTGCCATAGCATGTCGCCTGCCCCGATTGATTCGTGCATAGGTTAACCCCACCAATATTATCAGTACCAGATCCTGTATTACAACAAGTACATATGATATAATCCTTATCCATGGGTGGATCTGAATATTAAGTCCAATGTCGCACAGTTTTAAGTACCAAGGCTGGTTGGCCAGCATCGCATTAGTGTCTCTTTGTAGGTTGTCTATTTCTTCCATTAGCCGGATGTACTATCATCTTTGGTTTTGGATTCCTTGCACCAGTTACAATTGTTCCTTATTTAATTCAGGTATTTGCCGTCCTTGCGGTTCCCATACCGCCTTCTCGTATCCTTCTTGGATGGTGTCCATGACCATCCCGTGGACAATTTCCGTTGTTTCGGAGTGTATGCGGTATCCATTTATGTCTATCTCCCCTATGGGGCTGAAACAAAAGTTAGGTCTGACGGTGGCACAGGGGGTAACTCCTCCCTTGGTCTTAATCGTCAGATTGGTTAATCCTGTGCTCACGTACCAGTCTCCATTCTTTTGTGGAGCGGCGATTGTTTTGGAATTGCGGGGTACTGCTCAATGTGCATCCATTAGTTTGGTGGAATCCGCAATCATTCTCCGTCATTCTTGGTGTACATCGACACAAAATCACTTGGTTATTTTTATAACAGTCGGTTATGTCAATGCCTTTGGTACTATTGTTATTTTTAATCACATGTCTGGAGGGTTCATGGTAACGCAGTCGGGTTCAGTTTCTTACTTCTCCGATACTGTCGGTTTGTTACATCATACTGTGATATTGATAACACGTATCCAATCATATTCACATGTCCAGTAATACATCTAAATTTGGCACCCATGCGCAACTATTTTTCCGTACCTCGCACGTGTTATTCATGTTTTTGTCTAGAGTCCAATTTATTAAATATGTCGTTCGGGATCCAATCTGGTATGTACCTATTTTGGAGCTGCTCCAGGTTATGTTGTACCTCACTAAGTATTCAAGCCCCATACCCGAAGCAAACTATTTTGGCTTGCAATCAGTTACTTAGGTCGTTTCCTATTGAGTGGATCAAATTTATGGTCTTGGCATGTTCCTGTAATGTATGGGCCACTTGTAACAATTCCCCTTCCGCGCCATCTCCCAACCACGCATGTAGGGCTTGGCTATCTATTTCCCTTCCCAATAAACCCCTTAAGATTTGCGTTAAAGTGTTAGCTCGGTCATCTATTGCATACAGGTCTGTAATATTTACCATTGCAACCCCCGTCGCATAACCTGTGCCGAGAGTTTCCAATATTCCCCTTTTCGTTCAACCTCGTTCCATTCCCTTTCTGATATTAAATCTCATGGTAGTGGATCCTGGGCCTTCGAGGACTCATTGGGTCAGGTTCTGGTATAGGCTTATGGTTTTATTCCCACAAAAGCTAGGAAGGGTGATATCTGTTAGATTTAAGACTATTGTAAGTATTCGCTGACGTACCCCAAAATATATCTTTTCCTTAGTTTCCTTTATTACTAGCCCCCCTTTGGCTCCAGCTCTCATGATTGGACATGTCGGAGGGGCTTGCGTGGTTGTACTGGGGAGAGTGGCTGTCACTAGAGTGGTTGTTGGGGCAGTGGTGGGGGTTCTGTCTTGGATAAGGATGTCCCAACACCACTGCTCGGTACCCACGCGCGGGGAGGCCTGACATATCTTCAACCTGGTATCCCCTTGTCGTGGTTTTCCAGAAAATTGAGTGAAGACGGGCGTGCACTTTATCTGTACCCGCTCCCTGTGGGTGCAACTTCCTCGTTCTTCCTCTAATACGAAGCACACCGTGGTCTCGTTTACAGCTAGTGTTATGCCCACATTAGTGGTCCACCCCCACTGTCGGTTAGATTCTCTGTTAAGTTATTTTATGCCCATTAGTCCAATGCTGCAATTTAAATCTACCGTTGTGCTGACTATCAGCATTAGGGTTCCTGAATCCAGATCACAACTAATGTTTTTCAAATCCCTGTAATAAAGGCCTTGAGGTCTGTTACTTCTTCTGTCAGTGGGTGTTCCTGCTCCAAGGAGGGATAAAATCCTGTAAAACATAACATTTCCCGGTGGCCACCGGTTGGTTAGGATCCATATCTTTTCAACTGAGTCCAGTGTTTCCATTTGCCGATACCTCCCATGTCTATGCAGGCGCATGTATCGCTAACCATGATCACATGGTGGGGTCTGGTCCACTTTGGTGAGAACCTGGGTCTTTCGGGATTTATCTTTACCATAATCCGGCTCCCTATTTGTGTAAGTAAAAGAGTTGATGGCACAAATCATTGTAAATGGGTATGATTTGGTGGCCATTACAGAAACGTGGTTGCAGGGGGGCCAAGACTGGGAATTAAACATACAGGGGTATCTGACAATTCGGAAAGATCGACAAGAAGGGAAAGGAGGTGGGGTAGCTCTGTTAATAAAGGATGATATCAGGGCAGTTGTGAGCGACGATATTGGCTCTAATGAACAAAATGTTGAATCATTGTGGGTGGAGATTAGAGATAGTAAGGGAAAAAAGTCACTGGTGGGCGTAGTTTATAGGCCCCCAAATAATAACTTCACGGTGGGGCGGGCAATAATCAAGGGAATAATGGAGGCATGTGAAAAAGGAATGGCAGTAATCATGGGGGATTTTAACCTACATATCGATTGGTCAAATCAAATCGCACGGGGTAGCCTTGAGGAGAAATTCATAGAATGCATACGGGGTTGTTTCTTAGAACAGTATGTGACAGAACGTACAAGGGAGCAAGCTATCTTAGATCTGGTCCTGTGTAATGAGACAGGAATAATAAACGATCTCCTAATAAAAGATCCTCTCGGAATGAGTGATCACAGTATGGTTGAATTTGTAATACAGATTGAGGGTGAGGAAGCAGTGTCTCAAACGAGCGTGCTATGCTTAAACAAAGGGGACTACAGTGGGATGAGGGCAGAGTTGGCTAAAGTAGACTGGAAACACAGACTAAACGGTGGCACAATTGAGGAACAGTGGAGGACTTTTAAGGAGCTCTTTCATAGTGCTCAACAAAAATATATTCCAGTGAAAAAGAAGGGCAGTAAGAGAAGGGATAACCAGCCGTGGATAACCAAGGAAATAAAGGAGAGTATCAAATTAAAAACCAATGCCTATAAGGTGGCCAAGGTTAGTGGAAAACTAGAAGATTGGGAAAATTTTAAACGACAGCAAAGAATGACTAAGAAAGCAATAAAGAAAGGAAAGATAGATTACGGAAGTAAACTTGCGCAAAACATTAAAACAGATAGTAAAAGCTTTTACCTATATATAAAACGGAAAAGAGTGACTAAAATAAATGTTGGTCCCTGAGAAGATGAGAAGGGGGATTTAATAATGGGAAATGTGGAAATGGCTGAGACCTTAAACAATTATTTTCTTTCGGTCTTCACAGTGGAAGACACAAAAACCATGCCAAACATTACTGGTCACGGGAATGTGGGAAGGGAGGACCTTGAGACAATCACTATCACTCGGGAGGTAGTGCTGGACAGGCTAATGGGACTCAAGGTAGACAAGTCTCCTGGTCCTGATGAAATGCATCCCAGGGTATTAAAAGAGATGGCGGAAGTTATAGCAGATGCATTCGTTATAATCTTCCAAAATTCTCTGGACTCTGGGGAGGTACCAGCGGATTGGAAAGCAGCTAATGTAATGCCTCTGTTTAAAAAAGGGGGCAGACAAAAGGCAGGTAACTATAGGCCGGTTAGTTTCACATCTGTAGTGGGGAAAATGCTTGAAGCTATCATTAAGGAAGAAATAGCGGGACATCTAGATAGGAATAGTGCAATCAAGCAGACGCAACATGGATTCATGAAGGGGAAATCATGTTTAACTAATTTACTGGAATTCTTTGAGGATATATCGAGCATGGTGGATAGAGGTGTACCGATGGATGTGGTGTATTTAGATTTCCAAAAGGCATTCGATAAGGTGCCACACAAAAGATTACTGCAGAAGATAAAGGTACGCGGAGTTAGAGGAAATGTATTAGCATGGATCGAGAATTGGCTGGCTAACAGAAAGCAGAGAGTCGGGATAAATGGGTCCTTTTCGGGTTGGAAATCGGTGGTTAGTGATGTGCCACAGGGATCGGTGCTGGGTCCACAACTTTTAACAATATACATAGATGACCTGGAAGAGGGGACAGAGTGTAGTGTAACAAAATTTGCAGGTGACACAAAGATTAGTGGGAAAGCGGGTTGTGTCGAGGACACAGAGAGGCTGTAAAGAGATTTAGATAGGTTAAGCGAATGGGCTAAGGTTTGGCAGATGGAATACAATGTCGGAAAGTGTGAGGTCATCCACCTTGGAAAAAAAACAGTAAAAGGGAATATTATTTGAATGGGGAGAAATTACAACATTTGAGGTGCAGAGGGACCTGGGGGTCCTTGTGCATGAATCCCAAAAAGTTAGTTTGCAGGTGCAGCAGGTAATCAGGAAGGCGAATGCAACGTTGGCCTTCATTGCGAGAGGGATGGAGTACAAAAGCAGGGAGGTCCTGCTGCAACTGTACAGGGTATTGGTGAGGCCTCACCTGGAGTACTGCGTGCAGTTTTGGTCACCTTACTTAAGGAAGGATATACTAGCTTTGGAGGGGGTACAGAGACAATTCACTAGGCTGATTCTGGAGATGAGAGGGTTACCTTATGATGATAGATTGAGTAGACTGGGTCTTTACTCGTTGGAGTTCAGAAGGATGAGGGGTGATCTTATCGAAACATTTAAAATAATGAAAGGGATAGACAAGATAGAGGCAGAGAGGTTGTTTCCACTGGTCGGGGAGACTAGAACTAGGGGACACAGCCTCAAAATACAGGGGAGCCAATTTAAAACCGAGTTGAGAAGGAATTTCTTCTCCCAGAGGGTTGTGAATCTGTGGAATTCTCTGCCCAAGGAAGCAGTTGAGGCTAGCTCATTGAATGTATTCAAATCACAGATAGATAGATTTTTAACCAATAAGGGAATTAAGGGTTACGGGGAGCGGGCGTATAAGTGGAGCTGACTCCATGGCCAGATCAGCCATGAACTTGTTGAATGGCGGAGCAGGCTCGAGGGGCTAGATGGCCTACTCCTGTTCCTAATTCTTATGTTCTTATGTTCGTATGTACCTGAGCCTTTTGTTCCTTCGTGTCCCTTTCTAAATCCCTAATAGTTTGTTGGTCTCTGGCTTGGGTTAGTAACTCATAGAAACATAGAATAATAGAAACAAAGAAATTAGTTGCAGGAGCAGGCCATTCGGCCCTTCGAGCCTGCACCACCATTCAATATGATCATGGCTGATCATGCAACTTCAGTATCCCTTTCCTGCTTTCTCTCCATACCCCTTGATCCCTTTTGCCGGAAGGGCCATATCTAACTCCCTCTTGAATATATCCAACGAACTGACATCAACAACGCTCTGCGGTAGGGAATTCCACAGGTTAACCACTCTCTGAGTGAAGATGTTTCTCCTCATCTCGGTCCTAAATGGCTTACCCCTTATTCTTAGACTGTGACCTCTGGTTCTGGACTTCCCCAACATCGGGAACATTCTTCCTGCATCTAACCTGTCCAGTCCCGTCAGAATTTTATATGTTTCTTTGAGATCCCCTCTCATTCTTCTAAACTCCAGTGGATACAAGCCCAGTTGTTCCAGTCTCTCCTCATATGTCAGTCCTGCCATCCCGGGAATCAATCTGGTGAACCTTCGCTGTACTCCCTCAATAGCAAGAACGTACTTCCTCAGATTAGGAGACCAAAACTGAACACAATATTCCAGGTGTGGCCTCACCAAGGCTCTGTACAACTGCAGTAAGACCTCCCTGCTCCTATACTCAAATCCTCTGGCTATGAAGGCCAACATGCCATTTGCCTTCTTCACCGCCTGCTGTACCTGCATGCCAAACTTCAAAATCTGATGTATCATGACACCCAGGTCTCGTTGCACCTCCCCTTTTCCTAATCTGTCACCATTCAGATAATATTCTGTCTTCCTGTTTTTGCCACCAAAGTGGATAAAATCACAATTGTCCACATTATACTGCATCTGCCATGCATTTGCCCACTCACCTAACCTGTCCAAGTCACCCTGCAGCCTCTTAGCATCCTCCTCACAGCTCACACCACCACCCAGCTTAGTGTCATCTGCAAACTTGGAGATATTACATTCAATTCCTTCATCTAAATAATTGATGTAAATTGTAAATAGCTGGGGTCCCAGCACTGAACCCTGCGGCACCCCACTGGCCTGCCATTCTGAAAAGGAACTGTTTATTCCAACTCTCTGCTTCCTGTCTGCCAACCAGTTCTCTATCCACGTCAATACATTACCCCCAATACCATGTGCTTTAATTTTGCACACTAATCTCTTGTGTGGGACCTTGTCAAAAGCATTTTGAAAGTCCAAATACACCACATCCCTTGTCCACTCTACTAGTTACATCCTCAAAAAATTCTAGAAGATTTGTCAAGCATGATTTTTCTTTCATAAACCCATGCTGACTTGGACCGATCCTGTCACTGCTTTCCAAATGCGCTGCTATTTCATCTTTAATAATTAATTCCAACATTTTCCCCACTACTGATGTCAGGCTAACCGGTGTATAATTCCTTGTTTTCTCTCTCCCTCCTTTTTTAAAAAGTGGTGTTACATTAGCTACCCTGCAGTCCATATAAACTGATCCAGAGTCAATAGAATGTTGGAAAATGATGACCAATGCATCCATTATTTCTCGGGCCACTTCCTTAAGTACTCTGGAATGCAGCCTATCAGGCCCTGGGGATTTATCGGCCTTTAATCCCATCAATTTCCCTAACACAATTTCCTGACTAATAAGGATTTCCTTCAGTTCCTCCTTCTCACTAGACCCTCGAATCCCTAGTATTTCCGGAAGGTTATTTGTGTCTTCCTTCGTGAAGACAGATCCAAAGTATTTGTTCAATTGGTCTGCCATTTCTTTGTTTCCCATTATAAATTGTTTACAGAGTTCCATCACGAACCTCCGTATCTTATCCTTGGAGGGTCCTACGTCTTCACTCCCTGTAAATAACACTTCTGGCAGCCTCATGGCTCTTCCTGTCATTAGTTCAAAGGGGGTCAGTCCGGCAGTTCGGTTAGGGGTTGCTCTTAATTTCATTAGGATTCGTGGAAGCAATTCAACCCACCCTTGTCCGGTCTCCTCGATTGCCTTAGCCAGTACTGCTTTTAATGTCCTATTCATTCGCTCTACCAATCCGGAGGACTCCGGGTGGTATGGGATGTGAAATTTTTGTTTAATCTCTAACAGGGCGCAAGCCTGCTTCATGATTTTTTCCGTAAAATGTGTACCCTAATCTGAGTCCAACTGTAGTGGCATTCCCCACCTAGGTATTATTTCCCCAGCCAGGATTTTAGCTACTGTATCGGTGGTGCAGTTCCTAGTGGCGAAAGCTTCCACCCATTTTGTGAACTGGTCTATTATTACCAGACAGTACGTTTTTCCCCTTTGGCTGGGCAGTGGCCCAGTAAAATCTGTTTGGAAGGCTTCCCAGGGCCCTTTTGGGCGCGTTTGGTGTCCCATCCGGACTTTTATCTTCTTCCCTGGGTTGTGTTTTGCGCATGTTATACATCCCCTCCAATGGTTTTCTATATCTCTACTCATTCCCTTCCACCACCAACATTGTGACATGGAGCTCGTCATGCCGGTCCTACCGGTATGGGTATATCCGTGATAGAGACTCAATAGGTTCTGTTGGATACACTCCGGGGCCACTACACTGTTATCGTTCCTCCAAATTCCATCCGCCCCTTTTTGAGCTCCGTTCTGTTCCCATTCCTCCGTTTCTTGCGGGGTGGATTCTCCCTGTACCTTGAGTATGTTTATCTTCTCCATTTGGGTAGTACATGAGCCAATCAGTCCAGTTGCCTGTTAGGAGGCTTCGTCTGCCTAGGCCTTTCCCTGCTGGTGGTCAGTGATTTTCAGATGCGCTTTAATTTTTATTACTGCACATTCCTGAGGTGGGAGGGATGCTCCTACCAGTTCCTTAACTATCTCTTCGTGCCTGATGGGTCCCCCTCCCGATGTCACGTAGCCACGCCTCCTCCAAGCAATCATGTAATCGTGTACCACCCCGAACGCATAGCGGCTATCAGTGTATATGTTGACCCTCTTTCCTGCTGCTAATTTTAGCATCTTGATGAGGACTACCAATTCCACTACCTGAGCCGATAGGTTTCCCTCTAAGTGTCCCCTTTTCCTGACTCGTCCATTGTTGTCCATTACTGCCCACCCTGTCCATGGTGTTCCGTCTACATATCGACGGGATCCATCCACATAGAGGTCAATATCTGCTTCTTCAAGCGGGGTTTCGCTAATCTGACTACCTTCCCCCTCATTTCCAGTGAGGCTACACTGGTGTTCTTTACCTTCGGTGACTATCCACCCTGCGGGGTTATTCCCGTTGTCCTTTATTATAGTTACCGCGCCATTCGGGGGAAGGAGCATCGCTTCCCAAGTGGCACACCGTGCACTGGATACGGTTCTCAACCTCCCCGTGTTAAGTAATTCCACGAGGGTATGCGGCATGTGTAAGATGACTTGTCCAGTCATCACTATGGGCTCGCTGGCTCTCACGGCCCACGCCACACAATCAAGAGCTGCGACACATCGGGACATCCGGCGGCCACCGGTACTTGTTTCGTGGAGTAATATGTCACTGGCCTCTGTCTATCCCCTTGTTCCTGGGTTACCACCGCATTGTAATGATTCTCATTATGGTACATATACAGGTGGAAGGGTCTATTCTGATCCAGCAGTCCCAGAGCGGGTGCACTCATAAGGGCTTGCTTCAGTTGTATGAACGCCGCCTCCTGGGGCCTACCCCAGTCTACGGGCTCCTGGGATGGTCTCCCTCTTTTTACCAGATCCTGTATGGGTTGGGCCATTTCCGTGCATCCCGGAATAAAGTTCCGGCAATAGTTAAATAGTCCTAATAACTGTTGGACCCTGGTCTGGGCATTGTTCTAATAACCTCCTTCCGATCTTCGGGCATCTGTCTTTTCCTTGGGTTATTATGTATCTCAGATACGTAACCTCCTCCTTCCCCACCTGGGATTTCCAAGATTTGCCTTAAACCCAGAGTCCAGTAAGGCTCCCAGTACTGTCGTCAGGGCTATCACGTGCTGTTGCTCAGTACTAGAAGCGATAAGGATACCGTCCACATACTGTAGTATAGTGCTTTCTTCTCCTACGTTCAGGGGGTCCAGGATTCCTGACAATGCCTGATGGAATATGCCCGGGCTATTGTGAAGCCTTTTGTGGCACCTGATATGTCCTTACTATACAGTATAAATGCACACGAGGCCCATGCTTGAGAGATGGTCAGTCTGTGATCTGTCCTTTATTCCTGAGCACTCAAGTGCAGGAAGTGGGTGGAGCTTCCCCTTTTATATCTGAAGGTCCAGGTTAGGAGTGTCGCCCACAAGTTCACCACCTAGTGGTCATTGTTCTCACAGTGTATAACTTAGGTCAGATTATACATGGCTTACATTGCTGGTTGAATACATGACATCACCTCCCCCCCCCCCCCCCAAAAGTCTTATTAGGATCACAGGTTGAGTCTCTCTGGTAGTTTACACTCTCTTGTAGAGCGCCTGAGTTGGGGCTCCGGTTGTTGGGTGCTGGCCTGAGTGCCTGCTGTTTCCGGTGCCTCAGGCCTATCCGGACTGCCCACAGTGACTGGGCTCTCCTCCCTTTGGTCCCTGTGTTCGGTCACCTGTGGAGGAGTGAACTCTATATTGTGTTCTTCCTCTGCTTCTTCTATGGGGTTGCTGAACCTCCTTTTTGTTTGATCCACATGTTTGCGGCAGATTTGTCCATTGGTAAGTTTAACTACCAGAATCCTATTTCCCTCTTTGGCAATCACAGTGCCTGCGAGCCATTTGGGCCCTGCAGCGTGGTTGAGGACAAAAACAGGGTAATTTACATTAATACATCTTGCCCTCGCATTCCTGTCATGGTAGTCATATTGTGACTGGCGCCTCTCTCGACAATTTCTTTCATGGTATAAGGGATAACCGGGTTTTGAGCGTCCTTTGCATTAGCAGCTCTGCGGGTCGAACCCCTGTGAGCAATTGTGGTCGGGATCTGTAGGCCAACAGGAAGCGTGATAAGCGACTTTGTAGGGAATCCCCTTGAATTCTGAGCATCCCCTGTTTGATTATCTGCACTGCTTGTTCTGCCTGGCCGTTTGAGGCCGGCTTGAACGGTGCCGTTCTGACATGGTTAATTCCATTGCTTGCCATGAAGTCCTGGAATTCAGTGCTTGTGAAGCACGGACCATTGTCACTGACCAAAATGTCCAGTAGACCGTGGGCGGCGAACATTGCCCGTAGACTTTCTACCAGGGCAGAGGATGTGCTTGAATTTAAAATGTCACACTAGATCCATTTGGAGTAGGCATCTACTACAACCAAAAACATTTTTCCCATGAAAGGACCTACGTAGTCCACATGGACGCAGTAGGGCTGATCCCGTCTGCTGCTACCCTCATCGCCAGGAATTCTACCTCTGGAGCTAGGAAGACGCACTTCGCCTTTTTCAGTCGCAGCCCTACCCAGTCCAGTCTGTGTAGCACCTCCTCCAGGTTGTGGAGATATTCTTCAGTATCGAAACCCGTGATGAGGATGTCGTCCTGAAAAACCACCATCCCTGGAATCGACTTGAGGAGGCTTTCCATATTTCGTTGGAAGATCGCGGTGGCCGAGCGAATCCTGAACGGACATCTGTTGTACTCAAACAACCCCTTGTGTGTCGTGATGGTGGTCTGCTTCTTCGACTCACTCGCCAGCTCCTGGGTCATGTAAGCTGAGGTCAGGTCCAATTTTGAAAAAAGTTTGCCACCGGATAGTGTCGCAAAGAAGGCCTCCGATCTCGGTAGCGGGTACTGGTCTTGGAGTGACACCCGATTGATGGTGGCCTTGTAATCACCACATATCCTGACCGACCCATCCGCCTTGAGCACCGGCACATTCAGGCTCGCCCAGTCACTGAATTTGACTGGCGAGATGATGCCTTCCCTCAGCAGGCGGTCCAATTCGCCTTCTATCTTTTCCTGCATCACATACGGCAGCGCCCTGGCCTTATGGTGTACTGGCCTGGCGTCCGAGTTTATGTGAATCACTACCTTGGCCCCCATGAAAGTGCCAATGCCGGGTTGAAATAATGAGTCAAATTTGTCCAGGATCTGTTCGCTTGATACTCGCTCCACAGAGGAAATTGCATTGACATCGGCCCATTTCCAGTTCATGACAGCAAGCCACTCCTCCCCAATAGTGCGGGACCGTCCCCTGGGACAACCCAGAGTGGCAACCTGTTCTCCGAATCTTTGTGGGTGCCGACTACCGTGGCGCTGCCTAGCACCGGAATGATCTCCTTTGTGTATGTCCGTCGCGATGCGTCAATCGGCGATAATTTTGGCCTCCTGGCCTTGGACGCCCACAACTTTTCGAACTGTTTGATACCCACCAGGGACTGGCTGGCCCCCGTGTATAGCTCCATTGATACTGGGATGCCATTGAGGAGCACTTTCATCATTATCTATGGCGTCCTGGTGTATGAACTATATACGTGCTCCACATGAACTCGCTGAACTTCAGCTTCCAGCGATTTCCCCCAGCGTTCATTTCTGCAATTTCTGCTGCTATTTTGCTCATCTCTGCAAACTCCGGCTGAGTGTGTGCCTCCATGCCTCCAACATGAGCTGCTGTTGGAAACAAAAGGTCCCTTGCCAGTCGATCGTCCCTGACTGCCCCTGTTCTTGTCCTTGAGTGCGCCATTAACAGGTGTTGATTACTGGCCACATTGTCCCTTGCAATGGCGTGAATCACCGTTCACTTGCCATTGTCTCCTTCAAACTCCCCCTCCGGGTTCGACTACATGTTGGGGCATGCCCGATTGCCCTTGTCTGCCTGGAAAATGTGTGCTGCTTTAACAATGTTGAATCTCTGTCCCAACCATTCCTTAACACAGTACCTCTCGTCTGTTCTGCTCGTGGCTATGCTCGCGTGGTTTAAATCCCAGTTTCTCGTCGTCATTGATACGTCCTTATTATACAGTATAAATGCACACGAGGTCCATGCTTGAGAGAAGGTCAGTCTGTGACCTGTCCTTTATTCCTTAGCACTCAAGTGCAGGAAGTGGGTGGAGCTTCCCCTTTTATCTCTGAATGTCCAGGTTAGGAGTGTCTCCCACAAGTTCACCACCTAGTGGTCATTGTTCTCACAGTGTACAACTTAGGTCAGATTTTACATGGGTTACATTGCTGGTTGAATACATGACAGCACCCTGGTCCATGTATACTGTCTTTCCTTTACTGTGAAAGAAAACTTCCTTTGTGACTCCTCAAAGGTATAGCCCAGAACCCGTTTGCTATGTCGAGTACAGTAAAGATTTTATGCTCTGGGTTCAGGCCATTAAAAATAGTGGATGGGCTCGCCACAATCGGATGTTCCCTTGGGGTAACCTTATTCAGAGCTGTATAGTCGACAGTGAACCTGTCGGTCCCATCGCGTTTCTTTAGCGGCCATGCTGGTGAATTAGTGGTGGCTATTACTAGCTTTATCACTCCTTGTGCTTCCAATTCCTGCACTATTTGGTGGATGGCTACTTTAGCTTCGGGTTTTAAAGGAACATCCACCATAATCACACCTACATAGCAATCGGAGGCGGACTTGAGAACACCAAGTATGTGCTACCATTTGCTTTTATCTTGTGCTGAAACCCATCGAGGGCCTTTGAATCCTGAGTGTTCTGGCCTGGGAATTTTGGCCGGGTCCACTCGGGCCAGCCCGCAATCTTGTTTGTACTGTGCCCATAGAGCCAAGTATCGTCAGCATACGCTGCCCCACACGCCCTTTGTTTCCCACTCGGGCTGTATTGGGACAATCCTTGCTACTCGCTGCTGCTGGTGTCCCGGGCAATTGACCTTTTGTTGGGTCTGATGTTTCTCTCCCCATATTATTCGATTACGCAGGGGGTCTATAAGTGTCCCTACTTCCCGCAGGGTGTCTATCCCTAGTATGTACCTTCCGGATTGGGACAGCACCAAAATTGGTTAGGTATCATTATTCCCTGTATTTCTAATAGTATTACTTCACTTAACGTTGCTTTCTTGGATCCTCCCCCTACCCCTTGATATTAAGTGGTCCTTGTAAGAGGTAGGTCTAAATTGGTTACTGACGCTCCCGTGTGTGCTAGCATGTTGCACTGCCGGCCCCCGAAAACACTGCACTAATAAACGTGCGGGGATCTAATGCCGGCTGTTCCAACCTTCCCTCGGGGGCCAGTAATTCCTAATGGGAACTGGCCAATTTAAGTAGGTTGATGAGATCCTCATTAGAGGGTGCTTCTGGAGGGGGTGGGGCTGGTAAGGTTGTTTGTCAGAGGATTTCCATCAGTTCCTCACGCCTGATGGGCATCCCTGTCTTTTTACAGGCTTGCTGGGGGCCCTTTCCTACCACTCCACCTCCCGCTGCCCAGCACCTTTTTGCTACATGTCCTGGTTTGTCACAATTATGGCACCTGGGTTTGCCCACTCCTTTTTTGGACTCTTTTCGCGGGCACTCCCTGCTAAAGTGACCGTCCTGGTGACATGTGTAACACTCAAGGGGGCTGCGCGGAGGTTCCCCCTCTCTTCCCTTTCTTCCGTCATTAAAGCTACCGCCGCCATTTTAGCTACCTTTTCCTTTTGTTCGGCCTTTAATTCCTCCACGTTTTGTGCCCGTTCTAAGATTTCGTCATAATCATCTCCTATCTTGAATCCTAGCTTAATTATTTTGTGAAGCGCATCCCCCAGTCCACCCTTAAACATTTCTAAAAATGCTGCATTGTCTTTATCGGGGTTGTTAACACCGGAGTGGCCCTTATACACGAGCCATTTCCGCTCCCCATACTGCCCGACATTTTCGCTTGTTTTTTTGGGCTACTTTTAATATTCTGCTCCAATTGGTTCTTATTGGTCCCCAACACTCATCCATCCCGTGCTTGAGGTCCTGTATCCGCCGTGTCTTAGTTCGGAACGGGTTCCCTACCATCATCCAGTCGCCGCTCTGCACGGTTCAGGTAGCCTTTTGTCAGTTTATGTTACCGGTTTTGGCCTTTACCAGACCATGTATGTCTCCTAAGGTAAATTGTACGCATTGAACATTTCAGCAGAATTGCCAGAAGTCTGTATTCCTGCTATTTGGTTTGGGGGTGGGTAAATCTTTTAGCAGTGTCTGTCTCTCCTGCAGGGTGAGGGGAACTTCTTGTACGGTGACGTGAGCAGGTTGCTGCCCGTGTGCAGGGACGGTGTTAATGTGAATGGGAGCTGCCCGTATGTGCCCGTCGTATGCCGGGGGCCCTTCCTTGGTCTCGTTATTATATTGAGGCTCTCCCACCTGCACTTCTTCCAGGGAGGGGTATACTGGGGGTACTGGGGGGGTTATTATTAGTCCGCGGATGCGCATTGTAGGATTCGTCCATTCTCCTTTGCTGCCTCTTCTAACTTTGTTATTTTAGTTTTTACTTCCTGGATCAATTTAGTGTGGGTGTCTATTTCTTTTACTTGTTCCCAATAGCAGGTGAGGATAATTCCTTGGGCTATTTCAATCTTGTGTTTGGTCTGACTATTCCACCATTTGTTCTGTCTATCGGGGACATCCTCGGGCTGCCACCCTTTCTTTTTCATTGTCTCTATTAGTTTTGCGTATTTTTTGCCTAGCAAATTTATTGGAGACCCTTCTGGTCCTCAGCTACATTCTTCCTCCTGTTCTTGGCTGGGCTAGGGTTCTGTTTCCTCATCTGTTTCTGGGTCAATATGTCTCGTCCCTATGAGGACGTCATCTATATAGTCTTCTCTTTGTGTTGTACCCTCGCATTGCCACGCCTCCTACGCGCGCGCATCTCAGAGTATACCCTCAACCCCCTCTCACCCCCTGATCATCCTTATCCTCTGCCTCCATCCCTCTGGGGCTTGCAACAGTTGATTCTTTTGTACAGGTGTTCTTCCCTCCTGGTCTACCATGTCACAGCTCTAACTTGAAGGTGGTAAATTCTAACATACTCACCCCAATAGCTGGATCATTGTTCCGTTTGGGAAGTCTGTACCCTGCTCGCAGCGCCAATTGTAGGGGGAGAGCGGAAAGGCTTCTTTTTCCACGAGCGGACCCCCTGATAAAAAGGGTTGACACTCATCCCAACCCGTGTAGCAACCCTCGAAGTTAGTAGACGGAGACGGAAGGCAAGGTTCAACGATCTTTAATCACGAACGGTCCTGGAACAATTTCTCAACACAGCCACCTGTGAGTGGAAATGCTCTCCAAACAGCAAAATCATACATCTTTTATGCAATATCAAAGACCCCTTTGCTTCCCCAATACAACCCCTGATTGGGTTACCTTATCAGTAATACCTTGGATTGACAGACCAGTGTCTTAAGGCAGTTTCAGACCTTATCTAGGGTGACGATGATGATTATGATCCGTGAACGCTTTCCTGCCTGAAGGCTCAGAGGCAACCATTTCTACTAGTCCTACAGTTACACCTGCTAATTCTGCCACATCATCAAATTGTGTTTCTGCCTTCCTAATCTAAAACGTGTTTAACTCTTTAATTGCCACTTCAATCCCCAGTTTGGTCACATGGTTATTCTATTAACCCACCATGACCAATTCTTTTACCTTACTAGACTCATGTGTCTCCACCCCAATTTCGTTGATCAGGCGATAGGATTGGGACACTCATGACTCATATCAGGTATTCATGTTGGTTTGGTTCATTTCCGCTGTTACCTATCTTCAGCAAAGACTTCCTTTTGTATTTCTGAGAAGTTTTTACCAGCGCTTTCATCCTTCTCCTCCTACATCTAAAGCACCATTCAAACAGTAACATAAGTATAACCAACATCTGCACTATCACTAATACATGTGACATAATTCTTATCCAAGGGTGTACATGAACATTAAGTCCAAAATCCCATAGTCGTATATACCAGGGTTGATTGGTCAGCACTTTCTTTGTGTCCTTTTGCAGCTCAACAATCTCTTTCTCAGGATGATGTATTTTTGTCGTTGCTCACGGACGCTCTTCTCCAATGCTGTCTGTTCCTCACCTAGTTTGGTAATAGGTTTTCCCTGAGGCTCTTCAAAGCCCTCGTACCCCACCTTTATAGTGCCTACCATCATTCCACTGATAGTTTCTTCTTTTAATTCTGGTATATAATATGTCCCTGAATATTAACCTCTTCTCCGGCCGTGAAGCAAAAGCCGGTGGTAGTGATGGGGCAGTGCGTTACTCCTCCCACAGTCATGTTAGTGGCTGTGGTGCTGACACACCATTGCCCGTTACTTCGTGGTGCTGCTGTTGTCTCGAAATCCAGCATCAGTGGGGTTATGCTCAGGACGCATCCTTCTGTGCGGCCATATCCACAGTCATCTTGATCAAATTTGGGATGTTCTCGGCACAAAACAACCTGGTTATTCTTATAACAATCTTTAATGCACACACCCTTAGTATCATTTACCTTCTTTATAACATATTGGTGCAGTTTGTGGTATCTGACCTGTGTTTGGTTTCTTATTCTCCTATATTATCAACTTTATACAGGAGGTTTCCCTCGTTCACTTCATATTGGAGTATTGATAGTACAAATCTGATTATAGTCTGATGACCAGTTACACATTTAGTTTTAGGAACCCATGCATGGCTGTTTCGCCTGATTTCACAGGTGTCTGTTTCCCTTTTTCTCAAGGTCCATTTCCTGAAAACATCATCGGTTATCTAATCTTGGACCTCCCCATTTTGTAGCTGTTCTAAGTTATGTTCTACTCTACTTCTCATCCATGCTCCATACCCGGCGCATACCGCGACGTTTCATTCACTTTCGCTATTGTACTTTTGGTTTGTGTTTATTAAGTTAATTGTCCTGGCATGACCCCTTAGTGTGTGGGCCACTTGTAACAATTCTCATTCGGCCTCATCTCACAATTGGGCCTGCATTTTCTCATTATCATTTCCCCTTTCCAGCAACCCTCTTCGGGTTTGGGTGAGTGTGTCAACCTGCTCTTCTACCATCTGGAGATCTATAGCGTTTATTGTGGCTACGCCCGCCGCATATCCCGCGCCTATCATTTGTAATATCCCCCTTTTTTGTCTAACCTTCCCTTTTAATATGATAAACCTCAGGGTCTTAGACTCGGGTCCATCTAAGGCCCGCAGTGTCAGATTTTAATACATGCTTATTGTTTTTGACCCGCAGGAACTGGGTATTGTTAGATTGTTCAGATTTAGAAATATCGTGATTATCTTCTGGCGTATTCCAAAGTGTATTTTTTTCCTTTGTGTTTTTCATTACTAACGCCCCTTTGGCCCCCTTTGTTATATGAGGGCACCTTGGAGTTCTCCTCATACACAGGAACATCGTTCCCCCTCCTGTATGATTGTCACAACTTGTACTTCCCTCTGGGGTGAGTGATGGGTTACTAGTTTCTTCCTTGTCCTTATTGAATTATGAGGGCGGTGGTGATCACTTTTATATGCATTCTGTTGATAAAACACATCCTGGATATTCCAGTCTTTTAGTTAGATTCTTACCATTTCTACTTCTACTGGATTGTTTGCACCATTTATCTGAGCATGTGACCTTTCCCAGGTCCCCTAATATTGCAAATATTAATCCTAGTCCCCTGAAAAGTCCATCTGTCAATGTATCCCTCCACTCCTTATATGCTTTCAGCTTGGATCAATGTTTTCATCGGCCCCCACCTTTCATATTTACACATGCACACATGTCTCCACTAATCAGTACCTCATAGAGTCCGCTCTGTCGAGGGGTGAATCCAGATTTTTCTCGTAATATCCTAACCATTACCCTTGCTCCCACCTCGGGTACTACCGCCGGGATTTTTGTTCCTTTATCCTCGTCTTCCTCTTCCTGCTTATCTCGCACTTCCTATTGCATATCTTTCAACTGCCTACTCAGTTCCATCATATACTTCCTAATTCTATCGCGTAAAAGTCCTAACTCTGCTCCTCCTGTAACTATTCCCTCAGGGAGTTTCATTGCTCATCCTGTCATTAGTTCATAAGGGGTGAGTCCTGTTGTGTGGTTCGGTGTAGCATGCAGTCTCATCAATATGGTGGGCAGGAGTTCCGGCCAGGCCTGTCCAGTTCCCTGGATTGCTTTACTCAGGGACGTTTTGAGGGTTCTATTCATTCTTTCTACCATTCGTGAACTCTGGGGATGATAGAGCATGTGGAATTTCTGCTTAATGTTCAGTATTTTACCTTTCCTGTGAAATTAGTCCCTTGGTCCGAATCTATCTGAATGGGAATCCCCCATCGAGGAATGACCTCTTCCGCTAATATACGGGCTACCATGGTTGCGGTGCAATTGCGGGTGGCAAATGCTTCCACCCACCTTGTAAACTGGTCAATAATCACCAAGCAGTACTTCCTGCCCCTGGAGTTTAATAGGGGCCCCGTAAAATCAATCTATATTTTTTCCCATGGTCCCTGTGGGCGGGGTTGGGGCGCCATCCTTATTTTTGTCGCTTTTCCCGGATTATGTTGGGCGCACGTAACACAGTGCTGACAATGTTTAGCAACGTCGCGCCCAATTCCTGGCCACCAGCAATCCCGTGAGATATTAGATATCATGGCGTTACGCTCGGCATGGTTAATGCCGTGGTGTAACTCCATGATCCTTTCTCCACACGGAGTCTATATCAGGTGATCCTCCCTTCCTCTCCCATCCTGCTCTTTCTTCCTCGTTTGTATCTGCGTGCAGTTTAACTATGTTATGTCCTCCTCTGTGGTAATGCTACAGACTGACTCTATCTTTATGTCTGCGGATGTGGCCGCTTTTCGGGCGGCATTGTCCGCAGCCTCATTTCCACGCTGTATTTCGTCCACTACTCGTTGATGTTTCCCTTTATCACTGCTGCTTTAGGTGGTTTGCTGGCTGCTTCTAATAGCAATTTTATACGTTCATCGTATTTGATGGCCTCGCCGCCAGAGGTAACAAACCCTCTCCTTCCCCACGCTACCATATAGTCATGTACTACCCCAAAGGCATACCTGCTATCTGTAGATAAATTCACTGTCTTTCCCTCTGCCAGTAATAAGGCTTCCTTCAGTGCGGTTAATTCTGCTACTTGGGCCGAAAGGCCTCCGGCCAGCGCTCCCTGCATCACTACCTCAAGATGCTGGTTTAAGACCGCCCATCTCGTACGTGGATGGCCGTCGACGTCCTGTCGGGATCCGCCCACATACAATGTGAGGTCTGGGTTTTCGAGAGCTACCTCGCTTACATTCCCTGGGGAATCTTCCCATTCTAATGCGTTACACTCGTGGGGCTCCCCCCCTAGTGAGAATTCCTACTGCCGGGTTTTCCCCGGTATCTCTGACTATCTTTACTGATTCATCGTGGGGCAGTAAAATGGCTTCCACTTCGCTCAGCGGACATTGGAGATAGCCCGGAGCTTTCCAGTATTCAACATTTCTACCAGAGTGTGTTTGGTGTGTAGGACAATTTCACCTGTCATCACGACAGTTTCACTGACCTTGACTGCCCATGTGGCGCAGTCTAGTGCAGCCACGCACCTGGACAAGCCCGTGGCTACTGGTGATTGTTGGGTTGAATAGTAAGCTATGGGTCTCATTCTGTCCCCATGCATTTCTGTCTCTCATCAGAGAAAATGGCATTTTTAGATTGTTTTCAAACTTTTAGTATTTTTTTTAAACTGTTTAATATTATTTCTTTTACAAAAGTCTCCAAACCCAAGATTTTCCAATACAATCAAAATGTTTATTAAGAAGAATATCTCAAAATCCCAAATCAAATACTGCACTGCAAATCTTTTTATTTAAATCTCTTTTACTAAACTAGAAGCTTTTATGTCATTTAAAATAAGATCCTACACAAAGGAAACGAGGGTGGAGCTTCCCCAGCCTGTAGCCTCAAGAAATCCACGCAGGCTTTTTTTAAAAAGACATCACACTCTCCCTTCTCCTTTCTTTATCTCACTCATAGATTACATTTATTATCTTTCAACCCAATGTAGTCAATGATTACGTTTTTTTTTTACACAAGTAATTGGATGTCTCAGCCTGCAATAATCAAATTGAAAAGACAACACTTTGTTTACGATTCTAATTGATTTAAAATGAGCTACACATTTTTAATTGAAGTTTTATCTTTTGTTAAAGAAATGCATCCTTTGTGCATTTCCTAGCTACATAACTTATCATCAAAATAAATCCACATCTGTGTTTCTAACTTAAAATGTCATTCAATTCTAGGTACACAATTCAACTTCTTCACATTTTTTTAAACTTCCCACATCTAGGACAACACTGCAAAGGTTAAAAACTTTCAGCTCACTGCCTGGAAAAATGGGTGGAGCTAAAACAAAGATACTATTTCTCTTTTAAAAGACCCGTTTTCAGACAACTAGAAAATTCATTAACTCCCACCTCAAATATTCTACAGTCAAGAAAACATCCATGCAACCACTTTCATTCAACAAAGCTTATCTTTCTCTTCTTCGGTACAAAAGCTGAAGCTTTTGTGTCAGTGTTATATTCTTCTTAGATCTACCCACTCTATCTTCTACTCTTAATTTGCGCAATTCCTTTAATTGAGACCTGGCCATGGCCTTATATTGCAAACATTGACTGACCACCATCAAACCTGCTTTGGCCGTCTGTTTATTTGCCTTTCTCCCACCATAATTTTCGTTTTGCGGGGTCTTCTTTGGGATCCCATCCGTAACTTAACATAGTAACTATCAATTTTTTATGGTTATCGACAAAATACTTACTCAGCCTCCCGGCCTCCAATCTAGCATATCTTTGCACGCCATCTATTTTTGGTACGTCTACCCCTCTATCGGCTCGTTGTCCCCTTTAATTTGGTTTCCTCGAACCTAGGGTCTGCAATTACAAACCTACGAAGCCAATTCTACTTTGATTATTACTATTGTGACCTCTTAACTATCCTCAAGTCTTTTACACCTTTCTCACAAGTTCAGACACCCCAGGCGACCGACACGTTTCGCGGCAGATTACTTTGGATTTATGAATGGTATTTAAAATATACTCACTCTTGATGGTCTGCAAACATCCGTCTGTCTTTCACCCCCTGCCAGACTATGCCATTTGATGTGGAGTATGACAAAGGCACTCAACACAGACCTGTTGTGGAGAAAAGAATTGTTTAATTGCTTGATCAAGGGAGACACGGTCTACACTAGTTCCTTAACTGGATGCCTTCCCAACCGTTCTCGTCGAACGCTTTAGGTGCTGCTTCTTTTCTACAGAATTCTTTACAAAGTCATCATTTACATTATCATTGGTCAGTCTTTCTACTGTGTGACAATTTTTTTTGCTTTGTTACAAATTGTTTAATTTTAACTATGTTAATTATTTCACATCCTCCTTGGATATGAACATCCTGCCTCCTGCCACTAACAGGAATTTATTTCTAAGTTCTGAATACAACAGGAAGCCACTTCCTCGGCCTATGACCTTAGCTCTGAATAACAGGAATGGTACCATTGTCCTACAGTTGCACCTGCTAATTCTGCCACATCAGCAAATTGTGTTTTTGCCTTCCTAATCTAAAACATGTTTAACTCTTTAATCCCCACTTCACTTACAAACTTTAAGATGACTTACAAACTTTTAAACTTGTAAATTTGCATCACTTACAAAAAACTTTTAATTTGAGAACAGTTACAAGAATAACAACAACAACAACAACAACAAGAGCAGTGGCAAAGAAAAGCTGCACCCATCTCTCCTCCACCTTATTCTAAGACCGTCCGCTGCGTTTGATCTTGGTAACTCGACCCCTGCCCACAAGCGGTGGCGCAGCATTTCTTGGGTTTGTACCAAGCTTATTCTTTCGAGCATCTCGGGTAATGCGCACTGATGGTGTCCAGGAGTGATCACGTAAGGTCAATGCTCTCCCCACTCATTGCCATCATCTGAAACACATTTGTTACATCCTGCACCTCAGGAGAGCGCTATCGAGCTCTCCTTCCCCTCCTCATCCTGGGTGTGCCTCGCTGCACCCCACTGGAACCCGCAACCTTGGATGGTGGGGCCCTGGGTGTGCCTCGGTACACCCCACTGCTACCCGCAGCCTCAGACCGTGTGAAACCATGAAATGTCCCAACACTTGTACCACTCAGGAAAGGGGCTGGCAACTCAATGGGTGGCACTTGCACCTCAATGGGTGGCACCAGCACCTCCTCCAGAGTGAGTACACCCTTCCTCTCCCCCTCACCCCCATGGAGGGTGAGGAAGAGGTCCGGCATCTTGGCACCCTGCCCCTCCCCCTCACCCCCATGCTCTTGGTTTGGAAGGTAGGATTGGAAGATGTTCTCCTCTTCAGGCTTGTCCGCGTCTGAATCTTCTTCTGCATCAGCTTCAGCCTCATCAGCGTTGGCCTCAAGTTCTGCAAAATATAACAGAACAGAAAAATGGTTAGCAGCAGAGGCGGGGACAGGGAGGCAAGGTGCCAGGTCTCCTCCTGTTTGAGTTCTTTCCCTTTTGTTGTGTGTCACCTTCCTCTGTAAAGATGAAAATATAACTTTTTAGAGAGGGTATCTTTCTGCTGGGTGGGACATATACAGATGGTCATATTTACAATTGCAATTCCATTGAACCAATGAAAATATTACTTACACTAGCTACTTGACCAAGGTCCTGCCACTCCTTTTTGCATTGACCTCTGGACCTCGGGGTGGTCACCATTGCACAGTAATCTTCTGCAAGTTGGTTCCAGCGTTTCTTCATTTCTTTTGGTGAAACTTTTATGTGACCTCTGCTGGTGTCCAGCTCATGTCATCTGGCCTCAATTACAGTAACTAGTGCCTCCACTTCCTCGTGAGAAATTCTTGGTCCTTGAGCTGCATTGCATTTTGTATTGCAGCTCTGATTTTTTTCCACTGAGAATTAAAGTTCTCACACACAACTGGTTGTTTAAAAATGGCCGAATGCAGACCGGGAGGTATACTGGGCAGTCTTGTAAAAAACGTCATTTTTTTTTTTGCTCTTGTGCAGAAGGGGTGGGGGGGGGCCATCCTTTTTTCGGCACAGGCATTAGACTCCACCCCCCGAAGCTAAAGGACAAGCTGCACGGCACCAATTTCAAAAATTAGAAGGGGAACATTTCAAGTTTTTTTTTGGATTAGTCAGGGCCAAAATAAACAGACGCAACTCTTGAAATACACCAAAAAATGGCATTGGGGAAAATTGAGCCCATCAAAAGTAAGAAAGAAATTGAACACATTTTGGTGAATGCATATTATAAATAACATTTTCTACTTGAAAGTTTTGGGAGTATACTACAAAATGTAACTGCACAAATTAAAAAAAGATGAATTATTATAGCAGGAAGGATTTCTATACCCCTCAAATTGTAACACTCTGAATCTGGCTCGTCAATAGTGCAATTTGTAAAATAAGCAGAGAGTCAGTGCATTTGATTCATGACACTCCCAATTTTCCAGCTATTGATTTTAATCCCGAAGTCAATTATGGTAAAATGATTCCAATTGATAGGTGCTTTTTTCAGATCATATACAAGACCTGTTCCTCAAGAGAGAAATGTCAGTAATCTTAATTGTGGCAATAGTTAGATTTGTTGTTCTGTGTTTTTAGAGTGGTCTGGAGCGATGGAACAAGCAGTCAGTGTTACAATTATCTTTCCATTGGTTCGTGGGCTGCTTTGACCCCGAGAGATCCATTGAATGTACTTGTAGGAATATTCTCAGAAGAGACAGTATAAGCAGATTCAAGAAATGTGCAGAAGGTTCAGTAAAGGGTGCATGATTAACCTCCACAGAGGCAACAGGTATCATAATCTAATAGTTACAGTATTGGACTAGCAGCTCAGAGATTGCGGGGAAAGAATGGGAGAGAACCTTGTTTAGGCCTGCTTTTGGGCATGAAATGGTTGGCACATTCAGAGTACATGCCAGAAGTCAGGGGTCCGAGGCTCATCTGAAATTGGGCCTCAGGCATCATCAACATAGTTCTGGGGAGCTGAGCACACCCATCGAGCTTTCCGATGTAGCTCACCTGTTTTGGGGACATCAATTTGGGCTGGCTGTGATGCCGAAAGCTGGGAGAGAGTTGGAGGAGCATGGGAGGGATGCAAGAATGGATTGGCAGCAATCTACTGCTTCCACCTTAAGTCAATTAAAATTCAAAAAGGTACCTTTTTGTTGGCAACCTCCAGCGCTCCCTTTAAGAACCAGGGTGCAGAAGAATATGACACATGCTATGCTCAGTCTTGACGAATTTCGGATCAAGATCCATAATAATTCAAAAGACCCAAAAATGGGAGTGGGTGCATTTCCGATTGCATCCAGCTTTCCCTTGGTTGGATGTAAACCATCTTTGTCGACTCTGTGCCCTAAGTACACCACTGAGTTTTGAAATAACTCACACTTGTGGGCACTCACTCATACTCTGTGCTTCTCAAGCCGTTTGAACACTTCATTCAACACCTTATCATGGATTTGCCTGTTTGGTGCTGAAATAAGTATGTCATCTAAATAGCACACTTCCCCTTCAATTCATTGCAAAATTTGGTTCATCACCCGCTGGAATATGTCGGGGGCGGAAGACAGTCCATGTGGTAACCTATTGAACTGATATAAGCCGAGGTGAACATTTATAGTCAAACAGGACTCTTCATCTAACTCAAGGTGTTTGTTAGATCTAACTTTGAAAAGATCTGGCCACCTGTCAGCATTGTGAACAAATCTTCCACATTTGTCAACGTATTGGGTAGATTATCATCTAGAACGGAGGTGGGCAATTATTTGGGCTGGAGGGCCACTTAACAGGTTTTGGTGGGGGCCACACACCAATGTTCCACCAATCGTGTGGTCCCGCGCAGGGAGCTCCCCAGCTCCTGCCGCTGGAAGAGATACTGCGCATGCGCGAGCGCATGGTGGCCGGTCGCGCAGAAAATTTAAAGGGTCTGCGCGTGAAGAAAAAAGAGGGAACATGCGCATAAACACAAACATTGCATAAACATAAATTCAGACAGTAGTCCGATGCTATGTTACATACACAACATGTATTCGATACTGCTTAGAAATTAATCAAAGAAAAAAATAAAAACAGTTGTGGTATCTTCTGGTCTCTGTAAATCAGTGCTGTGAAATAGAACTGCGCCCTCTTCAGAGCCTGTGTCAGCATCAATTTCCTACCTCAGTCATCCTTATGCCCCTCTGCAAAGAATACAAATGCCGGCCCAATTGGTGCCAGATGAGCGCTCCCCTATCATCATCTGTGGTTGGGAAAATGTTGGAGTCTATTATTAAAGAAGCAGTAGCAGGAAATTTGGAAAAGCAAAATTTGGTCAGGCAGAGTCAGCATGGATTTATGAAGGGGAAGTCATGTTTGACAAATTTGATGGAATTCTTTGAGGATGTAATGAACAGGGCGGATAAAGTGGAACCAGTGGATGTGGTGTATTTGGACTTCGACGGCATTTGACAAGGTGCCACATAAAAGGTTACTGCACAAGATAAAAGTTCACGGGGTTGGGGGTAATATATTAGCATGGATAGAGGATTGGCTAACTAACAGAAAACAGAGAGTCAGGATAAATGATTCATTCTCTGGTTGGCAACCAGTAACTTGTGAGGTGCCACAGGGATCAGTCCTGGGACCCCAACTATTTACAATCTATATTAACAACTTGGAAGAAGGGACTGAGTGTAACATAGCCAAGTTTGCTGATGATACAAAGATGGGAGGAAAAGCAATATGTGAGGAGGACACAAAAAATCTGAAAAGGACATAGACAGGCTAAGTGAGTGGGCAAAAATTTGGCAGATGGAGTATAATGTTGGAAAGTCTGAGGTCATGCACTTTGGCAGAAAAAAAATCAAAGCGCAAGTTATTATTTAAATGGAGAAAGATTGCAAAGTGCTGCAGTACAATGGGACCTGGGAGTACTTGTGCAGGTGCAGCAAGTGATCAGGAAGGCCAATGGAATCTTGGCCTTTATTTCAAAGGGGATGGAATATAAAAGCAGAGAAGTCTTGCTACAGCTATACAAGGTATTGGTGAGGCCACACCGGGAATACTGCGTGCAGTTTTGGTTTCCATATTAACGAAAGGATATACTTGCTTTGGAGGCAGTTCAGAGAAGGTTCACTAGGTTGATTCCGGAGGTGGGAGGTTGACTTATGAGGAAAGATTGAGTAGGTTGGGCCTCTACTCATTGGAATTCAGAAGAATGAGAGGTGATCTTATCGAAACGTTTAAGATTATGAGGGGGCTTGACAAGGTGGATGCAGAGAGGATGTTTCCACTGATGGGGAGACTAGAACTAGAGGGCATGATGTTAGAATAAGGGGCCGCCCATTTAAAACTGAGATGAGGAGAAATTTCTTCTCTCAGAAGGTTGTAAATCTGTGGAATTCGCTGCCTCAGAGAGCTGAGGAAGCCGGGACATTGAATAAATTTAAGACAGAAATAGACAGTTTCTTAAACGATAAGGGGATAAGCGGTAATGGGTAGCGGGCAGGGAGGTGGAGCTGAGTCCATGATCAGATCAGCTATGATCTTATTAAATGGTGGAGCAGGTTCGAGGGGCCGTATGGCCTACTCCTGTTCCTATTTCTTATGCTCTTATGTTCTTATACTCTGGATAATGGGAGAGGAACGATGAAGCACCAATCACTTTCTTTGGTAAAAGTTTTGTGGAGATGAGCTCGGGGCCGAAATTGCCCCTTTGCTTAAGGCCTGTTACCACCACAAATCGGCGGAGTGGAGTGGCAGCCAACTTTTGGTAGAATGGTTGCTGGTAGCCCAATTGCCCCCCCTGAGTTTTCCCGGTGGTGCCCCGATTCCCCCCGCCACCGCTCCTCTGCTGCCGATCGGTATTAAGCGCGTCGTTACCACGCGCACCGCCGATCCAGCCCTCTGATGGCAACATTCCCCTCGGAAAATCTTCGACCCCGGTGCCAAAACAATCTTTTCCCCAGTGGTCCAGTGAGGCTGAGTCCTTTTGCAGTGGCCGTGCGGCTTCCTTTTTAGGGGGAGGGCTCACTGCCGCCGCCGCCATGTTTTATTTTGCCGGCCGACTGCCAGGTCAGTCCGACAATCTTGACCCCCGGATTTGGCTGTGCCGCCAACAGGCAGCTAAGCACCCCCTCTTGGGTGGTCAAGCGGAAACCCTCCCGGGTGGCCCAGTGGACCAAAGTTTAAAGAGTGAGGAGGTTCTCCCCTTTAAGTGAAGGGGAGAGCCACGGTGCCACCGCGCCACGATGACATCATCGTGGCAGTGAATACGCACCGGCCCCAACTTCCGCCCCTCAGTTGCGTTTTTGCCCCTCAGGTGTTGTCAATTAAGACCATTAAGACCAACTTCCGGATGAAAATTAAAAAAAAAACAAAGAGCGCAATATCCCGAAAGAGTCGACCTGAACCGCAGCTGCGGTAAAAAACATCAAAACTGGGTGGGAGAGACCCGTTTCAGGTGGGGGGCAATTTTTACCCCGAGCAGCCATGACTCCACTCTAAAATGGATATTCGAGTACACAGTGCATTCTTGGTACGGACGTCTGCCATTGGAGCCCAGATTCACGGAACGGATCCTTTCAAAATCGGGCCAGGGAGAATCGCTTTTGCGAATTATTAATTTGAATGAAGTATTACTATATTTTTTCCTTGGTTGCGATTCAGGCCTGTCTCTGCCCCATGAGAAGTGACAGTGGATAGATGAATGTGCAGCTTGAGCTCCGGCTTGTGTTCTATTTCTGTCTCATCCAGCAGGCCGGATGGAATGATTTGGCGGGCTGGATATGGCCCACGGGCCGTATTTAGCCCACCTCTGCTCTTGAACCCGGTTTACGGTTACTTTATAATTACCACACAACTTTACCTTACCATCTGACTTAGGTACAACAACAATAGGTGCATCCCAATTACTCAGAACTAACTTAGAGATAATGGGGATGAAATTACCCCTTTTTAAAGCCCTGTTAGCACCTTCGTGTATTTCCAGAACCTCCTCATCCTGCTTCCTCTCTCCAATGGTATGTAGTGTCTGGCAATTACTACTTCTAACATTGTCACTCGGTTTACTCTTCAGTCTGCATACCTTTGCAAGATGCCCAGTTTTCTTGCAGTAGAAACACTCTGCCTTCACGTATGGATAGCTTTGATCAAGCTGTTGTCCCAGGCACTGATAGCACGACTTCAATGCATGTTACCGTAGCCAGTTGTTGAGACCTTGGGGCCCACTGCCTTTTTTTTTAGCCTGCAGCCGATACACCTCGGATGTCTGACGACTGGAAATGGGGCAAAATTCTCGCGAGTATTGGTCGACCATATCCATCGACATCGCTGTCTGACAAGCTAAATCAAAAGTCAAGTTCGCGCATTTCAATAATATACTTCTGATTCGTTCATTTTTTAACCCACAAACAAAATGATCGGGTAAAGCTTGTTCCTGAAAGTTTCCAAAATGACAATTGGTGCCAGATGAGTGTTACCTTACCATCGTACTCTGGATACCGGGAGAGGAAAGAACTTCTAACAGTTCGTCTGTCAGAATTGTGGCTCATTCAAGTGGATTGGGAATGAAAAAAAGATTAAGTTGGAAATAGATGATGTGTTTGACACAGGATTTTGAGCTCAGTGTTAAGCTGGATGTGTGTGCTTTGGGCCTAACCTCCTCCAATCCTCAGCCAAAATTCAATGTCCAGCAGCAATGTTTTATCCTCCTAACAAAAGTTTCAGTTAGCAAATCCAATATCCCATCTTAATCGCCAATTCTGTGATATCTTGAGGCTCAGCAAACACACACAACTGCACAACATGGCTCGCAGGTAGAACTGTGAGGAGCACATGGCTTTATTGTTATTACATCAGTAGTCCACTAGGTGGCTTTATAACAGTCCTGACTCTGGATTTATAATGCCAATTTTAGTGTTGATTCAAAGCTGATATCGCTACATACCAGCAGAAGTGGAATTGTGGCTCATTCAAATGGATGAGAATGAAAATATGATTAAGAAAATTGGAAATAGATGATGTGTTTGACACAGAATTTTGAGCTCAGTGTTAAGCTGGATGTATGTGCTATGGGCCTAACTTCCTCCAATCATTAGCCAAAATTCAATGTCCAGCAGCAATGTTTTATTTAATATTGTAGATGCGTACATCTCAATTTTATAATACGACAATGGTTCCTTTTGTTCGACTGATGTACCATGCTCGGGAAATCTGACAATTCCCTAACAATTAAGGAATTGAGATAGCATTCGACTCAACGTAGTACGACAATTCAGTTCTCGAGGTCTCACCAATTGTTGAAAAGATTTCTGGTATTTATTAACTGTTTAAGCTCCCATCTTAAAACCAGAGCCTAGCAAGGAGATTGTAAAACTCAAATAGTGATAGAGAAGTCGCAAAATAACAATATACATTTCAAAGTGCAGTAATTGCGAATATCTGCCCAGTGGTGTGAAGATAATCAGGCATTGAGGTGATCATCAATAAGGCAATTTGTGAGAAGTAGGAAATGGCAAGCGATCCTCGGCTTCTTGGTCATAATCATCCTTGTGGAATTTGTAGACAGCCTGTACAGGAAAAGAATGGTTGTTACTGGACCAATATAATGCAAGCTGCAGCTACTTGGTTAGTTTACTCTATTGTTCCTAATTTGCTAGATCTTTGGGGTGAATTTTAACATGGTGGAGTGTGTAGGTTTGGGTGTAAGTAGGGGCTCAAAACTGGGGAAATTGACAGCGGGTTGGGAAGCCGGCTCCAACTCGTCAACTTCCGGGTTTCACTCCACGTTAGGCTGCGTTCGGGCAAACCCCTCGGGAGAAGCGTTTTGTCAGTTAACATATATTAATTGTAGAATTAGAGTGATATTTACACAGACTTTTGAATTGAACCTCGGGTCCACAGGTTTCCTGGGCTTCCTGAAACTCGCCAGTGAAATCAAGGCGAGTGCACAGTGGCAATTGAGGGGGGTGAAACAATCTCAGTGAAACATGGCAATAAATACTCAGTACTCACAGCTGCTTTGATACCTGCTGTGGAAAGGGTTTGTTTATAGTACATTTTCTGAGAGCTGACTGTCTACACTATGGAGGTTTGATCTACAATTTGGAGCTTTGTTCTATCAGATCAAGATTGAGGCCTGCTTATGCTGCCTTAGATTGGACCTCAGATGAGGAGCAACATGACCAGCAGCAGTAACAGCACCAGCACCTTGCTGGTCACAGGCCTGTAGCTGCATGCCGCAGAGGGGAGCAGCACCGAGGGGACCAGCAGGAGGAACAAGGCGAAGAGCTCAGATGTTTCTTGGACGATTTGGAGGGGAAGGAGGAAGAAGAGGAGGAGGAGAGTGGTGAAGGCAATGCACCTCCAGGTGTTAACATTGCTGCCCGGGTTGCCAGGGATGCCTTTATTAATGCAAGGTTCATTAAGGTTTAAGCAATGGACCCATGTCAGAAGGAAATGCAATGGCCTCTCTTCCTGCCACCGCAACCCCGCCCCCCACCCCCATCCCAATTACACTGGCACAAAGCAGTCCTGCAAACAACCAACCACCCTTTGAACATCCCCCCATTAATCCCATCAATTCATGAATTCCAATTTAGCATCAAATAATTTAAAAGGATACTTACTACCCAGCACACAAGAATGGACAAATGGGAAAGTGGTGAAATAGAAGAACATTTACGTGGGCTAAATAAACAACAGAAACTTAGCAAAGCTTTTATTTAATTGTGTCACCAGGTATCTGTGAGCTTCCCCTCTCCTCATCTCCGACGGCCAGGGATGCCGAAACTCCACTGATTTCCAGTGCTTTCTCCTCTCCAGTTGTCTATTGGGAAATCTGTGGAGGGCCACCTGCAGTTTTCTCCCTCTTCCTGGTGTTCTGAGCTCTCTTCTCCTGCAAGGGGGGAAAAAAAAACAGACCTGATAGTGACTATAATGGCATGTGTTCACCCAATGGATGCTGTGCATTTGGTCAGGGTGACTATGAGGGAGAGGCATGACATTGCACAAGGATGAGGGTGAGTGGCAGTGGTGGATAGATAGATGGGGATGTGAGGAAGTGCATAGAAAGAAAAGGATGGGTGCACCTGTAAGGTAAATGGGTGTGAGGAGTGATGTGATGCAGTAGGCTTGAGAAGGCAGTTGAGTTGGTGGGGTGATAGGCACAGCAGGATGTAGGTGAACATGCCATTGTACTCACCTTTCCTGACCTGCTTAGATCATTAAACTGCTTCCTACACTGAATGCAGGAGCATGGCACTATGCTCCTGCTGCTGACCTACTCTGCCACCTCCAAACATGCCTTCTTGGTTTCAGCGGCATTGCTAGGGAAGAATATCTCTTTCCGATTCCTCACAGCCCCCAGCAGCACACCAAGGGATGCGCCAGTAAAGCGGGGCACAGCCTTGGAGCATCTGAACTCCATTGCGACGCCTCCTCTTCTCTCCCTGCCAACTCCAACTCCTCCAGCTTGCATCTTTGGATTGTCCCTTTAAATACTGGAGTTGAGATGGCATCATGCAGGTCCACATTATGCTCGCTGCTGCTGATTGGACGGGAAACCCAGAAGTAAAATGATAATAAAGTGGCTGCATTAAAAGGCCACCGACAGACGTGTTGAACATTTTTCGAGGTTTCCTGCATGATATTGGACTTCCTTCCCTCCGACTCCATCATGTCTCCCAATTAGTATTGGGGTAATTATTAGACAGACTGACTGAATCAGTACCCAGTACATCGTATTTTGATAATATTGTTGGAAATAAAAATGTCAATCGGCCTCAAGTGCTAACCAAGTAAGCTGGTTACATCACAAAAGTTTTCTTCAATTTCTCCATCCTGAAAGACAGGTCAATCAAAAATCATTATAAACCTATTTTCCATGTAACGCACTTCTGGAGTGTTTTGCAGCGAATACTCATGGAGGTTGAAATAAAAACCTTTTTATTTGCATTTGTGAAATTAAAAAAATGTATATTAATGGATCGCAATCAACGATCCTTTACATATCATTTCATTACGAGTTACTGCATTACATCAGAGGGATCATCTCTTACGCTCCAACAGGCATGGTTGGTATTTTGTTGCAAAGCAGATGAACATCTCCTTGTCCCAAGGTGAGTATCAGTTTGAGTTTGTCTCCTGTCCCATTCTGTGTGTAATGATCTCTAGCAGGCAATATTAATAACAGAACTAGAAGCTGTGTTTGGACTTAGATGTTTTGACAAGTAGAAGAATAAATGCAAAAGATCACAATTGAATTTCATGATGTATGCTGGAGCTATTAAGATTATGAGCCAACAAACAACTTTTGTAAGGTGAATTGTCTTAAATCATAGAATAGAATCATAGGATGATACAGCAGAGAAGGAGGCCATTTGGCCAATCCTGCCTGTCTGGCTCTTTGAAAGAACTATCCAATTAGTCCCACTGCCCTGCTCTTTCCTTATAGTCCCGCAAATTTTCCCCCTTCATTTATCCAATTTCTCTTTGAAGTTGCTATTGCATCTGCTTGCACCACCCTTTCAGGCAAGGCATTGCAGATCATAATAACTTGCTGCGTAATTTTCTTTCCTCATGTCGCCCCTGGTTCTTTTGGCAATTACCTTAAATCTTTGTCCTTTACTTACCGACCCTTCTACCACAGGAAGTAGTTTCTCCTCATTTATGCGAACAAAACACTTCATACTTTTGAACACCTCTATCAAAGTTCCTCTTAACCTACTCTGCTCTAAGGCAAACAATGTATTTGCATTAGATCAAACTTTTCTTAGAATATAATAAGATAAGATCATAAGAAATAGAAGCAGGAGTAGGCCACCTGGCCCCTCGAGCCTGCTCCGCCATTTAATAAGATCATGGATGATTTGATCATGGACTCAGCTCCACTTCCCTGCCTGCTCCCTATAACCCTTTATTTCCTTATGGCTCAAAAATCTGTTGCTCTCCGCCTTAAATATATTCAATGACCCAGCCTCCACAGCTCTCTGGGGCAGAGAATTCCATAGATTTACAACCATCTGAGAGAAGAAATTCCTCCTTATCTCAGTTTTAACTGGGCGGCCCCTTATTCTGAGACTATGTCCCCTAGTTTTAGTCTGCCCTATGAGTGGAAATATCCTCTCTGCATCCACCTTGTCGAGCCCCTTTTTCAATAAGATCACCTCTCATTCTTCTGAACTCCAATGAGTATAGGCCCAACCCATTCAACCTATCTTCATAAGTCAACCCCCTCATCTCTGGAATCAACTTGGTGAACCTTCTCTGAATAGCTTCCAATGCAAGTATATCCTTCCTTAAATACGGAGACCAAAACTGTACTAAGTACTCCAGGTGTGGCCTCACCAGTACCTTGTTCAATTGTAGCAGGAATTCTCTGCTTTTATACTCCATCCCCCTTGCAATAAAGGCCAACATTCCAATTGCCTCCCTAATTACTTGCTGTACCGACATGCTAACTTTTTATGATTCATGCACAAGGACCCCCAGGTCCCTCTGTACTGCAGCATTTTGCAATTTTTCTCCATTTAAATTATAATTTGCTTTTCTATTTTTTTCTGCAAAAGTGGATAACTTCACATTTTCTCACATTATACTCCATCTGCCAACTGTTTTCCCACTCAGTTAGCCTGTCTATATCCCTTTACAGATTGTTTGTGTCCTCCTCACAATTTGCTCTCCCACTCATCTTTGTATCATCAGCAAACTTGGCTACATTACACTTGATCCCTTAATCCATGTCATTAATATAGATTGTAAATAGTTGAGGCCCCAGCACAGATCCCTGTGGCACCCCACTAATTACCGTTTGCCAACCGGAAAATGACCCATTTCTCCCGACTCTCTGTTTTCTGTTAGTTAGCCAATCCTCTATCCATGCTAATATATTACCCCCAACTCCATGAACTTTTATCTTGTGTAGTAACCTTTTATGTGGCGCCCTATCGAATGCCTTCTGGAAATCCAAATACACCACATCCAGTGGTTCCCCTTTATCCACTCTGTTTGTTGCATCTTCAAAGAACTCCAGCAAATTTGTCAAACATGATTTCCCTTTCATAAAACCATGTTGACTGCTTGATTAAATCATGCTTTTCCAAATGTCCTGCTACTGCTTCCTTAATAATGGACACCAACATTTTCCCAACAACAGATGTTAGGCTAACTGGTCTATAGTTTTCCGCTTTCTGTCTGCCTCCTTTTTTAAATAGGGGTGTTATATTTGCAGTTTTCCAATCCACTGGGATCTCCCCAGAATCCAGGGAATTTTGGTAGTTACAACCAATGCATCCACTATCTCTGCAGCCACTTCTTTTAAGATCCTAGGATGCAAGCCATCAGATCCAGGGGGGGGCTTGTCCGCCTTCAATCCCATTTTACCGAGTACTACTTCTTTAGTGATAGTGATTGTATTAAGTTCCTCCCTTCCTATAGCCCCTTGATTATCCACAATTAGGATGTTTTTCAGTGTCCTCTACCATGAAGTCCAATATAAGACATTTGTTCAAAGTCTCTGCCATTTCCCTGTTCCCCATTATTATTTACTGAGTCTCATCCTCTAAGGGACCAACATTTACTTTAGCGACTCTTTTCCTTTTTATGTACCTGTAGAAACTCTTACTATCTGTTTTTATATTTAGTGCTAGTTTGCTTTCATAATCTATCTTCCTGCTCTTTATCATTTTTTTAGTCATTCTTTGCTGGCTTTTAAATGTTTTCTAATCCTATGGCTTCCCTCTGGACTTGGCCACTTTGTATGCCTTTGTTTTCAATTTGATACCATCCCTTATTTCCTTAGTTAGCTACGAATGGTTATCCCTTCTCTTACAGTCTTTCCTGCTTGAGAGTTATGAAATATCTCCTTAAATGTCTTCCACTGCTCATCAACCATCCCACACTTTAATCTATTTCCCCAGTCCATTTTAGCCAACTTTGCCTTCATACCTTTGTGGTCTCCTTTGTTTAAGCTTAGGACACTGATCTCAGATCCAACTTTCTCACTCTCCCACTGAATTTGAAATTTGCTATGGTCACTCATTCATAGAGGGTCCTTTACTAGGCGATTGTTTATTAATCCTGTCTCATTACACAGTACCAGATCTAAGCTAGCCTGCGCCTTGGTTGGTTCCGCAATGTACTGTTCAAGGAAACTATCCCGGATACATTCTAGGATCTCTTCCTCAAGGCTACTCTGGCTAATTTGCTTTCTCCAACAACATGAATGTTAAAATCACCCATGATTATTGCTGTTCCTTTTTTATAAGCCTCCATTATTTCTTGATTTATACTCCATCCAACAGTGTAGCTATTGTTAGGAGGCCTATAGACTATGCCCACCAATGACTTTTTACCTTATTTTTCCTTATCTCCACCCAAACTGATTCAACATCTTGATCTTCTCATTAATGCACTGATCTCATCCTTTATTAACAAAGCTACCCCAACTCATTTTCCTTTCTGTCTGTCATTCTGAATTGTCAAATACCCCTGAATATTTAGTTCCCAGCTGATTCTTGGGTGGGGGCTGGACAAGTCTTGCTGATGATGGCTCCATAGATGATAATGGCCCTTTGGTATCTCATTCAAACAGCTATTCATCAAGTGTAAATCTGTCCATCATTCTTTGGAAGCTATTTGTGGGATCATCTCAGCTGAGCTGGAACCTTTCTTCACCGAGCATGTGCATACTTTCAGGAAGGGTTGGTATATAGTAAACAAGTGCAGTACCTCTGCCTGATTTCAATCTTCTCCAGCCTGATAATGCTGTAGATAATTGTAATGCTCCACTGGCACTCATTTTGAGATAGGCTAATTTACACTGAGAGAATTGGCTAATTTAGCACTGACAGGATTGGCTATTCAGCACTGAAAGGATTAGCTAATTTAGCACTGACAGGATTGGCTGATTTAGAACTGACAGGATTAGCTAATTTAGCACTGACAGGATTGGCTAGTTTAGCAGTGAAAGAATTGGCTAATTTAACACAGACAGGATTGGCTAATTTAGCACCGACAGGATTGGTTAAGCTGCATTGACAGAGGTCAACCTTGCCTCAGTGGTATCACTGTCACCTCTGAATCAGAAGATCATGGTTTACAAAACCCATTCCAGAGTCTTGAACACATAAGCTAGATTGACATTTCAGTGCAGTACTGAGGGAGTGCTGCACTGTTGGAGGTGCCATCTTTCTGAAAATACTTCTAAGGTATTTGTTTTACTCTCTTAACACTTTAGGGTAATCAGAGGTAAAAAAACCCCCCAAGGTTTATTACTTTTCTAACTATTAGTTTTTATTAACATTAAAATACAAGAAGTATTACAGTTAGAGATTCATAAGAACATAAGAAATAGGAACAGGAGTAGGCCATAAGGCCCCTCGAGCCTGCTCCATCATTCAATAAGATCATGGCTGATCTGATCATGGACTCAGCTCCACTTCCCTGCCCGTTCCCCATAACCCCTTATCGTTCAAGAAACTATCTATTTCTGTCTTAAAATTATTCAATGGCCCAGCTTCCACAGCTCTCTGAGGCAGCAAATTCCACAGATTTACAACCCTCAGGGAAGAAATTCCTCCTCAACTCTGTTTTAAATGGGCGCCCCTTATTCTAAGATCATGCCCTCTAGTTCTACTCTTCCCCCATCAGTGGAAACATCCTCTCTGCATCCACCTTGTCAAGCCCCCTCATAATCTTATACGTTTTGATAAGATCACCTCTCATTCTTCTGAATTCCAATGAGTAGAGGCCCAACCTACTCAACCTTTCCTCATAAGTCAACCCCCTCATCCCCGGAATCAACCTAGTGAACCTTCTCTGAACTGCCTCCAAAGCAAGTATATCCTTTCGTAAATATGGCAATCAAAATAGTATTCCAGGTATGGCCTCACCAATACCTTATATAGCTGCAGCAAGACTTCTCTGCTTTTATACTCCATCCCCTTTGCAATAAAGGCCAAGATTCCATTGACCTTCCTGATCACTTGCTGTACCTGCATACTATCCTTTTGTGTTTCATGCACAAGTACCCCCACGTCCTGCTGTACTGCAGCACTTTGTAATCTTTCTGCATTTAAATAATAACTTGCTCTCTGATTTTTTTTTCTGCCAAAGTGCATGACCTCACATATTTCAACATTATACTCCATCCGCCAAATTTTTGCCCACACACCTGGCCTGTCTATGCCCTTTTGCAGATTTTTTTGTGTCCTCCTCACACATTGCTTTTCCTCCCATCTTTGTATCATCAGCAAACTTGGCTACGTTACACTCAGTCCCTTCTTCCAAGTCGTTAATATAAATTGTAAATAGTTGGGGTCCCAGCACTGATCTCTGTGGCACTCCACTAGTTACTCGTTGCCAACCAGAGAATGAACCATTTATCCCTACTCACAGTTTTCTGTTTGTTAGCCAATCCTCTATCCATGCTCATATTACCCCCAACCCCATGAACTTTTATCTTGTACAGTAACCTTTTATGTGGCACCTTGTCAAATGCCTTTTGGAAGTCCAAATACACCACATCCACTGGTTCCCCTTTATCCACCCTGTTTGTTAAATCCTCCAGCGAATTTGTCAAACATGACTTCCCCTTCATAAATCCATGCTGACTCTGCCTGACCGAATTTTGCTTTTCCAAATGTCCTGCTACTGCTTCTTTAATAATGGACTCCAACATTTTCCCAACCACAGATGTTAGGCTAACTGGTCTATAGTTTCCTGCTTTTTGTCTGCCTCCTTTTTTTAAATAGGGACGTTATATTTGCAGTTTTCCAAACTGTTGGGACATCCCCAGAATCCAGGGAATTTTGGTAAATTACAATTAATGCATCCGCTATCCCTGCCGCTAATTCTCTTAAGATCCTAGGATGCAAGCCATCAGGTCCAGGGAATTTATCTGTCTTTAGTCCCATTATCTTACTGAGTACCACCTCCTTAGTGATTGTGATTGTGTTAAGTTCCTCTCCCCTATAGCCCCTTGACTGTCCACTGTTGGAGTATTGTTAGTGTGCTCTACCGTAAAGACTGATACAAAATATTTGCTCAGAGTTTCTGTCATTTCCATGTTCCGCATTACTAATTCCCTGGTCTCGTCCTCTAAGGGACCAACATTTACTTTAGCCACTCTTTTGCTTTTTATATACCTATAGAAATTCTTGCTATCTGTTTTTATATTTTGTGTTAGTTTACTTTCATAATCTATCTTCCCTTTCTTAATCATTTTTTTAGTCATTCTTTGCTGGCTTTTAAAAGCTTCCCAGTCTTCTGTCCTCCCACTAGTTTTGGCCACTTTGTATGCCCTTGTTTTTAATTGGATACCGTCCTTTATTTCTTTCGTTAGCCACGGATAGCTATCTTTTCTCTTACACCCTTTTCTCCTCACTGGAATATATTTTTCTTGAGAGTTGTGAAATATCTCCTTAAATGTACACCACTGTTCATCAACCGTCCTACACTTTAATCTACTTTTCCAGTCCACTTTACCCAACTCTGCCCTCATACCTTCATAGTCTCCTTTATTTAAGCTTAGTACGCTGGTTAGAGATCCAACTTTCTCACCCTCCATCTGAATTTGAAATCCAATCATACTATGATCACACATTCCGAGGGGATCTTTTACTAGGAGATTGTTTATTCATCCAGTCTCATTACACAGGACCAGATCTAAGATAACCTGCCCCCTGGTTGGTTCCATTACATATACTGCTCAAGAAACCCGTCCCTTATGCACTCGATGAACTCCTCCTCAAGGCTACCCTAACCAATTTGATTTGTCCAATAAATATGGAGGTTAAAATCACCCATGATTATTGCTGTTCCCTTTTCACGAGCCCCCACTATTTCCTGGTTTATACTCCGACCAACAGAGTTGCTACTGTTAGGGGGCCTATAGACTACGCTCACCAGTGACTTTTTCCCCTTATTGTTCCTTATCTCCACCCAAACTGTTTCAACACCCTTATCGTTTGAGCCAACATCGTTTCTTACTATTGCAGTGATTCCATCCTTTATCAATAAAGCTACCCCACCTCCTTTTCCTTTCTGTCTGTCCTTCCGGATTGTCAAGTACCCCTGAATATTTAACTCCCAGTCCTGGTCACCTTGCAACCATGTCTCTGTAATGGCTATCAGATCATACCCATTCGTCTCAATTTGGGCCGTCAACTCATCCATTTTGTTACAAATGCTACATGCATTTAGACAAAGTGCCTTTAAGTTTGTATTTTTTACCCTTTTTTCCTGCTTGTTTCCTCTCTTCTTCAAACTCACTTTCTTTATTTTTGCTTTCTAATTCCAACTTTACTATCCTCTCTACTGAATCAATTTTCAGGTTCCCATCCCCCTGCCAAGCTAGTTTAAACCTTCTCCAACAGCACTAGCAAACCCTCTCGCGAGCATATTGGTCCCGGTTCTGTTGAGGTGCAACCCGTCCGGCTTGTACAGGTCCCACCTCCCCCAGAAGCTGTCCCAGTGCCTCAGGAAACTAAAGATCTCCCACCTGCACCATCTCTCCAGCCACATATTCATCTGCTCTATCCTCCTATTTCTGTACTCACTAGCTCGTGGCATTGGGAGTAATCCAGAGATTACTACCTTTTGAGATCCTGCTTTTTAATCTCTCTCCTAGCTTCCTAAACTCTGCCTGCACCCCTCTTCCTACCTATGTCATTGGTACATCCTTTAAGTCAGTAGTACATCTCGAAATTCAGAATGGCCTGTTCTTCTGCTTTGGGAGACTAAGGTGAATAATGCATCAAAATACTGCGCGATGTTCTTTAAGACTGTCTCCGGACTGTCTCTAGTCAGCCTTCTGACTTTCTCTTCTTTCACTTTAGAATGGTTACTCTTATACCGTTCTTGCTGACAAAACAACCTATTTCAGTAACTCTTCACTTTCCCTGCCTCTCTCGTGGTTACACAGTCTGCTGCTACCAAACAGCATCTGATGTTTAAGATGATTTCCCAAAGTCTCTCAAGGCCTCGTTATCTGTAGCCTTCCAGAAAGTTCGAATCACACATTTTGAAATGTGGTCAGCCTTCTGAGAATGCCTCTTGAACAGCCAGTTTAACAGTTCTTTTATCCAAACTCCACTCCTTTAGCAGGTAATTAATCTAGGGTTCTTGTGAATCAATCAGTTTCCTTAAAATTTGTATTTAAAGTCCAAAAATCCTTGACTGGCACTATTCAAAGAAGAGCAGTCTTTGTGTCCTGGTCAATAATTATCCCTCAACTTGCATCACTCTGATCATTTGTTTTAGCAAAGGAAAAGGCAAACTCTGATACTTCATTTTCCTGCATATGTTACATTCTGGAAATTTGACATTCTCAGAAATGTAACTTTTTGTGATAAACAGGAATTCAAACAAAATGTGTATGGACATTCTCAGATGAAGGCTGTAATGGTTTGGGTGACTTTTGTTTTTTTATATATCAATACAAATGTAAAGAGTAAATGATGTAGAAATTCGTCTCGGCCCACGAGCAGCTCGTGTCCTACCAGAGATGCTCGAGGCTTTCCTGAAATTTGACCTTGCGCCTCATCTTCAAGTGCCAGGGTGCCAGTGGCCCACTCCATGAGAAAAATCAATTCCTGGCCGCATTTATTTTTTTTTTAATTCGTAGCCAATCGTTCCAATTCTTTGTCAAATCACAAACGGCAGAGGTCACCTTGCACACGCCAAGGATCACTCTGCGCCAATGCTCTTAGCCAAAAGGCCTAGAGCCACTGCACCGTTCCTGGAAGTACTGCAATACCAGGTTCGTGCCATGGAGGTGGATGGGTCAAGCCACCCCACCCACCTCCTATTTCCAAAAAAGCAAGCATATACCTTCCTGATCCAGGGAGAACCACCTTGGGGTTATGGTGGTTACTCCCCTGTCAGGTCAGTTACGCATGATCTTAGCCAAAAGGCCGAGAAGCGATTCTTGGCCGCATGGTAAGTTTCAGCAAGGGGGTCAGATCTGACAACAGAACAAGGGAGGGAACTTTTGGCAGGACTGTGAAGCTGGAAGGACCACTTCTGCTCCTCCTGGCTGCACAACATTTAAAAAAAAAACTAACCATTATTTGGCGGATATGGAGGCTGTTGAAGAATCATGAACAGGGCAGACCCGTGCCTGCCCGATCATTGGGAACAAATTTTGTAGAGGGGTCCTTCAACAGGCGTTAGGCTCCTCATTAACATATTTAGGAGAATAATGCCTCTTTTAAGTGTCCACCCAGCGCACCTAAAAAGGTCCCCAGGAGTTTAGCAGTGGGACCAAGAGCTGCACAGATTGGACACAGGCCGTCCCAATGCTAAATTGGTGTGCTTTGCACTCGTGTTACACCCAAAAAAAGGGTGCAACACATACTGATTTTTTTTTTTTAACCTCATTGTTCTTTTAGAAATGGCTGGAATTAAGATGGAAGTCTGTTTCTCACCTAACTTCAGAAATGTAGATTGGAGCCCAACTTTATTTTCATAGTACAAGCAGTTTCTTTGATTTGTGCATTGGCTAGAATGCAGCAGCTTTGTTCCAGCCGCTAATCAAATTCTTGGTCCTTTGTTGGGAAATGGGCACTTTATTTGTCGCTCCGACTCATGTCAATGAGTCAGGGTAATAATTTTTATTACTGGCTAATGTACAGGTGTGTGAGATTATGGTCAGAGGCATTATGGGACAAGTTCAAAGTATATATCTTGTTCAAATTTGGGCTGGATTTTCGATTCTGCTCATTTCGGGACGGTAATGGCAGCAGGGCGGTAAAGTTTGCGCCCGGGAACAGTTTGCACCTCAGTCAGCAAAATTCATCAGCTGGGCCCTGAGTGTGGGGCGGAGCACTAAGGGAGGCGTTGCACACCTCTCTTAGGGCGCTAGGCCGGCTGAGCAAGCGAAAATCCCGTGCTAAACAGCCGGCCTTGGAGCAAAAAGAAAAACCTGAAAAAAAAACACCAAAAACATTCCCAATAAATACCTCATGCCAGCACAACATAAATCACACAAAAAATAAAATAAAAAACAATCACACTTACCTGAGGTCAACATTACTGCCCTGACTGCAGCCGCTACAGCTCAGACCGCCAGCTTTCACAGGTATTCCCAGCAGGGTGCTCTACGGAGTGCTATAGATCGGGCAGCAGCCAAAAATCGAGCCGGTGTCGCAACCAGGGGAGTTGCACACTGACTCGCCTCTTCCGAACGGTAATGATCTGTGCCCCGCTGAAACCGGCACCGAATGTCCCGGCGGGGCACTGGAAGCTGGGCAACCACCCAGAAGTGCTTACCGCCGCCATTGCCACCCCTCCAGGGCACTAACAGGGGCAGCAGAAGACCAAAAATCCAGCCCTTTAAACTATCTCTAAGTCCTGGCTAAAAGCCTTGCGAACACTTGCGTAATTGCACGGAGTGCAAAAGTCACCAAACCATTGTATCTTTGCCAGCTGTTTATTCAAAAGCATTTTGATTTGGATGTAAAGGGAATTATTTTCTGAGTGTGAGACGCCCCACCACTAGCCATTTTCATAAAATTATCCTTGTACTGCTGACAGCTCAGTTCAGTTTCTAGATTTGACAGTTGGAATATGCTCTGGGACTGAAAGTTTTTCTCCTCCGCAATCCATGATTCAGTCGATATTCGGGACTTGGAAGGTTTTATTGCTCTGGGTGGAAGTTGTGGCGGAAGTGCCCTTGCAGCGGATCTGCTGCCCCGACCAGTCCATCAGAGCCGTGCCGATGATGCCAGCATGTCGCTGATGACGTCATTGCAATGCGGACAAGCCGCGTTGTGCTGATGCGTCACAACACCTCTCCCCTTCAGTTAAATGGGGAAAGCCATTACGAGCTCTGCATACTTTTAAGTTAGGTCCACTGGGCCACCAGGGAGGGTTTCGGCCGGACTAGCGGCTTGGCACCCAAGAGGGGGTCCCTGGCTGCCTGTTGTTGGCCCGGCCAAACCCAGGGGCATAATTGTTGGGCCGACCTGGCAATTGGCCGACAAAAAAAAATAATATGGCCGAGCCGCCATGCTACAGAGAGTGCACTGACACAAAAAGCTGTTGGGGCAATGCCGGGAAAGGGGCCATTTCCCGAGGGGCAATTTCGTGAGGGAATCCCCGCCGATTGGTAAGGGGCCAGCGCATGCACACTGCAGCGGGAAAACAGGTGGTCCCGGGCACCGCTCCTAAACTGATGAAGGGCAATTTACAAAATGGCGGCCCCTCCATGGAGAGTTGGCGGCCATTCCGCGCCGCCCTGTGGCCGCCACTTTCAGGTAGCCAGAGGCCTTATCGGGAAGGGCAGTTTTGGCCCCTCTGTGTATGACACTCTGAATATCCAGCAGAAAATGGGGAAAAATTCATTGGATGTGGTGCTCTTTAAGATATTTCTGAATGAGGTGACGCCTTTTTCTAACAACCCATAAGGATTACATTGGGTTGTTTCAGTGTCATCGGCAGAAGACCAATTTTAAATGTGCTTCCCTCTTTTTCTAAGGGGCACAACTAATAAAATAAATTAAATTTAAAATAAACTTTCAACAAAACCAAAAGAAACTTGGAAAACTAAATTATAATATAATTTCTGGTGTCTACAAGGCGCTCCAGTCCTTGGGGTGCCCATCGGTAGCAGAAGGCTTCATATGTACCGGGACCACCGCATGCTCCCTCTCCAATGCCACCTGGGTGTGCAGCCAGAGTGCCCCTCCTCCCATCCTCCAACCACCCCCCCCCAGCACACTCCCATCCCCCACCTACCCCCATGGGCCACACTGACAGAGGTGATGAGGCATGATAAAAGGTGGCCCTTTCTCTAATGTATGTGAGACCCAAAAAGCATTTATAAAACACGATCACAACTTTGACTCCCCTTAGAGTCCAAGAAAGAAAAATACCAGAAGAAGACAGTAATGTAAAACTAGTGATTAATAGTAATAGTTATATTATTTTATTCATTATTGGCCCTCAGGTGTTCATTACCAATCCTCATGTAATTAGTATCTCACAAACAGTAATATTATTGTACCCATGCAAACATATTGTTGCTATTCCTGTAATGTTCTTTTTTCTTCTAACTAATAAGGAGGTGAAATTGTGTTAGGCCCCATGTGGGGGCAGTAACTGATGGGAGACACGACTTCCTGCAACCAGCACCGAAGTCCCGCCCTGGCCGTGAAATTGCGGTTACTGCCCCTCACAGGAAGTGGAACATAATGTTGCATGCTCCACTTCCCTTTGGGGTGAGTTCAGGCAATGCTATGCGGCTTCTCCGCGTAGTGCTGATGCGTTTTCAGCCTTTAACGGAAGGGGAGGGACACTGCGAACTCTGCACGGCCATTTCAAGGCCTCCACTGGGCAACCAGGGTAGCGTGGTGCCGTGGCCACAGCCTGGCACTGAGACAGAGTGCTGGGCTGCACAATGGTGGCCCTGACCACACGACAGCAAAGCAGAACGGGAAATCTAGTGAGTCGGCTGAAGAAAAAAAATGGAGGCGCGCGGCGCAGTGCTCCTCCCCTTTAACTTCCGCCCCGGGAGCGGATGCCGGTCATGTTCACGACCCATGAGGCTGGTGCAGGCATTGCCCGTGGCAGTCTCGTGGGGCACTGCCCAATTTCCGCCACGGGGTGGAAAGGGGTCGCTGCGGGGCACAAAGGGGTCGGCGTGCATGGCAATGATGTCATTGCCAGAGGCGCTGCAGCACAGGGCATGGTGCCACTGTGTTCGCGGCTCCGCTAACTCCTGCACAATTTTGTGGGAAATTGTAGCGCCCCCTCCAGGGCGAAAACAGCTTTACGCCCTGTTAGTGCACCCTGGAGCCGCTAATGGGAAAATAGGGACATTTTAAGCCATAAGCATATTTTAGGACAGTAGGAACAGCAGTATGGCTGATCTGTACCTCAACTCCATTTACCTGCTTTTTAATTATATCCCTTGACTTGCCCAATAAAAATCTCTTGATCTGTGTCTTGAAAATGTAACTTGACAGGCTATGGGGGAAGAGAGTGCCAGGTTTCTACTACCCTTTGTGCGAAAGGTAATAGAAATTTGGGCTTCCACATGCTAGTTCCTATGCTGCTTCATTGAATAAACCATCACAATTTTGGCTTTAATTTTCAGTGGTTAAGGTGGCGATTAGCAAATGAATCCACATTTCAATGTTAACTATCTAGTTTAGACTAGAATGATATAAGACTAATTAGACTTGGGTGTACAGAGCACAATTTCAAAATTTGCAGTAACACAAAACTTGGAAGTCTAGTGAACAATTAGCAGGATAGTGATAAACTTCAGGAAGACATAAACAGGCTGGTGAAATGGGTGGACAGGTGGCAGATGAAATTTAATGCAGAAAAATGCAAAGTGATAAATTTTGGTAGGAAGAATGAGGAGAGGCAATATAAACTAAAGGGTACAATCCTAAAAAGGGTGCATGAATAGAGCGACCTTGGGGTATATGTGCACAAATCGTTGAAGGTGGCAGGACAGGTTGAGAAAACAGTTAAAAAAGCATAGAGCATCCTGGGCTTCATAAATAAAGGCATAGAGTACAAGAGCAAGGAAGTTATGATGAACCTTTATAAAACATTGGTTCGGCCTCAACTGGAGTATTGCGTCCAATTCTGAGCACCACAATTTAGGAAGGATGTGAAAGCCTTAGAGAGGGTGCAGAAAAAATTTACGAGGATGGTTCCAGGGATGACTGGAGAAGCTGTGGTTGTTCTCCTAAGAGCAGATTTGATTGAGGTGTTCAAAATCATGAGGGGTTTGGACAGGGTAGATGGAGAGGCGTGAATTGGCAAGGATAGATTGTTAAATGATACTTAAGGGGTTGACTGTGGATGGGCAATGGCAGACATTTAGAGACCGCATCGATGAACTACAACAATTGTACATCCCTTTCTGGCGTAAAAATAAAAAAGGGAAGGTGGCTCAACCGTGGCTATCAAGGGAAATCAGGGATAGTATTAAAGCCAAGGAAGTGGCATACAAATTGGCCAGAAATAGCAGTGAACCCAGGAACTGGAAGACATTTAGATCTCAGCAGAGGAGGACAAAGGGTTTGATTAGGGCAGGGAAAATAGAATACGAGAGGAAGCTTGCAGGGAACATTAAGACGGACTGCAAAATCTTCTATAGATATGTAAAGAGAAAAAGGTTAGTAAAGACAAATGTAGGTCCTCTGCAGTTAGAATCAGGGGAAGTCATAACGGGGAACAAAGAAATGGCAGACCAATTGAACAAGTACTTTGGTTCAGTATTCACTAAGGAGGACACAAACAATCTTCCGGATATAAAAGGGGTCAGAGGGTCTAGTAAGGAGGAGGAACTGAGGAAAACTTTATTAGTCGGGAAATTGTGTTGGGGAAATTGATGGGATTGAAGGCCGATAAATCCCCAGGGCATGATGGACTGAATCTCAGAGTACTTAAGGAGGTGGCCTTGGAAATAGCAGATGCATTGACAGTCATTTTCCAACATTCCATAGACTCTGGATTAGTTCCTATGGAGTGGAGGGTAGCCAATGTAACCCCACTTTTTAAAAAAGGAGGGAGAGAGAAAACAGGGAATTATAGGCCGGTCAGCCTGACATTGGTAGTGAGTAAAATGATGGAATCAATTATTAAGGATGTCATAGCAGCGCATTTGGAAAGAGGTGACATGATAAGTCCAAGTCAGCATGGATTTGTGAAAGGGAAATCATGCTTGACAAATCTTCTGGAATTTTTTGAGGATGTTTCCAGGAGAGTGGACAAGGGAGAACCAGTTGATGTGGTGTATTTGGACTTTCAGAAGGCTTTCGACTAGGTCCCACACAAGAGATTAGCGTGCAAAGTTGAAGCACATGGGATTGGGGGTAGTGTGCTGACATGGATTGAGAACTGGTTGTCAGACAGGAAGCAAAGAGTAGGAGTAAATGGGTACTTTTCAGAATGGCAGGCAGTGACTAGTGGGGTACTGCAAGGTTCTGTGCTGGGGCCCCAGCTGTTTACATTGTACATTAATGATTTAGACGAGGGGATTAAATGTAGTATCTCCAAATTTGCGGATGACACTAAGTTGGGTGGCAGTGTGAGCTTCGAGGAGGATGCTATGAGGCTGCAGAGTGACTTGGATAGGTTAGGTGAGTGGGCAAATGCATGGCAGATGAAGTATAATGTGGATAAATGTGAGGTTATCCACTTTGGTGGTAAAAACAGAGAGACAGACTATTATCTGAATGGTGACAGATTAGGAAAAGGGGAGGTGCAACGAGACCTGGGTGTCATGGTACATCAGTCATTGAAGGTTGGCATGCAGGTACAGCAGGCGGTTAAGAAAGCAAATGGCATGTTGGCCTTCATAGCGAGGGGATTTGAATACAGGGGCAGGGAGGTGTTACTACAGTTGTACAGGGCCTTGGTGATTCCACACCTGGAGTATTGTGTACAATTTTGGTCTCCTAACTTGAGGAAGGACATTCTTGCTATTGAGGGAGTGCAGCGAAGGTTCACCAGACTGATTCCCGGGATGGCGTGACTGACATATCAAGAAAGACTGGATCAACTGGGCTTGTATTCACTGGCGATCAGAAGAATGACAGGGGATGTCATAGAAACGTTTAAAATTCTGACGGGTTTAGACAGGTTAGATGCAGGAAGAATGTTCCCAATGTTGGGGAAGTCCAGAACCAGGGGTCACAGTCTAAGGATAAGGGGTAAGCCATTTAGGACCGAGATGAGGAGAAACTTCTTCACCAGAGAGTGGTGAACCTGTGGAATTCTCTACCACAGAAAGTTGTTGAGGCCAATTCATTAAATATATTCAAAAAGGAGTTAGATGTAGTCCTTACTACTAGGGGGATCAAGGGATATGGCGAGAAAGCAGGAATGGGGTACTGCAGTTGCATGTTCAGCCATGAACTCATTGAATGGCGGTGCAGACTCGAAGGGCCGAATGGCCTACTCCTGCACCTATTTTCTATGTTTCTATGTCTATGAAACTGTTCCCACTGGCGGAAGGGTCGCGGACCAGAGGACACAGATTTAAAGTGATTCGCAGAAGGCGACATGAGGAAAAACCTTTTCTACACAGTGAGTAGTTAGGATCTGGATTGCAGTGTCTGAAAGGGTGGCGGAGACAGATTTAATTGTGGATTTCAAAAGGGAGTTGGATAAGCACCTGAAGGAATAAAAAATGCAGGGCTATTTGGAAAGGGCGGGGGAGTGGGACTAGCTGAAGTGCTCTCGGAGAGAGCTGGCACAGGCTCGACAGACCGAAGGGCATTCTTCCGTGCTGTGATTGTATAATTATAATTATATACAGATGTTTATGTTTAACAATATATAAATAATTTTTTCTCATTTATTTTGAACTGTAAATACAGTATCTACAGTTGTTTTTTGGGGAATGAATATTCCATAGTAATCTAGTATAAGACAAAACTGTCCTGCTACAAATCCTCTATTAAACATTTAAATTCAGCATGATTCCAAGGAAAATTAGCACTGTGAGATTCATGTAAAGGTTATTCACAAACCACCTCCCAACACAAAAAAAGTTACAATTTGTCTATGATTCTTTTAAAATCTTACAGAAACCTTTGAAATCCTCAAAGATTTATGTAGCGATTTATCAGAAACACTTCAAGGCTCCTAAGGGGTTTGCATGATGTTCATACAAAATAATATGAACATTTTTTGTCCTCCCATATCGGGGAGCACTGTTTTCATGCTGCCTTACTTTAACAAAGCAAAATGTAAACAAACTTACACCAGTCACATCATTAACTAGCCACTACCTTTTTAATTACTGAATTGGCTTCGAGTGAAAAACTCTGATGTTTGAACCTTTCACTGGTTGTTTTATTACTTTGAGAGAGTCCTGTCAGCCTGATGGATTTAAGTTTCAGCATGAGGTCACCAGTAAAGGTCACCACAGCTATAAAACATAGTCACATGATTGAGCAGTGTCCCATTTGTGAACATTCAGTCACATCCCATTTATAACGAAGCTAGATTGCTCTCAGATGTTACATTATTGTCATTATTTCACTAGTCTTGCAGTGCTGTAAATCATATCACCAACATAAAATAAAACTGCCCTTAACAGGAGAGGCTTTCCATTACAGGCACCCCTGGGGCAGAACGGTTTATAGTGGGGCGTCTGCCTGGTGGATTGTTCACGGCCGTTTCTATTCTTCCGATTAACTCCTTATTGCGAATCCCCAGCACACCAGGCTGCCTCTGTACAAGTCACATGCACTGTTCCAGCATTTTGAACCATGCTGCAGCAATTTAACAAGAAGCACGGGAACGTAAACCCACTACGGCAGCCAGGATCCAGGAAAGTTGTGGAGTGCTTCAGCACACAAGACCTCAAACGCACAGATCCAGCGATAGACCTGCTGCTGCATGAGGTGAACGCAAGGAAGGATACTAGATTTGCCTCTCCAAGCCACACTCCCCAGCGGGGAACTATGAATGTACCTGGGAGGAGGTTGCAATCAGAGTTAGTGCTCCGTCCAATATCTGCAGAGCTGGAAGCAAATGCATAAGAAGTTGGCAGAGCTGAAGAATATTGTCAGAGTGAGGCTGTCCATCAGTACCACATACCTGGTAGGTGGCCCAAGAATATATGCTACAAAGTGATCTGTTACATATTTACAGCTTCCCCAAGCAAAGCACTCAGATAACTCAACGCAAGTTCGAGGAACAGCACCTCATCTTTCGATCGGGCACTTTACAGCCTTCCAGTTTCAACATTAAGTTCAACAATTTCAGATTATAACCTCTGCCCCCATTTTTTCGGATGGCAGCTGTTGCTGATGATTCTGCTATTCCCATTTACACCTCCTCTAGACCCAACTTTTGTTTCTTTATTTGTCCCAATACCATCTCCTTTCACCTTGCACGGTCATCCCTTTTGTCATTTAATCTCTCCTACCTACCATCTTATCACAGACCTTCCCTTTTGTTCTTTTCTCCCCTTTCCCCACCCCTACACTTGTTTAAAAACATGCTAGATCTCCTTTTTCCAGTTCTGATCAAAGTTCATCAACCTGAAACGTTAACTCTGTTTCTCTCTCCAGAGATGCTGCCTGACCTGCTGAGTATTTCCAGCATTTTCTGTTTTTATTACAATTTTTAGATGGCTTGCTACGCATGTCCACGGTGCAACATGCACACATTTGAAGCTACAACTTACAATGGGATTTCTCGTCACATTTACACCAAAAATGATTCCAAAACAACCTAGCTGCATTATGTATGTTCATTTTTCTCATATGCAGGCTGAGATGCACTTTGGGCAGTCAGTATGGGGATAATTTTAACTCCCCAAAATCAGTGGGTTTGGGTCGGGTGGGAAGTAAAAATGTTAAAAATTTAAAACAGGAACTTAACCCACATCGATCCCGCCCAATTCTGGTTTTAACGGAGACGGGACAAGGGGCGGGTAACCAATCTGCTCTCAGGAGGCTGGTCAGGTGCTAAAACCTTTTTAAGGAGGCTGCATGCCTTCATTTTAACCAGGTTTGTCATTTTTTTCTGCTGTCCTCCAGGTTCCCAGGCTTTGAGAAACCTGGCAGGTAGAGTACCATGAGGTAAGTGACATTACAGCACTGTTTATGGGCCAGGAGGAGCAAAGGAGCAAATGTATTTCCTTCAGACCCAACAAGAAAATCCTGTTAAACCACCACCCCCATCTCCATGATCTCCCCTCCCCGATCCCCCTCACAATCTCCCCCGTGATCTGTCAGCTTCCACGACCCCCCCCCCCCGCATCACTCCCACCCCCCCGCCCGCATCACTCCCACCCCCCCGCATCACTCCCACCCCCCCCGCATCACTCCCAACCCCCCCGCATCACTCCCAACCCCCCCCCCGCATCACTCCCAACCCCCCCCCCCGCATAACTCCCAACCCTCCCCCCGCATCACTCCCAACCCTCCCCCCGCATCACTCCCAACCCCCCCCCCGCATCACTCCCAACCCCCCCCCGCATAACTCCCAACCCCCCCCCGCATCACTCCCACCCCCCCCGCATCACTCCCACCCCCCCCGCATCACTCCCAACCCCCCCCCGCATCACTCCCAACCCCCCCCCGCATCACTCCCAACCCCCCCCCGCATCACTCCCAACCCCCCCCGCATCACTCCCAACCCCCCCCCCGCATCACTCCCAACCCTCCCCCTGCATCACTCATCACTCCCAACCCTCCCCCTGCATCACTCATCACTCCCAACCCCCCCCGTATCACTCCCAACCCCCCCCCCCCGCATCACTCCCAACCCCCCCCCGCATCACTCCCAACCCCCCCCCCGCATCACTCCCAACCCCCCCCGCATCACTCCCAACCCCCCCCCGCATCACTCCCAACCCCCCTCCCACCACCCCCCCGCATCACTCTCAACCCCCCCCACCCCCCCGCATCACTCCCAACCCTCCCCCCCGCCCCGCATCACTCCCAACCCCCCGCCCCCCCGCATCACTCCCAACCCCCCCCCGCATCACTCCCAACCCCCCCCCCGCATCACTCCCAACCCCCCCCCATCACTCCCAACCCCCCCCCCATCACTCCCAACCCCCCCCATCACTCCCAACCCCTCCATGATCACTCCAGCAACCTTGCCCGTGATCTCTCAGCTTCCATGAACCCCACCACGATCAACCCCGCCCCCACAATTAACCCCACGATTCCCCCCCCCATGATCTCTCAGCTTCCATGATCCCGCCGCCATCATTCTCGTGCCCCGGCGATCACCCCAGGAATCCCTCCCTGTGCTTCTACGACTCCCCTGAAATCACTCCTGACTCCCTCATGAGTTGGCAGCTTTCACGACTCCCCCCACAATCTGCCTCCCCCGTGACCTTTCAGCTTCCGTGACTCCTCCCCGCGATCACCTCCAATCAGCGTTCCCGCTAATATGTGCATGTGGCCGTGCTGTAATCTGAAAGGTCCCGCACAGGCCGCTCACTGGCTTTTACATTGTATATAACGTGCATGCGCAGAAATTTAAAGGGACCACGCATTAAATGAAACAGGCTGCGCAGGACAAATCGTAACTCACAGGGAACATTGCCTCCAGCCAGCCCCCATCCCCCAACCATGCTCTACCCCACCACCCCCACCCCATGGCAGGGTCAGTGCTGGGAGTCACAGGTAGGTGTATCTTGTTGTTTACACTGGAATGCCCGGATTTCATGGATTTCCGGCCCAACAGTGTGAAAGTAATGCTCTCCACGGTCTGGAGAAGCATAGTCAGATGCAGAGTAAGGCTTTCTCCATGGTGCCAAATAATGTGCCTTATCTCAAAGCTCAGGAAAGTACCTCTGGTGCAACAATTTCTAATTCCCCCACCAGCCCTCCTTCTGGCCTCTGAGTGATGCCAATGTAGTGTATACCCAGGGGGAGTTTTTTTTGTATTGCAGGCTTCTGGCACTATTAACTGCCCAAAACTCATTTTGCATTGGACCCTTACAGCCAGCAGATAGCACAAACCTTCATCCCAACAGTCTGGACTCAGTCAAACCCAGATCTCAGAGAGGAAGCTTTCTGATTGTTGGGGCTTGTGTATAACCATCTTAGGATGCAGCTTTCTGATGCAAGGCAACAGCCATCCACTGTGAGGATCCACTAGAGAATGTATTTCTACTCAAAGAATTTACTGGGGCATTTTAAAAATACAATAGCAAAAGTTGTGGCAGTTTAGGTTTAATTACGCACATTTCTAAAAGAGAATAACTTTTTAAAAAAACATTGCAGCATGGCAGCCCGAGACAGTTCTGATACCAGTACATCGGACCTTTTAACCAGGTTGGCAAACTTAAATCAGTTTATCTTAAGCAAACTACACCTTTGTGTGGTAATATTGTAGACCAAGGAATGTCATAAAAATGTGTTGAGTATTCATTCATTATTCTCAACAACAGTAATTTATAGTCAGTTTAACTCATATTTAAAACTATTGGTCCATTGCAGAATCAGTTATGAAAGCTATTCTGGAACCGTCATTACAGTTGACTTAGGGGAAGATAACTTTTGATGGTGTAATGTGCTCTGCGTAATTGGTTACAAAAAGTTCTTCTCATGAATGCATGATGATACTGTATATCAAGTTTTAATCATAGTCTAAGAGGGTTATTTGTCATGTGAAATGACAGTATTTGGATGATGTTAAAGCAAAATCTCCACATCATCGAACAAACCCTTTAATATGTTCCACTTTACTAGTTTCATCATAGTTGAGTTTCATAATTGCTTGGTTAGCATTTACACCAGAGAATGATCCATCTACCAACTTCCTCATGGCTCTACGGTGTGGCTAGTTCAAAATCTTCGAAACTAGTGACTGTCCCCAAGCTCTGCCTCAATGTGTTAATTAACAAAATGAGAATTTCCAAATGGATGTGAGGAATTTTTAAAGTTATTATGGGGAATTCTGGAGGTCTGCGTGCTGGAAAGAGTTGTTCAATGTCCAATTTTCCATTGCTAATGTTCAGAGCTGCTGTAGCATGTCACATGATCCTAGGGACCTATGTTCCTCCTACATGTGTAGGCTGCTGACTTTTCCATCTATGGGATGACATAGGGGATGGTCCTTCTGTTAGTGAGATATCTCATTTTCTAGACTGCCTAACAAACAAAGGTCTAGAAATGTCTTATTCGAGCACTGGTCGTTAACGTTGTTTCTCTGGAAAAAAATGCCGGCTGACTCGCTTCCGGCGGCCACTATTTTGGTAAGTGCCATAGCACTGCCGTGATCGTGCTGGCCCTTGAAATATAAATTAGCAGCTTGTGATCTTAATCGGTGTGTAAAGCCTGACTTCACTCCAAAACTGCCAACTTGGATGTTTTCACATGCTGTAACGCCAGGTCCTTAGCAGGCACAGAAAAGCATGCGTGATATTTTATTAAAGTAGTAGCTTGGTGCAATAGATGTTAAGAGTGTTTTTAGTGTGCAGGGAGTGCTGCTGGATGCTTGCAAGGCTTCGATGGTAACGGAAGGCCTTTGAGAATTCAGAAAATCCTGGAAATACTCAGCAGGTCCAGCAGCATCCGTGGAGAGAGAAAAAGATTTAACGGGCTAGAAATTGCTTCTCTTAGTTTCACTCCATAGCGCCATTAGATGCCGGCTGTCAATCTTTTGCCAACTGCTGGTAGGTCCCGCGATGGCTGCCCTTCTTGTACTTACCTTTGCACTGCCAGTAACTGGCAGCATCAGGCTGGAAGAAATGGCAGCGTGATGACGTCAATCTGCGTGTAATACCAACTTATCATCTTCAACGCGAACTTCGACCCTAGCACTGAATTCAGCTGGGTCCTAAGCACACAAGTTTAACCTGGCATGCAAGCAGGCTCACAGTGGCGATGACAAGACCTCTTAAATGGGTACACACATCTTTCAGGTAAGTTTGTATTTAAGCTTTTGCAGGGTTTTTTGATTTTTATTAAAGTAGTGACTTGCTGAAAGAAACATTTTTTAAGTGTGTAGGGAGTGCTGCAGGATATTTGCAAGGGCTCAGATGGTAAATGAAGAGCTTTGAGAAGACACAAAATGCTTCAAATACTCAGCAAGTGAGGCAACATCCGTTGGAGAGAAAAACAGGGTTCATGCCTCAGGTCGAGATGCTGCCTGACCAATTTAGTGTTTCCAGCATTTTATGCTGTCATCTCAGATCGACAGCATCCGCTTGCAGAGGGAAGGGGAAAACACAGAAGAGGAGGAAGCAGATAGAAGGATGCATCCCAGACAGCCCCCTTGTTGTCGGGATATCCAGTATTGAATTATCCGCCTGCGGTCTCAGTGACCACAATCCCAATTCCTTTTTCAACATTTGTTCCACACAAAACAAACTTTCCAATCCACTTATATATGTCTATCCATCCAATATTACATCAATATATCAACTCATCACCTGTATGCATACTCTTAGTGACTGTGTTGTGTGTGCCTTTGCCTATCCCACTGATGACAAGCAGTACTACCCCAGTGGCTGCAGCATGGCTGGTGGAAGGCTGCTGACTTTCAGTAGGGAACACTGCAAATGGCCTTGTTGTTTGACCTTGAGGAGCTGGTGGCTGGGATTGTCCAATCAATCTTTTTCTTCTTCACCCTCCTCTTTCTCTTCTTGGTCTTCCACTGCTTGTGCAGGCTGCATTTCTTGGGTGTGTGACATGAGGAAGGCACAAGGATGGAGTTGAATTGACAGGAGGGTGGGAAAGCAAGAGGTACATGCCAGAAGGAGGATAACGTATGAAGATACCAACATCTTTTATCCTTTCAGCCCTGCCGTTGGCTAAAGGCTGAGCCATGTCGCTGCCAAGAATGGCCTGCACTTTCTCCTCCAAAGGGGTGAGGTGAGGCTAGGAATGGGAGGTGTGCCTCGTGATTGGTACAAATTGTTGGAAGGTGAGTGATTGGGGGAGTGGTAGTCCTGCAATGAGTGTGTGAGGCTAGTGATGCAGTTGGTAGATGAACGCTTTTGAAGACTCATTCACTAACCTTGACCACTGGTCTGAGGACATGAAGCTTCTTTGGGCACTGGAACCACATCATGGGGTTGACACTGCTGGTAATGACCACCTCAGCGATCTGGTCCCACATTCTTCATTCTGGAGAGACCCTCCTGGCCCCCTGTTGGTCGAGGACCTCTTGCCGTGTTGACCCCCTGCACAAAGCTGTAATGCTGCGTGAGAGACCCAGCTTGCTGAGCTATTTGTGTTAGTGCTGAAGCACCTTTACCATTTTTTTTACGTGCAGAAGGCAGTTCAGCTTTAAGAGCTGATGCCTGCTATCTCGGAATTATTTTTGAAGATTTTTTTCAGAAGGCAGTTGAGCTCTAAGGGCTACAGGCTGCCAATTTTTACATTATTTTTATTTTTCCTTTAAGGGATCAGCACTGCTTTCTAAAATGACAAGCTAGCTGCTTTGCTCCAGGGACGCTACAGTCACACTACAATGGGCCACCTGCTGAGACTACCGACAGAAAAAGAATATTGCACTTCAGGTTCGGCACTAATGTTAATCAGCAGCAGCACCAAAATACCGATGCTGCCTTTGTTTTATTGCGGGCGGTCGCTAACTTCAGCCCACGGTGGCACCAGCAGGTTTCCGTCCTACTCGAATTTCTAGGCCAAATATTGCATGCAATAAAGTAGCACAATACAACAGTAGTGACCCATTCTGCTCAGTTCCAATCTGAAGAGGGTTGAGCACCAAAGCATTAAGCGGCGAGTGTGGGGGTTGGGGGGCAGGAGGAATTGGATCCTCTGGGACAGGACATAAGAACATAAGAAATCAGAACAGAAGTAAGCCATATGGCCCCTCAAGCCAGCTCTGCTTCAATAAGATCATAGCTGATCTGATCGTGAACTCAGCTCCACCTCCCTGCCCGCTCCCCATAACCCCTTATCCCCTTCTCGTTTAAGAAACTGTCTATTTCTGTCTTAAATTTATTCAATGTCCCAGCTTCCACAGCTCTCTGAGGCAGCGAATTTCACAGATTTACAACCCTCTGTGAGAAGAAATTTCTCCTCATCTCAGTTTTAAATGGGCAGCCCCTTATTCTAAGATTATACCCTCGAGCTCTAGTCTCCCCCATCAGTGGAAACATCCTCTCTGCATCCATCTTGTCAAGCCCCCTCATAATTTTATAATTTTTGCTAAGATCACCTTATCCAATGAGTAGAGGCCCAACCTACTCAACCTTTCCTCATAAGTCATCTCTGGAATCAGCCTAGTGAACCTTCTCTGAACTGCCTCCAAAGCAAGTATATCTTTTCGTAAATATGGAAACCAAAACTGCACACAGTATTCCAGGTGTGGCCTCACCAATACCATGTATAGCTGTAGCAAGACTTCCCTGCTTTAATACTCCATCCCCTTTGCAATAAAGGCAAAGATTCCATTAGCCTTCCTGATCACTTGCTGTACCTGCATACTATCCTTTTGTGCTTCATGCACAAGTACCTCCCCAGGTCCTGCCCTACTGCAGCACTTTGCAATCTTTCTCCATTTAAATAATAACTTGCTCTTTGATTTTTTCTGCCTAAGTGCATGACCTCACATTTTCCAACATTATATTCCCATCTGCCAAATTTTTGTCCACTCACTTAGCCTGTCGATGTCCTTTTGCAGATTTTTTTGTGTCCTCACACATTGCTTTTCCTCCCATCTTTGTATCGTCGGCAAACTTGGCTACATTACACTCGGTCCCTTCCTCCAAGTCGTTAATATAGATTGTAAATAGTTGGGGTCCCAGCACTGATACTTGCGGCACTCCACTGGTTCCTGATTTCCAACCAGAGAATGAACCATTTATCCCGACTCTCTGCTTTCTGATCGTTAGCCAATCCTCTATCCATGCTAATATATTATCCCCAACCCCGTGAACTTTTATCTTGTGCAGTAACCTTTTACGTGACACCTTGTCAAATGCCTTTTAATCTAGTACTATCCTTAACTTCTTTACTTAGCCACCGATGGATCATTTTTCCCGTGGAATTTTTATTTCTCAATGGAATGTATATTCGTTGAGAATTTTTAAATATTTCTTTGAATGTTTGCCACTGCTTATCTACTGTTATACCTTTTAATCTAATTTCAAAATCTACCTTTGCTGGGATTCCCGTAGACTGGAGGGTCTGTGGGAATCCCTGGAGAAGCTGAAGGTGATAAAAGAGCCAGCAGGAGTACCTTCACCCACCCAGGATGATCTTTGTGCATCAGGGTGCGCTGACAACTGCTCACTAACAGTAGGATCTGATCCTGGCTTCTAGGAGTGTAAAAGAGGCCAGGAGGAACACGGAGTTATCAGAGGTCTGTAGGACTAGACGAGATTACAGAGATAAAGCAGGGGGAAGGCCATGGAAACATTTAAAGATGAAGATGAGAATTTTAAATTGGAGGCAGTGGGGGACATCGAGCACAAGGGTGATGGATGAGTGGGACTTAGTGCGAGCTAGGATACGGGCAGCAGAATTTTGGATGAGTTGAAGTTTACAGAGGGTGGATGATGGGAGCCTGGCACAATCAGCATTGGAATAGTTGAGTCTAGTGTTGACAAAGGAATAGGTGAAGGTTTCAGCAGCCAATGGGCTGAGGCAGGGCAGAAACGGGCAAAATTATGAAAGGAGGCGGTCTTTGTGATGGAGCGGATATGGAGTCACCTCCTTAGCTAGGGGTCAAAAAGTACACTGGGGTTGTGAGCATTCTGGTGAAATCTGAGACTGTAGCCAGGAAGGATGATCAAATTGATGGCAAGGGTTCAGAGTTTGTGATGGTTGAAGGCTTGTGGGAGAAGAAAAATCATCTGTAACTTGTCTGAAGGGAATTCCTCGAGGGATGGACATTCCTACTACAAGCTACAAGCAGTTTGCATTCAAACAGGAAGAAGCATCAAACAGGAAGAGGCATGTTGAAGGACATTCGAAATGGTCAAATTATCTCTGGCCAAACACGACTGGACATCTGGCTATTACCTGGGATCAGTTTGTTTGAGGTACTATAAAACACAAGAGACAAAGGAAAATCTTTCTCTTGAGCCAGGACGTCGACGGGAGTGTGGTCCAGCCAGACACACTGAGGTTTTTTTTTGTTCTTAATCCATACTTCTTAATTAGCCATAGAATAACTAAACAGTTGGGATATATGCATTGCCAGAGGCATTGTGCATAACCAATTAATGTAGGAGCATATACATTGCGAAGTTTACAATTGTTCTTAATTGTAACTGGGGAAATTGGGGCATAGATGTTGCGAAGTTTGAATTTAAAATTGGTAAGCTAGTGAACTTGTAGTTTGGTTTGATTTTAAATCTGTAAGCGATAGTGTTGAATTTATAGACATTTTAATTTTTTTAATAAAGTTCATTGTATTGTAAAGTCTCAATGTTCTTATAAGTCTTGATGTTCGAAACCTGCAGGAAAAAGTCCTACACGGTGCCAGAAGACAATGGCTTCATTCTTCATTCTGATGAAAGGTCATCATCCTGAAACGTTAACTTGTTTCTCTCTCCGTGGATGTTGTATGACCTGATGACTATTATTTCCAGCATTTTCTGTTTTAATTTCTGATTTCCAGCATCTGCAGTACTTTGCATTTGTTTTGGCTTCAATAGTTCACTGGAGGAAATTGCGGCTCATCTAGGACTAGATGTCAGACAAGCAGTCTGACAATACAATGGCAGTGGAGGGGTTGAGAGAGGTGGTGGAAGGGGGTATTGTCAATGTACATGTGAAACCTGATGCCATGTCTTCAGGCAAAGTCTCCAAGGGATAGCATTTTGATAAGGATTAGGTGTGTACCAATGAAAGATCCTTTGGGGACTTCAGAGGTAATGCTGTTGGATTGGGGTGAGAAAGCTATTACTGGAGAAGCCTCAGTTTTGATTGTATAGGTAAGTGAGGGCACTCACTAAGCTGGACAATGAAGGCTGGATGCAATTTTACTGACAGATTGTCCCATGTCACACTTGCCTATGCAGTACAAGGTTTGCTTCCAATCTAAGAGATAGAGCAGGGAGGGTGGAGGGTCCAGCTTTAGCAGTCTTAAGACTGTAGTTGGAGGAGTTTTTTCCTTTAACACTGCAAAAAACATGTACAATAATCCTCCAACTTGATTGGCTGATCACTCTATCTACTTTTATTGTGTAGTAAACTGTTATTTCAGTAGGACTATAAACTTGTTGTTTTACTGTGGAGATTCTACACTGCAATAGCAATGTGTTGTGTAGTTTTATTGTTCAGTAATTCAATAATACAGCGGTAGTATTTTATGCGCATAGCACACCACAACCCATCCTCATTAAAATGCTCCTCATTACACCACAATTTCCATACTACTGCATTTGTCGTATAATTTGTGATTTTGCCTCTCTTCAATTGTGCGAACACTCTTTCAAATGATCTGACTGGCCTACTGATGACCAGATGTCTTTATCAGCACCTCTGAAAACGTTGCACCTAATTCAAGGCAAACCCTTTACTCTGCTCTCAATCTTACAGCAATGAACATAAGAACATAAGAATTAGGAACAGGAGTAGGCCATCTAGCCTCTCGAGCCTGCTCCGCCATTCAACAAGATCATGGCTGATCTGGCCGTGGACTCAGCTCCACTTACCCGCCCGCTCCCCATAACCCTTAATTCCCTTATTGGTTAAAAATCTATTTATCTGTGATTTGAATACATTCAATGAGCTAGCCTCAACTGCTTCCTTGGGCAGAGAATTCCACAGATTCACAACCTTCTGGGAGAAGAAATTCCTTCTCAACTTGGTTTTAAATTGTCTCCCCCGTATTTTGAGGCTGTGCCCCCTAGTTCTAGTCTCCCCGACCAGTGGAAACAACCTCTCTGCCTCTATCTTGTTTATCCCTTTCATTATTTTAAATGTTTCGATAAGATCACCCCTCATCTTTCTGAACTCCAATGAGTAAAGACGCAGTCTACTCAATCTATCATCATAAGGTAACCCCCTCATCTCCGGAATCAGCCTAGTGAATTGGCTCTGTACCCCCTCCAAAGCTAGTATATCTTCCTTAAGTAAGGTGACCAAAACTGTACGCAGTACTCCAGGTGCAGCCTCACCAATACCCTATACAGTTGCAGCAGGACCTCCCTGCTTTTGTACTCCATCCCTCTTGCAATGAAGGCCAACATTCCATTCGCCTTCCTGATTACCTGCTGCACCTGCAAACTAACTTTTTGGGATTCATGCACAAGGACCCCCAGGTCCCTCTGCACCTCACATGTTGTAATTTCTCCCCATTCAAATAATATTCCATTTTACTGTTTTTTTTCTCCCAAGGTGGATGACCTCACATTTTCCGACATTGTATTCCATCTGCCAAAACTTAGCCCATTCGCTTAACCTATCTAAATCTCTTTGCAGCCTCTCTGTGTCCTCTACACAACCCGCTTTCCCACTAATCTTTGTGTCATCTGCAAATTTTGTTACACTACACTCTGTCCCCTCTTCCAGGTCATCTATGTATATTGTAAACAGTTGTGGTCCCAGCACCGATCCCTGTGGCACACCACTAACCATCGATTTCCAACCTGAAAAGGACCCATTTCTCCCGACTCTCTGCTTTCTGTTCGCCAGCCAATTCTCTATCCATGCTAATACTATTCACTCTAAGTGACGAGTCCACTTCTCAGCTGGCAGTCAAAAATGGAGAAGACCAGAAAGTGTTGCAAAGAACTACATTTACATGTGTCATAAATATAACTGAAACTTACCACTATCATTTTGTCATACACCCATGTGCATCTTTTCCGCGTGCTTCTACGAGGTGCAACCCCTGTGGCTTCACCAGGGGTAGAGACAGGCTGCTCACTTCACTGCTGCGACTGCTTTGACACTTTTGGCACATGTCCGCTGGGTTTTGGCATCTGTGAGAGCCCCAATAAGACTGCTCCTCCTGCAACAGTGCAGGGGCAGACTCAGCCATTGGGATCAAAGGCAACATGTGGGGGGCTCTGACTGAGGGGGAGGCAATGGGGGAGAAGTGGAAGTGCTTTGAGAAGAGCTCCCACTTCCATGTACCCTCTCAACATCATCCCTCTCAAGGGCTACCTGCATTTCCCTGCTGGCAAGGAGCTGAAGAGCACCTTGCTGCACATCAGTCTATATTTATATCCCTCCTCGAGATGAGGTCCATGACCATCTGCCATTTGTTTTCCACAGCAAGTCATGTATGTAACCTTCATGTTACTATAACCTTTATAACAACACTGCATACTGTATACATCTAAGAAATGCACATCTTGACCAAAGGGGGTGAACTTGTGGGAGACACTCCTCACCTGGTCATCCAGGCATATAAAGGGAGGTCCAACGCAGGGTCATCACTTCTTGGTCCTGTGAATAAAGGTTCAGGTCACAGAGTGACCTTGTCTGCAGAATGTGCCTTGTGTGAATTTACTGTAGTGTGTAAGGACACTACATTTGGCGACGAGAAACGGGAATCAACGACTCACGAGAATGGCCACCGGTAGCACAGAGGAACGGTGAGATCTGGGACGATTTCTTTGAGAGGCTCCAGAAGAGCTTTGTCACGAAGGACTGGCTGGGAGATGCAGTGGCTGACAAGCGAAGGGCGCATCTACTCACCAGCTGTGGACCTAAGACGTACGCGCTGATGAAAGACCTGCTCGCATCCGAGAAGGAAACCAAGATAATATATGCGCGCAACTCTGCTTCCAACGTGGCGATGGATCAGGGAGTTAACATTGTAAACGCGACTTAGAACCCCACAGGCAGGCAAGGGCAATTCGACACCACCCAGGCAGCAACAGACTCTAGAGTGGGTCCTCAACAGAGACAATGGCAGGTTGAACGGACATGTACGCCATCATGGTGGACAATGCGTCCCGGGATGGGGCCATTGACACCCATTAACAGAGTGCTCAAGAGTAATCAAAGAGACAATCAGAGAGGAATGCCTGGTAACAGCCCTTTTGTTCACAACGATCTCAGCTCATGCTGGAGGTGCGGGGGCAGACATGCTGCAAAAACCTGTAGGTTTCAACAATTTATCTGTAGAAATTGTAACTTCAGTGGACATTTAGCCAGAATGTGCAGGAAGCCCGCAGCGAGGCTAATTTATGAGGCAGATGAACCACAAGAGGGGTCTGCAAGGCAGGTTGATGCTTGGGACAAAGCAATGGACGCGGAAGTTCAGCGGGTTCATGTGGCAAACATCCACAGCTCATATACAAAAATGCCACCTATGATGATGAAAGTCCTATTAAACGGCATCCCGGTACGCATGGAGCTGGACACAGGGGCCAGCCAGTCACTTATGAGTGTCCAACAATTCGAGAAACTATGGCCACTCAGAGCTAGCAGACCCAAATTAGAACACATTGCCACGTGAGACATTAGTTAATCTCAAGTATCTGAAGCACATCTTCAGCTTGCCTATTGCTTGCTCTATGACACATCTGGTGGACATGTGGCTCTCATAACACACTTCGGCCACCTCAAGGGTGTCATCAGCCACGTCCTCAGTGGATAGCCCTTGTCTCCAAGCAGCCAGCTGGAAAGTCTGTTTCGAGGTGCGAAGAGCTGAGGGAGGGTGGATTGGTGCAGCACGAAAGAGTGATGATAGCTGCCAGAAAATCTGGCGCAAACATGCATGATGACCTTTTTGTTATGTTGCCTCCCTAGTGCAAGGGTCAAGGATGTCTCGGAGCGGGTGCAGGACATTCTGAAAAGGGAGGGTGAACAGCCAGTTGTCATTGTGTACATAGGTACCAACGATATAGGTAAAACACGGGATGAGGTCCTACGAGACGAATTTAGGGAGCTAGGAGCTAAATTAAAAAGTAGGACCTCAAAAGTAGTAATCTCGAGATTGCTACCAGTGCCACGTGCTAGTCAGAGTAGGAATCGCAGGATAGCCCAGATGAATACGTAGCTTGAGGAGTGGCGCAAAAGGGAGGGATTCAAATTCCTGGGACATTGGAACCGGTTCTGGGGGAGGTGGGACCAGTACAAACCGGGCGGTCTGCACTTGGGCAGGACCGGAACCAATGTCCTCAGGGGAGTGTTTGCTAGTGCTGTTGGGCAGGAGTTAAACTAACATGGCAGGGGGATGGGAACCTATGCAGGGAGACAGAGAGAAATAAAATGGAGGCAGAAGCAAAATATAGAAAGGAGAAAAGTGGAGGGCAGAGAAACCCAAGGCAAAAAACAAAAAGGGCCACATTACAGCAAAATTCTAAAGGGGCAAAGTGTGATAAAAAGACAAGCCTGAAGGCTCTGTGCCTCAGTGCGAGGAGTATTCGTAATAAGGTGGACGAATTAACTGCGCAGACAGCAGTTAACGGATATGATGTAATTGGCATCATGGAGACATGGCTCCAGGGTGACCAAGGCTGGGAACTCAACATCCAGGGGTATTCAACATTTAGGAAGGACAAGCAGAGAGAAAAAGGAGGCGGGGTGGCATTGCTGGTTAAGGAGGAAATTAATGCAGTAGTAAGGAGGGACATTAACCTGGATGATGTGGAATCGGTATGGGTGGAGCTGCGGAATGCAAAGGACAGAAAACGCTAGTGGGAGTTGTGTACAGTCCAAACAGTAGTAGTGAGGTTGGGGACAGCATCAAACAAGAAACGAGGGATGTGTGCAATAAAGGTACAGCAGTTATCATGGGTGACTTTAATCTACATATTGATTGGGCTAACCAAACTGGTAGCCATGCGGTGGAGGAGGATTTCCTGGAGTGTATTAGGGATGGTTTTCTTGACCAATATGTCGAGGAACCAACTAGAGAGCTGGCCATCCTAGACTGGGTGATGTGTAATGAGAAGAGACTAATTAGCAATCTTGTTGTGTGAGGCCCCTTGGGGAAGAGTGACCATAATATGGTAGAATTGTTTATTAAGATGGAGAGTGACACAGTTAATTCGGAAACTAGGGTCCTGAACTTAAGGAAAGGTAACTTCGACGGTATGAGGCGTGAATTGGCTAGAATGGACTGGCAAAGGATACTTAAAGGGTTGACGGTGGATAAGCAATGGCAAACATTTAAAGATCACATGAATGAACTTCAGCAATTGTACATCCCTGTTTGGAGTAAAAATAAAACGGGGAAGGTGGCTCAACCGTGGCTAACAAGGGAAATTAAGGATAGTGTTAAAACCAAGGAAGAAGCATATAAATTGGCGAGAAAAAGTAACAAACCTGAGGACTGGGAGAAATTTAGAATTCAACAGAGGAGCACTAAGGGTTTAATTAAGAGGGGGAAAATAGAGTACGAGAGGAAGCTTGCAGTGAACCTAAAAACTGATTGCAAAAGCTTCTACAGATATGTGAAGAGAAAAAGATTAGTGAAGACAAATGTAGGTCCCTTGCAGTCGGATTCAGGTGAATTTATAATGGAGAACAAACAAATGGCAGACCAGTTGAACAAATACTTCGGTTCTGTCTTCATGAAGGAAGACACAAATAACCTTCCGAATGTACTAGGGGACAGTGGGTCTAATGAGAAGGAGGAACTGAAATATATCCTTATTAGGCAGGAAATTGTGTTCGGGAAATTGATGGGATTGAAGGCCGATAAATCCGTGGGGCCTAATAGTCTGCATCCTAGATTACTTAAGGAAGTGGCCCTCGAAATAGTGGATGCATTCGTAATCATTTTCCAACAATCTTATTGACTCTGGATCAGTTCCTATGAACTGGAGGGTAGCTAATGTAACACCACTTTTTAAAAAAGAAGGGGGAGAGAAAACAGGTAATTATAGGCCGGTTAGCCTGACATCAGTAGTGGGGAAAATGTTGGACTCAATCATTAAGGATGAAATAGCAGCGCATTTGGAAAGCAGTGACAGGATCAGTCCAAGTCAGCATGGATTTATGAAAGGGAAATCATGTTTGACGAATCTTCTGGAATTTTTTGAGGATGTAACTAGCAGAGTGGACAAGGGAGAACCAGTGGATGTGGTGTATTTGGACTTTCAAAAGGCTTTTGACAAGGTCCCACACAAGAGATTGGTGTTGCAAAATCAAAGCGCATGGTATTGGGGGTAATGTACTGACGTGGATAGAGAACTGGTTGGCAGACAGGAAGCAGAGAGTTGGGATAAACGGGTCCTTTCAGAATGTCACGTAGTGACTAGTGGAGTGCCGCTTGGCTCAGTGCTGGGACCCCAGCTCTTTACAATATACATTAACGATTTAGATGAAGGAATTGACTGTAATATCTCCAAGTTTGCAGATGACACTAAATTGGGTGGCGATGTGAGCTGTGAGGGGGACGCTAAAAGGTTGCAGGGTGACTTGGACAGGTTAGGTGAGTGGGAAAATGCATGGCAGATGCAGTATAATGTGGATAAATGTGAGGTTATCCATTTTGGGGGCAAAAACACGAAGGCAGAATATTATCTGAATGGTGGCAGATTAGGAAAAGGGGAGGTGCAATGAGGCCTGGGTGTCATGGTTCATCAGTCATTGAAGGTTGGCATGCAGGTACAGCAGGCGGTGAAGAAGGCAAATGGTATGTTGGCCTTCATAGCTAAGGAATTTGAGTATAGGAGCAGGGAGGTCTTACTGCAGTTGTACAGAGTCTTAGTGAGGCCTCACCTGGAATATTGTGTTCAGTTTTGGTCTCCTAATCTGAGGAAGGACGTTCTTGCTATTGAGGGAGTGCAGCGAAGGTTCACCAGACTGATTCCAGGGATGGCTGGACTGACATATGAGGAGAGACTGGATCAACTGGGCCTTTATTCACTGGAGTTTAGAAGGATGAGAGGGGTTCTCATAGAAACGTATAAGATTTTGACGGAACTGGACAGGTTAGATGCAGGAAGAATGTTCCCGATGTTGGGGAAGTCCAGATCCGGGGACATAGTCTTAGGATAAGGGGTAGGCCCTTTAGGACTGAGATAAGGAGAAACTTCTTCACTCAGAGTTGTTAACCTGTGAAATTCCCTGCCACAGAGAGTTGTTGATGCCAGTTCATTGAATATATTCAAGAGGGAGTTAGATGTAGTCCTTACGGCTAAGGGGATCAAGGGGTATGGAGAGAAAGCAGGAAAGGCGTACTGAGGGAATGATCAGCCATGATCTTATTGAATGACGGTGCAGGCTCGATGGGCCGAATGGCCTACTCCTGCACCTATTTTCTATTTTTATGTTTCTAATACATTTCCTCTGACTCCGCATACCTCTATCTTCTGCAGTAACCTTTTGTGTGGCACCTTATCGAATGCCTTTTGGAAATCTAAATACACCACATCCATCGGTACACCTCTATCCACCATGCTCGTGATATCCTCAAAGAATTCCAGTAAATTAGTTAAACATAATTTCCCCTTCATGAATCCATGCTGTGTCTGCTTGATTGCACTATTCCTATCTAGATGTCCAGCTATTTCTTCCTTAATGATAGTTTCAAGCATTTTCCCCACTACAGATGTTAAACTAACCGGCCTATAGTTACCTGCCTTTTGTCTGCCCCCTTTTTTAAACAGAGGCGTTACATTAGCTGCTTTCCAATCCGCTGGTACCTCCACAGAGACCAGAGAATTTTGGTAGATTATAACGAATGTATCTGCTATAACTTCCGCCATCTCTTTTAATGGGATGCATTTCATCAGGACCAGGGGACTTGTCTACCTTGAGTCCCATTAGCCTGTCCAGCACTACCCCCCGAGTGATAGTGATTGTCTCAAGGTCCTCCCTTCCCACATTCCCGTGACCAGCAATATTTGGCATGGCTTTTGTGTCTTCCACTGTGAAGACCGAAGGAAAACAATTGTTTAAGGTCTCAGCCATTTCCACATTTCCCATTATTAAATCCCCCTTTTCATCTTCTAAGGGACCAACATTTACTTTAGTCACACTTTTCCGTTTTATATATCTGTAAAAGCTTTTATTATCTGTTTTTATGTTTTGCGCAAGTTTACCTTCGTAATCTATCTTTCCTTTCTTTATTGCTTTCTTAGTCATTCTTTGCTGTTGTTTAAAATGTTCCCAATCTTCTAGTTTCCCACTAACCTTGGCCACCTTATACTCATTGGTCTTTAATTTGATACTCTCCTTTATTTCCTTGGTTATCCACGGCTGGTTATCCCTTCCCTTATCGCCCTTTTTCACTGGAATATATTTTTGTTGAGCACTATGAACGAGCTCCTTAAAAGTCCTCCACTGTTCCTCAATTGTGCCACCGTTTAGTCTGTGTTTCCAGTCTACTTTAGCCAACTCTGCCCTCATCCCACTGTAGTCCCCTTTGTTTAAGCATAGTACGCTCGTTTGAGACACTACTTCCTCACCCTCAATCTGTATTACAAATTCAACCATACTGTGATCACTCATTCCGAGAGGATCTTTTACTAGGAGATCGTTTATTTTTCCTGTCTCATTACACAGGACCAGATCTAAGATAGCTTGCTCCCTTGTAGGTTCTGTAACATACTGTTCTAAGAAACAATCCTGTATGCATTCTATGAATTCCTCCTCCAGGCTACCCCGTGCGATTTGATTTGACCAATCGATATGTAGGTTAAAATCCCCCATGATTACTGCCGTTCCTTTTTCACATGCCTCCATTATTCCCTTGATTATTGCCCGCCCCACCATGAAGTTATTATTTGGGGGCCTATAAACTACACCCACCAGTGACTTTTTCCCCTTACAATCTCCACCCACAATGATTCAACATTTTGTTCATTAGAGCCAATATCATCTCTCACAACTGCCCAGATATCATCCTTTATTAACAGAGCTACCCCACCTCCTTTCCCTTCTTGTCTACCTTTCCGAATCGTCAGATATCCCTGTATGTTTAATTCCCAGTTTTGGACTAAGAGGTAGGTTTTAAGGAGCATCTTGAAGGAGGAAAGAGAGGTAGAGAGGCGGAGAGGTTTCGGCAGGGAGTTCCAGAGCTTAGGGCTTAGGCAACAGAAGGCACAATCCATCAATGGTTGAGCGAGTATAATCAGGGATGCTCAAGAGGGCAGAATTAGAGGTGCGCAGACATCTCGGCGGGGGGGTTGTGGGACTGGAGGCGATTACGGAGGTAGGGAGGCCTCCGGACAGCCATGTAATTTCCTGGGAGAGGCAAAAAAGCAGTCAGCACTCTCATCGGAAGAATAACCATGTGGGTGAGGTATCAGGCAGCTGCCAATGGTTGTGAAACTGGACTCCACAATGGCTCAGTGGCTTTGGTAGAGGAAGTCGAAATTAACAATGTCTTCATTAATTTAAGATACATTGGCCAGCCCAGTTTTTCCTCCTTGGTGCCCAGGTCAAAGAGTCCTGCCTGCTAGGAGCGCCATTCACAGATTTGAGCACAAGGTGCCCAGAATTTTTCAATACACCAATTGAAATGAATGTAAAATCGTGGCTGGCATGTGCTGAAACTTGCGATGGCGTTTCTGGTGAGTGAAGCCCTTACGCCCAGGTGCAGAGAAATTGTAGCGGGCAGATATAGCGCTTGGGCGGGTGACCAGCGGAGCAGGCCAGCCAGCTGCCCATTCCAGGGGTGAAGATTCCTGCTACAGCTCTGCAGCTCAGGCCTCATTTGAACCTGGTCGCGAGCTGCGGAATTCCCTCGGTAGCTTTTGTTTTTGACATTCCAGTTTTGAGCCGCAGGAATGTCAGCCAGCTGGGACAGGGGCGATAGGTCTCATGGGGGGACGAGTAGAGGGGATGGCAAGACCTGGCTGGCAGTACTTTCGTCGTCCAGAATTGAATGCAGCACTCCAGGTGTAGTTTAACCAGAACTTTATACAGCTGTACCATGACTTCCATCCCTTTGCATTCTCGCCCTCTTGAGATTAAAGCCAACATTCCATTAGCCCTTTTAACTATTTATTGTACTTGACTGTTAGCTTTCAGTGATTTCTGTATTTGGACCCCTAAATCTCACTGCTCCTTCATAGTTCCTAGCTTCTCGCCATTAAGAAAATATTCTGATCTATCTTTCTTGGGTCCAATGTGGATGACCGCACACTTTAGTACATTGAACTGCATCTGCCACAGTTTTGCCCACTCATTTAATGTATCAATGTCCTGTTGCAACTTTCTGCTCTCATCAACACTATTTCTGCGCCACCTAAATTAGTGCCGTCAGCAAACTTGGATATCGGACTCTCTATTCCTTCATCTAAGTCATTAATCAATATAGTGAAAAGCTGTGATCCCAGTACAGATCCGTGGGGAGCATCAATTGGAATACATTCCCATTATCCCAACTATTATCTCCTACTTCATAACCAATTCCATACCCATATCAATACGTTGCCTCAAATTCCATGTGCTTCCATTTGCTAAGGGCTGCTGCTTAGGCCGTTCAATGCCAGTTAAAATTTAAATCGGAATCTTAACTACATCATTAGGATTCCAATTTGCATGTCCCAGAGGCCTACCGTCTATTTCAGGCGGGTGCTGTGGCAGGCCAGGGATAGGCCCCTTTCAAAGTGGTGATGGCCTGAGTGTTGGCACTAACTTAAGTTCAGTGTCCCCATTTTGAGACCCTTACCACCCTGTTAATGCCAGTTTTGGTGAGTTAAAACTGACCCCTAGAACCCCTGAACCCATTACAATTTAACCATAATTCATGATATTTTGAATGAATGTAATGAAAGAAATATGGAACCCAACACTTGTATACTGTATAATGTTCATGTGAAACACAAATTAATATTTCAACATTAGCTGCAGGGAACATTAATTTTATTTGTCTTTACAAACAAGGACTAGAATATATTTAAATAATATATTCAAATACAATTTGAAATGCTGCTACATTTGAAATGGAGCCCAGGCAAGCTGGCAAAATAGAATAAATACCTTTTGTTTAAGAATCAAGTTGCATGGTTGAAATTTATTTTAGTCATGTGACTGTTTTGTTGCTTGAGAAAACGCTTATACTACATTATTTTCTAGATGTTGTCACCATTTGATGGAATAGATTGCATAAAATCTCCATTTCAATGTGTCAAGGTACAACCTCAGTCATCAATAAAGCGCACGTCATTGCAAGGCAGGAATCAATGGTTGATTATTACTAATATGAGCAGTCAAACAATATTTATCATACAATCAAATCTTAAAAACTGACAGCTCCAAAATCTCAGTTTGTCACCTCTGTTAGAAATTCTGTCAGGTTTAACTATTGGATTCTTAAATGCTTTATGTTTTTTTTTTAGAAAACCATCAGGGAGGAGTTTGGTCAATTATTAATTGACCCATATGTGCAGGAGTGACAACATACATACAGATATAGAGTAAAGACATTTTAGCTTGCCAAATTAACTTCCACCCAATTATAAATCCTCAAGTGACTTGCTTTGTTCAAAATCATACAATTTGTAACAGGACAATGCACCATTAATTGGAGGTGCAATATATGTTAGCACTTCCACTGAGCTCACAACTGTGACATATTGGGGTTAAATTTCCAGCCTCGCTGGGTCCATACGAAGTGCGCACGGAACCGGCGAGGCCTTGCAAAAACAGGTTTTTGGGGCGCGATGCACATGCACCGAAAACCGGCTTTTCTGATCTGTCAAGATTTCTCTTGACAGATCCTCCGCATCCCCGGGAGAGGGACATTTGCGCAGCAGGGATTGGGCTATTTGCATATATCTTGCCCAGCGAATGTCCTTCAAACATTTATGCCTGGTAAAAGCAGGCGCATAGCTTACTTTTACCAGCGTTAGAGTTTTAAAACATATAAAAATTTAATTTAAATACACATTTTTAGAGTAAAAACCCTGTCCGTTAAGGTATGATTATTTTTAACACTATTTAAACACATTAAAAAAAATTCCAAAAATATATATTTTTTCTAAAAAAATGTAATTACATTTAATTTCAATTAATTTTAAATATGTGAGGTGTTTTATTTATTTATTATGTTGTATTTGGGTGTTTTAGGGGGTTTTCCTCATTGATAGTAATGGGGATTCGGACAAACGGAGTTCCTATTATTATCAATGAGAATACAGCACCGTGATTGATGGTCCAGGCCCATGTGACTCCAGCTTCTCCGTACGTACTTCGAAGACAGGTCCCCATGCGCTGCGCAGTGAAACTAGGCCTCCGACCGGAATCCCACGTTTCTCCAAGACCGACAGGTAAACTTGTAGCGTTTTTTCGGGTCGGAGGCGTTCGTAAGAAGGAAGCCTCTGACCTCAATTTTAGGCCCATTAACTCTTTAAGGACCCCAGCAATTCAGCATCCTGTTCAAACAGGATATTGAAGGGAGACTTTTTCATTTTCTTCAGCATATTCTATCCATGTATTTCTGACACTATCAGGGACAACCTCCACATGGATGGTGATGTCGCCCAACTGTACCTCTTTGCATCCGCCATCAAAATCGAGGCTATATTTTCTGATGGCCTGTCTGACATCAAGTTGACATTTCCTCCAGCTCAACGCAAGCAAACAAAGGCCATCCATTTCGGTTGCCATCAGCATCTATGCTGATGGATGGAGTGCAGCATTAACGGAGTGGCCACTGACCGTGGCGCCTCTGATTTCTCCTCAGACTAAATCTGAAGATATAACACTTTTGCACCCTGTTTATTATGTTATGTTGTGTTTGGGTATTTTAGGGGTTTTTCCTCATTGATAGTAATGGGGACTCAGACAAACCCAAGTTTGATCCCAAGTTGTGTTTCCTATCTTATATCCAGCTTGTTGCCTGATGACTACATGTGTGGGAAGTGCATCTGCCTGCAGCTCCTGCCGGACCGCAGTGCAGCACTGCAGCTTTGGGTGGACCAACTCTGGAGCATCCACAATGCTGAGAATGACGTGAATAGCACGTTTAGTGAGTTGGTCTTACCGCAGGTAAAGGGTACACAGCCAGATAGGGAATGGATGACCAACAGGAAGAGCAGTGCAAGGAAGGTAGTGCAGGGGTCCCCTGCGGTCATCTCCCTGCAAAACAGATACACCGCTTTGGGTACTGTTGAAGGGGATGACTCATCAGGGGAGGGCAGCTGCAGCCAAGTTCATGGCACCATGGGTGGCTCTGCTGCACAGGAGGGCAGGAAAAAGAGTAGGAGAGCTACAGTGATAGGGGATTCAATTGTAAGGGGAATAGATAGATGTTTCTGTGGCCGCAACCGAGACTCCAGGATGGTATGTTGCCTCCCTGGTGCAAGGGTCAAGGATGTCTCGGAGCGGGTGCAGGGCATTCTGAAAAGGGAGGGTGAACAGCCAGTTGTCGTGGTGCATATAGGTACTAATGATATAGGTAAAAAATGGGATGAGGTCCTCCAAGATGAATTTAGGGAGCTAGGAGCTAAATTTAAAAAGTAGGACCTCAAAATTAGTAATCTCAGGATTGCTACCAGTGCCACATGCTATTCAGAGTAGGAATTGCAGGATAGCTCAGATGAATACGTGGCTTGAGGAGTGGTGCAGAAGGGAGGGATTCAAATTCCTGGGACATTGGAACCGGTTCTGGGGAAGGTGGGACGAGTACAAACCGGACGGTCTGCACCTGGGCAGGACTGGAACCAATGTCCTAGGGGGAGTGTTTGCTAGTGCTGTTGGGGAGGAGTTAAACTAATATGGCAGGGGGATGGGAACCAATGCAGGGAGACACAGGCAAGTAGAATGGGGTTAGAAGCAAAAGATAGAAAGAAGAAAAGTAAAAGTGGAGGGCAGAGAAACCTAAAGCAAAAAGGGCCACATTACAGCAAAATTCTAAAGGGGCAAAATGTGTTAGAAAGACAAGCCTGAAGGCTCTGTGCCTCAATGTGAGGAGTATTTGGAATAAGGTGGACAAATTAACTGTGCAGATAGCAATTAACGGGTATGATGTAATTGGCATCACGGAGACATGGCTCCAGGGTGACCAAGGCTGGGAACTCAACATCCAGGGGTACACAACATTTAGGAAGGATAGACATAAAGGAAGAGGAGGCGGGGTGGCATAGCTGGTTAAAGAGGAAATTAATGCAATAGTAAGAAAGGACATCAGCTTCGATGATGTGGAATCGGTATGGGTGGAGCTATGGAATACCAAGGGTCAGAAAATGCTAGTGGGAGTTGTGTACAGACCACCAAACAGTAGTAGTAAGGTTGGGGACAGCATCAAACAAGAAATTAGGGATGCATGCAATAAAGGTACAGCAGTTATCATGGGTGACTTTAATCTACATATAGATTGGGCGAACCAAACTGGTAGCCATGCGGTGGAGGAGGATTTCCTGGTGTGTATTAGAGATGGTTTTCTGGACCAATATGTCGAGGAACCAACTAGGGAGCTGGCCATCCTAGATTGGGTGATGTGTAATGAGAAAAGACTAATTTGAAATCTTGTTGTGCGAGGCCCCTTGGGGAAGAGTGACCATAACATGGTAGAATTCTTTATTAAGATGGAGAGTGACACAGTTAATTCAGAAACTAGGATCCTGAACTAAAGGAAAGGTAACTTCGATGGTTTGAGACGTGAATTGGCTAGAATAGAAATGATACTTAAAGGGTTGATGGTGGATTGGCAATGGCAAACATTTAAAGATCACATGGATGAACTTCAGCAATTGTACATCCCTGTCTGGAGTAAAAATAAAACTGGGAAGGTGACTCAACTGTGGCTAACAAGGGAAATTAAGAATATGTTAAATCCAAGGTAGTGGTATATAAATTGGCCAGAAAAAGCAACAAACCTGAGGACTGGAAGAAATTTAGAAATCAGCAGAGGAGGACAAAGGGTTTAATTAAGAGGGGGAAAATAGAGTACGAGAAGAAGCTTGCCAGGAACATAAAAAATGACTGCAAAAGCTTCTATAAATATGTGAAGAGAAAAAGATTAGTGAAGACAAACATAGGTCCTTTGCAGTCAAATTCAGGTGAATTTATAATGGGGAACAAAGAAATGGCAAACCAATTGAACAAATACTTTGGTTCTGTCTTCACGCAGGAAGACACATAACCTTCTGGAAGTACTATGTGACCGAGGGTCTAGTGAGAAGGAGGAACTGAAGGATATCCTTATTGGGCGAGAAATTGTGTTAGGGAAATTGATGGGATTGGAGGCCGATAAATCGCCAGAGCTTGATAGTCTGCATCCCAGAGTACTTAAACAAGTGGCCCTAGAAATAGTGGATGCATTGGTGATCATTTTCCAACAGTCTATCGACTCTGGATCATTTCCTATGGACGGGAAGGTAGCTAATGTAACACCACTTTTTAAAAAAGGAGGGAGAGAAAACAGGTAATTATAGACTGGTTAGCCTGACATCAGTAGTGGGGAAAATGTTGGAATCAATTACTAAGGATGAAATAGCAGCACATTTGGCAAGCAGTGACAGGATCAGTCCAAGTCAGTGTGGATTTATGAAAGGGAAATCATGCTTGACAAATCTTCTGGAATTTTTTGAGGATGTAACTAGTAGAGTGGACAAGGGAGAACCAGTGGATGTGGTGTATTTGGACTTTCAAAAGGCTTTTGACAAGGTCCCACTCAAGAGATTGGTGTGCAAAATCAAAGCACATGGTATTGGGGGTAATATACAGACGTGGATGGAGATCTGGTTGGCAGACAAGAAGCAGAGGGTCGGGATAAACGGGTCCTTTTCAGAATGACAGGCAATGACTAGTGGAGTGCCGCAGGGCTCAGTGCTGGGACCCCATCTCTTTACAATATACATCCAAGATTTGAATGAAGGAATTGAGTGTAATATCTTCAAGTTTGCAGATGACACTAAACTGGGTGGCGGTGTGAGCTATGAGGGAGACGCTAAGAGGCTGCAGGTTGACTTGGACAAGTTAGGTGAGTTGGCAAATGCATGGCAGATGCAGTAAAATGTGGATAAATGCATAGTTATCCACTTTGGGGACAAAATCGCAAAGACAGAATATTATCTGAATGGCGGCGGATTAGGAAAAGGGAAGGTGCAACGAGACTTGGGTGTCATGGTTCATCAGTCATTGAAAGTTAGCATACAGGTACAGCAGGCGGTGAAGAAGGCAAATGGTATGTTGGCCTTCATAGCCAGGGGATTTGAGTATAGAAGCAGGGAGGTCTTACTGCAATTGTGCAGGGCCTTGGTAAGGCCTCGCCTGGAATATTGTGTTCAGTTTTGGTCTCCTAATCTGAGGAAGTACGTTCTTGCTATTGAGGGAGTGCAGCGAAGGTTCACCAGACTGATTCCCGGGATGGCAGGACTGACATATGAGGAGAGACTGGATCAACTGGGCCTTTATACCTTGGAGTTTAGGAGGATGAGAGGGGATCTCATTGAAATATATAAGATTCTGACGGGACGGGACAGGTTAGATGCGGGTAGAATGTTCCCGATGTTGGGGAAGTCCGGAACCAGGGGACATAGTCTTAGGGTAAGGAGTAGGCCATTTAGGACTGAGATGAGGAGAAACTTCTTCACTCAGAGAGTTGTTAACCTGTGGAATTCCCTGCCGCAGAGAGTTGTTGATGCCAGTTCATTGGATATATTCAAGAGGGAGTTAGATATTGCCCTTACAGCTAAGGGGATCAAGGAATATGGAGAGAAAGCAGCAAAGGGGTACTGAGGGAATGATCAGCCATGATCTTATTGAATGGTGGTGCAGGCTTGAAGGGCCGAATGGCCTACTCCTGCACCTATTTTCTATGTTTCTATGTTTCCATGTTTGCTAAGACCATTTCCTCACCTCTGGGACAATGCATGTAAATTTCACTGCCTCTTATTCATTATTGTCAAAACCCTAATCTAGGATATTAAATGTTGAGACAAAAACAGAACATATCACATATTAGACTTGGTAGCAAAATTGAAACCAATGGGATATAAGGGGATTGGAGTTCGGTGGATAGACTAGAGAAGCTTGGGTCGTTCTCCTTGGAGCAGAGAAAGCAAAGAGGAGATTTGATACAGGTGTTTAAAATCATGAACAGTTTAGATAGAGTAAATAAAGATAAATTGTTTCCAATGGCTGAAGTGTCAATAATGAGAGGGCACAGATTTAAAGTGTTTGGTAAAAGAACCAGAGGGACACGAGGAAAAACTTTATACTCAATGAGTGGTTAGGATTTGGAATGATAGGATGGTGGATACAGATTCAATAGTGGCCTTCAAAAGGGAATTGCATAAATATTTGAAGGAGAAAAAAATTGCAGTGGTATGGGGAAAAACAGAGAGTGGGACTGATCAAAAGAGCCGGTGCAGACCAACGTTCCCTTAAGCTGCGCAGTCACACAGCTCTCTGCCAGTCCCATGCAGTCTAGGGCCGGCTTTCTCGATGTTAAAGTTCGGGTATGCGCGAAGCTACCAATGGGCCGCACAGTCCCCTAAAGGGGCCACACACTCAAAATAAATTGCGAGGCACATTGGTGCAGACTCAATAGGTCAAATGGCCTTCTTCTATGCTGTACTATTCTATTTTGCCACCAAGTTCATGGTCTACAGGGCTGTAGTAATACCCGCCCTCCTGTATGGTTCAAATACATGGACCATGTACAGTAGACACCTACAAATCCCCTGGGAAGACAGACGCACTAACATCAGCGTCCTCGTCCAGGCCAACATCCCCAGCATTGAAGCACTGACCACACTCGATCAGCTCCGCTGGGCAGGCCACATAGTTTGCATGCCAGAGACGAGGCTCCCAAAGCAAGTACTCCACTTGGAGCTCCTTCACAGCATATGAGCCAAAGGTGGGTAGCGTAAACGTTACAAAGACACCCTCAAAGCCTCCCTGATAGTGCGACATCCCCACTGTCACCTGAGAGTCCCTGGCCAAAGACCGCCCTAAGTGGAGGAAGTGCATCCGGGAGGGCGCTGAGCACCTCGAGTTTCATCGCCGAGAGCATGCAGAAATCAAGCGCAGGCAGCGGAAAGAGCGTGCAGCAAACCAGTCCCACCCTCCCTTCCCACCTGTGATAGAGTCTGTGGTTCTCGTATTGGACTGTACAGCCACTGAAGGAATCACTTTTAGAGTGGAAACAAGTCTTCCTCGATTCCGAGGGACTGCCTATGATGATGATGATGACTATTCTATGATTTTGTGATTCTATGAAGATGCTGGAAGTGCACACCCAGTCAGGAAGCATCTGTGGAAAGAACAGATAGGTCAACATTTCAGATGTGGACCCTTTGTGTCATGTATCTTACATTATTATATATAACTGTATCCTAACATGCTATACATGATTGTAATAAGATATGACCTGTAACCACCAGCATACCTTACCACCAGGGGTGCACTTGCAAGAGACAGGTATATAAGGACAGATCTCAAGCAAGTGCAGCATTCCAGAGCTGTGAAATAAAGGTGCAAGTCCAGAGTGACCTTGACTTCACTACATGCCTCGTGTGAATCTGTACTGAGGGAACAGGACTTTACAGTGGCGACGAGTTACGGGATTACAGAATCCACAGAATGGCGAACAACGGATCAGATGAAAAGTACAATGCGGGAGACAATTGGGAGGACTTTATAGAAAGGCTCCAGCAAAGCTTTGTAACCAAAGACTGATTAGGCGATGGTAAGGCAGACAAGAGATGAGCCCATCTCTTCACCAGCTGTGGTTCGAAAACATATGCTTTAATGAAGGATCTGTTGGCACCTGAGAAACCAGCAAGCCAAGTCGTTTGAAGAATTGAGCACACTGGTAAGAGACCACCTGAAGCCAGCGAGCAGCCTACACATGGCCAGACACAGGTTCTACAACTACAGACGCTGTGTGGGCCAGAGCATACTCGACTTCGTGGCGGAACTTCGGAGGTTGGCTAGTTTATGTGAGTTCTCCGATGAACTGAGGAGAGAAATGCTGAGAGACATTTCATTGAAGGAATAGGCCACGCAGGCATATTCCGAAAGCTCATAGAGACCAAGAACCTGACCTTAGAGGCAGCAGCACTGGTTGCACAGACATTCTTGGTAGGGGAAGAAGAAGCGAGGTTGATTTACAATGCAGGTACGACAACTAACGAAATATCGGAACAAGAAGTTCACAGCATTAAACAAGCTGCTACCCCCACACACAGACAAAACCGGGAGAACAGGCTCTCGACAGCAGGCAGAAGCCATCAAGGGCCACAGGAACGGCCGTTCACACATCATCAACCCACAATGCGAGCAATCAACTACAAACTGAGAAGCTCAAGAGAGATCAGCCAGACGCAGCTCATTCTTTGGGAACACTTTGAACAATGGAACAGGTCTGTGCTGGAGGTGTGGGGGTGGGTACTCGTTAAGGGGATGTCGATTTCAGCAGGCTGTTTGCAGAAATTATGAATATACAGGGTATTTGGCCCGCATGTGCAAAAAAACGGCAGCTCGGCTGGTATATGAATCGGATGGGTCGGAAAGCGGACCAGAAGATGGTGGGGACAGTACCCGGGACACTGATATACAGCGGGTCAACATGATCAATGGCCGCTGCTCCTACAACAGGATGCCTCCTATAATGATGAGAGTCCTAGTCAACATGGAGCTGGATATGGGAGCGAGCCAATCTCTCATGGGCGCTCAACAATTTGAACAACTGTGGCCGCATCAAAGAGACAGACCAAATCTCACAAGGGTCGACACCAAACTAAGGACCTATTAGCAAAGAAATCGTACCAGTCCTCGGCAGCGCCATGCTCTCTGTCACACACAAAGGGACAGTGAACTGACTTCCCCTGTGGATTGTCCCCGGAGACCCCCTAGTACTGCTGGGGAGAAGCTGGCTGGCAAAACTAAACTGGAAATGGGATGATGTCCATGCCATGTCATTAGAGGAACGGACCTCCTGCTCAACAGTTATAAAGCGATTTGAACATCTCTTTCAGCCAGATGTGGGCACTTTCAAAGGGGCCAAAGTCAAAATCTACATCACACAGGATGCTAGACTGGTCCATCACAAGGCCAGAGCTGTACCCTATGTGATGAGGGAAAAGATTGAACACGAATGAGACAGGCTTCTGCGGGAAGGCATTATATCACCTGTGGAATTTAGCGACTGGGCAAGTCCCATCGTCCCTGTCATGAAATCTGATGGATCCGGACAAATCTTTGGGGACTACAAATCTACCATAAACAGAGTCTCCCTACAGGATCAGTACCCGCTGCCCAGAGCGGAGGACTTATTTGCCACACTGGCTGGTGGTAAACTTTTCTCAAAATTAGACCTCACATCTGTGTACATGATGCAAGAATTGACCGAGGAATCCAAGCTACTCACCACCATCAACACACATCGAGGCCTTTTCATGTACAATCGATGCCCATTCGGCATCAGGTCGGCAGCTGCCATATTCCAGTGCAATATGGAGAGTCTGCTCAAGTCCATCCCGGGGACGGTTGTATTTCAAGACGACATACTTATCACAGGCAGGACTCCCATCTCCGTAACTTGGAGGAAGTACTAAAGCGGTTGGATCGGGTAGGCCTACGAGTCAAGAAATCCAAGTGCCTGTTTCTTGCACCCGAGGTTGAATTTTTGGGCAGAAGGATTGCTGCTGATGGAATCCGCCCAACAGAGTCCAAAACAGAAGCAATTCGCCTGGCACCTAGGACCCGGAATGTCTCAGAACTGCGCGCCTTTCTCGGGCTACTCAATTACTTTGGGAACTTTATGCAGAATTTAAGCACGCTGCTGGAGCCTCTCCATGTGCTACTCAGGAAGGGGTGCGAATGGTTTTGGGGGGACGCCCAGGAACGCGCCTTCAATAAGACACGCAACCTTCTGTGTTCCAACAGTGTTTTGACTTTCTTTGACCCAGGTAAAAAGCTAGTTCTCACATGCGATGCGTCAGCGTATGGGGTCGGGTGCGTTTTGCAACATGTCAATAGTGCGGGCGAATTACAACCCATAGCTTATGCCTCCAGGTCACTTTCGCGGGCGGAGCGCGGGTACGGAATGGTAGAGAAGGAGGCGCTCGCGTGCGTGTATGGTGTCAAAAAGATGCACCAATACCTTTTCGGGGCCAAGTTCGCGTTAGAAACCAACCACAAGCCCCTCACGTCCCTCCTATCAGAGAGCAAGGCAATAAACGCCAACGCCTCAGCGCAAATTCAATGGTGGGCACTCATGCTGGCGTCCTACAACTATACCATAAGGCACAGACCAGGCACAGACAACTGTGCCGACGTGCTCAGCAGGCTACCCCTGGTGACCACGGAAGGGTCTGATGAACAGGACTGTGAGATAGTCATGGCAATCAATGCCTTTGAGTCCACAGGATCGCCCATGACGGCTCGCCAAATCAAAGCCTGGATGGCCAGCGACCCCACGTTATCCTTAGAAATAGATGTGTCCTAACCGGTGACTGGGCAGAGGCTCGCGATGCCTGCCCCGAGGAATTAAAACCCTTTCACAGGCGCATGCATGAGCTATCACTACAAGCAGACTGCCTGATGTGGGGCAGCCAAGTAGTCATGCCTCTGCGAGGCAGAGAGGCATTTGTCCGGGAGCTCCACCTTGAGCATCCGGGGAACGTTCTCATGAAGGCCATGGCCAGATCCCACGTCTGGTGGCCTGGTATTGACGCGGACTTGGAGCTCTGCGTCCGAAGGTGCACCATTTGTGCCCAACTCAGCAATGCCCCCAGGAAGGCTCCACTGAGCCCCTGGCCCTGGCCTACCAAACCGTGGTCGCGGGTGCACGTAGACTATGTGGGCCCATTCATGGACAAAATGTTCCTCGTAGTTGTCGATGCATTTTCAAAGTGGATCGAATGCACCATTTTAAACTTGAGCACAACCTCCACCATTGTGGAGAGCCTCGCAACCATGTTGGCAACACACAGAATCCCTGACATATTGGTCAGTGACAATGGTCCGTGCTTCACCAGTGCAGAATTCCAAGACTTTATAATTGACCACGGCATAAATCATGTCAAGACGGCACCGTTCAAGCCGACCTCCAATGACCAGGCAGAGAGAGCAGCGCAAATCATTAAACAAGGTATACTTAAAATCCAAGATCCCACGCTGCAGGGTCGCCTGTCGCGACTGCTGCTGGCATACAGATCTCGTCCGCACTCACTGACTAGGATCCCCCCGCGCAACTGTTGATGAAAAGGACTTTAAAAACAAGGCTCTCATTAATCCTCCCAGACATGCACGAAATCGTTGCGGCAAAGCGCCGTATGCTGACTGAGTACCATGACAGAAATTCGAGGGGAAGATGGAATGAGATAGGGGACAAAGTGTTTGTGCTAAACTATGGCAGGTGTCCCAAAGGGCTTGCAGGGACAGTAACGGGCAAGGAAGGAAATAGGCTACTGGTAGTACAACTGGACAATGGCAAAACCTGCCGGAGGCATGCAGACCAAGTCAAAAGCAGATTTACCAACAACACTGCGGAACTACAATGTGGAACTCGCACCACACATGGTGGACAGACAGAGGGAACAACCTGAGGAAAGGGCAATCCCAACAGACAGCCCAGGCGAGTCAACAACAATCACACCAATCGAAACAGACAGCCCAGGTGAAATACCAGCAACCACACCCAAAGAAAAACAGACACCAAGGCAAACAACTGAACCACAACTCAGACGCTCCACGCGAGAGCGTAGACCACCTGAGAGACTGAATCTATAAAGACAATAAGACCTTTGGGGAGGGTGATGTCATGTATCTTACATTATTATATATAACTGTAACCTAACATGCTGTACATGACTGTAATAAGATATGACCTGTAACCACCAGCATAACTTACCACCAGGGGTGCACTTGCAAGAGACAGGTATATCAGGACAGGTCTCAGGCAAGTGCAGCATTCCAGAGCTGTGAAATAAAGGTGCAGGTCCAGAGTGACCTTGACTTCACTACATGCCTCGTGTGAATCTGTACTGAGGGGACAGGACTTTACACTTTGTCCAAAATGTTGAGTGATTTTTCTCTCCACGGATACTGCCTGACCTACTGAGGGTTTTCAGAATGTTTGTTTTTTGTATCAGACTTCCAGCAGTTGCAGGAGTTTGTTTTTTTGTTGACCTGAAGACTCTTTTTGCCAGCTTCACAGCTCCATCCTTCATTACTTAACCGCCACACAAAGTCTCACACCTGCTCATCCCCATCCTTCATCAGCTCTACTGAATTCCTGTACCCAAGCAAAGTGGTTTCCAGATCCCCAATCTTGATTTAAAAACCCTAAATTACCTCAAATCACTCTCTGCGAACGGCGTTCTCCAAATGAGGATCCCTGCACACACCGTCATCTCCTTTGACACCGATTACGACTGATTCCTTTTCTCTCCGCTGTGCCAGCAGAGGCCACTCTTCAATGTACCAGCAGGTAACCCTATCTTCTGGAAGTCTCTCACAAACTTACTTTGCCTTGCCAGTTACTTCATTGCCATCAAAAGTCTTTTTAAAACCAAGATAGAGAAATTCACTATCGCCCCGTTTGGTGCGCTAACATTTAAAAGTTTTAAACGTTAGCGCCAGGTGTTAACGATTGCAACATTTTTTTTAAATCGCCGATTGTACTCCAAGCAGGAAGCGGAGTGCCAAATCTTCTTAGAGCATAATCGGCAGCAGGTAGGGCGGTGAGTTTAGCAGCACTGCACACTGGGCTGTGCAGCACTGCCGTGTTGTAAAGCTCTTTCCCTCCCTTAAAGGGAAGGGCCATCGCTGCAGGTTCTGCAAAATAAGAACAACTTACCCGGACCATGACGGCAGCCATGATCCCGCGCGATCAGCCCAGCACTCAAGCAGATCACGGGCGGGAACCTATGGGAAAAAGCTGGAAGAGAAAAGGTAAGTTTTTTTTTTTAACTTACCTCGGTCACCTCGCCTTTAAGCATCGTCCCCGAAGCGCTGGCTACCTGATGCATGCCTCTTGCAGCTGTTGGTGTTTTCACCCGGCGCTGCTGCAGGGGGCGGAAGGCAATTTCGGGTCCAGGCCCTACCGGGGTAATGTGCATGGCGGTGATGTCACGATCTCCGGGTGAAGGAGATTGGGGCGCAACGCCATAGCGCTGCCGCAAAACTCCCGCCGAATATGGCGGAAGTCGATGTCATCCAGTCGCAAAGGCACCCTGTTTCGCCCCCCCACTTTGATTCCACTTTCAGCCACTCCTCTCCAATTATGATCTTCCTTGTCTCACTGGATATCCTCTTTCTCTACTTTGTAAAACATACCGACGGGTTTTCTTTATGTGAGGACTATGTTAGATGTATTATAGCATCCTATAGAATTTGGCTCCTTTGAGTGATTTAGGGGCCGATGATGTAGTCTCAGTGCTGTGCTGGTGGGAGCAATGCTCTTTGGGTGTCAACTGCACATGTAGTTGATCTCACACTACAACATAGGTAAAAATCTTCTGTAGCCTTCCCGCTGCACAGCGCATGAAGTAAAGAAGTGCTTTTATCTTGCAGCAGCAGCTCTTAAAGGATTGCTGGTCACCTTAACACTGCATTGCTACCGTGAGGTAAAAATGGCCACAACAAGACCAGGGCTGCTCGAGGATGTTGTTTTGGAGGCCCATTTACATGAAGACAATAGCGGTGTCGTCTTTTTTTGGAATAGGTGAGCGGTCCCTCTGAAAAGGAGCAAGAAAGCAACCTGGAAGGAGGCAACCGAAAGAATATACACTGTTTCAACTCTGATAAGATTCTGGGAGCAGATGAGGAAGAACTCTGCTGCTCTCTGAAAGGTTGCCACTGCTTACGTTTTACCGAATTTTACAATGCTGCCTTACAATGTGCTTCATTGTAAGCTTGTTGGAGCCTCACAGAGAAAGAATGCACAGTACTGTACTTTCCCAAAGGCACACGTTGCATATTGCTGTCATATCAATGCGTCTGCCCTGTGGTCCATGAAATGTGGCAAGAAACAAATATCAAGCATACAGCCTGTGTGTTGCATGTTCATAGGTTTACATAAGGTGGTTGATGGTTAGAGTCCTCTACTACCACTGGTTGAGACAGATTCTCTTCTCCAACCTATCCCATGGCAATAGCCCTAAGCAGGACTAAGTTATGGCAAGCAATTACATTGGAGACTTAGGTTGACCTGAGCTGCATGCTTCCTCTGATCGTTCTTTTCCTTCTCCAGCGTCTGCAAATAAAGAAGAATGGCCAACATCCTATTTTGGGAGATGTCAAATGCAGTTCCCTCAGCTATCACACAACAGATGGCTAATTGGGGTTCAGCTTTAAAGAACGTTTTGACTAGCTGCACAGCTGAAACCCAAGATTACCATGATTGGTATTACCATTGATGGGTCAATATGCAGTTACTTGAGATGCTCGGTTACTCAACCAGGAAACAACAGGACTGATTTGATGAGAATGATCAGGAGATCCAAGAGCTAATAGTTCGCAAGCGCAGTGCATTTCTGAGTCTTAAACAACAATCCAACACGGGAGCAGCAAAGCAGCATTACAGACGGCTCAAAGCTGAGGTCCAACAAAAAAACCCGGGACCTAAAGAACAGGTGGTGGATGGAGAAAGCACAGGAGATACAGCAGCTGGCCGACAACCAAGCGAGGATTCTTCATTGCAGTCAAGGCCACCTACGGGCCAAACACCCAAGGCCCCACCACACTGCTGGCTAAGAACCGGGAAACACTCATCAAGGACACCGAGACAGTAAGGCCCGCTGGAAGGCGCCTCAAAGATCTCCTCAATCGAGACTCTGCCTTTGACTCAAATGTTCTCGACTCTTTCCCGCAGCATGCTACCCGCCACCATCTCAGTGAGACCCCAACACTGCACGAGATAGAAAAAGCCATAAGACAGCTTAAGAACAACAAGGCTATGGGTGCGGACAGAATCCCTGCTGAGGCATTGAGGTATAGCGGCGAGGCACTGCTGGCGTGAATATACGACTTCAGCTCTCTCATCTGGAGGGAGGAGAGCATGCCGGGGGGGATCTCAGAGATGCAGTAATCATAACCATCTTTAAAAAAGGGGACAAGTCCGACTGAGGCAACTACAGAGGAATCTCCCTGTTATCAGCCACTGGGAAAGTCGTCGCTAGAGTCCTCCTCAACTGTCTTCTTCCCGTGGCCGAGAAACTCCTCCCGGAGTCACAGTGTGGATTTCGTCCCCTACGGGACACAACAGACATGATTTTTGCAGCGTGACAGCTACAGGAAAAATGCAGGGAACAGCACCAGTCCTTATACATGGCCGCCTTCGACCTTACAAAGGCCTTTGACACTGTCAACCGTGAGGGTCTGTGGAGCATCCTCCTCTGTTTCGGATGCCCCCAAACGTTCGTCACCATCCTCCGCCTGCTCCACGATGACATGCAAGCCGTGATCCTAACCAACGGATGCATTACAGACCCAATCAAAGTCCAGACCGGGGTCAAACAAGGCTGTGTCATCGCCCCAACCCTCTTCTCAATCTTTCTCGCAGCCATGCTCCACCTCACAGTCAACAAGCTCCCCGCTGGAGTGGAACTAAACTACAGAACCAGTGGGAAGCTTTTCAATCTGCGCTGTCTCCAGGCCAGATCCAAGACTACCCCAACCTCTGTCGTCGAGCTACAGTACACTGATGATGCCTGCGTCTGTGCACATACAGAGGCTGTACTCCAGGACATAGGCGATTTACTGAGGCATATGAAAGCATGGGCCTTATACTAAACATTAGTAAGACAAAGGTCCTCCACCGCACAGCACTGCCCCACAGTCATCAAGATCCACGGCATGACTGTGGACCACTTCCCATATCTCGGGAGCCTCCTATCAACAAGAGCAGGCATCGACGACGAGATCCAACACCGCCTCCAGTGTGCTATTGCAGTCTTCGGCTGCCTGAGGAAAAGAGTGTTTGAAGACCAGGCCCTCAAAACTGCCACTAAACTCATGGTCTGTAGTCCATACAGGAGGGCTGTAGTAATACCTGCCCTCCTGTATGGCTCAGAGACATGGACTGTTATGTATGTAAACCTGTAATTATGTTTAATCACCAGAGGGCTTATCCCCTGGAGTCCCAAGGGATCCCACAATTCCTTGGGAGCACTTGTATATAAGGAGGCCTCACAGGCTGGAGAGGGACTCTGAGATCTGTAATAAATGACAACGGTGACACTTACTATGAGCTTGCAGTATCTAGTCTGACTGTTTATCCAAGACATAACAACTGGCGATGAGATACAGATAACTAACCCCAACGCAACAATGCAGAGAACTGTGGGCAGCCTGGTGAAATTTTTGGAGGAAAATGATTGGGAAACCTTTGTGGAGCGACTTGACCAATACTTTGTGGCCAACGAGCTTGAAGGAGAAGCGAACGCTGCCAAACGAAGGGCGATCCTCCTCACCATTTGCGAGGCATCAACATATGGCGTCATGAAAAACCTGTTTGCTCCAGCAAAACCCACAGACAAGTCATATGATGAGTTGTGCACATTGGTCCGGGAGCAGCTAAACCCGAAGGAAAGCGTTCTGATGGCGAGATATCGGTTCTACACGTACAAGAGGTCTGAAGGCCAGGAAGTGGCGAGCTATGTCGCCGAGCTAAGGTGCCTTGCAGGACATTGCAAATTTGAAGGACACTTGGAGCACATGCTCAGGGACTTCTTTGTACTTGGCATTGGTCATGAAGTAATACTTCACAAACCTTTGACTGTAGAGACCCGAACCTTGAGTAAAACCATAGCGATAGCCCAGGTGTTTATCTCCACCAGTGACAATACCAAACAAATTTCCCAGCACACTAGTGTTGCTGCAAGTACTGTGAACAAAGTAACATTGTTTTCGAATCGAAATGTACATAGCAGGACTTATACGCATGGAGCTGCACGTCCGCAGATGACCCAAAGTCCGCCATCAAGGGTGGTGAATACAAGGCACATTGTTAGAACCCCTGCATTCTTTACTGCGTAAGGGAAATGAATGGATACGGGGTAAAAGCCAAGAAAATGCCTTTGAGAAAGCTAGGAAGCTATTATGTTCAAACAAATTGCTTGTGTTGTACGATCCATGTAAACGTTTGGTACTAGCATGTGATGCATCGTCGTACGGAGTCGGGTGTGTATTGCAACAAGCTAATGAATTTGGGAAATTGCAACCGGTTGCTTATGCATCCAGAAGTCTGTCTAAGGCCGAGATGGCCTACAGTATGATTGAAAAAGAAGCGTTAGTGTGTGTTTACGGGGTAAAGAAAATGCATCAATATCTGTTCGGGCTCAAATTTGAATTGGAAATCGACCATAAGTTGCTTATATCCCTCTTTTCTAAAAATAAGGGGATAAATACGAATGCACGGCCCGCATTCAGAGATGGGTGCTCACGTTGTCCGCATATAACTACGCCATCCGCCACAGGCCAAGCACAGAAAACTGTGCCGATGCTCTCAGTAGACTACCATTGCCCACCGCTGGGGTGGAGATGGCATAGCCTGCAGATTTCGTTATGGTAATGGAAGCATTCAAGAGTGAGGAATCACCTGTTATCGCCCGAGAGATTAGAACCTGGACGAGCCAGGACCCCTTACTGTCCTTAGTAAAAAACTGTTTGCTCCACGGAAGTTGGTCTAGTGTCCTGTTAGAGATGCAGGAAGAAATAATGCCGTACCAGCGGTGCAAAGATGAAATGTCTATACAGGCAGACTGCCTCCTATGGGGTAATCGGATAGTTATGTCAAGAAAGGGCAGGGACACTTTCATTAGTGATCTCCACAGTACCCACCTGTAGTGTCTGTCAGCTTGTAATGTTTGTAGCTCCACACTGTGGATGTGGATGTATTAAGTACTGCAACTGCAGAGTTAATAATAAATAGAACCAGGCAGATTCAGGAGGTTTCCGAGAGAGCTGCTGCCAAGTAGGAAGCTATGTGTGCTTGTGCTCTGTGAATATATCACATTTGGCGATAAAATGGGATTTAAAGCTTAAATTTTGTTGGGGAAGGATTCAATCAGCTAACAGAGACTTTGGAAGTTTCTGTCTTTGGAACAAAGCTACAAAATCCGAGGTAAAATACAGCACACGGAGTGAACAGCTAGAGATTAAAATGGCACGTGTAATCAGACATTTGGGGGAATATAGACACGACCGGGAACTTTTTAAAGTGTATGTGTATCGGCTAGAAATATATTTCACTGCAAATAACATAATCGAAGTTCCAGGCAATGCAGTCCAGAACCGGGCTGTGTTGGAACGTAAGAAAGCGATCTTCTTATCGGAGACGGGTCCGGCATTATACGAAACCCTTGTAAATCTGCTTGTGCCTGACGAGCCAAAGGACACAACACTTAAAGAGATTTTAACAACGCTGGAGCAGCACTATAACCCCAAACCATTAGAAATTGCTGAAAGCTATATTTTTGGGATTCGGAATCAAAAGTTTGATGAAAGTATCAGTGATTACATCGTATCATTAAAAAAGCACAATAATTTTGGAAACTTTCAAAACCAAGCATTACAGGATTGTTTTGTTTGTGGGGTGAAAAATGATGCAATCAGAAGGAAGTTATTGACGACGGATGACTTGACTTTTGAGATTGCTTGTCAGACAGTGAGGTCGATGGGCATGGCCAAACAATATTCCCAAGAATTAAATAATAATTACGGTCGTCAGTCAACCAGGTTAGTCACCTGCAGGTTCAAAGTAAAAGACAGTGGGGGCCCAAAGTCTCAGAAACTGGAAATTCTAACAGAGCATCGAAGTCGTGATATAGGTGCCTGGGACAACACATTGCTCAAAGTTGTCCATACGTGAAGGTAGTGTGTTTCTTCTGCAGAAAGACTGGGCATCTTGCGAAGGCATGCTGACTGAAGGGTAAACCAGCTTCCAAAGCTATGAGGCCAGCGTTCAAAGCTATGAGTAGAAATCCCAAGAGATTGCACAGCATCGAAGAACAACAGGATGAGGAAATATCAGAGTTACACGTCATCAGGACCATGAGGTTAACGGACAGCGATTCGGAAAGCATCAAAATCCACATAGATGTTGCAGGATTCAAGATACCAATGGAAATTGACACGGGTGCATCCGTGAGTGTAATACCAGAGTCGCTGTACCTCGACAAATTGCGTGATTTCCAACTGGAGAAATCCAAGGTAGAACTGCAAGGCTACTCGTGAGAGAAAATTCCTGTGGTAGGTCGTATCACCGTACCGGCGAAATATAAAGATCAATTTCAGAACTTGCCTCAACTAGTAGTGAAAGGAGACAAGTCTGTCTTACTAGGAAGAAATTGGTTGAGCTCACTGAAGCTGGATTGGAGTGAGATTTTCTGTATGGAAGCGAGATTTTCATCAACGGATGAGGTTATCAAGAAGTATCTGAACATAAGAACATAAGAATTAGGAACAGGAGTAGGCCATCTAGCCCCTCGAGCCTGCTCCGCCATTCAACAAGATCATGGCTGATCTGGCCATGGACTCAGCTCCACTTACCCGCCCTCTCCCCGTAACTCTTAATTCCCTTACTGGTTAAAAATCTATCTATCTGTATCTTGAATACATTCAATGAGCTAGCCTCAACTGCTTCCTTGGGCAGAGAATTCCATAGATTCACAACCCTCTGGGAGAAGAAATTCCTTCTCAACTCAGTTTTAAATGGGCTCCCCCGTATTTTGAGGCTGTGCCCCCTAGTTCGAGTCTCCCTGACCAGTGGAAACAACCTCTCTGCCTCTATCTTGTCTATCCCTTTCATTATTTTAAATGTTTCTATAAGATCACCCCTCATCCTTCTGAACTCCAACGAGTAAAGACCCAGTCTACTCAATCTATCATCATAAGGTAACCCCCTCATCTCCAGAATCAGCCGAGTGTATCGTCTCTGTACCCCCTCCAAAGCTAGTATATCCTTCCTTAAGTAAGGTGACCAAAACTGCATGCAGTACTCCAGGTGTGGCCTCACCAATACCCTATACAGTTGCAGCAGGACCTCCCTGCTTTTGAACTCCATCCCTCTTGCAATGAAGGCCAACATTCCATTCGCCTTCCTGATTACCTGCTGCACCTGCAAACTAACTTTTTGGGATTCATGCACAAGGACCCCCAGGTCCCTCTACACCGCAGCATATTGTAATTTCTCCCCATTCAAATAATATTCCCTTTTACTGTTTTATTTTCCAAGGTGGATGACCTCACATTTTCCGACATTGTATTCCATCTGCCAAACCTTAGCCCATTCTCTTAGCCTATCTAAATCACTTTGCAGCCTCTCTGTGTCCTCTACACAACCCGCTTTCCCACTAATCTTTGTGTCATCTGCAAATTTTGTTACACTACACTCTGTCCCCTCTTCCAGGTCATCTATGTATATTGTAAACAGTTGTGGTCCCAGCACCGATCCCTGTGGCACACCACTAACCACCGATTTCCAACCCGAAAAGGATCCATTTATCCCGACTCTCTGCTTTCTGTTCGCCAGCCAATTCTCTATCCATGCTAATACATTTCCTCTGACTTTGCGTACCTTTATCTTCTGCAGTAACCTTTTGTATGGCACCTTATCGAATGTCTTTTGGAAATCTAAATACACCACATCCATCGGTACACCTCTATCCACCATGCTCGTGATATCCTCAAAGAATTCCAGTAAATTAGCTAAACATGATTTCCCCTTCATGAATCCATGTTGCGTCTGCTTGATTGCACTATTCCTATCTAGATGTCCCGCTATTTCTTCCGCAATAATAGCTACAAACATTTTCCCCACTACAGATGTTAAACTAACCGGTCTATAGTTACGTGCCTTTTGTCTGCCCCCTTTTTTAAACAGAGGCGTTACATTAGCTGCTTTCCAATCCGTTGGTACCTCCCCAGAGTCCAGAGAATTTTGGTAGATTATAACAAATGCATCTGCTATAACTTCCACCATCTCTTTTAATACCCTGGGATGCATTTCATCAGGACCAGGGGATTTGTCTACCTTGAGTCCCATTAGCCTGTCCAGCACTACCCCCCTAGTGATAGTGATTATCTCAAGGTCCTCCCTTCCCACATTCCCGTGACCAGCAATTTTTGGCATGGTTTTTGTGTCTTCCACTGTGAAGACCGAAGCAAAATAATTGTTTAAGGCCTCAGCCATTTCCACATTTCCCATTATTAAATCCCCCTTCTCATCTTCTAAGGGACCAACATTTACTTTAGTCACTCTTTTCCGTTTTATATATCTGTTAAATCTTTTACTATCTGTTTTTTTTGTTTTGCGCAAGTTTACTTTCGTAATCTATCTTTCCTTTCTTTTACTGCTTTCTTAGTCATTCTTTGCTGTTGTTTAAAATGTTCCCAATCTTCTAGTTTCCCACTAACCTTGGCCACCTTATACGCATTGGTTTTTAATTTGATACTCTCTTTATTTCCTTGGTTATCCACGGCTAGTTATCCTTTCTCTTACCGCCCTTCTTTTTCACTGGAATATATTTTTGTTGAGCACTATGAAAGAGCTCCTTAAAAGTCCTCCATTGTTGCTCAATTGTGCCACTGTTTAGTCTGTGCTTCCAGTCTACTTTAGCCAATTCTGCCCTCATCCCACTGTAGTCCCCTTTGTTTAAGCATAGTACGTTCGTTTGAGACACTACTTTCTCACCCTCAATCTGTATTACAAATTCAACCATACTGTGATCACTCATTCCGAGAGGATCTTTTACTAGGAGATCGTTTATTATTCCTGTCTCATTACACAGGACCAGATCTAAGATAGCTTGCTCCCTTGTACGTTCTGTCACATACTGTTCTAAGAAACAACCCCGTATGCATTCTATGAATTTCTCCTCAAGGCTACCCTGTGCGATTTGATTTGACCAATCGATATGTAGGTTAAAATCCCCCATGATTACTGCCGTTCCTTTTTCACATGCCTCCATTATTCCCTTGATTATTGCCCGCTCCACCGTGAAGTTATTATTTGGGGGCCTATAAACTACGCCCACCAGTGACATTTCCCCTTACTATCTCTAATCTCCACCCACAATGATTCAACATTTTGTTCATTAGAGCCAATATCATCTCTCACAACTGCCTGATATCATCCTTTATTAACAGAGCTACCCCACCTCCTTTCACTTCTTGTCTATCTTTCCAAATTGTCAGATACCCCTGTATGTTTAATTCCCAGTCTTGGCCCCCCTGCAACCACATTTCTGTAATGGCCACCAAATCATACTCATTTTTAATGATTTGTGCCGTCAACTCATTTACTTTATTTCGAATGCTGCGTGCGTTTAGGTAGAGTGTTTTAATACTAGTTTTTAAACCATGATTTTTAGTTTTAACCCCTGCTGCAGCCCCTTTATATTCATACATATTGTCACTTCCTATCACCTTGTGGTTGACACTTACCCCAGTGCTACTCTGCTCTGTTGCCTCCTGCCTTTTGCATTCTTTCTTGGGGTCCTGTTCATCTGCACTCTCCCTCACTCTAACTAGCTCAGAGCCCTCTCCTGGGTTCCGAATACTCCTTGCATTTAGGCACCGAGCTTTCATGCTTGCCTTTTTATTACACTTTGACCCTTTAGAATTTTGCTGTACAGTGGCCCTTTTTGTTTTTTGCCTTGGGTTTCTCTGCCCTCCACTTTTACTCATCTCCTTTCTGTCTTTTGCTTTTGTCTCCATTTTGTTTTCCTCTGTCTCCCTGCATTGGTTCCCATCCCTCTGCCATATTAGTTTAACTCCTCCCCAACAGCATTAGCAAACATTCCCCCTAGGACATTGGTTCCGGTCCTGCCCAGGTGCAGATCGTCCGGTTTGTACTGGTCCCACCTCCCCCAGAACTGGTTGCAATGCCCCAGGAATTTGAATCCCTCCCTGCTGCACCACTGCTCAAGCCACGTATTCATCTGCGCTATCCTGCGATTCCTACTCTGACTAGCTCGTGGCACTGGTAGCAATCCCGAGATTACTATTTTTGAGGTCCTACGTTTTAATTTAGCTCCTAGCTCCTTAAATTCGTCTCGTAGGACCTCATCCCTTTTTTTACCTATATCGTTGGTACCAATGTGCACCACGACAACTGGCTGTTCACCCTCCCTTTTCAGAATGTCCTGCACCCACTCCAAGACATCTTGACCCTTGCACCAGGGAGGCAACATACCATCCTGGAGTCTCGGTTGCGGCCGCAGAAACGCCTATCTATTCCCCTTACAATTGAATCCCCTGTCACTATTGCTCTCCCACTCTTTTTCCTGCCCTCCTGTGCAGCAGAGCCAGCCACAGTGCCATGAACTTGGCTGCTGCTGCCCTCCCCTGATGAGTCATCCCCCTCAACAGTACTCAAAGCGGTGTATCTGTTTTGCAGGGGGATCACCGCAGGGGACCCCTGCACTACCTTCCTTCTGCTGCTCTTCCTGCTGGTCTTCCATTCCCTATCTGGCTGTGGACCCTTCACCTGCGGTAAGACCAACTCGCTGCACGTGCTACTCACGTAATTCTCAGCATCGTGGATGCTCCAGAGTAAATCCACCCTCAGCTCCAATTCCGCAACGCCGGAGGCGTCCCTGATTTCCTACATAGTACAGGAGGAGCATATCATGTGACCGAGCTCTCCTGCCATGACTTAACCCTTAGATATACTTAAATTGGCAACAACGGTGCTAAAGGTGTTCTGCTAAAGGTGTTCTGCGAAACGGGCACTCTGATCCAAGGCTTCAAGGCGAGTGTCAGGGTACAGAAGGACGCTAGATCGGTTTACTACAAGCCACGTTCCATACCATGTGCACTCAAGGAGAAAGTTGAGCAAGAACTCTAAAGACTAGAGACTGAGAACATTGTTTGTAAGATAGATTGATGTCATTGGGCTACACCCATTGTTGTTGTACCTAAATCTGATGTTAAGCTAAGATTGTGTGGTGATTATAAAGTAACCGTAAACCAGGTTCTAAAGGGTAATGTCCCCAATACATTGCCGAATATAGAAGGTTTGTTCACAACACTGTCAGTGGTCAGATCTTCTCAAAACTGGATCTTACGGATGCTACTTACAGCTTGAACTAGATGAGGAGTCAAAGTCATGTTTGATTTTAAATACTCATCTAGGCCTATATCAATTTAATAGGCTACCGTTTGGAGTGTCTTCCGCCCCTGCCATATTCCAAGGGGTGATGAACCAGATTTTGCAAGGTATTGAAGGGGTAGTATGTTATTTGGATGACATACTAATTTCAGCACCAAATAGGCAAATTCAGAATAACATATTGAATGAAGTCCTCAAATGGCTAGAGAAGCACAGAGTACGAGTGTCTACTTGTAAGTGTGAGTTATTGAAAAACTCAGTGGAGTACTTAGGGTACAGAGTAGACAAAGATGGTTTACTTCTAACCATGGAAAAATTGGATGCAATTAGAAATGCACCCACTCCCAGGAATGTCACTGAATTGTGTTCATTCTTGGGTCTTTTGAACTATTATGGGAAGTTCGTACCAAATTTGGCGACAGTATTACATCCACTGAATGAACTTTTGAAAAAACAGGTCCATTGGAAGTGGTCAAAAGAATGCGATACAGCATTCAAGGAGTGTAAAAGCAAATTGGTAGAGAGCACCATGTTAGTTCACTATGACCTATCTAAAGAGATTAAGCTAGCATGTGATGCCTCTCTGTATGGAGTTGGGGCAGTAATCTCTCATGTATTAAGTAGTGGGGAGGAGAGACCAATTGCTTTTGCTTCATGCACTCTCAGTGCCAGTGAGAGTAATTATGCGCAAATTTTTGGGGTCAAGAAGTTTCACAAATACTTGTATGGTCGTAAGTTTACCATCGTTCTGGACCATAAGCCCCTAACAGCAATCCTCCATCCAAAGTCCCCAGTTCCAACATTAGCTGCAGCCCGAATGCAGAGATGGGCTTTGATTTTGTCAGCATATACATATGATATTGAATACAGATGATCAGCTGATCACTGTAATGCTGATGCAATGTCTAGATTGCCTTCCCCATGACAAGTTACACCCGATAGGGAAGAAGTGTTTTATTTTTCATACATTGATGAACTGCGATCACAGCTGAAGAGATTGGTAGAGCAACCAAACGTGACCCAGTGATGTCAAAGGTGTATGATTATATTGCAAATGGATGGCCAAACTGGGTAACAGACAAAGATACACATCCATTCTTCATTCGCAGGAATGAATTAGCAGTCGATAAAGATTGTATCATGTGGGGTGCAAGAGTGGTTATAACAAATAAATTCAGGTCCAAATTATTGAGACCTCCATGACCAGCACCTGGGAATGTGCTTGATCAAGACTTTTGCATGCAGTTATTTATGGTGGCCAGGTCTTGATAAAGATATAGAGTACATTGTGAGTCTGTATACAACATGTCAATCGGTAAGCAAGCAACCACCACCAGTACCATTACAGCCATGGAAATGGCCTCCCAGGGTGTGGCAAAGGCTACATATTGATTTTGCTGAGTTAGAAGGACAACAATTGTTCATTGTGATTGATAGCCATTTGAAGTCGGTAGAGGTGTTTCCAATGTGGAAAATAACAACAAGTAAAACATTGGACATTTTTACAAAAATTATTTTCTTCATTTGGCCTCCCTGAAGAAATTGTTTCGGATAATGGACCACAATTTCGTTCAGAAGAATTTGCACAATTCATGAGCAAAAATGGTGTGAAACATACCAAGGTTCCACAATACCATCCTGCTTCGAATGGTGCAGCAGAGCGTACTGTACAAATTGTAAAATGTGCCCTCATAAAACAAATGTTAGATCCAAATCCAAGGAAATGACAGTTGTCATTGGATCACAAATTGGCTAATATTTTGATTACATATCGAAATACTCCTCATACAATTACTGGTAGAACACCAGCAGAGTTGCTTCTCAAACGACAGCCATGAACCAGATTCTAAAGCCAAATTTGGCACAGTCTGTAGAAGAGACACAATTAAGACAGAAAGAGAATCATGATAGAGGTAGAGTAAAAGAGAGAAGTGTGAAATTAAACCAGAAGGTGAGAGTGAAGAACCATCATCATAAATGGTTAAAGTGGTTACCAGGAAGAGTGGTCCTTGCACATATTTGGTGAAGATGTTTGATAATGGACAGGTTAGGTTTGTTCATATTGATCATATTTTACCAACAGACATGGAAGGAGTTGAAGATGGGAATGATTCAATTATTTCTGACTCACAGATAGTTTTGATACACCAGTAGCAAATCCTAAATCCAATGTACTGGAAACAAATCCAGGAGAGAATCAGAATGAAAGTCTGAGTCCAAGTCAGGAAAACAAAAAGCCTGAAGTTAGAGTGAGTTCAAATGAAAATGAAGGAAATTCCGTGGAGGAAAACGTTCCTCAGGATGAGCCTCGAATGAATTTAGATTCGAGACCATGTTTGGAAGGTTCTGTTCGAGAGCGAAGGTATCCTCTTCGAAACAGAAAACAAGTGGTAAAGTTAAATTTGTAAATATGGAAAAAAAATAAGTCTATATCCTGTGTTATGTATAAAAATAAAAGTTATGTATGATGTTTATTATAATAACTTCTTCATTCAGGAGGGAGAAGTGTAATGTCTGTAAGCTTGTAATGTTTGTAGCTCCACACTGTGGATGTGGACGTATTGTGTACTGCAACTGCAGAGTTAACAATAAGCAGAACCAGGCAGATTCCGGAGGCTTCCGAGAGAGCTGCCTGCCATGTAGGAAGCTGTGTGTGCTGTGCTCTGTGAATATATCACTCTACCCTGGCATTGTAATGATGAAAGCGATAGCCAGATCCCACGTGTGGTGGCTCGGTAGCGATGCATACTTAGAGTCCTGTGTGCACAAATGTAATACATGTTCACAGTTAAGCAATGCACCCAGGGAGGCGCCACTAAATCTCAATTCAAACTCTCATGCCTAGTGCCAACCCTATGATATTTCTACTCGGGTTTCCTTTCACTTCCAAGGACAGTGTCTCCAGAATTTGTTTTATATTGCTATGGTGGGAAACACTGTTCAGAATGACTTACCTAACATGCATTGGCTTTTCTTCAGTTGGTTTATTCTACTGATTATGAGGCAAGTATGGGGAAGAAATTCGACTTGTGCCAAAAATAGGCACAAAACCAGTGGAATAGCTGTTTCATGCGACAGGCTGTATCTGCCTGAGGCCCGAGACAAAATTTGCCTTTGTGCCTGAATTAAATGCTGCCTGCGAGCTGCGAGTGTCAAATATTCGCCCTAAAGCAGCTCGCCAGTCTGAAAGGGAGAAGGCGATTCCGCAGGGTCTGGGGGTGGGGGCGCATCGAACACACCGGCAGTGGACCAGAGGCTTTTTGTGGGCAACAGGAGGAGCAACCCTGCTTGTCCTGGGCCCACAAAAAAATCTCAACTGCATATTTCTTAGGCTTTCTTTTGAGTAGCCACCGCTTTAAGGACGACTGGTTAGGCAGGTCAAGACCTGGTACTACTGGGCAGAGCCAAAATGTGCAGCGCAAGCTCTGCCCATTTGTACCTGAATTTTGCATTCAGGGTCCTACAACCCGTATATGACACCATTTTGCAAATTTAAGGAGCTTAATGCCTACTTCAGGGCGCCCTGAACAAGTAAAAGTCATCCGAGCCAACATGGCGTCCAGCGCATTCTCGTCTACATTGGACATGACACAAATTCAGAGACCCAACACTTATTTTAGGGGTGCTAAATTTGTGCCTCTATAACTCCACTCTAGTGTGAAGTTGGCCAATGGATTTCCTGGACCGTTTCTAGACTTCGCACTGAGTCTTTTAGATGTCATAAGAAGATTGTTGTTCCTGTGCTCTCCGAATGTTAAAAATACCTGCCAAATATTGGGGATCTGCGCACGTGTGTAAACAAATACAAGCAGAGCTCTCTCCTGGCGAGTGGAGTACAAATTGCAACTGGCAGTATAACTTCAGTCTTGCTGATTGCAATTTACAGCTATTAGTCTCAGGCAGGTAATGCATTGTAATTACAGCTTGAACTGCAAAAAGAGAAAGAAATAATAGGCAGGTTTGATCCCGAGATGTGGACAATAATGTTTGCAAGCACAAAAGCATTATTGTACATCCTTTTTATATTCTAATCATTCTGATGTTTTTCATTGACATCTGCCTTGAACATCAATAATGAATGCTAGGCCAGCACTTTAAGTGTTAATGTGTAAGGTTACTATGGAAGATAAATACAGCTAAAAAATCTAATAATATAATTTAATTGTGTAAATACTGGGTCAGATTTAGTTATGCTTTACGGAATCTTGACTACTTGCATTTGACAAGGTGCCACATAAAAAAGGTTACTGTACAAGATAAAAGTTCATGGAATTGGAGGTAATATATTAGCATGTATAGAGGATTGGCTAACGAATAGAAAACAGAGAGTCAGGATAAATGGTTCATTCTCGGGTTGGCAATCAGTAACTAGTGGGGTGCCGCAGGAATCAGTGCTGGGACCCCAACTATTCACAATCTATATTAACGACTTGGAGGAAGGGATCGAGTGTAATGTAACCAAGTTTGCCAATGATACAAAGATGGGAGGAAAAGCAATGTGTGAGGAGGACACAAAAAATTTGCAAAAGGACATAGACAGGCTAAGTGAGTGGGCAAAAATTTGGCAGATGAAGTATAATGTTGGAAAGTGTGAGGGCATGCACTTTGGCAGAAAAAGTTGAAGAGCAACTTATTATTTAAATGGAGAAAATTTGGAAAGTGCTGCAGCACAGCGGGACCTGGGGGTACTTGTGCATGATACACAAAAGGTTAGTATGCAGGTACAGCAAGTGATCAGGAAGGCCAACGGAATCTTGGCCTTTATTGAAAAGGAGATGGAGTATAAAAGCAGGGAAGTCTTGCTACAGTTGTACAAGGTATTGGTGAGGCCACACCTGGAATATTGCGTGCAGTTTTGTTTTCCATATTTACAAAAGGATATACTTGCTTTGGAGACATTTTAGAGAAGGTTCAAAGGGTTGATTCCGGAGATGAGGGGGTTGACTTATGAGGAAAGGTTGGGCCTCTACTCATTGGAATTCAGAAGAATGAGAGATGATCTTATCGAAACGTATAAGATTATGAGGGAGCTTGACAAGGTGGATGCAGAGAGGATGTTTCCACTGATAGGGGAGACCAGAACTAGAGGGCATAATCTTAGAATAAGGGGCCACCCATTTAAAACTGAGATGAGGAGAAATTTCTTCTCTGAGAGTTGTGAATCTGTGGAATTTGCTGCCTCAGAGACCTGTGGAAGTTGGGACATTGAATAAATTTAAGACAGAAATAGACAGTTTCTTAAACGATAAGGGAATAAGGGGTTATGGAGAGTGGGCAGGGAAGTGGACCTGAATCCATGATCGGATTAGCCATAATCGTATCAAATGGCGGAGCAGGCTCGAGGGGCCGTATGGCCTACTCCTGCTCCCATTTCATATGTTCTTATGTTATGTAGGGAATACCATGTGTCCCCACCTTTGGTCCATTGTCAGATAAGACATAGCATCTACTCTTGCTCTAGGTGGGTCTTACCACCTACTCTTGGCCTCACTCCAGCAAGGACATAACACTAAGGTGCAAAAAAGATTTATTAGAATGACACCAGAACTGAGAGGTTACACCTATCAGGAAAGGTTGAGCAGGCTGGGGCTCTTTTCTCTAGAACAGAGAAGACTGAGGGGTGGCCTGATAGAGGTCTTCCAGATTATGAAAGGATTTGATAGGTTAGACGTAGAGAAGATGTTTCCACTTAAGGTCGAGACCAGAACTAGAGGTCACATGTATAAGATAGTCACTAATTATTCGAATAAGGAATTCAGGAAAAATGTCTTTACCTAGAGAGTAGTTAGTATGTGGAAGTCGCTATCACAGGGAATGATTGAGGCAAATAGCGTGGATAAATTTAAGGGGAAGATAGATAAGCAAATGAGGGAGGAAGAAATAGAAGGATATATTTATGACCTTGGATGAAGAGGGGTGGGAGGAGACTCGTATGGAGTGTAAACACCGGCATGAACCTGTTGGGCCAAATGGCCTGTTTCTGTGCTGTAAATTTTGTAATATTTTATAATACTAATACTGAGATATTCCAGACAGCTCTTTCCAGAGGCAGAGAGAGATGGACAAAGATTGTCCTCACACTTCACCTTCAACTCTGTGTGACAATGATTAGTCCACCGAGATACCAATCAAAGCTGTCACCTTAAATGAAAACCTGCTCCCTTAGTGTGGAATCTCATGAAAGAAAAAGAATGACTTATATAGCGCCTTTCACGACCACCGGACGTCACAAATCGCTTTACAGCCACTGTTGCAATGTGGGAAATGCGGCAGCCAACTTGCGCACAGCAAACTCCCACAAACAGCAATGTGGCAACGACCAGATAATCTGTTTTTTTGTTATGTTGATTGAGGGATAAATATTGACCAGGACACCGGGGATAACTCCCCTGCTCTTTTTCGAAATAGTGCCATGGGATCTTTTACATCCACCTGAGAAGGCAGACGACGCCTTGGTTTAACATCTCATCCGAAAGATGGCACCTCCGACAATGCAGTGCTCCCTTAGCACTGCACTAGAGTGTCATCCTTGATTTATGTGCTCAAATTTTTGGAGAGTGAGTTGAACCCACAACCTTCTGACTCAGAGGCGTGTCCTATCCACTGAGCCACAGCTGACACTATTGCCTGGGCATTTAAGCCCTCCACCCCCACTGGGCACATTGAATGAAAACCCATTTTAGCATCAGGGTACGAATTGTCCTCGGATATGCTCAATGACTTCCCACTGTCCTAACGCTGAGGGAATATGCAAAAGTAAACAATTACACTTTGGGATAGCTCATTAACATTCTCAACCACCCACTGCCCAGTGACTAAAGGCTTTTTGATGATAAGTCAAAAAAGAATGCTGCAAATTTTGGAATGAACCTTTAATAAAGTGAACCTGACCTTATGTCAATAACAATATAAAATGGAATCAAAATCCCTTCCAGGCCAAATAGGTAAAAGTCCCTAAATACTGCAGCTGCTTATAACCTAACACTGCGAATTAGAATTTATTTTCACCCATTTTCTTTTCTGGTTATTTTCTGAAGTTCAATGAGGAACTAGAATCAAGAATATATGATTAAAGCAGATATTCTTATTGAAGATTTCCTTTTTGCTTAATACATTGTAGTAATTATAGACTCAAATATTCTCAAGTGACAATAATTTTATTCCAGCAAAACTGGAACATATATAACTAGTACTGAGGGTATGTACATTTTGTAAGTATTATTCTGTCAGTGTCATCCTCATTCTAATTGATAATCAAGGCTCTTTTGGCATTCTAAGTTTCAGTAATATTGTTCCAGTATCTTTATATTTTTATATTCAATAATAATTTGTCTCATGTGTGTTGCATTGTCATTTTTCCTAGATAACCAGAGGGAAAGATAGATGAGAGTATTTTAATCTCAATAAAACACATTCGCATCAACCATCGGATTCCCTTCCTATGGATGTGATCGTTTATCTTCTATTTTTTAATAAAAAGTGGGGTACTCATTTTTCAATATCAGTTTAAAAAAAACAAGTGCTCCTGAGCCTTTCCTTATGATAGAAAAGGCAATTTTTCATCTCTAGGAAGATGCTCTTTCTTTTTCTTTTTACTGTGGACAACAGAAGCTGATAATAAATTGTCAGCTCACAGATCCTGACTAGGAACCGCTGATCATGGAAGAAGTCATGGTAAGTTGACTGAGTACTATTCACTTTTTCCATGGCTGTGGTGATTTAAGTTTCTTATTAAGGATTGCTAAAGCCTTGTTAACATCTAGTCTGCAGAGAATATATCAGAATTGCTCAGGTCTGTGTACTCCCATTCAGACCTCTGTGAAAGAAAGGCAAGATGTCAAAGGTTCTCCACAGGACTTATCCAAGTGAAATAGTACACCAGAGCTTTCATCACAGCTGCATGGGATCAGCAGTAGATGAACTATGGAGCAGGATATATAACGTATGTTGCTTTCAGTATGCCATATAAATAAGTGGCATAAAAGTCTATTTGACTGTAGGTACAGTTATGGAATTGTTAGTTGCTTTTTATTGTGCCCAACAACTCCTAAGCCTTGGCTCAGTGTTAGTACTGTTAGCAGTGTTAGTACTAAAAAATGTATTGCGAAGATATCTTCATTGCTTTCCTCCCTCAGCCTCTGCACTGAGCGACTTCTCATCCTCGGTGATTTCAACCTTCATCTCAATTCATTATGCTCGCTCTCCTTTGAGTTCACTGCCATCCTATCTTCCCTTAATTTCTCCAACTCCCCAACCCATATTTAAAGCCACCCCTTCAACCTTGCCATCTCTCGTGGCCTTGCTACTCCCATCGTGTCAATCGCAGATAAGGCCATCCCTGACCATTTACATAAGAACATAAGAATTAGGAACAGGAGTAGGCCTCGAGCCTGCTCCGCCATTCAACAAGGTCATGGCTGATCTGGCCATAGACTCAGCTCCACTTACCCGCCCGCTCCCCGTAACCCTTAATTCCCTTATTGGTTAAAAATCTATCTATCTATGACTTGAATACATTCAATGAGCTAGCCTCAACTGCTTCCTTGGGCAGAGAATTCCACAGATTCACAACCCTCTGGGAGAAGAAATTCCTTCTCAACTCGGTTTTAAATTGGCTCCCCCGTATTTTGAGGCTGTGCCCCCTAGTTCTAGTCTCCCTGACCAGTGGATACAACCTCTCTGCCTCTATCTTGTTTATCCCTTTCATTATTTTAAATGTTTCTATAAGATCACCCCTCATCCTTCTGAACTCCAACAAGTAAAGACCCAGTCTACTCAATCTATCATCATAAGGTAACCCCCTCATCTCCGGAATCAGCCTAGTGTATCGTCTCTGTACCCCCTCCAAAGCTAGTATATCCTTCCTTAAGTAAGGTGAACAAAACTGCACGCAGTACTCCAGGTGTGGCCTCACCAATACCTTATACAGTTGCAGCAGGACCTCCCTGCTTTTGTACTCCATCCCTCTTGCAATGAAGGCCAACATTCCATTCGCCTTCCTGATTACCTGCTGCACCTGCAAACTAACTTTTTGGGATTCATGCACAAGGAGCTGGCGCCTCACAACTTGAGCCGCCTCGGGGAAATCCCCTCCGTGCCTTTCAGTTCCGCGCGGAGGGGTTTCCTGTACGGGCTGCTCCTGCACACTCTCAACTTTGCCATCCTCGCCTGCCGTCCGGACACGCCATGGCGTACCATCCTGCCGTCCGGAGGAGGCGGGGGTCCCCGATGGAGGGCACTCTACGCAGGGGTCCTCCCACTATTTGTCGGGGACTTGGCCTGGAGGGTGGTGCACGGAGCAGTGCCGTGCAATAAATTTTTAAGCCGGTTCACGGACTCCCAGGCCGCCTGCAATTTCTGCGGTCTGGAGGAGTCCGTGTTCCATGTTTTTATTGAATGCACGAGGTTGCAGCCCCTGTTCCATTATATGAAGGGGCTGCTCCTGAAATTCTGGCTGCACTTCAGTCCCACTCTCCTGATCTTTGGGCACCCTGTGCGGAGGGGAGCGGGTAGGTCTGAAGGCCTCCTCGTAGGACTGCTCCTGGGCACGGCCAAGGGTGCCATCAGCTGGTCCAGGCAGCGGGCGGTCGAGGGGGTCGTTCAACCTGACTGCCTGCCTCTCTTCCGCTCTTACATCCGGTCCAGGGTGTCCTTGGAGATGGAGCACGCGGTGTCCACCGGTACGCTCGCGGCCTTCCGCGAGAGGTGGGCACCGGAGGGACTGGAGTGCATCAACACGCCCGGCAACCAAATTTTAATTTGATTTTACGTTTTAAAGTTTAATTTGTTTTAATTGCCGGTGCTTTTAGTGTCCCCTCCCCTTTTATAGGGGGCACTGGAAAAAGGAAAATTTGATTTTAGTGCCCCAAAAAAAAAAACCAAAAAAAGGGAAAAAAAGAGGGCCTTGTAAATGTCTGGTGTGTCATCCAGGGCGGGTGGCACCGATTAATGTTTTTGTTTTGCAGGTAAACTCCAAAAAGAGTTTCATGCACAAGGACCGCCAGGTCCCTCTGCACTGCAGCATGTTGTAATTTCTCCCCATTCAAATAATATTCCCTTTTACTGTTTTTTTTCCCAAGGTGGATGACCTCACATTTTCCGACATTGTATTCCATCTGCCAAACCTTAGCCCATTCTCTTAGCCTATCTAAATCTCTTTGCAGCCTCTCTGTGTCCTCTACACAACCCACTTTCCCACTAATCTTTGTGTCATCTGCAAATTTTGTTACACTACACTCTGTCCCCTCTTCCAGGTCATCTATGTATATTGTAAACAGTTGTGGTCCCAGCACCGATCCCTGTGGCACACCACTAACCACAGATTTCCAACCCGAAAAGGATCCATTTATCCCAACTCTCTGCTTTCTGTTAGCTAGCCAATTCTCTATCCATGCTAATACATTTCCTCTGACTTTGCGTACCTTTATCTTCTGCAGTAACCTTTTGTGTGGCACCTTATCGAATGCCTTTTGGAAATCTAAATACACCACATCCATCGGTACACCTCTATCCACCATGCTCGTTATACCCTCAAAGACTTCCAGTAAATTAGTTAAACATGATTTCCCCTTCATGAATCCATGTTGCGTCTGCTTGATTGCACTATTCCTATCTAAATGTCCCGCTATTTTTTCCTTAATGATGGTTTCAAGCATTTTCCCCACTACAGATGTTAAATTAACCGGCCTATAGTTACCTGTCTTTTGTCTGCCCCCTTTTTTAAACAGAGGCGTTACATTAGCTGCTTTCCAATCCGCTGGTACCTCCCCAGAGTCCAGAGAATTTTGGTAGATTATAACGAATGCATCTGCTATAACTTCCGCCTTCTCTTTTAATACCCTGGGATGCATTTCATCAGGACCAGGAGACTTGTCTACCTTGAGTCCCATTAGCCTGTCCAGCACTACCTCCCGAGTGATAGTGATTGTCTCAAGGTCCTCCCTTCCCACATTCCCGTGACCAGCAATTTTTGGCATGGTTTTTGTGTCATCCACTGTGAAGACCGAAAGAAAATAATTGTTTAAGGTCTCAGCCAATTCCACATTTCCCATTATTAAATCCCCCTTCTCATCTTCTAAGGGACCAACATTTACTTTAGTCACTCTTTTCCGTTTTATATATCTGTAAAAGCTTTTACTATCTGTTTTTATGTTTTGCGCAAGTTTACCTTCGTAATCTATCTTTCCTTTCTTTATTGCTTTCTTAGCCATTCTTTGCTGTTGTTTAAAATTTTCCCAATCTTCTAGTTTTCCACTAACCTTGGCCACTTTATACGCATTGGTTTTTAATTTTATGCTCTCCTTTATTTCCTTGGTTATCCACGGCTGGTTATCCCTCTTACTGCCCTTCTTTTTCACTGGAATATATTTTTGTTGAGCACTATGAAAGAGCTCCTTAAAAGTCCTCCACTGTTCCTCAATTGTGCCACCGTTTAGTCTGTGTTTCCAGTCTACTTTAGCCAACTCTGCCCTCATCCCACTGTAGTCCCCTTTGTTTAAGCATAGTACGCTCGTTTGAGACACTACTTCCTCACCCTCAATCTGTATTACAAATTCAACCGTACTGTGATCACTCATTCCGAGAGGATCTTTTACTAGGAGATCGTTTATTATTCTTGTCTCATTACACAGGACCAGGTCTAAGATAGCTTGCTCCCTTGTAGGTTCTGTAACATACTGTTCTGAAAAACAATCCCGTATGCATTCTATGAATTCCTCCTCCAGGCTACCCCGTGCGATTTGATTTGACCAATCGATATGTAGGTTAAAATCCCCCATGATTACTGCCGTTCCTTTTTCACATGCCTCCATTATTCCCTTGATTATTGCCCGCCCCACCGTGAATTTATTATTTGGGGGCCTCTAAACTACGCCCACCAGTGACTTTTTCCTCATGTCTCTCTCCGGTTCGGCTGCCTGTGTCTTAACTCACATCAAGTCCCATTCACCTACATTGGTTCCCGGTTAAGCAGCGCCTCAATTTCAAAATTCTCATCCTTGTTTTCAAATCCCTCCATTTCTTCACCCCTCCCTATATTTGTAATCTCTTCCAGCCCCACAACCCGCCCCCCCCCCCCCCCCCCACCGAGATATCTGTGCTCTTCTAATTCTGCCCTCTTGAGCATCCCTGAATATAATCACTCAATTGGTGGCTGTGCCTTTAGCTGCCTAGGCCCTAAGTTCTGGAATTCTTTCCCTATACCTCCACCTCTCTCCCTCTCTTTCGTCCTTTAAGATGGTTCTTAAAACCTACCTCTTTGACTAAGCTTTTGGTCATCTGCCCTAATTTCTCCTTATGTGGCTCGATGGCAATTTCTTTATCTTATAACACTGCTGTGAAGCACCTTGGGATGTTTTACTCCATTAAAGATGCTATATTAATACAAGTTGTTGTTGTTATAAATGCAATTTCTTTATTTTTCTTTCTTTCCTCTTCAACACATGACAGACTCCAAGATATATTTCAAGTGATGTAATTTTATGCAGTGAACAAGTAGTTGTGACATTTGACTGCATGTGCTGTTCTTGTGCATGTGGTGTCAGTGTTGTGATTTCTGAAATGCTATGTACTGCTTCCTCATGTACCCTCGGCAGAAATACTTGTTTAGCTGAGGGGGTAGCAGTGGGAGTTGAACTAACTGGTGAACTAACAGGTATTGAGATGACTCATTGGGAGTTGCCCAAATCGCCACATGGATGCAATTAATCACAGCCTGAACTGGGGGAAACCCTGGTACTGCAGAAAATCTTACAGTACTTTCCCATTAGCTGTTATCATCCATTGTTGGGCCCTGGCAAAGAGGGTGTCAGTGACCTGTGCGATATATGGACTGCAGATTAATATGCATGCATGGCCCATGGCAGCCTTCCTGGAGAAGCGCTCCTCACAAAACTAGAGCTAGGGAACTCTGGACAGGGTAAGGACATCAGCGAGAAGCCCTCCTCATTTGTGGTCTCCTCCCAGCATCTCCCTGAGGTTCCATAACCTGCAGTTGCTGTTCTTCTTGCCACTTTCCCCCAACCAGAATAGAGAGGCGAAGATGACTTCCATCTTAAGCACTGTGCAGTCCCACCCAGGGCTTCTTGAAGGTTCTGAAGGAGAAGAAATCAGAAAATCAGCAATTTCAAACACAAAAACAGCTGAAGAAATTGACCCAGTTGAACAGATTCCAGTGATTGATGTAGTTGCAGGTGAGTGTCCCTTTAAATAGTGCTTCAAATGCCGGGTGGGTCCAGCACTGCAAGCTATTTCTGCTTTGTCCATTGAAAATGGCATTAGGGTCTTACTAACACCATGGGATCTCCATTTAAATACTTTAATAAGGCTTCAGGTGGGCATCTAGGCCCCGAGCAAAATGATGGTGGGAACAAGGGTATAGGCTCAGCACTGTGATTTTTGGGCCAGTACTATGGCCCCATTCAAACCCAGGCAGAACAACTTCAAATTGGCCCTTTTGTGTTGGGAGAAGCTGTCTTCATACTGCAATTCATATTCACCTCTTGAGGAACAATTATTGACACAACACAGAATTCAACATCAAACACAAGTCATCTGTGCTCTTGGACTGTGACACTGGGAAACAGATTCTTGAGAGGTTTGTGCAGCTTTAAAGTAATACATCTCCTGGGACATATGAATGATATGCTAAGGTACTTAGAGAGACAAGAGAAGAATGAAGATCTGACCGTTGTTTTGAGCGAATCAATGCACAATGTGAAGGCCCATAAACAGGCAAATGTATTTTTTTGGATTCAAGAAGGATGACAGAATTATGGGCCCAAGTTTCGGGCCGCGTCTAGAACGGCGCAGCCCCGACCTGGATACCCGTTTTTCGCGCCACAAAGTGCGCCTAAAAAAAAACTTACAGATTCTCCGGCTCCCTGCTGGTCCTCTGGAGCCGGGCGCGGCGCAGTACGAGCTGTGGGGGGGCGGAGCCAGGTCCCTGCGCTGAAAACAGTGCCGGGACCTCTGCACATGTGCGCTACAGTGCAGTAGCTCCAGGCGCCCAAAACTGTGTGGGAGGGGCCTGAAGCACACAGCCCCTAGCCCTGGCCGAATGAGCTCACTGGGGCTGCGTGAATAAGGCTGCCTCCCACGCCCAGCTCCTGCTTCCTCCCGACTCGACTCGACTCCCGCTTCCCCCCACCCCCTCGCCCCCGGACCAGACCGGACCCGATCCCCCGGACTGGACACGACCCGTGCTCCCCCCCACCCCCCCACCTGACCTGACCGCCCTCTCCCTTCCTCCCTCCCCCCCCACAACCTGAACCGAACCGACCTCCCTCCCACCACCCCCCCGACCCGACCCGCGCTCCTGACCCTGGACCCCGGACCCCGGACCCGACCCGACCCAACGCCACCTACCTTAAATCTGGTGCTGGGGACGGGCCCTGCCCGAAGTCTTGGGCCGAGCCGGGACCAGGCCGTTCAGCCTCCCTCCCCCTTCTCCTTCCCCCCCTTCTCCTTCTCCTTTCCCCCCCTTCTCCTTCCCCCCCTTCTCCTTTCCCCCCCTTCTCCCCCTTCCCTCCTCCTTCTCCCCCATCCCTCCCCCTTCTCCCCCATCCCTCCCCCTTCCCTCCCTCCCCCTCTGCCTCCCTCCCCCTGCCCCCCCCCGTCTCCCTCTAAACCCCTCCTCCCCCTTCCCTCGCTGTCAGAAACACAGACACTGACAGGCAGAGAATGAGAGACAGTGACAGAGACACACTGGGGGGGCATCCCAGCACACTGTTGGAGGGCTTCCCGGTGCTGCAGTCGGTAAGTAGAAAATGTTTTATTTATTGATTTTTTTTGATTGATTTATTGGTTGATTTATTGATGTTTTTAATCATTTATTATTGATGATGGCTTTTTATTTGTAAAACTGAAGTGTTTAATGTTTGTAAACTTCCTCCCCCCCCCCCCATTCCCTACGCCTGATTTGTAACCTACGCCTGATTTTCTAAAGTGTAGGCAAGGTTTTTTCGAGCGTACAAAAATCTTCACTTACTCCATTCTAAGTTAGTTAAGTGAAACTGTTCTAACTGACTAGAACTGGAGCAAACTAAATGCCGAGAATTTGAATTTCTAAGATATTCCGTTCTAAACCAGTTGCTCCAAAAAATCAGGAGCAACTGAGACCGAAACTTAGGCCCTATATCTGGCAGTTACAGGCTTCCATAATCGGAAAACAATTGAATAATTAAGAAAGAAAGAATTTGCATTTATGTAGCGATGTTCATGAGCTTAGGACATCTCAAAATGCTTCACCAGCCACTGAAATACTTTTGACATGTGGTGGCCGGATTTTCGAGAGCTTTGCGACTGGGTTTTCGTCGCGATTTGACCCTCCGTGGCGAAAACCCGGTCGCAAAGCCCAGGCTGGATCCTCGGGTACCTATTTGCGGCGGCGCTTTCAAGTACCGCTGGGGAGAGGTGTGCCGACGTGCAATGACTTCGACTGCGTTCACAACTGAGTTTCGGCACTCTCCCGACCCGTACGCCGCGCCCAGAATAGTGACAGGTCAAACCTATCGGTGCAGCTCTGCCAGCAGCGGTAAATATGAAAACCTGCAAAAAAGGTAAGTTAAAGTTTTGAATTTCTAAATTTTTGTTGCAGCAATTCGATAGTTAAGGGTCTTGTAAATATTTTTGGAATGTTTTTTTGAATTTCCCCCTTCCCCGCCCCCCCCCCCCCCCCCACCCCACCAAGGCCTCTCTCGCAGCACTCCTGGCCCCGGGCTAAAGTTGCCGAAACTCGCGTTTTGCGCCGTGAATGCTTGTGCAACTCCTCCCTTACCAGATGTAAAGGCCTAAAGATGGTAGAGCAGCAAAAACGGTAAGTTTCACGTATTGCTACCGTTTTCGCCGAAAAACCCCGAAAGCAGAAAATCCGGCCCCCAAGGTCTCTGTTGTAATGTAGGAAATGTGGCAGCCAATTTGCGCACAGCACAGCCCCACAAACTGCAATGAAATAAGTCCCCGGATTGCCTGGCCCCCGATATTAACGAGGAAGCGGGAAAGCTGCGTGGAGCATGGTAAAAAACCCAGCAAGGCCAGGAATCCTAATGGCAGAGCCTCATTTAAAGAATCTGCTGCAGACTCCCGCCCAACAGCCGGCCAGATTGAAAGCCTGGCCGGCGGGTGTGAGCAGGATCCTGCGGTAGGGGGCCGTAGGTGGGGTCCCGTAGAATGGTCTTCGGCAGTTAGTGGATGGTCTGGCCACTCAGGTCTCGCCTTGAAACTGCAGATTGGATCCTGATGATATTATCCGACCTGATCTGCATATTTAAAGTAGGACCTTGCTTCCTTCCTGCAAGTGTCCTGCTCGCCGACTCAAAAGACTAGGTTAGTATCAGGGGACCCGGAGGGAATGAAGTGGAATCGGAGGGGGTAAATGACTCGTGTTATTTTAACTGCTCCCCTGCCCAGTTTCCGCCAAGTGGGTCCAGTTAAAATCAGGTTCACTGTTTTTGTTGAGGGATAAATATTGGCCAGGATAACTTCGCTGCTCTTCTTCAAATAATGCCATGGGTATCTTTTACATCCACCTAAGAGAGCAGATTGGGCCTTATTGTAACACCTCAAATGAAGGAGGGCATCTCCAACAGTGCTGCAGGCTCCTTCAGCACTGCAATGAGATGTCAGGTGGATTAGGTGCCCAAGCCCCTAGAATGGGACTTGAGCCCACAACTTTCTGAGTTGCAGGTGAGAGTTCTGCCACTGAGCCACGGCTGATACCTTAGAAACAAAATGCATGAAATATTTTGTATGAAAATAAATTAATAAATGGCTTTTGAAGGTGTAGATCTTATGAGCTACCCTGATAGACTTTTGATTAAGTTATAATCCAAATTGACGGGAGGTGGGGGGAAGGCACATGAAATAATTTACCTTTTAAAATTAAGTCTGGTGAGTGTCAAGAATAACACAAGGTGATGAATCAGTAGCTGGCTGAAGGGAAAGAACTTAAGAATATAAAATTAGGAGCAGAAGTAGGTCATACAGCCCCCGTGCCTGCTCCACCATTCAATAAGATCATGGCTGAACTTCTACCTCAACTCCAGTTTCCCGCCCTGTCCCCATATCCCTTGATTCCCTTCGTGCCCAAAAATCTACCGATTTCAGTCTTGAATATACTCATCAACTGAGCATCCGCAGCTCTCTGGGGTAGTGATTCCAAACATTCTCAACCCTCTGAGTGAAGAAATTTCTCCAAATCTCACTCCTAAATGGCCGACCCCTTATCTTGAGACTATGACCCCTAGTTCTCAATCTCCAGCCAGGGGAAACAACCTCTCAGCATCTACCCTTGAAGAATTTTATACATTTCAATTATATCTACTCTTCTTTTAACTCCAGAGAATGTAGGCCCAATCTGCTCAATCTCTCCTCATAGGAGTCCTTTCATCCCAGGAATCAGTCTAATGAAGTTTTGTGCACTGCCTCTAAGGCAAGTATGTTCTTCCTTAGGTAAGGAGACCAAAACTGTGCACAATACTTCAGGTGTAGTTTCACCAAAGCTCTATATAGTTGCAGCAACACTTACTTACTCTTTTGGGCTGAAATTGCCCATCACCAGAAACGAGATGCACCTGCCGTTTTCGATATGTTCTGGCCGCCCCAACAGCCGAAATTTACAACTTTGTGGATTTTTTTCGAATGGGACGGAAGCATCATTATGATGGGGGCGGAAGTGGATCGGGGCAATGTAGCCGAGGCTGTCAGTCATCAGTGCCGCACCCCATCACAACGTCTCCCCTTCAATTAAAGGGGAAAGCCACTACGAACTCTGTAGCCACTTTAGTTTCAAACACTGGGCCACCAAGGAGGGTTTCGGTTGGGCCAGTGACCTGGCACCCAAGAGGGGGTGCCAGGCTGCCTGCCTGCTGGTGGGCCGGGCCAAACCCACGATCATAATTATCAGACCAACCTGGCAGTCGGCTGACAAAAAATAATAACATGGCGGCCGCAGTGGTGTGCCTTCCCCTTTAGGGGCAGCTGGGCTGCAATGCCACAGAGTGCACCAACAGCAAAAGCAATTAGTTATAGCAAGACTTTCCGACTTTTATACTCTATCCCCCTTGCAATAAAGGCCAACGTTCCATTTACCTTCCTAATTACTTGCTGTACCTGCATGCTAACTTTTTGTGTCTCATGTACAAGGACCCCAGGTCTCTCTGTACCACAGCATTTTGCAGTGTCTCACCATTTAAATAATAATTTGCTTTTTTATTCTTCCTACCAAAGTGGATAACCTCACATTTTCCCACATTATATTCCATCTGCCAAATCTTTGCCCACTCGCTTAGCCTGTCTATATCCCTTTGCAGATTCTTTTGGCTGGATTTTCTGGTCCTTTGTGCTCCGGGTTTCGCCCCGGAGCGGCGTGAAATGCGGCAGTGTGGTCTCCTGCGTCCTGTCGCGATCCTCGGGTCGGGTTTTGCGACGGCGCTGAGCAGCACTGCCGGGAAGAGCTGCACCGGGTGTGAATGCCTCTCGTTGCGACACCGTCTGAGTTTTGACTCGACCCGACCCGTCCGCCTGGAATCGCGCCTCGCAATGACTGCCTGGGAAATCAGAGCGGTCCAGCCATGTCAGCAGCGGTGAGGAAGGTAACGTGCTGTAAAGGTAAGTGCGAGGGTTTGTTCTTTTAGTGATTTGTGTTGTGGTGGCGTGGGCAATATTTTGGGAATGTTTTTGTGTTTTTTTTTATGGTTCGCCGCACCCCCCTCCCCACCACCTCCCTCCCCGCCACCTCCCTCCCCGCCACCCCCCTCCCCGCCACCTCCCTCCCCACCACCTCCCTCCCCACCACCCCCCTCCCCACCAACCCCCTCCCCACCACCTCCCTCCCCACCACCCCCCTCCCCACCACCTCCCTCCCCGCCAGGCCTCTCTCGGAGTGCTCATGGCCCGACTTGTTAGTTCGCGAATTTCCCATTTTTATGCCTCGAAAAATGTAAAACGCCTCCCTTTGTGCTGCGCCCCCTGCTAACCTTGCAAACCACCACGTGGCAGAGGAAGATCGGTCCATGGTGGGTCAAAGCAATTTCGAGCCTCAGAGAGAGGAGGCAAATGCTGAAGTACATGGGGTGCACACATTTTCGACGAAATGTCCACGTATAATGCTAAATGTAAAAATGAATGGCTTACCCATAGCCATGGAACTGGACGCTGGCGCTAGCCAATCCATCATGAGTAAAAAGCTGTTTGAGAGACTGTGGTGCAACAAGGCACTCAGACCAGCCCTGAGCCCCATCCACACGAAACTGAGAACGTACACCAAAGAGCTTATCACTGTCCTGGGCAGCGCCATGGTCAAGGTCACCTACAAGGGCACGGTGCACGAACTGCCATTCTGGATTGTCCTGGGCGATGGCCCCACACTGCTTGGAAGGAGCTGGCTGGGCAAAATCCGCTGGAACAGGGATGACATCCGAGCACTATCACATGTCAATGAGGCCTCATGTAGCCAGGTTCTTAACAAATTTCCTTCCTTTTTTGAGCCATTGGAAACTTTTCCAGGGTGAAGGTGCGGATCCACTTGGTCCCAGAGGCATGACCCAACCACCACAAGGCGCGAGCTGTACCTCACATGATGAGGGAGAGAGTGGAAATCGAGCTGGACAGGCTGCAATGCAAGGGCATCATCTCCCCAGTGGAATTCAGTGAGTGGGCCGGCCCGATTGTTCCAGTATTCAAAAGTGATGGCACGGTCAAGATTTGCGGCGATTATAAAATAACTATTAATCGTTTCTCGCTACAGGACCAATACCCGCTACCTAAGGCAGGCAACCTATTTGCGACGTTGGCAGGAGGCAAGACATTCACCAAGCTCGACCTGACTTCGGCCTACATGATGCAGGAGCTAGAGGAATCTTCAAAGGGCCTCACCTGCATCAACATGCACAAGGGACTGTTCATCTACAACAGATGCCCATTTGTAATTCTGTCGGCTGCAGCGATCTTCCAGAGGAACATGGGAGTACATTCTTTACAGATACACAACATCAAAGTTGTTGTGTTCCTAACACAGATGAGACTGCACACAGAGAGGTTAAATTAAGTGACCTAAGTCTTTATTAAGACACTCCAGAGTGAGGAACAGGCCTTCGGGGCCGGCTTATATACAGTGCTCCCAAGGGATGCACTCCCTGGTGGCGGAACATGGGAGTGCATGCTTTACAGATACACAACAGATACAGACTAGGCAAAGTACTAGGTAAACTAAAGGAACTAAAGGTGGACAAGTCTCCTAGACTAGACAGCCTGCATCCTAGGATCTTAAAAGAGGTGGCTACAGAGATAGTGGATGCATTGGTTGTAATCTACCAAAATTCCCTGGATTCTGGGGAGGTCCCAGCAGATTGGAAAACCTCAAATGTAACGCCCCTATTCAAGAAAGGAGAGGGACATAAAGCAGGAAACTATAGACCAGTTAACCTAACATCTATCATTGGGAAAATGCTGGAGCCAATTATTAAGCAAGTATTAGTAGGACAATCAGGCAGAGTCAGCATGGTTTTATGAAAGGGATTTCATGTTTGAAAAATTTGCTAGAATTCTTTGAGGATGTAACGAGCAGTATAGATGAAGGGGAATCAGTAGTTGTAGTGTATTTGGACTTCCAGAAGGCATTCGATAAGGTGCCACATAAAAGGTAACTGCACAAGATAAGAGCTCAGGGATAATATATTCACATGGATAGAGGATTGGCTAACTAACAGAAAACAGAGAGTTGGGATAAATGGGTCATTTTCAGGTACAAGAACATAAGAACATAAGAATTAGAAACAAGAGTAGGCCATCTAGCCCCTCGAGCCAGCTCCGCCATTCAACAAGATCATGGCTGATCTGGCCGTGGACTCAGCTCCATTTACCCGCCCGCTCCCCATAAAAGGAGGAAAACTGGAACTAGTGGGGTGCCACAGGGATCAGTGCTGAGACTTCAATTATTTACAATCCATATTAATGACTTGGATGAGGGGACCGAGTGTAATGTAGTCAAGTTTGCTGATGAAACAAAGATGGGTGGGAAACTGATGCCCGTTTGGAATTCGGTCAGCTGCAGCAATCTTCCAGAGAAACATGGAGAGCCTACTCAAGTCGGCACCACACACGGTGGTCTTTCAGGATGACATATTGGTCACAGGTCGGGACACCGGGAGGTCCTCCAGCGACTGGATCGTGTAGGGCTGCGGCTGAAGAGATCGAAATGCATCTTCATGGCAACAGAAGTGCAGTTTTTGGGGCGAAACATCGTGGCGGATGGCATTCGGCCCACAGACACCAAGACAGAGGCTATCAGGAACGCGTCCAGGCCACAGAACGTCACGGAGCTGCGGTCGTTCCTGGGACTCCTCAACTATTTTGGTGACTTCCTACTGGGGTTAAGCACCCTTTTAGAGCCCCTACATGTGTTATTGTACAAAGGTTGAGAACTGGATATGGGGAAAAAAACAAGTAATTGCTTTTGAGAAAGCCAGAAACATTTTATGCTCTGACAAGCTGCTTGTATTGTATAACCCGTGTAAAAGACTTGTGCTAGCATGTGACGCATCGTCGTACGGCGTCGGGTGTGTATTATAACAAGCTAACGTTGCGGGGAAGTTGCAACCTGTCGCTTATGCTTCCAGGAGCTTATCTAAGGCCGAGAGGGCCTACAGCATGATTGAGAAAAAGGCATTAGCATGTGTGTTCGGGGTAAAGAAAATGCATCAGTACCTGTTTGGCCTCAAATTTGAGCTGGAAACCGATCACAAGCCCCTCACATCCCTGTTCGCTGAAAACAAGGGGATAAATACTAATGCCTCAGCCTGCATACAAAGGTGAGCACTCGCGCTATCAGCGTAGAACTATACCATCCGCCACAGGTCAGGCACCGAGAACTATGCGGATGCTCTCATTCGGCTACCATTGCCCACCACTGGGGTGGAATTGGCGCAGCCTGCAAACTTGTTGATGGTGGCGCAGCATTTGGAAATGATAAATCACCTGTCACTGCCCACCAGATTAGGACTTGGACCAGACAAGATCCTCTGCTGCCCCTAGTAAAAAACTGTGTACTGCATGGGAGCTGGGCCAGCATCCCCATTGAAATGCAAGAGCTAATCAAGCCGTTCCAGTGGTGAAAGGATGAGCTGTCCTTTCAGGCAGACTGCCTGTTGTGGGGTAACCGCGCAGTGCTACCCAAAAAGGGCAGGGAGACGTTCATCTCGGATCTCCACAGCACACACCCGGGTATAGTAATGATGAAAGCGATAGCCAGATCCCATGTGTGGCGGCCCGGTATCGACTCTGACTTAGAGTCCTGTGTACGGCAATGCAACGTATGTGTTCAGTTGAGAACGCGCCCAGAGTGGCACCACTAAGTTTGTGGTCCTAGCCCTCCAGACCATGGTTGAGGATCCATGTTGACTGCATGGGCCCGTTTCTCAATAAAATGTTCCTGGATACTTTTTCAAAATGAATTGAATGTGAAATAATGTCGGGAAGCACTGCCACTGCCACCATTGAAAGCCTGAGGGCCATGCTTGCCACCCATGGCTTGCCTGACATACTGGTCAGTGACAACGGGCCATGTTTCACCACTGCCGAATTTAAATAATTCATGACCCGCAATGGGATCAAACATGTCACCTCGGCCCCGTTTAAACCAGCCTCCAATGGGCAGGCAGAGCGGGCAGTACAAACCATCAAACAGAGCCTTAAACGAGTCACAGAAGGTTCACTCCAAACCCGCTTGTCCCGAGTACTGCTCAGCTACTGCACGCGACCCCACTCGCTCACATGGATGCCCCCGGCTGAGCTACTCATGAAAAGGACATTTAAAACCAGACTCTCGCTGGTTCACCCCAACCTGCATGATCAGGTCGAGAGCAGGTGGCAGCAACAAAATGTAAACGATGGTCGCGCTACTGTGTCACGGGAAATTGATCTGAATGATCCTGTGTATGTGCTAAACTATCGACATGGTCCCAAGTGGTTCGTGGGCATGGTGATAGCTAAAGAGGGGAATAGGGTGTTTTTAGTCAAACTAGATAATGGACAAATTTGCAGAAAGCACCTGGACCAAATGAAGCTGCGGTTCACAGACTGCCCTGAACAACCCACAGCAGACACCACCTTTTTCGAGCCCACAACACACACCCAAAGGATCAACGACTCCACGCAGGACCAGGAAATTGAACCCATCACGCCCAACAGCCGAGCAAAGCCAGGCTCACCCAGCAGCCCTGCAGGGTCAACAACACGCCAGCCCAGTGAGGGCACAGCCAACGCACCAGAACAGACATTTGTACCGAGGCGGTCTACCAGGGAAAGAAAGGCTCCCGACCTTCTCACCTTGTAAATAGTTTTCACTTTGACTTTGGTGGGGGAGTGATGTTGTGTATCTGTAAAGCATGCACTCCCATGTTCCGCCACCAGGGAGCTCATCCCCTGAAGTCCCAAGGGTTCCCAGAATCCCTTAGGAGCACTGTATATAAGCCAGTCCCTCAGGCCTGTTCCTCACTCTGGAGTGTCTTATTAAAGACTGAGGTCACTGTTACTTTAACCTCTCTGTGTGCAGCCTCATCTGTGTTAGGAACACAATAATTAATACCTACCATCTGTGTACAAACATGTAACCAGTTCTTTATGCAACCCAAAATCAGTGCACTAATTCCACAGGTCTCCATCAAATTTAGTAGCCTTTTGTGCATCATCATCATAGGCAGTCCCTCAAAATGAGGAAGACTTGCTTCCACGCCATGCATCACTATGTCAAAAGGCTTTTTGAAAATCAAAATGTAGAATGTCGACTGCGCTTCTGACATCCACCAACTTTGAACTTTCATGGAAAATTCAAATGAGGTTGATGAGACAGGACTTTATTTTCCAGAGGCCATGTTGAAATTCCCTAACTCCTTCACTATCAGGGTGGTTGTACTGTGCTGTTTTAATGATCTCTTCTCACAACCTCCCTATGACTAAAGTCACACTAATGTCCAGTTCTGAATTAATGCTCTTTTTAAACATAAGCACCACATGGATGCAGGAAAGCATAATGTGTTGATCACTCTTCATTATTTCATAAAGACTGATTGTATTGATTGCATTTAATCGGCTTCGATCATAATTGTTGCTCTGTATGTTTACTGGTGATGCAATAAAGTAGTTTAATGATTTGTACCTGGCCTCATCTTACCAGCTGGTTTCTCAGTCCACCTTTGACGAGTTTGGAAAGACATGTGGAGATGTGCAGAAGACATATCCTGGTTCAGATCACAAGAGGGTATTATTGTTACACCTAAGATAGTGTGAATCAACGCTGGCATATAGAGGCATGGGATCACTTATGGGAGTGACTGATGCCTCTAAATCGAAGGAAGTATCTTGGGCAGACTCAAATTTGTAACATACAGGTTACAAATTGTGATGGGAAAGCTGAGAAAGTATTTCTTATGCAGAAATTGGCCAACGGCTGGAACTGATTGCTGAAAAGGGTGGTTAAGGGCAGCTCATTTAATGAACTGCTAAATGCTGTAATTGAAAGATGGCAGGATTGGTATTCTGGGAGAATGAACTAAATGGAGTGAAGTGTACCCTTCATCCAAAGCAATCTGTGATCTCGGAGGCATTGTTCATGTATCATGTTCTATATCTACAACTACAACAGATTGTATTAAAATGGCATGAAACATTTAATAAAACCCTTGACTGGACAGAGCAGAGGTTCAAGGCAGTGAATCTGCTGTGTGCTGAAAGAGCTTTACAGTTTTCAAAGAATCTTTGGAAAGCAAATGGTTGTTGGGTTTAATGACCTATTTCTGTTCCTACAAAGAAATGATTGCCAGGAATTTCCTGATCCGCACCACCATAGTAAACTATGATGAATCATCGTCATAGGCGGTCCCTTGAATGAGGATGACTTGCTTCCACATGAGTTCACAGATGCTTCAATGAAGGACCCAGTCCTGAACTCCAATTGAAGGGATAGAAGATGCCTGTGCGTAGATTTTTTTAACGTGTGGTGGCCGTTGCACAGCAATGGCTTGACAGAGCTCGGCTTTTATCCAGTGGCAAGAGTTAACCAGGACAATTGGAGACCTGCTCTGCTGCACGGACCTAGTGCGCACACATATTGCAGTGTGGGCAGGCCCGTGCTACCCCTGGGAGCTCGGCTCTTCTGGGCCCCGTACCCTCATTCGGCGCACCTCCGCCACGATCCCTCACCGCTCCTCCGCCACAAAAACACTCGCTGCACCTCGGCCACAATCTCCTGCTGCACCTCTGCACTAAACATTTGCAGAACCTCCACCACGATCACCCAACAAATCTCAGCCACGATCCCTCATTACTCCTCCGTCCCAATCACTTATCTCAAGTCCGCCATGACCTTCCCACTCCTTTGCTGTACCAGGGCCCAACCGATGTTCCTGCCCATGCTCCAAATGGCGACCTGGATCCTGATGACGTCACACAGTCGCCCACCTCGAAGCCGTTGCACATTTGTATCAGCTCGCGCTGGAAGCAGCAGTGGCATGATTCAGCTCTTTTTGAAGTCCTGACCTGCGGAGATGTTCTCACACAGGCCAGGGTGGCCCATGAATAACAGTATTACAGCCGCAAAAGTGTCAGGAAATAATGGCAAAACTCTGAAAAGTTGAATATGCAAGCTCTGCACCCCCATTCGAAACAGTGGCAATCATGAATCATTTGGATTTGCACTAGATTTTTTTGCTGCTTGCAGGAACACAGTTAAATTAAGCTGCTGGTAGCTCAAATGATTGCAAAGATTAGTTCTGGGCACAGGAGAGAGCATTGACCCTTTTGTTCCGCTTCACACAACTGTTGTTAATGGGTAAAAAGGACCCAGAAATTACTTGTGGGCTTTTTTTAACGTGATGTGGACTGACAATGCACAACTTGCTACAAATAAGAGCATAAGAACATAAGAAATAGGAGCAGGAGTAGGCCATTTGGCCGCACGAGCCTGTTCCGCCATTCAATAAGGTCATGGCTGATCTGATCATGGACTCAGCTCCATTTCCCTGCCCGCTCCCCATAACCCTTTATTCCCTTATTGCTCAAAATTCTGTCGATCTCCACCTTAAATATATTCAATGACCCAGCCTCCACAGTTCTCTGGGGCAGAGAATTCCACAGATCCCTGTGGCACCCCACTAGTTACTGTTTGCCAACTGGAAAATGCCCCATTTATCCCGACTCTGTTTTCTGTTAGTTGGCCAATCCTCTACCCATGCTAATATGTTACCCCCAACCCCGTGAACTTTTATCTTGTGCAGTAGCTGTTTACGTGGCACCTTATCGAATGCCTTCTGGAAATTCAAATCTGTAAGATAATCACGAAGCACTTTAATATTTTTTGAATACTCATTTAAAACAGGTCATCACAGTTTATATGGGGAGATTGAAATTGAGTAACTTTTTAAAGCAGCCATTAAATTGTCATTGAGTAGAAGAACACTCTGGAGCGGTGGTGGCGTGTCTAAGCTCCTTGATTTGCCACCATCGTTGCTGTGGCGCATTCGTATCCGTTTCCCAGTAAATTTAGGGTAATGTCAGCACTGGAGGATAGGAGAATGCATCGGTTTAACTTATGGTGTTCGTCACCAACATTGCTGTGACAGGAAATTCCGAGCTTAAGCTTTTAACTGTTACTCTGTCAGGACAGCAGTCAGGTTATCTGCTGTGCATTTCTGTGGTAACCTTTTCACTATTCAGTAGCTTTGAAATGAATTAAAACATTTTGTTACCTTTTTAAAAAAAATGCCACTGCTTTACTACAAGGGCTCATCTGAGTTTGTAACTTATCTACATTGTTAATTACTTCCAAAATATTGAAAACGTCCGCTGTTATTTGTTGTCTTGAAAATTGCTCAGATTCAATATATGTTTCTTTAATGCAAAGAAATTTCTAGAATAATAATTCAAATTTCATAACAAAACTGAACATGCTGTGGAAAAAACAGCAAGTCCATTAGTATCTATAAAAGGAAAAAGATTGGTTAATATTTTATCTGGGCGTCTTTCATCAGAACTGCTGTAGACTGACCAAAGTAAAGAGGGGTGGGAACAATAAATGTTGCAGGGTAAATGTCCTAATTACCAGCTGAAAGAAATAATGGCTTTAGTAACTCGTTAGCAAGTTTTTAAAAATTGGAAAGGGGTTAAAAAAAAGTGATGGATAATTTGCAAATGTCACCCTCAGTCAGATTGTGAAAAGGCATTAGAAATTCAGATTTGATTTTTGTCTTCATGCTGTTTTGATCGCGAAAGCAAGGGCACTTGCTTCTTTAAAACCCCATTTACAGTAAAGCTGCAACTTAAGACTTGTTTCAAATGATAGCCTTCCTGACCTAAACTCTACATGGTGCAGATTAATCAGACTTGCTCCAGCTCAAGTTTAAAAAGCTACTGCCTCAGCTCTAATTAAGCTTTGTTCTAATGGGGCTGCATTCTGAGCAAACTTTCCTTCTGTACATCAGCGCTTTTTGAAATTTGTCTCAGTGGCAGACCCCTTGCAACTACCGACACAATCCCAGAGACCCTGGGAGCATAATTGGGCTCTGTAGCACCCGTTCTTTGGGCACCAAGAATCCTGTTAAACTATGAACGTGACGTCTGCAACGCGCGCGCACACTTCTGACGGGAAGTGCGGCGGACGCCATATTTGTAAAGGAGTTATTGCGCACGCACCTAACGACTGCCGGCAGTATACAGAGCAGGCAGATCATGGTGTCAGCCAGCATCTAACACTGATTTGACACCAGTGCTGCAATTTTGGAGATCCATGCTCCAGTCTACGCTTTCGCTTTTCCTCACAAAGCTGATATTGACATTAAATGACATGAAGGATCCCCACCAGCACTATTTATAGGGATTATGAACTTCTTACATGTTAGCTGCTGGATTATTTCCTCTGCTGCTGCTGCAATTCTACGAATTTTGGGTGCTTTTCCATACTTATCTAAAGTTTCAGTGGTCTATAGGGAGAGCTCTGGCTGGTGCTGAAGTACTTTTTTGGTGACTTAAAGACTTGTGCACAAACCAGTTGTTTCCAGACATGGGTAGCGCTGTAGGGCTTCCTCTTGTCATTTAGCATGACTGCGAGAATGAGCAGAGGCCAAGCAGAATAGGACAAGTTGTGAGGAGGAAGAGGAGCTGGAGGTGGAAGAGGAAGGGAGACTGCAAGCTAGACTGCTCCTTTCCGTCCACACTCTTCGTGACTCATCTCTGTCACTGCCCAACATAACGTCCTCTTCCCCACAATGCCAAAAATAACAGTGATTATTTGCATTAGTTTTTTGAGCGTTCTTCTGTGCCTGTGCGCCCTGGACTCCACCCCCGGCGCCTACGCATGTGCAAACTCCTTGAACCCAACACCGGAAGTGGGGCCTATATTGTGGGGAGCTGTGCCGCGTGTGTCTAGCTTTTGGATTTTGCCAAGATTTTGCCGAGGATATCACCGTGATTATCTACACGATCATTTTCACGGCCTTCTGTGGGAGAGAAAACATCGGAGGTGGGAGAGAGAGAGGCTAGGGGGTGAGAGAGAGACTGGGGGGAGAGAGGGAGGCTAGAGGGGGAGAGGGAGGCTAGAGGGGGAGAGAGAGACTGGGGGGAGAGAGGGAGGCTGGAGGGGGAGAGAGAGAGACTGGGGGGAGAGAGAGAGACTGGAAGGAGAGAGAGAGAGGTCAGGAACTTGAGCTGGGGGTGTCAGAAACTTATGCTGGGATGGGGCAGGAACTTGGGCTGGGATGAGGTAGGAACTTTGGTTGGGGGGACGTGAACTTGAGCTGGTGGGGGGCATGAACTTGGGCTTGGGGGGGTCGGCCAGGAACTTGGGTTGGGTGGGGCAGGAACTTGCCTGGGATGGGTTAGCTCTAGCCCGTCTGGAGTCGGCAGTCAGAATGGCTCAAATTACACTTTGCAAAATCACTCAGAACTTGGACTGGGCGGTTCTAATTACATAGTCCAGAGAAACTGCTGGGTGTGTCTTATCCTGCAAGGGGACCAATCAGCAATCAGGTCATGTGATCACAGAGAGCCAATCAGAGCATTTTGCTGGTACAAATAAGCATGTCCAAAAAATAAAAGCCAATACAAAATTCATATTCCAATCCAAATTTCTAGATTAAATCATGCCATAATGCATACCTTGTGCATTCCCTTATAGCCTTTTCCATGAACCTTTGCCTGTCCTAGAGCTCCTACAATTTGCTTCCCAGTGGCTACAGCATGGCTGGTGGAAGGCTTCTGACTTTCAATGAAGAAGAGTGCAGATGGCTTTGGAGGGCGACCTCGAACAACTCTTGGACTAGAAGGCCCAGCTGCAGATTGCCCCATCTCAGTCTGGGCTGCAGCAGTCTGGACTGGCTGGTTGACAGGCAACTGATGGAGTGGCAGGGGTAGGAGCACAAATGCTGTCACCCTGAGAGAGGTCAGCAGGTTCGTACTCCATGGACCCACTGCCACTTCCCAGAGCAGCACTTCAGCAATCCGAGTCATCTGTTGGAGAACAAATTACTGCAGCGCTGTGACCTCCTAGAAGCCCCTTTACGCACTTGTATCCAGAGCCAGGACGGCAGCAGTCTGAGCTTCCATGGCAGCACGCAGATGCTGGGTAGATGCTGCTTGTGCTGCAATGGAAGCTGAGACATCAGCCATCAGATGCTGCATCATGTCTGCTTCCACATGTGTGCTGATGGAGGTGGCCACCTGTTCCATGTTGGAAAGGATGGGCTCCAAACTCTGCGCAAAGCCCTATGCCAAGTTGGTGCTGGACTTCTCTATGCTCCTTGACATTGAGCGCAGGCTTTCCGGCCAGACTCCCAGTGCACCAAGCAGTTGGGTGATGATGATGATGGTCTATATCCATCAGTCTTTTTCTGTACCCTGGCCCATCAAAGTCCTCATCTGAGTCCTCCGCAGCAGAACTAGTGTGCAACTTCGCACTCCGGTAAGCTGGCACCTACGCTATTCTTTCCCCCAGCCCTGGCTCCAGCGCACTTGTGCCTGGTGTCTCAACAGGGGCATATGCCGCCTCTATGCTATCCTGAAAGCTATGTGCAGTGTCAGTATCTGAGCTGGTGGCTGCGACTGTGAAATCGAGTGATGGTGTCCCTTCATCTTCACTTTCTTCCTGCTCCTCCTCCACTGCCACGGCAGGTTACAGTTCTTGCATATCTGAAATGTTGTGGTGAGGGGAGGGGAGAGGAGAAAGGATGAAGTGCACGATTGCACTATCTGCAGCTTGTAAGTCAGAAGAGATTGAGGGAAGAGGGAGAAGTGGGAAGAGAGAAGTAGGATTAGGTATGCGGTTACCTTCATCTTCAATGGCTTCAGCCCTGCTGATGGCCTCGGCCTCAGCAGTGGCCCTTCCCATAAGGGCCAGCATTATCTCCTCCATGGGGGTTAAAACATCCAACCGAGCATCTCCCCCTCCCGTTAATTCCTGCTGCTTCCTGCTGTGCGTCACCTTCTTTTGTAAGAAAATGGTAAATGTGTCAGTGAGTGTCGTGCAATATGTTTGGGTGAGGTTGCTGTCACGGTTGAATAGCTGGAACTGTGATAAAGCTTTGAGATGTTGGTGCAATGCTTTCAATAGTGCTAAGCGTGTGAGGGTGAGGTAAAGTATATGAATATTAGGTATGAATTCTGATTGATGGAGATTGCTGGTAGGTGAATGATGGGATATGGTAAATTGAACAGCGGATGAGTCTATTGGTGCAGTTGGTAGGATATGGCATTTGAAGATGCATTCACTGACCTTGACAACTCGTGTGAGATCATTAAACTTCTTCCTGCACTTCATCCAGGTCCTTGGGCTACTTCTGATTAGGCAGAATCCTACTAATCGTGGACATGGAGGTTAAGATTGACTGTATGGGACTGACCTATCAAGAAAGACTGGATCGACTGGGCTTGTATTCACTGGAGTTCAGAAGAGTGAGAGGGGACCTCATAGAAACGTTTAAAATTCTGACGGGTTTGGACAGGTTGGATGCAGGAAGAATGTTCCCAATGTTGGGGAAGTCCAGAATCAGGGGTCACAGTCTAAGGATAAGGGGTAAGCCATTTAGGACCGAGATGAGGAGAAACTTCTTCACCCAGAGAGTGGTGAACCTGTGGAATTCTCTACCACAGAAAGTAGTTGAGGCCAATTCACTAAATATATTCAAAAGGGAGTTAGATGAAGTCCTTACTACTCGGGGCATCAAGGGTTATGGCGAGAAAGCAGGAAGGGGGTACTGAAGTTTCATGTTCAGCCATGAACTCATTGAATGGCGGTGCAGGCTAGAAGGGCTGAATGGCCTGCTCCTGCACCTATTTTCTATGTTTCTATGTTTTCTATCCACACACCGCGCACGCATTCCACCAACTGAACGGGAGGGGCAGCACTGGCAGCACAGGATGCAGACAATGGGGTGTGAGAGGCTACAACAATGAACTGGAGTCTAAGTGAGTGTGGGAAGACAGCGGCCGGCCTGTGCGGCAGGCCACTCGGCCCGGGATAGGGGCGGCAAACATCGGGTCATCCCTTCAACCAGGGATAGGGGCGGCGAGCATCGGGACGCTCTGGGATGGTGAGGAGCTACTACGCATGCGCACAGACTCCACTGCGCATGAGCACAGTTGACGGCACTGTTTTCGGCGTAGCTCCACCCCGACTGTGATTGCCACGCTGCGCCAGAACCTAGGACGGTCCATGGATGGGGAGAATCAGTCGCTATATTTTCAGCGCCGTTTTTGGAGTAGAAAGTCGCCGCACCACGGGGAAGTGAGCTGGAAAAAGGGGTTGGGGAAACTTGGGGCCAGTATCATTAATTTGCAATGCCTAGAAATGCTTTAATGGAATTGATATGATTGATTAATTTATTTGCTCATGTCATGATTAGGACTACCCACAAATTAATACACACATTACCGAGCCCCATCAGATAATACTGAGAAACATTTTTATATTTGTTTTTCAGCAATGAATGACAACTAAATAATACCATCTGTTTTTGTTTGATGCAGATTTCTGCAAATCCTTTTCATTGAGCAGACTCCAACACCCCAAGCAGTAGAGTTAAAGAAGGCCAATAAATTTTTTTTTTAACTTGAACTCACTCACACTGCCGAAGATAATAATGCTGTAAGTGCTGGTGCCTCTTGTATCCAGTGTTACTATGATGGTATTGTAAAATGGAAAACATCCACAGACTGTCTGAAAAAGCTGGTATCTAAATAGTCATGAGCCATGGAGTATAATCAAGAAATTTGAAATGTTTTTGTACCTGTATGTGTTTTCACTATTTTTATAAGCCTGGATTTTAGCCCAGCTTGTCCGGTGCATTTGCACTGGGCAGGTTCCATAGAATTATGTAGAATTACATAGAATGTACAAACAGGCCATTTGAACCAACTGCTCCATGGCAGTGATTATACTACACATGAGCCTCCTCCCACCCCTCTTCATCTAACCCTGTCAGCATATCCTTCTATTTTCTCCCTCATGTGTTTATCCAGCTTCCCCTTAAATGCTATATTATTCGCCTCAATTATTCCTTGTGGTTCACATGCTAATGGTTGGCATCGCCATGTGAACCACAAGGAATAATTGAGGTGAAGAACATAGCATTTAAGGGGAAGCCAACCATTGCCATTTTTTCTCACCTGAAAACAGGCAGGGCGCAGCCGCCCACCCAAGGAAGGCAGGGGCCTGCTTTACATTCAAGTGTCATAGCCTAATGAGCTCATGGTGTCATGACACAATTTGAACTCAGAAATTCAGGAGGCCCACACCTGACCAATCCCAGCAGCCAGTCCCAGCAGAAGTCAGCAGAGTGGCCAGAAGAAAAGACAAATATTTTCCATTAACTTTTGTAAGGATTTGCTGTGGGTCAGAAGGAATAGTAATGCTCGGCTGGACCCCTCAAGCAGTTATTGAGCTTCCCCAGCCTTGCCTCTTCCACCCTGCTCCAGCATCTCCTTTCAAACCCTCCCCACCTCCCCCAGCACCAAATTTGTGCCGGAGACCTTCTGCTTGTGTCCCTGTCAGTAGCATCAGACTTCTGCCCGAATTTCCGCTCTCACTTGCTGGTCCTGATATTAAGCCCGCCGGTTTTGGGTGGGAGAGAGCTCTGCCAAATGCTAATGAGGCACTGGAGTTAAAATGGCCCAGGCCTCATGTTGAACTCACCTTCTTAGTCTTCCAGCAGGCCACCAGTCCTAAATACGTGTAAAAAGCAGGGCGCATGTGTCTGTGTCACACACAATAATATACAGATTCTGAAGTAATGCACATGTGTGTATTCAGTTCATGTCAAATGTGCTTTGTATATATATTTCCCAGTTCATATCTCAAACTGAGGCTACTGGTCTGTACATTATTATGTTGTTAAATATATTTCTTATATAAGAATGAGGATCTCAAATAGAGTAGATTATCTTCCTTCCTTATGACAGAAAGCATAATTCTTTTAAGGAATCATCATACTCCTGACTGTTAATTGCAGAAGTAATTTCTGAAATTCACACCTTCTGCTTCATTTACAAGGCAAAGACCACTGGTAACTGAAACTGGGCAATGTCCCCAAGATTGGCTAAATGAGGACAACAGCAAGATAATAATGATCACGCAAAAACAAATAAAACCGTAAACGAAGGCCAAGCATAATTCCTATTCGAAGATATCCCAGAGTGGAAAAGGCATAAATCCCCTTAGTCATCCTTAGTGCAACGAGGGATGGAAATGGGATGAGTTAAAAAGGGGGGAAATAATACTGAACGTAAGAATCAGGATTTAAAAAAATATGTTATCTCAGTGTTCCTCCTCTGCATCGACCTAGGCAGTGAGTGTCCGCAGGTTATTTGGATGTGATCGTCATCATAGTCAAGCCTGTTCCTGTCCTCATCCAACATGCACACTTCCAGATAGCACAAATGATCAGCAATACTGTCTGACTGTCCAGCTGCCTATCCCGGAACACTGAGGCCAATTGCAATCCCCTTACTCGCTACAGACTGGGGACCAAATCTGAAACCCTCCTGATCTGAAAAGCTCCGTTTCACATTGGCAGTGCATTTATCATCTAAGTCATTAGAGGAGCTCAGGCTTCGGGTTTTATAAGAGAACCAGCTCAAACAGATTAACAGCATGGAATCAACCAGGGCTAATAAGGTTAAATTGTGAGGACAGGTTGCATAGACTGGGCTTTTATTCCTTTGAGTATAGAGGATTAAGGGGTGATCTAATTGAGGTGTTTAGGATGAATAAATGATTTGATAGGGTAGATAGAGAGAATCTATTTCCTCTGGTGGGGGATTCCAGAACAAGGCGTATAACCATAAAATTCGAGCTAGGCCGTTTGAGGTTGATGTCAGGAAGCACTTCTCCACACAAAGGATAGTGGAAATCGGGAACTCTCTCCCCCCAAAAGCTGGTGAGGCTAGGTCAACTGAAAATTTCAGAACTGCGGTTGGTAGATATTTTTGTCAGGTAAGGTTTATGGAACCAAGGTAAATAAATGGAGTTAGGAATCAGATCAGCTATGATTTAATTGAAAGGCAGACAGGCTTGCGGGACTGAATGGCCTACTCCTGTTCCTCTATTCCTATATTCTTGTGTTCCTCACCAATTAAAAAACTTGACAACCGAGGTTAGTTTTGGGAACATATAAGGAGTCATTTAATGAGTTTGCAATCCTGGAATGGAGCACCCCCCATTGGGGGCACATATTTAGATGCATGCTCCCAATGATTTTCCGTTCACCGTTGAGATGAATTCTCCAACTACTCTCGATGGGTAAAACTCTGCGCCAGCAGCTTGAACTCATAAAGTTACCCCCATACTTCTGCTCCTTTATGCTGTTGATGTCATTGATGAGATCAATCATGCATTAGAGACAGTTCTTGCTTGTGCACATTCAGAACCTTTCTGTTCAATTACAAACATTTTATTTGACATGGCGCTGTGACCTGATATAATCCGCATAAGTTTATGGTTGATATTTTGCACATCAATTTGTTTAATTTTGGGATCTGATTCAATCAGGCAATACAAAGTTGTCATTTAAAATTCCAAAATCATGTCATTTTCCCACAGGAAACAACACCACTTCCATGTTGTCTCGAATAAACATTCAGTGTGTGAGCAGTGATCAAGAATAGGAAGATGATGTCATCTCCAATGAACTAACCTCAACTTTGAAGGAAAAAAGAAAACTCTTCTCAGAATATTTTGAGTTATTTAAAATGTATTCCTCCTCAAGAGCAATTGGGATCTATGAAGTAACTAGTAAATCGGGAAAAAATGCAAACATCACACAAATATTTATATCATGTTATCTTGTTCAATGACTGACGCTGATATAGTCAGAGTTGATACCTCAGCCAAAGAAGGGGGAATTAGCTCATTTATTTTGCGGATGTTAAATTTAGTTTATTTTCCCTACTTCCCTTGATGGGGCCAGTTAGTTCATTTTTTCAAATCTATGACCTCGATAAGGCAATCGGTTCTTAAAAGCTGACAAAATCTAAAATTTCAAACAAGAGTAAGGTCATTCATTGTTATGACCAACATTGTTATTTCTGTCTGACTGAGTATGTATTGCTGTCATGGGAAACGGCACATAGTCCCAATGGACCCAAGTTTCGGGCTGCGCCTAGAACAGCGCAGCCCCGACCTGGATGCCCGTTTTTCGCACTCGAAAGTGCGCCTAAAAAATACTTACAGATTCTCCGGCTCCCTGCAGGTCCTCTGGAGCTGGGCACGGCGCAGCACGAGCTGTGTCGGCCGGAGCCAGGTCCCTGCGCTGAAAACAGTGCCGGGACCTCTGCACATGCGCGCTACAGTGGGCGCGCATGTGCAGTAGCTCCAGGCGCCCAAAACTGTGTGGGAGAGGCCCGAAGCATGCAGCCCCTAGCCCTGGCTGAATGGCCTCACTGGGGCGGTGTGGATCAGGCTGCACCTCGCACGCCCAGCTCCTGCTTCCTCCCTTCAGCTGCCTCAAACCCCCCCAACCTCCCCCAGCTCCCGACCCGACTCCCCCCACCCCCCCCCCCGGACCCGACTCCCGCTACCCTCCTGGACCCGACCCCCGACCAGACCCCCCCCGCCAGACCCGCCCCCTGCTCCCCACCCTCCCCGACCCACGGACCTGACCCCCGCTCAGCCGACCCGACCCGACCCGACTCGACTCCCGCTCCCCTGCCCTCGGACTCGACCCGACTCCCACACCGCTCCCGGACCCGACTCCCCCCGCTCTGGACCCGACTCGACTCCCCCCCGACCCAAACCCCGCTCCCCGCACTCCCCCCCCACCCCCTCGCCCCACGCGGTCCCGACCCGACCCGACCCGACCCGACGCCCGCTTTTCCCCCCCCGGACCTGACCCGTGCTCCCACCCCCCGGACCCGACCCGCTCTTCCCCCCCGGACTCAACCCGACTCCCGATCCGGACTCGACCCGACCCACGCCCCCCGCCCGGACCCGACCCCCGCTTCCCACCCCGGACCTGACCTGCGCTCCCCCGCCCCCGGACTCGACCAGACCCGCCCTGACCCCCGGCAACCTACCTTTAACTCTGGTGCTGGGGGCGGGCCCCGCCCGAAGTCTGGGCTCGGCCGGGCTGGGCCTGTTCAGCCTCCCTCTCCTCTCCTCTCCTCTCCTCTCCCCCTCCCTTCTCCCCCTCCCTCCCTTCTCTCCCTCCCTCCATTCCTCCCTTCCCCTCCCTCCATCCCTCTTTCCTCCCCCCTCCTTCCCTCTTTCCTCCCCCCTCCCTCCCTCTTTCCTCCCTCTCTCTTTCCTCCCTCCCCCTGCCCCTCTCCCTCCCCCTCACTCCCTCTCCCTCTCCCGCCTCCCCCCCTCCCCTCGCTGTCAGAAACACAGACACTGACAGACAGAGAGTGAGAGAGACACACAGACAGACAGAGAGATAGAGACACTGACAGAGACACACTGCGGGGGGGGGGGTCCTGTCCCAGCACGCTGTTAGAGGGCTCCCGGTGCTGCAGTCGGTAAGTAGAAAATGTTTTATTTATTGATTTTTAAATTTTTTATTACATTTTTTGATTGATTTATTGATTGATTTATTGATGTATTTATCATTTATTATTGATGATGGTTCTTTATTTGTAAAACTGAAGTGTTTAATGTTTGTAAACTTCCCTTTAAACCCCACCCATTCCCTACACCTGATTTGTAACCTACGCCTGATATTAAAGTGTAGGCAAGGTTTTTCTGAGCGTAAAAAATCTACACTTACTCCATTCTAAGTTAGTTTGGAGTAAGTTTTCACTGCCTAAACTTTCAAAACGGGTGTAAGTGGCCGGACCCCGCACCCTTTTGAAAAAAAAAATCTGTTCCAAACTGAAACTGTTCTAGCTGACTAGAACTGGAGCAAACCAAATGCCGAGAATTGCAATTTCTAAGATACTCCATTCTAAACCAGTTGCTCCAAAAAAACAGGAGCATCTCAGGCCGAAACTTGGCCCCTATGAGCTGTTCAGGGCAGGTCCAGGATCATATTAGCTTTTTTATGTAAGCAAGGCTGCAGTTACATTTGCATAGATGCTCCTTGTCTGCTCAGAAATAATGGATTTGTAGAACACTTCAAATTATATTTCACGTGTGAAAATTATAAAAGAGGAAAAATCCCACAAGAATTAGTTGGAATACAGACTTCCTGGCCTCACCCTCATCAACACCCCTCATTAATATTGTTCACTGGCAGTGGCCTAACCTTTTAAAATTTGGAACTCATTCCTCAGATGGGCAATACCAAATACAGGTACAACGTCTCAAATCTGGCAACCTTAGGACCGAGACCATGCCGGTTTTTGGATTTTTCCAGATTTCGGACAAGAAAATCTATGGGCCGAAAATTTTGTGAAGTGCACACGGACCTAGCGAGACCTTGCAAAAGCCGGATTTTGGGGTGCAATGCGCATGCGACGAAAACCGGCTTTTCCAATCTGTCAAGATTTTTCCGAAGAGGATCCTTCGCATCCCCGAAGCCGATAACTAGTCCGGCCTGCCTGTTTTTGGACAATGATTCCGGATTCCAGACTATTGAATATCAAATGGGATTTTCTCAAAAATATCCAGTTTTTGGAGAATTCCGATTTTCGGACAGCCGGATCTGAGACGTTGTACCTGTACTGAGCATTTAGTGAATAACCTTTCAACTCTTGCTCTTTTCCCCTCGATAGTCACTCCCAAGCTTACAGAGTAACTATTACAAAATGTTGCATTGTGTTTGATTAATTTATTTGGTGTGCCTATAGTTATTTGATGATCTAATTGGTCAAACCAGGAACTTGCATTTATTGTGTGGCTCAATTTGGATTGAAATTCTTTTGCTTTTGTGGTAACCATTACGATAGATTTTCTGATAGATTCTTCAAATTATGCAGGGTTCCATGGTTAGATGTAGATAGACATATTTCTGAAAATTACCTGTTTATGGGCCCAAGTTTCGGGCCACGCCTAAAACGGCACAGCCCGGACCTGGATGCCTGTTTTTCGCACACGAAAGTGCGGCTAAAAAATACTTACCTATTCTCTGGCTCCCTGCAGGTCCTCTGGAGCTGGGCGTGGCGCAGCACGAGCTGTGGGGGGCGGAGTCAGGTCCCTGCGCTGAAAACAGTGCCGGGACCTCTGCACAGGCGCGCTACAGTGGGCGCGCATGTGCAGTAGCTCCAGGTGCCCAAAACTGTGTGGGAGGGGCCCGATGCATGCAGCCCCTAGCCCTGGCCGAATGGGCTCACTGGGGCTGCGTGGATAAGGCTCACCTCCCACGCCCAGCTCCTGCTTCCTCCCTTAAGCTGGCTCTCTCAAAATCCCTCCGACCTCCCCCAGCTCCCGACCCGACATCCCCCCCGGACCTGACTCCCGCTTCCCCCCGGACCCGACCCCCAACCCGACCCCCGCTCCCCGACCCCCGCTCACCCGACCCGACCCGACTCGACTCCCGATACACCGCCCCGGACTCGACCCGACTCCTGCTCCACTCCCGGACCCGACTCCCCCCCACCGAACCCGACTCGACTCCCCCCCGACCCGACCCCCGCTCCCCGCCCGCCCCCCCCCCCCACGTGGACCCGACCCGACCTCCAATCTCCCCCCGACCCTCGCCCTCCCGGACTCGACCCGACTCCCGCTCCGGACTCGACCCGAACCACCGCCCCCAGGACCCGACCCGTGCTCCTCCCCGGACCAGACCCCCGCTCCCCCCCCCGGACCCGGACCCGACCTCCGCTCCCCCCCCCCCCCCGGACCTGACCCGCACCCCCGGACTCGACCCGACTCCCGCCCCGGACTCGACCCGACCCACCCCCCCCCCCCAGAACCCAACCTGTGCTCCCTCCCCGGACCAGACCCCCGCTCCCCCCCCCGGACCTGACCTCCGCTCCCCCCCCCCCCCCCGGACCCGGACTCGACCCAACTCCCGCTCTGGACTCGACCCAACCCACCCACTCCAGGACCCGACCCGTGCTCTTCCCCTCACCCCACCCCCCCCGGACCCGACCTGCGCTCCCCCCCCGGACTCGACCCGACCCACGCCCCCCAGGACCCTACCCACCCCGCCCCCCAGGACACCACCCGACCCCCGGCAACCTACCTTTAACTCTGGTGCTGTGGGCGGGTCCCGCCCGAAGCCTTGGCCCGGCCGGGCCGGGCCTATTCAGCCTCCCTCTCCTCTCCTCTCCTCTCCTCTACCCCTCCCTTCTTCCCCTCCCTTCTCCCCCTCCCTCCCTTCTCTCCCTCCCTCCCTTCTCTCCCTCCCCCTCCCTATATCCCTCTTTCTTACCCCCTCCCTCCCTCTTTTCTCCCCCACCCTCCCTCTCCCTCCCCCTCCCCTCGCTGTCAGAAACACACACACAGACAGACGGAGAGATAGAAACACTGACAGAGACACACTGGGGGGTGGCTGTCCCAGCACGCTGTTGGAGGGCTCCCGGTGCTGCAGTCGGTAAGTAGAAAATGCTTTATTTATTGATTTTTTAATTTTTTAAATTTTTTATTAATTTTTTTTGATTGATTTATTGGTTGATTTATTGATGTATTTATCATTTATTATTGATGATGGCTCTTTATTTGTAAAACTGAAGTGTTTAATGTTTGTAAACTTCCCTTTAAACCCCCCCCCCCATTCCCTACGCCTGATTTGTAACCTACGCCTGATTTTCTAAGTGTAGACAAGGTTTTTCTGAGCGTACAAAAATCTTCACTTACTCTATTCTAAGTTAGTTTGGAGTATGTTTTCACTACCTATACTTTCAAAATGGGCGTAAGTGGCCGGACACGCCCCCTTTTGAAAGAAAAAATCTGTTCCAAACTGAAACTGTTCTAACTGCCTAGAACTGGAGCAAACTAAATGCCGAGAATTGCAATTTCTAAGATACTCCATTCTAAACCAGTTGCTCCAAAAAAACAGGAGCAACTCAGGCCGAAACTTGGCCCCTATGTGTTGTATAAGACTATTCTCCATATTACACTGCATTTTTGAATCCTATACAGTCTATTTATTTTAGTAATGGCACTAAATCCTTTTTGCGGCAAGGCAAGCAATGCAAAATTAGCTCAATACTGTGAAATACAAAACGTCTATTTGGTTTTTGCTTCACAATATTTCTGGAGTTTAATGTTGAGCCAGTGAAAAAGGGGACAGAGAGAATAAATTGAATGAATTCAACACCATGTAATTCATAACTTGGTGTTGCGCGGGCTTTGGCACGCAGCCACATATAACAGCACTTTGCTAGTGGCATCGCAAAACCAATCATTTATCAGGTTTTTTATTTTAATTAAGAAAAAAATCAAAAATACTGGAGGGGTCAGTGAGAGAGGAAAAAGGCCTAAATGTTTAAGCTTTGGGCTATCCCTCCCAAAGTACTTGGCAGTAATAGAATGTGATTGGGTTGTAAGTCCAGGCAAAATATTAATTACATACTCAGAATGTGACTTATGTAACAAATCATCAAATAAAATAAACCTTTGTCCTGGAGGAACAATGACTTGGGCTCAGTGGGGATGCTGTGCCTGACGTACGATGTTTGGTTCGCGATAACAGGGAGGGACAGTCAACTATCTGCACTGCAATGGTCGTCACTGCCCTCATTTTTTATGTCACAGGTACCCACAGGGGAGCGAGCTCACAAAAGGTAGCCAATGATGCTACAACTGTAATTGTGCTTCTTTCACACTTTTGATTTGGCTAACTTTCCATGTGATCGGGATAATTCAGTGATGTAATGCAAAATCAAAAAGAAAGTGCCAATTTGCTCACAAGTTTTAGTCTTTGTGAAAAGGAAGACACAAGTGTAAAGGAGATTGCATCCATCCAGTTTAGAGAAATGTATGAGTGGTAATGTTGTGCTATGCTACGTTGCAGCAAGAATGTGGAGAAGTTTGGATTCATTTTTGACACAACTGGTTTCTTCAGCTTCAATGCATTCTTTATTTTTAATGGTGGAAACAGTTAGCGCTTGATGGGCTGGATTTTTGGCTTTTGAGATTTCGGGGTGGTAATGGTGGCGCGGCGGTCCTGATACCGCCTGGGAAAACGTTTGCGCCTCGTCTGCAAAATTCGGCAAAAAATGAGGTTCCATGATCGGGGGCGCAAAATCAGGCGTCACAAAAGGAAGTTTTTGCGCCGTAGTCGAAAATCATGGCGTTAAAAAAGTTTATTTGATTTAAGAAACTTCATTGTTGCTCAGTGCTCTGGAACATAACGTTGTATAATGTATGATTTTATTTTGGTGGGGGGTGTTTTTGTTACTTTGTTGCAGTAAAATTTATGATTCATCCTTTGTCATTGGTGTCTTGTGTATCATTGCAACGTTCACCGGAAATGTGCCTTTATCGGGGCACATAGCGTGTCCAGTATTAGCTCCATCCCTCAGTTTCCTCCATTTAGGAGAACTGGTCCATTGTGAGCTGGCGATGTGCAACTCTTGGTCTGGCAGCATCTCCACGCTGCCTCCCTGTGGAGGGTGTGGCTATCCAATAGGGGCCTCACCAGGTTCCTCTTCATCGACCTCCTCCTCCTGAGGTGGGCCTGCAATCCCCACTGCCAATGCCTGGCCTCTCATGATGGCCAAGTTGTGCAATATGCAGCACACCACAATGAATTCAGATACCTGTTGAGGGGAGTATTGAAGGCTGCCTCCGGAGTGGTCCAGGCATTGGTCTGCCTACAGGAGATGGCATATCTCTGTCAGCACTTCCTTTCGGAAGTGCAGCCTTCTCACACGCTGCTCCTCAGAGAGCTGGAGGTATTAGCGTTGGTGCTTGGTGTATTCAACATTTAGGAAGGATAGACAGAATGGAAAAGGAGGTGAGGTGGCGTTGCTGGTTAAAGAGGAAATTAATGCAATAGTAAGGAAGGAAATTAGCTTGGATGATGTGGAATCAGTATGGGTGGAGCTACGGAATACCAAAGGGCAGGAAACGCTAGTGGGGGTTGTGTACAGACCACCAAACAGTAGTTGTGAGGTTGGGGACAGCATCAAACAAGAAATTAGGGATGCGTGCTGTTGTATATCTGTAAAGCACGCACTCCCATGTTCCGCCACCAGGGAGCGCATCCCCTGAAGTCCCAAGGGATCCCAGCATCCCTTGGGAGCATGGTATATAAGCCGGCCCCTAAGGCCTGTTCCTCACTCTGGAGTGTCTTAATAAAGACTGAGGTCACTGTTACTTTAACCTCCCTGTGAGCAGTCTCATCTGTGTTAGGAACACAATAACTGGCGACGACTATATGAATCCAATGCAAAGATGCAGCAAACTGTGGGCATCCTGGAGAAGTTCTCAGAGGATGAAGACTGGGAAGCCAATGTCAAACAGCTAGACCAGTACTTTGTAGCCAACGAGCTGGACGGAGAAGGAAGCGCTGCAAAAAGGAGAGCGGTCCGCCTCACGGTCTGCGGAGCACCGACCTACAGCCTCATGAAGAATCTTCTGTCTCCGGTGAAACCCACAGATAAGTCGTATGAGGAGCTGTGTACACTGGTTCGGGAGCATCTTAACCCGAGGGAGAGCGTGCTGATGGTGAGGTATCTGTTTTACACGTGCCACCGATCTGAAGGTCAGGAAGTGGCGAGCTACGTTACCGAGCTAAGGGGACTTGCAGGACAATGTGAGTTTGATGGCTACCGGGAGCAAATACTCAGAGACTTTTTTGTACTGGGCATTGGCCACAAGACCATCCTACGAAAACTTTTGACTGCAGTGACACCAAACCTCAGCAAGGCCATTGCAACAGCACAGGTGTTTATGTCCACCAGTGATAACACCAAACAAATCTCTCAGCACACTAGGGCTAGCAATGTTCATAAATTAACTGGAACTGTGTTTGCGAGCAGAAATATACAGGGCAGAAACCACGAGTCTGCAACTGTCAGCAGGCCTCAGGTGACCCAGATGACTCAGAGTCCCCAACAAAGGATGAATGCACGGCAATTCACAGCTTGTTGGCGTTGTGGAGGCTTCCATTCAGCCTATTCATACCGCTTCAAAGGGTATGTTTGCAAGAGCTGTGGAACAATGGGGGACCTCCAATGAGCTTGCAGAGGAGCTGCAAGCTCTGCAAAACCTGCTAACCACCACATGGCAGAGGAAGATCGGTCAATGGTGGATCAAAGCAATTTTGAGCCGCAAGAGAGAGGAGGCAGATGCTGAAGTACACGGGGTGCACATATTTTCGATGAAGTGTCCACCTATAATGCTAAATGTAAAATTGAATGGCTTACTTGTAGCCATGGAACTGGATACTGGTGCTAGCCAATCCATCATGAGTAAAAAGATGTTTGAGAGACAGTGGTGCAACAAGGCACTCAGACCAGTCCTGAGCCCCATCCACACGAAACTGAGAATGTACACCAAAGAGCTTATCACTGTCCTGGGCAGCGCCATTGTGAAGGTCACCTACGAGGGCATGGTGCACGAACTGCCACTCTGGATTGTCCCAGGCGATGGCCCCACACTGATTGCAAGGAGCTGGCTGGGCAAAATCCGCGGGAACTGGGATGACATCCGAGCGCTATCACATGTCGTTGAGGCCTCATGTACCCAGGTTCTTAACAAATTTCCTTCCCTTTTTGAGCCAGGGATTGGAAACTTTTCCAGGGTGAAGGAGCGGATCCACTTAGTCTCAGAGGCACGACCCATCCACAAGGCGCGAGCAGTACCTCACATGATGAGGGTTGAGAGTGGAAATCGAGCTGGACAGGCTGAAATGCGAGGGCATCATCTCCCCAGTGGAATTCAGCGAGTGTGCCAGCCTGATTGTTCCAGGACTCAAAAGTGATGGCACGGTCAGGATTTGCGGCAATTATAAAGTAACTATTAATTGTTTCTCGCTACAGGACCAATACCCACTACCTAAGGCAGACGACCTATTTGCGACGCTGGCAGGAGGCAAGACATTCGCCAAGCTCGACCTGACTTCGGCCTACATGACGAAGGAGCTAGAGGAGTCTTCGAAGGGCCTCACCTGCATCAACACGCACAAGGGACTGTTCATCTACAACAGATACCCATTTGGAATTCGGTCGGCTGCAGTGATCTTCCAGAGAAACATGGAGAGCCTACTCAAGTCGGTACCACACTCGGTGGTTTTTCAGGACGACATATTGGTCACGGGTTGGGACACCGTCGAGCACCTACAAAACCTGGAGGAGGTCCTCCAGCGACTGCGTGTAGGACTGCGGCTGAAGAGGTCAAAATGCGTCTTCATGGCAGCAGAAGTGGAGTTTTTGGGGAGAAAGATCGCGGTGGATGGCATTCGGCCCACAGGCGCCAAGACAGAGGCTATCAGGAACACGTCCAGGCCACAGAACGTCACGGGAGCTGCGGTCGTTCCTGGGACTCCTCAACTATTTTGGTAACTTCCTACCGGGGTTAAGCACCCTTTTAGAGCCCCTACATGTGTTATTGCGTAAGGTGAGAACTCGGTATGGGGAAAAAAAACAAGTAATTGCTTTTGAGAAAGCCAGAAACATTTTATGCTCCAACAAGTTGCTTGTATTGTATAACCTGTGTAAAAGACTTGTGCTAGCATATGATGCGTCGTTCTACAGAGTCAGGTGTGTATTACAACAAGCTAACGTTGCGGGGAAGTTGCAACCTGTCGCCTCTACCTCCAGGAGCTTGTCTAAGGCCGAGAGGACCTACAGCATGATTGAGAAAGAGGCATTAACGTGTGTGTTCGGGGTAAAGAAAATGCATCAATACCTGTTTGGCCTCAAATTTTCGCTGGAAATCGATCACAAGCCCCTCATATCCCTGTTTGCTGAAAACAAGGGGATAATTACTAATGCCTCAGCCTGCATACAAAGGTGGGCACTCACGCTATCAGCGTATAACTATACCATCCGCCACAGGTCAGGCACTGAAAACTGTGCGGATGCTCTCAGTCGGCTACCATTGCCCACCACGGGGGTGGAAATGGCGCAGCCTGCAAACTTGTTGATGGTGGTGCAGCCCACAGACTTGTTGATGGTCATGGAAGCGTTTGAAAATGATAAATCACCTGTCACGGCCCGCCAGATTAGGACTTGGACCAGCCAAGATCTTCTGCTGTCCCTAGTAAAAAAACTGTGTACTGCATGGGAGCTAGGCCATCATCACTGTTGAAATGCAAGAGCTAATCAAGTCGTTCCAGCGGCGAAAGGACGAGCTGTCCATTCAGGCAGACTGCCTGTTGTGGGGTAACCGCGTAGTGCTACCAAAAAAGGGCAGGGAGACGTTCACCTCGGATCTCCACAGCACACACCCGGTTATAGTAATGATGAAAGCGATAGCCAGATCCCATGTGTGGTGACCCGGTATCGACTCTGACTTAGAGTCCTGTGTACGGCAATGCAGCGTGTGTGCTCAGTTGAGCAATGCGCCCAGAGAGGCACCACTAAGTTTGTGGTCCTGGCCTCCAGACCATGGTCGAGGATCCATGTCGACTATGCGGGCCCGTTTCTCGGTAAAATGTTTCTGGTGGTGGTGGATGCTTTTTCAAAATGGATTGAATGTGAAATAATGTCGGGAAGAACCACACCGCCACCATTGAAAGCCTGAGGGCCATGTTTGCCACCCACGGTCTGCCTGACATACTGGTCAGTGATAACGGGCCATTTTTCACCAATGCCGAATTTAAATAATTCATGACCCGCAATGGGATCAAACATGTCACCTCGGCCCCGTTTAAACCAGCCTCCAATGGGCAAGCAGAGCGGGCAGTACAAACAATCAAACAGAGCTTCAAACGAGTCACAGAAGGCTCACTCCAAACTCGCCTGTCCCAAGTACTGCTCAGCTACCGCACGAGACCTCACTCACTCACAGAGGTGCCCCCAGCTGAACTATTCATGAAAAGACTCTTGCTGGTTCACCCCAACCTGCACGATCAGGTAGAGAGCAGGCGGTAGCAACAAAATGTAAACGACGATCGCGCCACTGTGTCACGGGAAATTGATCTGAATGACCCTGTGTATGTGCTAAACTATGGGCATGGTCTCAAGTGGATCGTGGGCACGGTGATAGCTAAAGAAGGGAGTAGGGTGTTTGTAGTCAAACTAGACAATGGACAAATTTGCAGAAAGCACCTGGACCAAACGAGGCTGCGGTTCACAGACTGCCCTGAACAACCCACAGCAGACACCACCTTTTTCAAGCCCACAACACACACCCAAGGGATCAATGACAGCACCATGGACCAGGAAATCGAACCCATCACGCCCAACAACCCAGCAAGGCCAGGCTCACTCAGCAGCCCTGCAGGGCCGACAACACGCCAGCCCAGCGAAGGCACAGCCAACACACCAGAACAGACATTTCTACCGAGGCGGTTCACCAGTGAAAGAAAGGCTCCCGACTGCCTCACCTTGTAAATAGTTTTCACTTTGACCTTGTGGGGGTAGTGATGTTGTGTATCTGTAAAGCATACACTCCCATATTCCATCACCAGGGAGCACATCCTCTGAAGTCCCAAGGGATCCCAGCATCCCTTGGGAGCATGGTCTATAAGCCTGTTCCTCACTCTGGAGTGTCTTATTAAAGACTGAGGTCATTGTTACTTTAATCTCCCTGTGTGCAGTCTCATGTGTGTTAGGAACACAATACGGGCAATAAAGGTACTGCTGTTACCATGGGCGACTTTAATCTACATATTGATTGGGCTAACCAAACTGGTAGCAATGCGGTGGAGGAGGATTTACTGGACTGTATTAGGGATGGTTTTCTGGACCTATATGTCGAGGAACCAACTCGAGGGCTGGCCTTCCTAGACTGGGTGATGTGTAATGAGAAAGGACTAATTAGCAACCTTGTTGTGCGAGGCCTCTTGGGGAAGAGTGACCATAATACGGTAGAATTCTTTATTAAGATGGAGAGTGACACGGTTATTTCAGAGACTAGGGTCCTGAACTTAAGGAAAGGTAACTTCGATGACATGTGTCGTGAATTGGCTAGAGTAGACTGGCGAGTGATATTTAAAGGGTTGACGTCAGATAGGCAATGGCAAACATTTAAAGATCACATGGATGAACTTCAACAATTGTACATCCCTGTCTGGAGTAAAAATAAAACGGGGAAGGTGGCTCAACCGTGGCTAACAAGGGAAATTAAGGATAGTGTTAAATCCAAGGAAGAGGCATATAAATTGGCCAGAAAAAGCAGCAAACCTGAGGACTAGGAAAATTTTGTAATACAGCAGAGGAGGACAAAGGGTTTAATTAGGAGGGGGGAAATAGAGTATGAGAGGAAGCTTGCTGGGAACATAAAAACTGACTGCAAAAGCTTCTATAGATATGTGAAGAGAAAAAGATTAGTGAAAACAAATGTAGGTCCCTTGCAGTCAGATTCAGGTGAATTTATAATGGGGAACAAAGAAATGGCGGACCAGTTCAACAAATACTTTAGTCTGTCTTCACGAAGGAAGACACAAATAACCTTCCATAAATACTAGGGGACCGAGGGGCTAGTGAGAAGGAGGAACTGAAGGAAATCCTTATTAGACGGGAAATTGTGTTTGCGAAATTGATGGGATTGAAGGCCGATAAATCTCCGGGCCTGATAGTCTGCATCCCAGAGTACTTAAGGAAGTAGCCCTTGAAATAGTGGATGCATTGGTGATCATTTTCCAACAGTCTATCGACTCTGGATTGGTTCCTATGGACTGGAGGGTAGCTAATGTAACATCACTTTTTAAGAAAGGAGGGAGCGAGAAAACGGGTAAGTATAGACTGGTTAGCCTGACATCAGTAGTTGGGGAAATGTTGGAATCAATTATTAAAGATGAAATAGCAGCATATTTGGAAAGCAGTGACGGGATCAGTCCAAGTCAGCATGGATTTATGAAAGAGAAATCCTGCTTGACAAATCTTCTAGAATTTTTTTTCGGATGTAACTGGTAGAGTGGACAAGGGAGAACCAGTGGATGTGGTGTATTTGGACTTTCAAAAGGCTTTTGACAAGGTCCCACACAAGAGATTGATGTGCAAAATTAAAGCACATGGTATTGGGCGTAATGTACTGACGTGAATAGAGAACTGGTTGGCAGACAGGAAGCAGAGAGTCGGGATAAACGGGTCCTTTTCAGAATGGCAGGCAGTGACTAGTGGAGTGCTGCAGGGCTCAGTGCTGGGACCCCAGCTATTTACAATATACATTAATTATTTGGGCCAGGGAATTGAGTGTAATAACTCCAAGTTTGCAGATGACACTAAGCTGGGTGGCGGTGTGAGCTGTGAGGAAGATGCTAAGAGGCTGCAGGGTGACTTGGACAGGTTAGGTGAGTGGGCAAACGCGTGGCAGATGCAGTATAATGTGGATAAATGTGAGGTTATCCACTTTGGTGGCAAAAACACGAAGGCAGAATATTATCTGAATTTCAGCAAATTAGGAAAAGGAGAGGTGCAGCGAGATCTGGGTGTCATGGTACATCAGTCATTGAAAGTTGGCATGCAGCTTCAGCAGGCGGTAAAGAAGGCAGATGGTATGTTGGCCTTCATAGCTAGGGGATATGAGTGTAGGAGCAGGGAGCCTTGGTGAGGCCTCACTTGGAATATTGTGTTCAGTTTTGGTCTCCTAATCTGAGGAAGGACATTCTTGTTATTGAGGAAGTGTAGCGAAGGTTCACCAGACTGATTCCCGGGATGGCAGGACTGACACATGAGGAGAGACTGGATCGACTGGGCCTGTATTCACTGGAGTTTAGAAGGATAAGAGGGGATCTCACAGAAACATATAAAATTCTGATGGGACTAGACAGGTTAGATGCGGGAAGAATGTTCTCGATGTTGGGGAAGTCCAGAACCAGGGGACATAGTCTAAGGATAAGGGTTAAGACATTTAGCACTGAGATGAGGAGAAACTTCTTCACACAGAGAGTTGTTAACCTGTGGAATTCCCTACCGCGGAGAGTTGTTGATGCCAGATCATTGGATATATTCAAGAGGGAGTTAGATATGGCCCTTATGGCTAAAGGGATCAAGAGTTATGGAGAGAAAGCAAGAAAGGGGTACTGAGGTGAATGATCAGCCATGATCTTACTGAATGGTGGTGCAGGCTCGAAGGGCCAAATTGCCTACTCCTGCACCTATTTTCTATGTTTCTATTTTCTATGTTTAAACTGGTGCCCTCCTCCCCAGACGTCTTCGGCTTCTCCTCATCCTCGAGCCGACAAGGCTAACGTCCCTTCTTCTAGCGACACCACCTGGCAATAGCATGCAGCATGATATGCTGGCGAACTAGTAATGCCCCCATTAAATTCTCTCACTGACACTGTAAGGAAACTGTAATGGTAGATAAAACTGCCGCTTTCAAGTCAGAGCTTCACGCAGTGTGCTGTGCGCAACCGTTGCATTCAATGTTACCTGCGATGTCTGATCCTCCTCTCTCCATTTAAATGTTTCCTGGGGCGGGCGTATAATGAGGCATTCGGGACGAATTTTTCATCTGGGGCACAAGCGGAGCATTGCACGACAGTTCACGCCATGATTTCAGTGGAAATTACCGGCTTTTGCGCCACCACAATTTGCTGGCCAGGTGGCAAAAGCTGTACGCCCATTGTAACACCTAGAACCACCCTTTACCGCCCCTCCGGGGCGCTAATTAAGGCACAAGCGAGCCGAAAATCCAGCCCAAAAAATATAAAATAACCACTATATTGGCGGGAAAATTGCAGTCGGAGGCTTCTTTCGTACGAACGCATCCGACCTAAAAAAACATCTACGAAACTACGTGTTGGTCCTGGTGAAATGTAGGATTCCGGTCTGAGGCCTTCATTCGCTGCACTGCGTATGGGGATCTCTCTTCCACACACGGATGTCTATGTTGCGTGGACCACCAATCACTGTGCAGTATTCTCATTGACAATAATGGGAACTCCGTTTGTACGAGTTCCCATACTATCAATGAGAATAACCCCTAAAACATGAAACACAGCACAATAAATTAAAAAGAACACCTCACATATTTGAAATTAATTGAAATTACATGTAATTAAATATTTTAGAAGAAAAAAATATTTGGGGGTTAAAAATAAACTTACCTTAATGGGCAGGGATTTTAACATAACAATGAATGATTAAATGTAATTTTTCTATGTTTTAAAAGTGTTACGCTGGTAAAAGTAAGCAAAAGTAAGCCTGCTTTTACCAGGCGTAAACGTTTGTAGAACAGTCACTGGGTATGAGTTGGGCAAATAGCCCAATCTCTGCTGCGTGGATGTCCTTCCTGCGGGGATGCGTAGGATTTGTCTGAAGAAATTTTGACAGATTAGAAAAGCAGGTTTTTGGTGCAAGTGCATCGCGCCCCGAGAACTGGCTTTTGCGAGGCTTCGCTGGGTCTGTGCGCACTTCGTACGCACCCAGCGAGGCCACATTTTTCGTCCCATTGTGCAATTTTCATTGCTGTATCCTGCCAAATTAGTAAATCTAGCTGAAAGCCATTCTTCTGGCCCCTGCTACCACTTCCAGAAATCTTCTGGAAGTGATGATGAACATATTCAAATTAAATGTTAATAATGGAAAAAAACCATCTGACATATTTTTACCCATTCATCATCATCATAAGCAGTCCCTCAACATCAAGGAAGACTTGCTTCCACTCTAAAAGTGAGTTCTCAGGTGACTGTACAGTCCAATACAGGAATTACAGTCTCTGTCACAGGTGGAGCAGACAGTGGTTGAAGGAAAGGGTGGGTGGGGAGTCTGGTTTACCGCACGCTCATTCCACACTCTGTGCTTGTTTTCTGCATGCTCTTGGCGACGAGACTCGAGGTGCTCAGCGCCCTCCCGGATGCTCTTCCTCCACTTAGGGCAGTCTTTGGCCAGGGACTCCCAGGTGTCGGTGGGGGTGTTGCACTTTATCAAGACCACAGACCCAATCCACGTTTTCTTATTAATACTGTAGTGATGCTCGGCATCAGGAGGATCATTGAGTTCCTGCCATTCAGCATTGCTAAGTTGCTGAATGGGGGTTAAAAGTTAAAGGGCTAGATTGCCTCTTACAATCAAAGAGCGATCAATCGTACTTGGCAAAATGGGGAAATTTTGAAAAAAATTCAGTTTGATTTCTTTAACTGGCGCCTTTAACTGACTCAACACATCTTTTACTGTGGTAATCTGTGGCAAATGCTGCTGCACGCCAATCGAGATGGGCAACCCAGCAGGAACAGACATGCTGCTGGGAGCCCACCACAGAAATTACAATGAGCCTGACAACAAAAACAACTTACAGCACCTTTATAGTAGTAAAACGTCCCAAGACGCTTCACAAGAGTGTTATTGAACAAAATTTGACACTGAGCCACACAAGGAAATATTAGGATAGGTGACCAAAAGCTTGGTCAAAGAGGTAGGTTTAAAAAGGTATCTTAAAGGAGGGGAAAGAGATGAAGAGGTTGATAGGTTTAGTGAGGGAATTTTAGAGCTGGGGCCTAGACAACTGAAGGCACGGCCTCCAATGGTGCAACGATGGATATGGGGGATGTGCAAAAGGCCAGAATTGGAGGAGCGCAGAGATCTCGGACGGTTGTAGGGCTGGAGGAGATTACAGAGATAGGGAGGGATGAGGCCATGGAAGGATTTGAAAACAAGGATGAGAATTTTAAAATTGAGCAGCTGCCGAACCAGGAGCCAATGAAAGTTAGCAAGCACAGGGCTGAAGGGTGAACGGGACTTGGTGCGAGTTAGGATACGGGCAGCAGACTTTTGGATGAGCTCAAGTTTACAGAGGGTGCAAGGTGGGCGGCCAGGCAGCAGGGCACTGGACTAGTCGAGTCACGTGGTAACAAAGGCATGGATGAGGGTTTTCGCAGCAGATAGGCTGAGGCAGGAGTGGAGATGCAGGGCGATGTTACACAGGTGGAAGTAGGCAGTCATGATGATGGAGAGGATATTGGGTCATAAGCTCAGCTCAAGGTCAAATAGGACACCCTGTTTGCGAACAATCTGGTTGAACCTCAGATAGTGGACAGGAAGAGTATTGATGTCTGTGGCTAGGAAACGGAGTTTGTGGTGGGGACCAAAGACAATGGGGGTAAATTTAACCCCCAAGGCGGGCAGAGGGAGGTAGGTGGGGGCAGGGGATAACAATTTTAAAATTAGCAACCTGACCCCAACTACGTTCACTTCCAGTTTACTGGAGGCAGGTTGTGGGGGGGGGGGGGGGCAGACAACCAATCCACTCTTTGGTGGCGGGGCAGTCACTCATAATTTAAGGAGGCTGTGTGCCCCCAATTTAACTTAACTTTCAGTTTCAACGCACGCAGGCTGGGCTTCCTGGGCCTCAGGAAACTCGGCAGCTGAAGGGAGGAGCGAAGGGCTGGATCCATCAGGTAAGTTCCTTTACAGCACTGCCTGTGGGCCAGGAGGAACAGGAGAGCCTGCCCCCAATCCACCAAGCCTAGCTCCTTGCGATCGGACCCCCACAATTGGCCAACTCTGTGAGCGGTTGTGCCCCCGTTCAGTCATTTGATTCCACCCCACAATGTTCGACTCCCACACAGCCCCACCCTCACGATGTCCGACTCCCCTCCCCCCACGATGTCCGACTCCCCCTGCGATGTCCAACTTCCCCCCATGATATCTGACTCCCCTGCATGTCAGACGTAGCCCTGCTCTGGCTGCTTTCCCGCCCGACTGCCAGACGGACTCCCAATCTGGCTCGCTGCGGCTGGAAAACTTGTTGAAAGAATTGAAAATATGTCCTGCTGTTGCCAGAACCTGTGGGAAACCCGTGCTTCCTGGTTTTCTGGCTGCAAAGTATCCCCTTCCCCACTCCCTTCCCACCTTGCAGTTATTATCGGGGCCAATGGTTTCGGTCTTCCCAATATTTAACCCTTTTCTTCTTTGCACTGCACCCAGATGATGCCTCACAAGAAAATAAACCTATACAGCCATAAACCTATTCAACCATAGCAATACATTTACAAGATTGGTTTTCATACAAAGCATCAAAAGGGCTCAATATACCTGATCAGATAATATTCTATTGGATAGAAAATAACAGACACTGAGTTCCAGGATTATAAATAACTGTGCTTGCCATCATCATCATCACAACAGTACTGTGTACATACCTGACAGACTCTGGAGCCCCAATTTTAATCTCCTGCATCTGACAAGAATGGGGCAGATTGCAGTTGGGGTCTGCCACCAGTTTGGGAAATGTCAGAAGCGCTTGCCGCAGGCAGACCACAGCCTCATTAACATGTAAAAGTCAGCGTCCCATGGTGCAATTAGGACCCTGATGCGATTTTAACGACGGATCGCGCCAGTGACTCTGAATACCGGAGGCTGATGATAAACAAGAGCAGGGCCAGTGTAGAGCAGGAGTAAGAATGTAATACAAGTCTATGTTTTTTCTTCAAATAATCATCTGTCTGAAACAACTTTGCTGTTTCTTCTGCTCTTTCCACAGTACAGAGTGCCTGCAACCACTTAAACTCAGCATGGCAGCAATATTTTTTATCTGAGTAAAGGAAATGTGATGTCTGGACAAGTACAGTCCATCAGAAATGGGTCTTATTTCACTTCAGTTATATTTTTACAACATGTTTAATACAATGTTGTGGAGTGTGTTAAAGGGGCCGGGAATTCAGGTTGCAAAGTCATGGGTTTGGATGTTACCACAATAAGAAAAACAGCATGAAGGCCATGAAATACATGCTGATTAGCATTAAGCAACTGTGTGTACTGTCACATTGCCTTAAACTTAAAAGGGTTTGTTTTGACAGCTTCACAGTGATACACATGCAGAGAGAAATTCTGTTGCTGTCTAAGGGATATATTAACATTTCATAGGAAGAGAGAAATGTGTAAAGTGAGCTAACAACATGCTCTCTGCCATATAACTTTTTAAAGCTGCTGAGCATACATTCTGTAGGACACCAGTTCGCTGACTTATTGGATTCTGTAAACTATTATACATTACATTCAGGTCTTTAGAGGGCATTCATCCTGCAATACTCTACTGTCTCCCTAATAATCAACCCTCCCGGGAACATGGCACGATGGCTGCTGGGCGTCAAGGGATTCTCCCCACATATGTGGCTCATGAAGCCCCTCTGAAACCCCACCACACCTGAACAACACAGGTATAATCATAGTCAGGAGGCCATTGGGATCATTATTGAGCACACCATTGGGGGGATGGTGAACCTTCAGGTGTGTTGACAGGTTTTGGGGCTCTTTTCAATATGCCCCATCAAGTCTTTCCCACATCATTGTAGTATTCTGCATACTGCACACGCTCGCCACACAGAAAGGCTTGCATTTGGAAGGGGCACAGCAGCAGCAATCATCCTCATCAGATGAGTAAGACCAAGCAGAAGGCGAGGAAGCAGTTCTTGGTGGAGAGCCACCTCAACAACTTGCAGCAAGGGATGTGAGGGATCAGCTAATTGCTCAACGATTACGGTAACTTACTCATTCCTTTGCCTTTACAAATGTCTGCATTAACAGTCCTTGTTACAGCCTTCACCACTTCTTTCATGCTGCATTAACGAGCAATCAACCATTCAAACAACAAATATATCAATGACGTTCTGACAATGCAGACTCAGAAGCTGCTATTAAACCATAGTGCAGACCACAAGTGCCAAATATGATAAAGTGATTAATTTAATGGCAAACATAATAATTGCTTTTCACTTATTTCACACCCAAGTGATCAACCCATATTGGTTTTCTTACTCTGGAATCCTCATTCTCGAGTCCCACCTCGAATTTCTCACCAAGGTATCCTCACTCCTTTCTTCTCTCGGCATCTGCACTGAACGACTCCTCATCCTCAGTGATTTCAACCTGCATCTCAATTCACCAGGCCCTCTCTCCTCTGAGTTCACTGCCCTGCAGTCCTCCCTTAAAACTCTCTCTCCTTATAAACTCTCCTACCCATATTCACATCCACCCCCTCGATCTTGCCATCTCATGTGGTCTATCTATTTTAGTTAGCAGTTTAGTGGGAATATGGACAGAGAGCAAGAGGTGGGTCTCGTGGACTGCATGAGCTCAGAGAGGGCATGAGGGGATAGGAGAGAAACCAGAGAAAGGTGTGGGTTCAGGGCGAGGGCAGGGGAGAATCTTTGGGCAAAGCTTGGCTCAGTGGTCAAGGGGAAGGAAAGGTTGCAACAGAGACAGCTGAATGGATGGTCGTAATCTTAGTGACAAAGAAGACCATGAGCTCCTCGCACTTGTTGTTTAAGGCGAGGGTGAAGGGGACCTGGGAGAGGGGTTTAAGGGTCTCTGCAAAGCTGGTGGAAAGCTACTGTTTCTCATGTTGGGACCCCTGAGATGCTCATGACTGGTGACTTCTGGATGCTCCATCTTGTTTCTGACTGCTGCTACAGGGACAGTTTTGTCCAGCTCACTAGTTGGCACCATGGCGGGTATTGGTTGAGTGGTTGGCAAGGGAGCAGATGCACTGACATCCTGTGAAATGACAACACATACCAATCCCATAGCACCAGTGTCACTCCCGTGGGCCTGGGATCATGATTTTCACTGATCTGCATGAGAGCAAACTGTGGATGATGTGTGACTCCTTCAAAGCCTCCATCTATTTGCTCCACCAATCTCTCCAAGATGGAGCCCTGAGTCTTTAGGGCAGCCATTTGAGCTTCCACTGAAGCTGCAAATGCTGGTGCCATTGATTCCTGTTTGAGGGCTCAGCTGTAGCGTCCCTGGAGGTGACCACACCTTCCAGTGTAGAATGCATAGTGCTGATGCCATGCGTGATGACATGATACAGGTTGGAAACTGTAATATATGTGGGTAGAAAAATGAAGGACAGAGACAGAATGAGTTGCTATTAAATGTGCTTGCTTTATTAGGCCAGAGCGAACTGAGAATGCTCATACTAAACTACGTGATATTACCTTACAGAAATGGATGGACTACAACAATTGTACATCCCTGTCTGGTGTAAAAATAAAAAAGGGAAGGTGGCTCAACTGTGGCTATCAAGGGAAGTCAGGGATAGTATTAAAGCAAAGGAAGTGACATACAAATTGGCCAGAAATAGCAGCGAACCCAGGGACTGGGAGAAATTTAGAACTCAGCAGAGGAGGACAAAGGGTTCGATTAGGGCAGGGAAAATAGAGTACGAGAGAAAGCTTGCAGGGAACATTAAGACGGACTGCAAAAGCTTCTATAGATATGTAAAGAGAAAAAGGTTAGTAAAGACAAACGTAGGGCCCCTGCAGTCAGAATCAGGGGAAGTCATAACGGGGAACAAAGAAATGGCAGACCAATTGAACAAGCACTTTGGTTCGGTATTCACTGAGAAGGACACAAACAATCTTCCGGATATAAAAGGGGTCAGAGGGTCTAGTAAGGAGGAGGAACTGAGGGAAATCCTTATTAGTCGGGAAATTGTGTTGGGGAAATTGATGGGATTGAAGGCCGATAAATCCCCAGGGCCTGATGGACTGCATCCCAGAGTACTTAAGGAGGTGGCCTTGGAAATAGCGGATGCATTGACAGTCATTTTTCAACATTCCATAGACTCTGGATCAGTTCCTATGGAGTGGAGGGTAGCCAATGTAACCCCAATTTTTAAAAAAGGAGGGAGAGAGAAAACGGAATTATAGACCTGTCAGCCTGACATCAGTAGTGGATAAAATGATGGAATCAATTATTAAGGATGTCATAGCAGCGCATTTGGAAAGAGGTGACATGATAGGTCCAAGTCAGCATGGATTTGTGAAAGGGAAATCATGCTTGACAAATCTTCTGGAATTTTTTGAGGATGTTTCCAGTAGAGTGGACAAGGGAGAACCAGTTGATATGGTGTATTTGGACTTTCAGAAGAGTTTCGACAAGGTCCCACACAAGAGATTAATGTGCAAAGTTGAAGCACATGGGATTGGGGGTAGTGTGTTGACGTGGATTGAGAACTGGTTGTCAGACAGGAAGCAAAGAGTAGGAGTAAATGGGTACTTTTCAGAATGGCAGGCAGTGACTAGTGGGGTACCGCAAGGTTCTGCGCTGGGGCCCCAGCTGTTTACATTGTACATTAATGATTTAGATGAGGGGATTAAATGTAGTATCTCCAAATTTGCGGATGACACTAAGTTGGGTGGCAGTGTGAGCTGTGAGGTGGATGCTATGAGGCTGCAGAGTGACTTGGATAGGTTGGGTGAGTGGGCAAATGCATGGCAGATGAAGTATAATGTGGATAAATGTGAGATTATCCACTTTGGTGGTAAAAACAGAGAGACAGACTATTATCTGAATGGTGACAGATTAGGAAAAGGGGAGGTGCAACGAGACCTGGGTGTCATTGTACATCAGTCATTAAAGATTGGCATGCAGATACAGCAGGCGGTTAAGAAAGCAAATGGAATGTTGGCCTTCATAGCGAGGGGATTTGAGTACAGGGGCAGGGAGGTGTTACTACAGTTGTACAGGGCCTTGGTGAGGCCACACCTGGAGTATTGTGTACAGTTTTGGTCTCCTAACTTGAGGAAGGACATTCTTGCTATTGAGGGAGTGCAGCGAAGGTTCACCAGACTGATTCCCGGGATGACGGGACTGACATATCAAGAAAGACTGGATCAACTGGGCTTGTATTCACTGAAGTTCAGAAGAATGAGAGGGGATCTTATAGAAACGTTTAAAATTCTGACGGGTTTGGAGAGGTTAGATGCAGAAAGAACGTTCCCAATGTTGGGGAAGTCCAGAACCAGGGGTCACAGCCTAAGGATAAGGGGTAAGCCATTTAGGACCGAGATGATGAGAAACTTCTTCACCCAGAGAGTGGTGAACCTGTGGAATTCTCTACCACAGAAAGTTGTTAAGGCCAATTCACTAAATATATTCAAAAAGGAGTTAGATGTTGTCCTTACTACTAGGGGATCATGGGTATGGCGAGAAAGCAGGAATGGGGTACTGAAGTTGCATGTTCAGCCATGAACTCATTGAATGGTGGTGCAGGCTCGAAGGGCCGAATGGCCTACTCCTGCACCTATTTTCTATGTTTCTATGCCTCCTCTAGACTTCATCCATAGTGTGGAAACTCCTTGACAGGCCTTTTAATACCTGATACAACTGCTTCTGTGAGGCCAGCAATCTTCTTTTAATGGCAGTTTCCCTGAAATCCTTTACACTGTCTTCCTCAGCAGGGCTGGGAGAGGACCTTGCCATCTGCTGAGCGCTCTTCCGGGTTGTCCCTGCCGCCAGCACCTGCTGCTCGGGTTCAATGATTCACCAAGTGTAGATCCCTCGATCTTACTCTCCAACCCAACCGAGGTGTCAGTCTCTGTGCTGGTGCTTGAGATGAATGAAGCATGTGCTGTTGCACCCTGAGGAAGACTGTCATTTTCCAAAGTGTCTTCTTCCAGAGCTTTCTTCTGCTGAGAAGGACCCAGCAGAAAGTGAAAAGGGACAAGAGTTAGGACGGCACAGAGAAGCTGGACATGAGGAGTTAGCAGTCTTGAAAATGTAACTTGAAGCCGTAAAGCTTGCTGCATATTTGCTGAGGTGAATGAAGGGTTACAAGTAAAAAGCAGACGCCCTGCTCAGATACGACGCTCGTCTCGCCTTCTCTGATACTCATGGGTCAGCCTGGCCTAGCAATCCCAAAGGCTTCCTGCTCTGCCTGGATGTGGGTGATGAAGCTGCTCCTCTACCCATCTTGATCCCTTCCCTCATAATATGCGCTGTCTTGTTCTGCAGAAAGAGAAGGTGAGAGTTGGTGAGTGGCTGTTAAAAATTAAGTGGAAATGTGTGGGGCTTGGGCATATTGTGCATGTGTTGAGAGGTGGAGAAGAAGCAAGATAGAATGAGGGTGGGAAGGGGAAGAATGTAAAGCCGAGGGCGGGGAATGTGAATTGAGGAAAAAGTGCTAGGAGGTGTCGGTGGTTATGTGACTGATAATATTGGAGAAGAGAATGGTGTTAGTGTGCGATGTGAAGAGAGGAAAGGCGAGTGTGTTTAGAATGAGAAAGAGGCGTTGCAGTGCACCTTTGTGGTTGTATGTTGAAACCTGTAATGGAGAGGAGAGAATTGTTGAGAGTGGTGGGGCAGGGGGTGACAGGAGTAACTGGAGTGTTATCAGGTGTTGTCGAGACAGCTGGAGAGATAAAGAGCAATACTCACCTTTGCTACTCGTGCAAGGTCATTGGACCTTCTTTTATATTGAAGCTATGTCCTGGGGGTGATGTAGGCGCCTGTCAACCACCTCTGCCTAGGCCTGCACAACTGTGGTCCTAGGGATGCTCCCATGGCTATTGGAGAACGTTACCTCCCTTCTTGCCCTGAACTTTTCCATCAGGACCTCCAGTGAGACTTCAGAAAAGCCGGGAGAAGTCCTTCTACTCATTTCAGTAGTCAAGCTATCTTGCATGAAGTGGGAGCAACCATTTTAAATATTCCTCGGGAGTTGTGCCTGAAATTGTGTGCAGTAGGTAGGCAGGCAGCCCAATTCCTGACATGGTCATCATATGGCAGTCTATTACCCAAATTGAGTTTAGGTTCAAGAGGTAAAATGGCCAGGCCTCTCGTTGGTGTGGATATGCCAGTTTGCTCCTCACCCCACCCACTGCATGTCGCACTTGCGTCCCCTGTTAAAATCACTAGTTAAAAGCCAAAGGATATCTCTCTGTCACATCCTTTGGCTAAATTAACTCAATTTAACCATACTTGAAAAATATTCATGATTTCCTGTGCAGGGATTCAATGTGTATTCCAAGCCATTGGCCTCCAGGCAGTCTGGTGCTCCTGTATTATTTTCACTAGATGGCAGCATAGGTGAAGATACATTTTATTAAAGACACCAAGGCAGAGGGCTATGAGACTTTGAGGTGGATCTTGACTTTGTGCGATAGTGTTACGTGGATAACAACAAGTCAGCAGCCTGTTTTACATCTCTCCTGATTTTTATTTCCATTGAAGTCAAGGTTTTGCAGCTGTGGCTCAGTGGGTAGCACCCTCACCTCTGAATCAGAAGGTTGTGGGTTCAAGTCCCACTCCAGGAACTTGAGCACATTAAAAAATCTCGGTTGACACTCCCTGCGGTGCTGAGGGAGTGCTGCAATGTCGGAGTTTCTGTCTTTCAGATGAGACATTAAACTGAGGCCCTGACTGCTCTCCCAGATCAACAAAAACGATCCCAGGCACTATTTTGAAGAAGAGCAGGGGAGTTATCCCCAGTGTCCTGACCAATATTTATCCCTCAACCAACATAATAAAAACAGATTATCTGGTCATTATCACATTGCTGTTTACGTGACCTTGCTGTGTGCAAATTGGTTGCCGCGTTTCCCACATTACAACAGTGACTACAGTCCAAAAGTACTTCATTGGCTGTAAAGCGCTTTAAGACGCCTGGTGGTCGTGAAAGGCGCTATTTAAATGCAAGTCTTTCTTTCTTTCTTCTTGCTTTTGCATTTGCTGGTTTTGTTCAGTACTCTTATCACTTTTGCATTTTTCTTGCCAGTGCTTTCCTTCCTTTTCTTGGTTCTTGCTGCCATTTAAATTTCTACATTCAATCTGGTGAGGATGGTCATTTCATTGCAGGTTCCCTCAGCACTGCATGATTTCGATGAGGAAGAGAAATTCATGAGGGGCCAACAAAAGCAGGTGTAATGACACCTGAGGCATTTTGTCCACAACCATCCCTACCAAAAGACTGGTGCTTATAGGCAGGTCATCGTGTACACGACATACTAATGTTAACCTGTCTCCATTTTACAAGAAAGGCTGTCATAGTGTTGCATTATCTATTGCATGATGACAATATTGAGAACAGAATTGGCTCTTCCTGTAGAAGTGAGGGTTTACTGCAGTGTTCCAAATTTCAGATCAGCCTTAGATGTTTTCTTGGGTTCAATGGCTCTGTTCACTCCTGTACGTGGTCCATTTGCCTTACACATTCAGGAGTGCATCTATTCTGGCCAATATCTAATCATACGATTATGTAACAATAGTTACCCCTTGTGAAGTGAACTGGATATTGTGTCTTTCACATGTGCTCTCACGTACGCTTCTCCGATCTTTCAATATGTGGAGCGAAAACACAATGGGCTAGAAATTTGGCAGGTTTGCGGCCGTTTTTACGCCATAGCGAAGCGGAAAAAGTAATTTTTCTGGCGCTAAATGAGTCGCACAAAATTTAGCACCTGGACAGAAAATTTGGCAGCGGTTTTGTGACGGCGCTAAAAATTATCGACCACCCTTTTTTTTTAGCCGTTTTCATGACATCAATTGGCGTGTAGCGTGCGCTATCGCCGTGGGCGGAAAATTCGTTGATATCGTCATTTTTACCACCCGCCCAAAAACACGATCGAAAAAATCAAGTCTAGGACCCAGGGGGCAGGCGGCACTAACAACACCATCTTGAAAAACAGAGCAGAAGTTCATTGCATAAAAGGATTTGGAGGAAGACTGCGTTTTACACAGTGAGTTTATGTGAGTTTATAGTTCCTTTTAAGGTTATTTAAGGGCATTTAAAAGAATGGGGGCTATACTATCTCTACCATTAGCCCTGACTACTTTTTCAATGCAGCATCGAGCTAGAAGAAAGCTTATTCAAGAACATTTTGAGCTTAATCGAAAAGCCCTCAGACGTATGGGGAGGAGGCCTTACCCCCCACGAGTTTACAGGGAACAGTGTTCATACCTGCGCCTGTCTGAGGCACAGTACGTTTGAAGGCTGCGCTTCTGAAAAGGGGTGGTCACAGAGATATGCCAGCTCATAAAGGCAGACCTACAACCTACCAGCAGCATCAGGACTGCACTGCCCATCAAGGTGAGGGTGACTGCGGCACTTGCCTTCTATGCCTCTGGCTCCTTTCAGGCATCAGCGGGGGACATATGCTCCATCTCGTAGTACGCTACACATCGCTGCATTCGCCAGGTGACTACTGCACTGTATGCACGCAGGATGGATTTTATAAAGTTCCCAATGACCAAGGAGGCACTGAATGAGAGGGCTGTAGGTTTTGGACGAATTGCTGGCTTCCCCAAGATTCAGGGTGTCATTGACACAGGACGCACATCGCCCTGTGAGCACCTTTAGAGGATCCAGAGGTTTACTGAAACCGAAAGGGATTCCAGTCCATGAACATACAGATCGTCTGCGACCATATTCAGTGCATCATGGCAATAAATGCCTAATTTCCAGGAAGTATCCGTGAAGCTTTCATCTTGTGCGAGAGCAGTGACTCATACCTGTTCAAGCGTCAGCCACAAGGCCAGAGCTGGATGCTAGGGGACAAAGGTTACGGCCTCGCCACCTGGCTCATGACCCCCCTCCGGAACCTCCAGACAGTAGCCGAACATCGCTACAGTGACAGCCATATAGCTACATGCAACATTGTCAAAAAGGCAATTGGAGTGCTCAAGCAGCGCTTCTGATGCCTGGACCACTCTGGAGGCTTCCTGCAAGACTCCCCTCAGCAGGCCTCTGAGTTCATTGTGGTGCATGCTACGCAACTTAGCCATCATGAGGGGACAGGAATTGGCAATGGGGACTGCAGGACCACCTCAGGAGAGAGGGGAGGAGACGATGAGGAGGCTAAGGAGGAGGACGAGGAGCCTGGTGAGGGACCCATACCACCACCACCACCACCACAGGGGAGGCCTCATGGAGTTTTCGCCTTACATCAGCAGCTCATAATTCAACGCTTTACTTGAACAGTGAAAGGTACATTTCACCATTGCCTGCCCACTCTATCCCACCATGTTGACTGTTCTCCCTCTTATTCTGCAAATCAGACACGACCGAGGAATGGTTAAGGTGAAAAAAAATAATTTATTAAACATACATTTTGAATAAGATTTATTAAACATTTGAAAACTGGAATAAAATTTATTAAACATTATTGTTAATTGTGAAATGTTTAAATCTTTAATAAAGTAACATCACAGAACAGTAACAACAACAACAAAAGAATGAAACAACCCAAGCCCTGCACCAAACGTCTTTTACCTGCAGCCCCTCCTCCCCCTGCCCCGCCCTTCACGTCATGACCGTACCCAAGGTGGTACCAAGATGTTGTGCAGCAACGCGGCCAGAGTCCTGCTGTAAAAGGGGGATAGAGAATGGAGACGCCATGTGTGGATCCCCTGGAGAAGCTCGGGGTAGGGAAGGCCCGGCTTCTGGGTTTCAAGGCTCTTGCTCGGCTTCACCACTCACAGGTGGTGTCAGTCTGGGTGTGACACTGGGGACTGCAGTGCCAAAGGTGGAGACCATCAATTGCGCGAAGGCATTGACAGCCTTGGTGTGCTCGCGGGTCGCAGCGACAATCTGCGATATGCCCTCCCTCATGTCTGCAGATAGTGCTGCAATGCTTGCGGGAGAAATCACCCAAGACCTCCAGGAGCTGTCGGCTGAGCTGGATGCTCTCCCTGGACAATCCCACCATGTCCAGGTGTGTGTCTGCCTGTTTGTCAGCAGACCGGCTTTGCCAACTCACCCTCCGGAGAGATGGCATATGGGATTCAACCCCGGGAGTGCGTTACTGCACGCCACTTGTACCGGAGCCTCGGATGGGCGAAAGCCCGAGAATCTTTCTTCCTCAGAAGAACTAGTGGTTGCAGCAGAGGAGGGGACTCAGATCCATGAGGAAGGACACATAGCACAGGCTCATTTGAAGGACTGGCACTACTCCATTATATGTAGCCCACAGACACCGCATCACTTTGCCTCAACCCTAATCCACGGACTGCATCACGTTGCCCCAACCCTAATCCACAGACTGTATCACATTGCTCCAAACCTCGTCCATAGACACTACATGACATTGCCCCAACCCTAATCCACAGACTGCATCACGTTGCCCCAACCCTAATCCACAGACTGTATCACATTGCTCCAAACCTAGTCCATAGACACTACATGACATTGCCCCACCCCTAATCCACAGACTGCATTACATTGCCCCAACCCTAGTCCATGGACACTACATGACATTGCCCCAACCCAGCCTGGGGATTTTGCAGGACTTACCCTCACTTTCAAACAGGGCTCAGCACCCCTACAAGTAGTTGACCTCTCTGAGGCACCGATCAGAGCTGCCACTCTTTCCTCGATGTCCGTTAATGGCCGTGTCCGGGACGGACTGCCACCTGTGCAGTGCTGCTCTTGGCGGTTGTGTAAAGATGACAATTGGAATGGTTACCAGAGGGCCCTTCTGCTCTTGTGGCACATAGATAGCCATCAAAGCACTTATACCATACTGTGTGCACTTAATACAGTCCTCTGTTTATCTCTCATAGGCAGTCCCTCGAAACAAGGATGACTTGCTTCCACGCCAAAAAAAGATGAGTTCACAGGTGTTTCTATGAAGGACCTGAACTACATACTGAAGGGTGGAAGATGCCTATGCGTGGCTTTTTTTAACGTGTGGTGGCCATTGCACACACGGGCTTGACAGAGCTAGGTTTTGGCCCAGTGGCAAGGATTACCCAAGACGACTGGAGACCAGCTCTGCTGCACGGACCTAGTGCGCACACATATCACAGTGTGGGCTGGCCCGTGCTCCCCTGGCCCCGAACTCACGCCTCCCCTGGGCTCCGATCACGTCCCTCTACAGTCTCTGGCTGCTCTTGCTTTATCTGCCCACACTCCAATCACCGACCTGGACCTTGATGACGTCATTTAATACTGCCGTTGCCCTCCTGCACCAGCATGTGCTGCTCCTCTGTTTAATGGTCTTAGTAGTTGCACGAAGACATCGAAGTGCAGAAACATCTTTTAAGATGTCAAAAAGCAGTCTTAATAATGTGTAACGATCATTCATGGCAAATAAGGTGCAACACTAAGCCTACCTATATCAACATGTGTCAGATTTACAATTTAAGTAATGAAGGAGTGCATCAATAAAAATATGACTTACTCTGACGACTCTGCAATGGACATTGAACCTTTTGCGACATTGCTTGTGATCCCTCCTGATGCCATCCACTGCGGAAACCCCCTCGGACATGCTGGTCCATAGATGCCTTAGAACACCTGGAAGGGGTTTCCTGGCACCCCTCCTATTAGAATCCTCCATCTACTCTGCACAACTGCGACGAGGGCCTCGTTCGCCTCATAATTACATTTCTTGGCTCTCTGCCTGCTGAATTCTCCTTGCATCGTGGCTGCTGTGTGAAAAATAGATGATTCAGCCCTGGATGTACTGCGCATGTGTGGGCGCACCCTGACAGTTGACCAGAATCGTGGGAAGAAGATAAAAATGGGGGAAAAAAAATCAAAAAATAAAATTTGCACATGCGCAAAAGCTCCGTTTTGTTTTTAACATCGCTAATTTCGGCTCCAGCGCACAAATGCTGCTGTGCAATGCCGGATTTAACGCTATCGCTGGTCACCGTTTGGTGGATTTTGCGAGGTCCAGCGATAGCGTTAAATAAAATATTCTTGGTAGTCTGTCGTATCCAACAAAGACGTTGATGGCATGTGTCTTCAAGTGGCTGTATAGGCCAATTCTGGATGCACATAGTCTCTTGCACGTCGGACAAGGGAAGTTCGATGTGCCTGATGCTGACAGTACTGCCACCTGATGTCGTCTATCTCTAGTGTCCTACAGGCGTTGACATTGGCTTTCTTCGAAGGTCTGGCAGGCAGTTCTCGTAAGGGTTCGTCACTGGATTTTATTAGCTGCTGTATTCTCGAGGTCCTTTGGTCGGATGCCACAGTACTGGAGGTTAGCCTTGATGCAATCTTTGTAGCGCTTGCGGGGGTGCCCCTGGTGTCTTTGACCTTCACAGAGCTCGCCGTGAAGAAGCTGATGAGGGATCCTTGACTCATCCATGCGGATGACATGTCCAGCCCACCGGAACTGGGCTCGCATGATCATCACCTCGATGCTAGTTGATTGTGCTCTCTCCAGAACCTCAAAGTTTGACACCTGGTCTTGCCAGCGTATGTGGAGTATAGATCTAAGACTGCGCATATGGAAAGCTTCCAACTTTTTGATGTGATGCCTGTAGGGTGTCCAGGTCTCACATCTATCAAGGAGAGATGAAAGAATGACTGCTCTATACACCAACAGTTTAGTTGACAGTCGGATGTGGTGGTGACTCAACACCTTAGTGCGCAAGCGACCAAGTGCCTGGCTGGCTTTACAGATCCTTGCATCAATCTCCTTGTCCAAGGACCCATCACTTGATATGGTGCTGCCAAGGTACTTGAAGCTGTCCACTGGCTTTAGTTGCATACTGCCGATGAAGTCTGTGGGAGCAGGTGCTGTGGTGCCAGGGGCAGGCTCATAGAGAACCTCAGTTTTACTAAGGCTGATGGTTAGGCCAAACAATTCTGTTGCCTCAGCAAATTTGCTAAGTATGAATTGTAGGTCACTCTCCTTGTGTGCCATAAGGGCGCAGTCATCAGCAAAGAGTGCCTCTAGAATGAGTCGTTTCCGTACGTTGGTCTTTGCAGCAAGGCGGCAGAGGTCGAATAGTGAACCATCTAATTGATATTTCAGGTACATCCCAAACTCCAAGTCTTTTATGGCATAGTTCAAGACACAGCGATAGCGTTAAATAAGTATTACGCTGCGATTATCGCCCCAAAACGGGCAAAATCGCTAAAACCCGAATTTCTAGCCCTTTGAGCCCAGATATGAACTATTAGACTGCTTTATTTTATAGCCAGCTTGTGAAAGTACAGAGTAACATTTAGAATCAAATCTCACCTTCAGTTTCTACCTTCAGTACCCTTCTCATGACAGAAAAGTTAAAAAATACACCACATTTTCCCTTTTAGCAGACTAAATATATTCATATTTCCTGAAAGTCTTTGTCTCTGGAATCTGGCCAGTTGTCTAAGCCAAAGGCCCTCTTTTCTCTGAAAATTGACCTACCTGGACGTTATTACATACTCTCTCAGCAGAAAATCAATTCATAACATGTGAGTCATTATTCTCTTGTTTTCTGTCTCCCAGGAAGTTGGGGTTTGTTTCCTGATATCTCCCCTTGGTAAGAAGTGTTGCCAATCAAGCCAGCTAGTGAGCTCCTCCGCCCCACTCTTCCACTCAATCAATATTCAGATGGCATTTGTCCACAGAAACATCAATATGTATGTTGACAGCCATTAGCCAAGATGCATTTGTTATGCTCATGTTGCCTTCATTTTTGAAAGGAGGAGAGACATTGGGTTGATGACTCTTAGGAGACCAGGGTTAATCACAGCTTCCATGGTTGCTGACCCCAGTGAGAAACCCCTTCTCAGCTGACATCTTCACCTTCAAGAAAAATCCTCCATGTATCTTAAGTGTCTACAAAAGGGCTATATTTGTGCACAACTTAGGTTTGTGCTATGCTGGATGGGCATCAAATGTGTGTAAAAGTAGGCAGCTCGCTTATTTTTACCTTCCTCCTTTGGACATTTTACTATTTTAAAGGCGCTACATAAATGCAAGCTGTTCTTGTTGTAGGAAATATCTTGACATGCACACAGGTATGAGGAATATGCTTGATTGGCTGAAGACAGTCAGAAACTGTGCAATTGGAACTGGTGCTTTTACTGAAGGCGGCATTCAGCCCCAAGTAGGGTTATTTTCCTTTGGTGCACCTTCTAGAGAATGGTCTCCAACTGTTCAGCATCAACGTTTTTCCTACCTGCCTCCACTTTGACATTGTGAACAATTGGTCCACTTTTCTGCTGCCTCTTTATTGGTGAGCTGCAGCCCTTTAAGATCCTCTGCTTTGCCTGATTTTACACTCTGCAGCCAGGCTCTCTGGGAATGTCTTTTACAAAGCGAATACAAACACCACTGTGTCAGAGAATGACTTGGAGGTGGGGCGGGACTTGTGATTTTAATTTATAGCGTCTCCGAAGTCATGATCAAAACTACAGCAAACAGTGTCTCTCAAGTACAGCAGGATTATTTTTCCAGGAAAATGCAGTGAGTGGAAGATAGTTACATTATACAAATGAAGTGTGTAATATCAATCCCAATTCCTTACAGTGCTTCAGGTGTGATTATCCAATCATTTCCATTCTGACCGGGACTTGTGGCGTCACTATATGCAGCCAGTTTTAAATGTACCAATAGCCTATTACAATTTGGAGGAGGTAGGGAACTCATATTGCAAATTTGGATGCTTCCTGAGATGCCAGTACCGTGCAGCCTATTCCAAAGGCCCAGCTGAACACCATTTTTGCCATCCTCACAAAATTGGAGGTACAGTGGATGAAAACATCTCAAAGATTCATTGAATTACTGGGATAATGCTGATCATTCAGTCAGAATCTTACCTGTGATTGCTCGCTAGTTCCTTGGTAGAGTTTAAATGGTGCTGGGAATAATCACCAATCTGTCTCTTTTTGCATGTTGTGCCTTGGCAGGCCTTTTGAGTCCCACTACTCTGTGCATGCATTGCTCAGTTTGTGGTCTATATTGTTTTCTCTGCTGTTATCCATAAACTATTTTATTTCCGTCTTGGCTAGGTGGGTTGTACAAACCAACTTCAACAATGAAGTTTTTAATCATCCTGCTTGTAACTTGCTGATGCTGGCAGGCCGAGCAGATCGCTGTGCAGTCTATCCTTGGTAAACTTAATTCATCAATCTTCTGCTCCTGCTGCAGCCCAATCTGGTGCAATTAATGATATTGTTTTAACCTCAAAATTCAACTAACGTTACAGAAAAATATAATCTGTCATATCTGTGTTCAATCATTTCCATTAAACTTTACAGCTTGACTCTCTTCCTGAACCATCCATTCTCTACTTCTCAGTCTATTTTTACAAGCCTTTTTCACAGCCGGCCGCTTGACCAAGCTTGACTGCACCGTTTGCAGGTTTGGGCCTCCTCAGCATCACTTGGATGAGCTGCCGTGTGCTCAATGAGTGCTGGCGAGCAGCTTGCTACGTCAATGGTGCGGGGCGGGTGGCGGGGGGTGGGGGTGGTGTGGAGCGGGGGGAGGGGGATCTGGTGGATCCATGGAGGAGCCAAGCTAGATATCAGTAGTAACAGGAAGGAAGAAAGTGCACTGGTGCTCCTACTGATCACACAAAATTCCTCCCCCTACTAAGAAATTGCAGGCCGTTTCTGGAATGACCGCCTCTTGCAGCAACTTCTCTGTGGAGCTGAGCCAGCAGGGAAATTTTCAGGTGAAGCAGGCAATAGTGGGTGGGCAACCATGGGGAGACCAGCAGCCGGCAGCCTGATCTGTGTGGGATCAGGAGGAGGCGTAATCATGCACTACCTGACCCCGCAAAAGTCATTTCAAAAGCTTTCCATGAATGTTTTCTGAAAGGCCTCAAGTGGTTCCTTTAAGGACTGCTGTTTTGGGTGCTCTATGTTCAGGTCCACTGGGGAGAGCGAGCGCTGCACATGCCACACCTCGTGGAAGATGAAAATTGCATTGGGGTTCTAAATACATTATAGGGCCATAATTTAAATATATTAATAAGACAGGAGCTCGGTCCGTTTAAATCGAAGCCTACTTAGAAAATCACCTCAGGCAAGCCTTGGGAGGAAAGTCAGTGGCAAGTTTTAAAAAAAACATTTGTCTCACTACTATCCTGTTCACGCTTAAAAATTGGGTGGTAGTTGATACGTCCTTACTATACAGTATAATTGATACATCCTTACTATACAGCACACGAGGCCCATGCTTGAGAGAAGATCAGTCTGTGACCTGTCCTTTATTTCATAGCACTCAAGTGCAGGAAGTGGGTGGAGCTTCCCCTTTTATATCTGAAGGTCTAGGTTAGGAGTGTCTCCCACAAGTTCACCACCTAGTGGTCAGTGTTCTCACAGTGTACAACTTAGGTCAGATTATACATGGGTTACAATGCTGGTTGAATACATGATAGTAGTGAGATGAAAAGCACCCTCTAGTTTTTACAAGTTGCAATCGTTATAATTTACCTCAATTATGTGCGTATAAGGATACAGCATAAGATGAGTACCCAACTAACATTAGAGTTAAACTAACAAAGTTTAGCCAGTTTGATTAGATTAGGTTCTTTGAAAGATGGCAGAATTATCTGCTTAATATGAATGTCAAGCTCAGAATGATAAAACAACTGAGACATGAGACAAGTTTCCACTTGCAGTGTTGGCATGGAGCACCATTTCTGCTTCAAGTCCAGATTTAATTTTAAAGGAAAATACTGCGGATGCTGCAGATTTAATTTTGATGGACTGGGTCATTTTAGCTCAAACTGATCCAAAATTTCAAGTCCATATTTACTAATTCTGTTTGATATCGTATCAATCTGACTGAAAAATGAGGCTCCATTTCTGATGGGGCAAAACAACCTTAAATATAATCAAAGCAGATGCTGGAATCTGAAATAAAAACTCAAAATGCTGGGAATACTCACCAGGTCAGGCAGCATCTGTGGAGAGAGAAACAGAGCTAACGTTTCAGGTCGATGACCTTTTGTCAGAACTGGAAAAAGTTAGAGATAAGTTTTAGGCAAGTGCAGAGGCAGGGAAAGGGGGGAGGGGGAGAAAGAACTAAAGGGAAGGTCTGTGATAGGGTGGAAGGCAGAAGAGATTAAATGATAAAATGGATGACCGTGCAAGACAAAAGAAGATGGTAATGGGACAAGTAAAGAAATAAAAGATGGGTCTAGAGGAGGTGTAAATGGGAATAGCAGAATCATCAGCAACAGCTGCTGTCTGAAAAAATGGGGGCAGAGGTTATAATCTGAAATTGTTGAACTCGATGTTGAGTCCAGAAGGCTGTAAAGTGCCTAATCGAAATATGAGGTGTTGTTCCTCAAGCTTATGTTGAGCTTCATTGGAACAGTGTAGGAGGCCGAGGACAGAGAGGTCAGAGTGGGAATGGGGCGGAGAATTAAAGTGACAGGTGATCAGAAGCTCAGGGTCATCCATCTGCGTTTGTTCTCCCCAATGTAGAGGAAATCGCATCATGAGCAGTGAATACAGTACAGTAAATTGCAAGAAGTACAAGTAATTCACTGTTTCACCTGAAAGGTGTGTTTGGGCCATGGACGGTGAGAAGGGAGGAGGTAAAAGGGCAGGTATTACATCTGCTGCACTTGCACGAGAATGCACGTGGGAAGGGGCGAGGGTGTTGGGGGTGATACCAGGTTGTAGTGGAGGGAACGGTCCCCTTATGAATATAACCAGGGGTCACATACTTTAATGGGTCTTGCACTATTAGGGATAGTTTTTGTTTACTTCTGATTGTAAAAAATTAAAGATAGAAATTACAAAGCAAACCACCTGCTGGCATTTCAGTACAGAACTGAAAGGTTAAACCATTTACCATCTTGGGTGCATAAAAAAGGTCATTGGCACTACTCGAAGAAAAGCAGTGGCATTCTCCCAGGTGTCCTGGCCAATATTTATCCCTCAACCAACATCACTAAAATAGATTATCTGGTCATTTATTTCATTGCTTTCTATGATCCTTTGCTGTGTGCAGTTTTGGCTACTGCATTTTCTATATTACAACAGTGACTACACTTTAAAAGTACTTCATTGGCTATAAAGCACTTTGGGATATCCTGCGTTCATGAAAGGTGCTATATAAATGCAAGTTCTTTCTTTAAATCTTCATCTTTAGTGCTTCCGGCACAGAGCTTTATGCACTAGGCGTGCATATCAGGAATTCAGGCAGCAAGGTCAATGAGTTGTTCAGGGTATTTCTATCCATTAGATGGAAAGATTCCATGCAGGGTGTGCGAATTTGTAAAATTCAGACTATAGAGTTAAAGCACCTATAGAGTTAACATAACCTGTTTGTCCTATAATCATATACTTGATTAACCTTAACAGCTTTACATTCACTAGAAGTATTCACTGAATGATCAATAATTACAACCCAAACCCATTCCCTTTTCTACCTCAGTTAGTGATCACCTTCTCATTTTATGCCCATTGACAAGGTGTTATGTTCCATTGTGAATTGCCTCAAATATATTCACAGCTAAACCATCTGCCATTCTTTAAACCATCGGACTGATTTGCTCATATATCTTTGCAGACATGGCATAATGAGGATATGTTATAATATTGCTTGTAACATCCTCCCCTGTATTATTTATACATGTATAAATATTAGGATCAAAAAGCAGAGTCCTATCAAACCCTCCTAGTCATCACCATCGTCATCATCATCATCATAGGCAGTCCCTCGAATCGAGGATGACTTGCTTCCACGTCAAGAAGTTCACAGGTGTTTCAATGAGGAAGCTAAAATTCCAGGTCCCGAACTACATCCTGAAGGGTGGAAGATGCCTATACGTGGATTTTTTAACGTGTGGTGGCCATTGCACACCAGCCACCACATGGGTTTGACAGAGCTAGGTCTTGGTCCAGTTGCAAGGATTAACCAAGACGACTGAAGACCAGCTCTGCTGCACAGACCTAGTGCGCACACATATCGCAGTGTGGGCTGGCCCGTGCTGCCCCTGAGCCCTCGCCTCTTCTGGGCCCTGAACACATGCCTCTCCTGGGCCCCGATCACATCCCTCTACAATCTCTCACCGCTCCTTCACCCCGATCTTGTCACTCCTTCGCCCCGACCTCGCCGGGGACACAGGAACAGGAGTAGGTCATTCAGCCCCTCGAGCCTGTTCCGCACAGTATCACCCAATCAGTCTGTACCTGGAACTGACAACCTCTGCAAATCTCAATAACCTCGAGGGAATGTTAGGCTAACAGACACACAGCACTAAGTTCGAATTTCAAAGTTTCCATTTCACAAATTGCCAACATTAAAAGTTCTCCTAGTCACTGCCCCCATGAAGAATTTTTTCCATTGGTCATCATCATCTGGTTTCTATTCCAAATTAACGTTCAATCCATTAGTTCATTGAACCTTAATTATCTTGAAAAGCTTTGCATTCCGAACTTTGATAATTGCCTTCTGAAATTGCAAATAAAGTATATCCACTGTTTGTTTAACCCCTTAAATAATTTCAGTATGCTCAAGGACGTAACAGAAAAACATCTAGAAACTAAAAATATAATAGAGTGGTCAGCACAGATTTCAAAAGGGAATGTCATGCTTGACCAACCTTATTGAATTCTTCAAAGAAGTAACAGAAAGAGTAGACAAGGGCAATTTCAGATGCTGTAATATATTTGGATTTTTGATAAGGTACCACATAGTAGACTCATTGGACAGGTAGCAGAATGGATAACAAGCTGGCTACACAACAGAACACAGAGAGTAGGGGTTAAGGGTGGCTACTCAGACTGGCAAAAGGTGGAAAGTGGTGTCACACAGGGATCGGTGCTGGGACCATTGTTGTTCACAATTTACATAAATGTTTTGGACTCTGAAATCAGAAGTACAATTTCAAAATTTGCGTACGACGCCAAATTGGGAGGTGTAGTTAATATAAAGGAAGAGTGCAACAAAATATAAAAAGACATAAATAAACTTGCAGAATGGGCATGTAATTCGCAAATTAATTTCAATATAGATGTGCGAGTTGGCGGATTTTGGTAGGAAGAATAAGGAGGTCACATACTGCTTGGATAATAAGAGTTTAAATGGGATAGAGGAGCAAAGGAATCTAAGGGTACAAATACATTCATCAGTAAAAGTAGCAACATAGGTTAATAAGACCATAAAAAGCAAACAAAGCACTGGGGTTCATTTCTAGAGGGATAGAATTGAAACATAGAAAATAGAAACATAAAAAATAGGTGCAGGAGTAGGCCATTCAGCACTTCGAGCCTGCACCACCATTCATAGAAACATAGAAACATAGAAAAATAGAAAATAGGTGCAGGAGTAGGCCATTCGGCCCTTCGAGCCTGCACCGCCATTCAATGAGTTCATGGCTGAACATGCAACTTCAGTACCCCATTCCTGCTTTCTCGCCATACCCCTTGATCCCCCTAGTAGTAAGGACTTCATCTAACTCCTTTTTGAATATATTTAGTGAATTGACCTCAACAACTTTCTGTGGTAGATAATTCCACAGGTTCACCACTCTCTGGGTGAAGAGGTTTCTCCTCATCTCGGTCCTAAATGGCTTACCCCTTATCCTTAGACTGTGACCCCTGGTTCTGGACTTCCCCAACAATGGGAACATTCTTCCTGCATCTAACCTGTCTAAACCCGTCAGAATTTTAAATGTTTCTATGAGGTCCCCTTTCATTCTTCTGAACTCCAGTGAATACAAGCCCAGTTGATCCAGTCCAGTCTTTCTTGATAGGTCAGTCCCGCCATCCTGGGAATCAGTCTGGTGAACCTTCGCTGCACTCCTTCAATAGCAATAATGTCCTTCCTCAAGTTAGGAGACCAAAACTGTACACAATACTCCAGGTATGGCCTCACCAAGGCACTGTACAACTGTAGCAACACCTCTCAAATCCCCTCGCTATGAAGGCCAACATGCCATTTGCTTTCTTAACTGCCTGCTGTACCTGCATGCCAACCTTCAATGACTGATGTACCATGACACCCAGGTCTCGTTGCACCTCCCCTTTTCCTAATCTGTCACCATTCAGATAATAGTCTGTCTCTCTGTTTCTACCACCAAAGTGGATAACCTCACATTTACCCACATTATACTTCATCTGCCATGCATTTGCCCATCACCTAGCCTATCCAAGTCACTCTGCAGCCTCATAGCATCCTCCTCGCAGCTCACACTGCCACCCAACTTAGTGTCATCCGCAAATTTGGAGATACTACATTTAATCCCCTCGTCTAAATCATTAATGTACAATGTAAACAGCTGGGGCCCCAGCGCAGAACCTTGCGGTACCCCACTAGTCACTGCCTGCCATTCTGAAAAGTACCCATTTACTCCTACTCTTTGCTTCCTGTCTGACAACCAGTTCTCAATCCACGTCAGCACACTACCCCCAATCCCATGTGCTTCAACTTTGCACATTAATCTCTTGTGTGGGACCTTGTCGAAAGTCTTCTGAAAGTCCAAATACACCACATCAACTGGTTCTCCCTTGTCCACTCTACTGGAAACATCCTCAAAAAATTCCAGAAGATTTGTCAAGCATGATTTCCCTTTCAAAAATCCATGCTGACTTGGACCTATCATGTCACCTCTTTCCAAATGCGCTGCTATGACATCCTTAATAATTGATTCCATCATTTTACCCACTACTGAGGTGAGGCTGACCGGTCTATAATTCCCTGTTTTCTCTCTCCCTCCTTTTTTAAAAAGTGGGGTTACATTGGCTACCCTCCACTCGATAGGAACTGATCCAGAGTCAATAGAATGTTGGAAAATGACTGTCAATGCATCCGCTATTTCCAAGGCCACCTCCTTAAGTACTCTGGGATGCAGTCCATCAGGCCCTGGGGATTTATCGGCCTTCAATCCCATCAATTTCCCCAACACAATTTCCCGACTAATAAGGATTTCCCTCAGTTTCTCCTCCTTACTAGACCCTATGACCCCTTTTATATCCGGAAGATTGTTTGTGTCCTCCTTAGTGAATACCGAACCAAAGTACTTGTTCAATTGGTCTGCCATTTCTTTGTTCCCCGTTATGACTTCCCCTGATTCTGACTGCAAGGAACCTACATTTGTCTTTACTAACCTTTTTCTCTTTACATATCTATAGAAGCTTTTGCAATCCGTCTTAATGTTCCCTGCAAGCTTCTTCTCGTACTCCATTTTCCCTGCCCTAATCAAACCCTTTGTCCTCCTCTGCTGTGTTCTAAATTCCTCCCAGTCCCCGGGTTCGCTGCTATTTCTGGCCAATTTGTATGCCACTTCCTTGGCTTTAATACTATCCCTGATTTCCCTTGATAGCCACGGTTGAGCCACCTTCCCTTTTTTATTTTTACGCCAGACAGGAATGTACAATTGTTGTAGTTCATCCATGCAGTCTCTAAATGTCTGCCATTGCCCATCCACAGTCAGCCCTTTAAGTATCATTTGCTAATCTATCCTAGCCAATTCACGCCTCATATCTTCAAAGTTACCCTTCTTTAAGTTCTGGACCATGGTCTCTGAATTAACTGTTTCATTCTCCATCCTAATGCAGAATTCCACCATATTATGGTCACTCTTCCCCAAGGGGTCTCACACAATGAGATTGCTAATTAATCCTCTCTCATTACACAACACCCAGTCTAAGATGGCCTCTCCCCTAGTTGGTTCCTCGACATATTGGTCTAGAAAACCATCAATAAGATCATGGCTGATCATTCACCTCAGTACCACTTTCCTGCTTTCTCTCCACACCTCTTGATCCCTTTAGCCGTAAGGGCCATAGCTAACTCCCTCTTGAATATATCTAATGAACTGGGATCAACAACTCTCTGCGGTAGGGAATTCCACAGGTTAACAACTCTCTGAGTGAAGCAGTTTCTCCTCATCTAAGTCCTAAATGGCTTACCCCTTATCCTTAGACTGTGCCCCCTGGTTCTGGACTTCCCCAACATCGGGAAAATTCTTCCAGCATCTAACCTGTCCAGTCCCGTCAGAATTTTATATGTTTTTATGAGATCCCCTCTCATCCTTCTAAACGCCAGTGAATACAGGCCCGGTCGATCCAATCTCTCCTCATATGTCAGTCCTGCCATCCCGAGAATCAGTCTGGTAAACTTCGCTACACTCCCACAATAGCAAGAACATCCTTTCTCAGGTTAGGAAAGCAAAACTAAACTCAATACTCCAGGTGAGGCCTCACCAAGGCCCTGTACAACTGCAGGAAGACCTCCCTGCTCCTATACTCAAATCCCCTAGCTATGAAGGCCAACATACCATTTGCCTTCTTCACTGCCTGCTGTACCTGCATGCCAACTTTCAATGACTGATGTACCATGACACCCAGGTCTCGTTGCACCTCCTCTTTTCCTAATCTGCAGCCATTCAGATAATATTCTGTCTTCGTGTTTTTGCCACCAAAGTGGATAACCTCACATTTATCCACATTATACTGCATCTGCCATGCATTTGCCCACTCAGCTAACCTGTCCAAGTCACCCTGCAACCTCTTCGCATCCTCCTCACAGCTCACACTGCCACCCAGCTTAGTGTCATCTGCAAACTTGGAGATATTACACTCAATTCCTTCATCTAAATCATTAATGTATATTGTAAATAGCTGGGGTCCCAGCATTGAGCCCTGTGGCACCTCACTAGTCACTGCCTGCCATTCTGAAAAGGACCCGTATATCCCTACTCTCTGCTTCCTGTCTGTCAGTTCTCTAACCACGTCAGTACATTACCCCCAATGCCATGTGCTTTAATTTTGCACACCAATCTCTTGTGTGGGACCTTGTCAATTTCCAGAAATAGTGCGACACAGGTTGGTTTCAGGCAAGAAAGCAGCTCTTTAATTGAATGCTTTGAAATTACTGTGGGCTGCATGAGTGCTCCTTCAGGCCGCCTACTGTGCCAGCAAGAACTTTCTCTGATTACTTAATTAATGCAAATGCTGAACAACAATGTGAGAAAATCAATGGGATCTCCTGCATCAAGCCTTTCCCACCGAAAACACAGCCCAATAACAACTTCAGATATTCTCCTTTTTTGGATTGCGGAGAAATAGAAAAAAAAAGTATTATTAGACATTACATTGACATTCGGAATGAATTTTTTATGCTTGGTGTGTAATTTAGCTCTATCTCTAAAAACATGTGTGATTTACATCAATTATATCAGTTACTTGATTATTTAACTCTTTTCACCACCTAGTTCTGGTAATACACATTTTGTCAGAAAATTGATTTATTGTGGCTGGCAGCATCCTAGCCACAGGAGGCCCAGGCAAGTGCTTTTAAAAAAATCTTTAAAAATGTTCTTTGTGGGCCAGGAGCAGCAGGAGCTTTACTGACCCTCACCACTTATCTTGCTGGAGACCATTTCCCTAGGGGCAGGTTGCCCCATCTCCTGGGAGTTGCCACTCACCACAAGCCATCCTCCCCTTCGGCTTTGGGTGGGAGTCTGTATCGGGGCATTCAAATAACATCTGGCGTTAATGGCCCAGATTTTCCTGTGAAGATAACAGTGAGGCTAATGGCGACATTTATGTGTAAATGGTACAGCAACTTCAGGCGAGGGGCAGATGCACAGCTAATCTCAAATATCCAAAATTTGCTGCACAAGTCGTGCTGCTCTCTCGTTAGCTTCGCGAAAACGGCATCTCACTGTCTGCCTCACCGTAGAAATGCATTGAATGGTGTGAAGTTGCCGTATTTCTGCGGTAGATATGAACTAACCTCATCACAGAAGGTTAAGTTATGTCCAGTCCATTCGAGATACCCTTTTAATGATGTGATAAGTGTTCATTACTGCCAGTCAACCTCTCAGGCACTGAAAATTAACTGTTACAAGTTTGGAGTCTCATTCCTTCAGGTATTAATTGTGGTTGGAGTTTTTTTAAATCAAACATTTAATTTAAAAAAAATTCCTTTCTGTCTCATTTTTCTCTCTTTCTTAATCCAATTTTTCTTTCCCTCTCTTTATTTCTCTTTCTGTGCCTGATTTGATGTTGAATTCACCCTCCCTAATTCACCCTCCTTAGTCTTTGTGCTGTTTATTTCACAACCCTTCAAGCTGATTGGTTATGCTGTTGCTCAGTTCACTCAGGTCCCAGACGCCCGTTTTCCCTCGCTGCGACGTTATCAGCTCGGACTTTCAGCAACTTACCACGCAAAAAAATTCAAAAACCTAAACATGCAAGGGCAAGTCTCATTAAAGGCATATGCCATTAGATTCACTCCTGCAGCAATATTTGTGCTAATATCTCCCTGGTCCTGTGCTCTGGGTGACTGAACAGGTCGCTGCACCCCCAGTTCTCATCTAGAGTTAAAACTGCAGCTCATAATTCTGAAAATAAGATCGGCAGCTTTTTCCACATCATGTGACCCAAAGCCATATAAGAGTCTCCAGATCAATGACCTTCAAGTGATACACATCATGAGAATACTTTTATAAGAGCATAGAGGCAAACTCACTGAGGCTAGTGTTCTTTCCTAAGTATGAAATCATAGGCAGTCCCTCGATGTCGAGGATGACTTGCTTCCACTCTAAAAGTGAGTTCTTAGGTGACTGAGGAGTCCAATGCGGGACCGACAGTCTCTGAGACAGGTGGGGCAGGCAGTGGTTGAAGGAAAAGGTGGTCGAGGAGCCTGGATTGATGCACGCTCCTTCCGCTATCTATGCTTGTTTTCTGCTTGTTCTCGACGATGGGACTCGAGATGCTCAGCACCCTCCCGGATGCTTTTCCTCCACTTTGGGCGGTCGTGGGCTAGCGATTCCCAGGAGTCGGTGGGGATGTTGCACTTTATCAAGGAGGCTTTGAGGGTGCCCTTGAAGTGTTTCCTCTGCCCACCTGGGGCTCGCTTGCCGTGTCGAAGCTCTGTGTCGAGCGCTTGCTTTGGGAGTCTCGTGTTGGGCATGCGGATGATGTGGCCCACCCAATGGAGCTGATCGAGCGTGGTCAATGCTTCGGTGCTGGAGATGTTGGCCTGAGTGAGAACACTGATGTTGGTGCGTCTGTCCTACCAATGGATTTGAAGGATCTTGCAGAGGCAGCGCTGGTGGTACTTCTTCCAGCGATTTGAGGTGTCTGCTGTATATCGTCCACATCTCTGAGCCATATAGGAGGCAGGGTATTACTACTGCTCTGTAGACCATGAGCTTGGTGCTGGTTTTGAGGTCCTGATCTTCAAACACTCTCTTCCTCAGGCAATCGAAGGCTGTGCTGGTGCACTGAAGGCGATGTTGGACCTCGTTGTCAATATCTGCTCTTGCTGATCGTAGGTTGCCGAGGTATGGAAAATGGCCCACGTTGTCCAAGGCCTTGTCGTGGATTTTGATCATTGCGGGGCAGTGATGTGTGGCGGGATCAGGTTGGTAGAGGACCTTCTCTTACGGATGTTTAGCATACGCCTTGGTGAAGGTGTTGATGCTGGCTTGGAGTTTGGCCTCCGAGTGTGCGCAGATGCAAACGTCATCTGCGTACTGTAGTTCAATGACAGAGGATGGGACAACCTTGGATCTGGCCTGGAGGTGGCAGAGGTTGAACAGATTCCCATCTGTTCAATAGAAACATAGAAACATAGAAAATATGTGTAGGAGTAGGCCATTCGGTCCTTCGAGCCTGCATCACCATTCAATGAGATCATGGCTGATCATTCACGTCAGTACCCCTTTCCTGCTTTCTCTCCATATCCCTTGATCCCTTTAACTCCAGTCCAGCAGGGAGCTTGCTAAGGGTGAGATGTAACATTGCAGCAAGGAAGATCGAGAAGAAGGTTGGGGCGATGATGCAGCCCTGCTTGACCCCAGTCCAGATGTGGATTGAGTCTGTGGTGGATCCATTGTTCAGGATCACAGCTTGCATTGTCATCATGGAGCAGATGTTGGATGGTGACAAACTTTTGAGGGCAGCCGAAATGGAGGGGGACGCTCTATAACCCTCATTGTTGACAGTGTCAAAGGCCTTTGTGAGGTCAAAGAAGGTCATGTACAAGGGTTAGTGCTGTTCCTTGCATTTCTCTTGTAGTTGTCGCGCAATGAAGATCATGTCCGTTGTACCTCTTAGTGGACGGAATCCATATTGTGACTCTGGGAGGAGCTCTTCAGCCACAGGGAGAAGACGGTTGAGGAGGATTCTTGCAATGATTTTACCAGTGGCCGACAGCAGGGAGATTCCTCTGTAGTTGCCGTAGTCGGACATGTCCCCTTTTTTGAAGATGGTCACGATTACGGTGTCCCTGAGATCTCCTGACAAGCTTTCCTACTTCCAGATAAGAGAAATGAGGTCATGTATTCATGCCAAAAATGCTTCTCCGCTATGCTTTAGTGCTTCGGCGGGAATTCCATCTGCTCCTGTTGCTTTATTATTCTTCAGCTGATGGGTGACATTTTCTTCCTCATGCCATGCTGGGGTTGTGCTGAGATGGTGGCGGGTAGTATGCTGCGGGATGGAGTCGAGGACACTCAACACATGTATGAAAGACCTATAGTTCTCCACGGTGACAGGGTAAATGCTCTTTTGCATAAATGGAGGGATCTAGTACCACTGTTGAGATATAAGGTTGATAAAGACACTGTGAGCTATGAGCACACCTGCTAGTAATTTCAGTGGAAGTGCAAATTGGATCATTTCTATCTTCTTCTTCGGCAGTCCCTCGGAGCCGAGGATGACTTGTTTTTACACTAATACGAGTTCTCAGGTGACTGATGAGTCCAATGCAGGACCTACAGTCTCTGTCACAGGTAGGGCAGGTGGTGGTTGAAGGGACGGGTGGATGGGGTGCTTGGGTTGCCGCTCGCTCCTTCCACTGTTTGCACTTGGTTTGCGCTTGTTCCCGGCGAGGAGACTCGAGGTGTTCGGCGCCTACCCGGATGCTTCTCCTCCACGTTGAGCGGTCTTGGGCCAGGGATTCTCAGGTGTCAGTGGGGATGTTTCACTTTTTCAAGGAGGCTTTGAGTTTGTCCTTGAAGTGTTTCCTCTGCCCACCTGAGGCTCACTTGCCATGTCGGAGCTCCGAGTAGAGCGCTTGTTTTTAAAGTCTGGTATCGGGCATGCGGACGATGTGGCCTGTCCATCGGAGCTGATCAAGCATGGTCAATACTTCGATGCTGGGGATGTTGGCCTGAGTGAGAACACTGATGTTGGTGTGCCTATCTTGCCAATAGATTTGCAGGTCTTGTGGAAGCAGCATTGGCGGTACTTCTCTAGTGCTTTGAGGTGCCTGCTGCACAGAGTCCATGTCTCTGAAGCATATAGAAGGGCGGGTATCACTACTGCTCTGTAGACCATGAGCTTGGTGCTGGGTTTGAGGTCCTGGTCTTCACACACTCTCTTTCTCAGGCGACTGAAGGCCGCACTGGCACATTGAAGGCGGTTTTGGACTTTGTCCTTGTTGGCAGTAGGCTCCCGAGGTATGGAAAATGGTCCATGTTGTCCAAGGCAACGTCATGGATCTTGATAATTAGGGAGCAGTACTGTGTGGTGGGACAGGTTGGCAGAGAACCTCTGTCATACAGATGTTTAGTGTAAGGCCCATACTCTTGTACGCTTTGGTGAAGGTGTTGACGATGGTTCAGAGTTCGACCTCCGAGTGTGAGCAAACGCATGCGTCGTCTGCATACTGTACTTCAATGACAGACGATGGGACAATCTTGGATCTGGACTGGAGGCGACGGAGGTTGAACAATTTCTCGTTTGTTCTGTAGATTAGCTCTACTCCTACAGGGAGCTTATTGAGGGTGAGATGGAACATTGCAGCAAGGAAGATCGAGAAGAGCGTTGGTGTGATGACACAGCCTTGCTTGACCCTGGTCCGCACGTGTATTGGATCTGTGGTGGATCCGTTGGTCAGGATCACGGTTTGCATGTCATTGTGAAGCAGGCAGAGGAGAGTGACAAACTTTTGCTGGCAGCCAAACTTGAGGAGGACACTCCATAATCACTCACAGTTGTCTGTGTCAAAGGCCTTTGTGAGGTCGAAGAAGAGCAACCTCTCTATAGTGGGTAGCCGATCCATAATGCCAGTTTTATGCCTGGGCAGCGTGTTGAAAATCTATCCCATTGTGCTTGTTTGGTACTTATAGAATCATAGAATCTCACAGCACAGCAGGAGGCCATTCGGTCCATCGTCCCTGTGTCGGCTCTTTGAAAGAGCTATCCAATTTTTCCCACTCCCCTGATCTTTCCCCATAGCTTTGCACATTTTTTCTTTTCAAGTATATATCCAATTCTCTTTTGAAAGCTACTATTGAATCTTTCAGTCAGTGCATTTCAGATCAAAACAACTCGCTGCATAAAAAAATGTCTCCACATGTCCCTCTGGTTCTTTTGTCAATTATTTTAAATCTGTGTCCTTTGGTTACCGACCCACCAGCCAGTGGAAACAGGTTATCCTTATTTACTCCATCAAAACCCCTTATAATTTTGAACCTATATTAAATCTCCCTATAACCTCCTCTGCTCTAAGGAGAACTATCTCAGCTTCTCTAGTCTATCCACATAACTGAAGTCCTTCATGTCTGGTATCATTCTAAACCCTCCCTAATGACTTGATATTTATATTAATTATACTTTGCAGAATTATTTCTTCATCCAATTACAATATTATTCAGTTCACAATATTAATCTGAGATATAATTGTAAACTAACTTGCTATGTTTTCAGCTGAATATTAGTCTAAATTAAACGGACTTACTGCATGTCATGTGTGCTTTTTTAGAATGATAATCCTGCTTTATACATGTGAAATAATAAGAAAGGTGAGCAATTGCAAGTCGCATGGTTTTATGGGTTGTTGTCTTGTCCAAGGTCCAGGATGCAATTAGTGGTATTCACGTTGCATTGAAGACACCCATAGAACACCCACTAACGACCTCAACTGTTCCTCAATGTCCCTCAGTGTGTGACAACAATCAGAGGATCCACTGTGTCAATGCTCGATACTCAGGGAAGTTACCATTAAAGCTTCATCTTTCGTCACTCATTCCTCCCTGACTTCTTCAGGGAAGTGAATCAGATCCGCAGATGCCTTCTGGGCAACAAAGCATTTGCCCTGCTCCCATGTCTAATTTGAGAGCCTCAAAGAGTTGCAGAGGAGTACTACAATGAGAAAACATCTCCCATCTCAGACCTCTTTTCACTAATGGAAACAAATTTCATTCTGTTCACCTGCCTTCGTCACTCAGAGTTCTGAGTCATGAATTATCTTTGTTGCTCTTCTTTGAACTCACTCGCAAAACATCAATGTCCTGTTGATGGTGTGGCTCCCAGAATTGCAGACAATAATCAAAACACAGCCTGAAGAATCCCAGATGGGGACCAATTACTGCATGGTAATTTTTTTGTTTGTCTTGAAGTCGGGTATTTGCTATTTTACTTTTCCACTCGCTTTTCCAGACCTCTGCTGATGATTGCCCTGAGCCAACCATTAGCAGACCTGCAAGAACGGCTAGGTGATGACTCCTCCCTTCATGCAGAGAGGAAGCTGGCCTATGCCCGATACCTGTACATTAATGAGGCCCACATTTGGGAACATAGCAGAGGAGTAGTGCATTGAATTTACATTCCCGACGCTCTCGGACTGTACTGATGGTGAATTTAAAAAAATGAATCAGCAATAAGTTTTAATTTTAATGAAACATATTAGGTCGTGCTTTGAATAAATATTCAGGGATTGTAGGGCTTTATTCGGGATTATTCTGTTATCTCATACAGTATTGACAGAAAAATATTAGATGGCACTTTTTTATATTCTTGTCTATCTGTCTTCTTTTTTATTGATTCTTCAAAAAAATTTTACCAAATTGAGATTTGTTATTACATTACCAAGCATGAGTAGGTTAACAAAGAAACAGAATTAATATTGTTTTGGGGTTTTGAGTGCATTTATTATTAACCTGAGTACTTGCTGTTACAGGTCATAAAACATCTGGTTACCTGCCCAAATTGAAAAGCAGGAGATTTTTGTAAACTGTGGTAGGGGTATGCAGGTGATGACAGTGCTTTGCTGGCATACAACTCATGAGACATTCAGCCAGCAAGCAGTTTTTTTCACTGCAAATTCCAGTGTCAGATTCATTTAGGGTTCACAGCTGAAAATGCAGCTTTATCTTCATCATAGCAGTTCACAACAGGATTTACCAACTATTAAAATGCTTCAAGCTAACACTTTTTTGTTTTTATGCTACACATTATCCTGGTCGTGTCTACTATCTGATGATGGAGCTCTTTTTAATATTCTGTCATGCACACTGACATCCCCTAGCTGAAGTTTTAAGTCTGTTGTACTCTTGTATCCCTGCAATACTCCCTGAAAATACTTACATTTGAATAATCTATAGTGGGAGCTGGACATAAGAATGGGGCCCATTTTCTTGAGCTTTGCCCCTTCCCCTCAGGAATGTCCATTTTTCAGGACGCAAAGACCAGGAAAAAGAGGCAGAGACACATTTTGCTAGGTCTCTGTCTCCTTTATGTTGCCCTGGGATTGCCTCAACGGGAGTGGGACTGAAGTCTACAGTAGGCATGCAAAATGAAGTGGATGGATGCGTTCCCGGTCTTCCGCATCACCAGCTGCTGGGCTCCAGCTGCTGGGCTCCTTAGCGAAACCTGCCATGATGGTTTGCCCATGGACCCCCCATTGATAAGCAGGCAAGTTGTGCTTTAATTCCCCATCCATCCACCTTCTTGCTCACTACACCACTGTGTAGTGGGTGGGTTATACCTCTGGGCGATACCATGTCAAAGTTTACCAAAATAATATCGGGGTCCTAACTACGTGATAAGACCTTGCTTTGCATAGTTTAATGAGGCTCCTGGCTGTTGAGCTCTGGCCGCCTAAATTGGAATCTGCTTGGAAATTGGAGCAGGTGGGCCTCAGATGGGAAGTCGGAGGTAAGTAACATTTTTGCAAATTTAATCTTGCCACTGATCTGTTCACATTGAAAAACAGGGTGGCAGAGAGATGAAACACAGGGGCCCATGTATCTATTGATCAATCCAAGTTACTCAGGGGTTCCCTGCACCTATACCTTCTGTTTCCCACTGATGCCCTTGCAAATGATCACCTGCTTCTCTCCTTCTACACTATCCTTGCACCTTCAACTGTCTGCTACTGCCTCTTGGGTGACCACATTTTGGAGAATACAATCAAATATGAATATACTTCAGTGTAGTACACTGAAGATAGGCATTTGTAAAATAAAATCTAACACTGGTTGTGTGATTCAGTCGCCCTGCTGATGCAAACTGTGTACGCTGTCTAGTCCTTTGGTGATCCCTATAATGGGGAAAGTCAGCAATCTTTTTGCTTGTTGATGGGACATTTTCTCAGCTCCCCAAAGCATCGACCTGACAATCAGAAGATTGTGTCAGGGAATTGAAACCTTCCAAAGACTGTATGAGGCAAAAGAAAAATAGTTGGAAAAATGAATGTGGAGCCAGGAAAATAAATCTGTGGATGAGATTTGCCCAACAACCAAACTCTCTGTTTGGTGGTAGGTTGCTGCATGAGATGAGTATGCAGAGGGTTGTCCTATTTGTCATTCAAGGGCACCCTCTTCAGAGGATGGCCATGCACTGTGGCCGGCTGGTGTTGGTGTGTACACTACCCTCTGGACATGTGAAAGGGAAGTGGAGCTGAGTCCATGATCGGATCAGCCATGATCTTATTGAATGGCGGAGCAGGCTCGAGGGGCCGTATGGCCTACTCCTGTGCCTATTTCTTATTTTCTTATGTCAATGAATATGGCACAACTCAAGAAGTCTGCCAAGGCAGTTATGTAAAACAGTGACATTGTAGACCGTATTCAGCCACTGTTATTCTTGTGTAAACAATGGATACTGTTCTGATACAAAAATTATCAATGTAAATTAAAAATAAAACAGTTTTCAGAAAAATCAAAATAAATAAATAAAACCAAGCACTACAAAGGTACTGGACAACTGAAACTTAGAACGAGGGATGGAATACAAAGGGATGGAAGTTATATTGCAGCTATACGGAGCTCTGGCAAGACACCATCTGGAGTACTGCTTCAGTTCTGGGCATCACTCAGGAAGGAGATATTGGCCTTGGAGGGGGTGCATCACAGATTCACCTGAATGATACCAGAGCTAAAAGGCTTAAATTATGAGGACAGGTTACATAGACTGGACTTGTATTCCCTTGAATATAGAAGATTAAGGAACAATCTAATCGAGGTGTTTACGATGATCAAAGGAGTTGATAAGGTAGATAGCGAGAAACTATTTCCTCTGGTGGGGGAGTCCAGAACAAAGGGGGCAGAACCTTAACATTCTCGGCCATTCAGGGGTGATTCAGAAAGCACTTCCCTAAAAAAAGGGTAGTGGAACTCCCCCCAAAAGCTGTTGAGGATAGGTCAATTGAAAATGTCAAAACTGAGATTGATAGACAAGGGTATTAAGGGTTATGGAACCAAATCGGGTAGATGGAGTTAAGGAACGGATTAGCCATGATCTAACTGAATGGCAGAACAGGATTGCGGGGCTGAATGGTGGACTCCTGTTCCTATGTTCCTGTGATTCAAAAAAGATATCAAGCCCTTTAAGAGCCCATCGTGCATGGAGTTTCTCTTTTCATTGACTCTCAGATGGATATGTAGAGCCCATATTGATACATCCTTACTACACAGTATAAATGCACACGAGGCCCATGCTTGAGAGAAGGTCAGTCTGTGACCTGTCCTTTATTCCTTAGCACTCAAGTGATGAAGGTGGGTGGAGCTTCCCCTTTTATACCTGAAGGTCGAGGTTAGGAGTGTCTCCCACCTAGTGGTCAGTGTTTTCACGGTGTACAACTTAGGGCAGTTTATACATGGGTTACAATGCTGGTTGAATACATGACATCACCTCCCCCCCCCCAAAGTCTTATTGGGATCACAGGTTGAGTCTCTCTGGTGGTTTATGGTCGCTTGTAGAACGCCTGAGTTGGGGCTCCGGTTGTTGGGCGCTGGCCTGAGTGTCTGCTGTTTGCAGTGCCTCAGGCCTGTCCGGTCTGCCCACAGTGACTGGGCTCTCCTCCCTTTGGTTCCGGTGTTCGGTCACCTGTGGTGGAGTGAACTCTATATAGTGTTCTTCCTCTGCTTCTTCTATGGGGTTGCTGAACCTCCTTTTTGTTTGATCCACATGTTTGTGGCAGATTTGTCCATTGGTAAGTTTAACTACCAGAATCCTATTTCCCTCTTTGGCAACCACAGTGCCTGCGAGCCATTTGGGCCCTGCAGCATAGTTGAGGACAAAAACAGGATCATTTACACTAATACATCGCGCCCTCGCATTCCTGTCATGATAGTGATATTGTGACTGGCGCCTGCTCTCGACAATTTCTTTCATGGTGGGGTGTATAAGGGATAATCGAGTTTTGAGCATCCTTTTCATTAGCAGCTCTGCGGGTGGAACCCCTGTGAGCGAGTGTGGTCGGGATCTATAGGCCAACAGGAGGCTTGATAAGCGGGTTTGTAGGGAACCCCCTTGGAATCTGAGCATCCCCTGTTTGATTATCTGCACTGCTCGTTCTGCCTGGCCGTTTGAGGCCGGATTGAACGGTGCCGTTCTAACATGGTTAATTCCATTGCCTGCCATGAAGTCCTGGAATTCAGTGCTTGTGAAGCACGGATCATTGTCGCTGACCAAGATGTCCAGTAGACCGTGGGCGGCGAACACTGCCCGTAGACTTTCTACCATGGCAGAGGATGTGCTTGAATTTAAAATGTCACACTCGATCCATTTGGAGTAGGCGTCTACTACAACCAAAAACATTTTCCCCATGAAAGGACCTGCGTAGTCCACATGGATGCGTGACCAAGGCTTGGCGGGCCATGGCCAGGGGCTAAGGAGGGCTTCGCTGGGCGCATGGCCCAGCTGGGCACACGTGTTTCACCTGCGAACACAAAGTTCCAGATCTGCGTCTATCCCTGGCCACCAAACGTGTGACCTGGCAATTGCCTTCATCGTGACAATGTCCGGGTGCCCATTGTGGAGTTCTCTGATGAACACCTCTCTGCCCATCTGGGGCATGACTACGCGGTTTCTCCACAGTAGGCAATCGGCCTGAATCGAGAGTTCATCCTTGCGCCTGTGAAATGGTTTAAATTTCTCAGGGCATGCCCTGTACGTGGCTGCCCAGTCCCCATTCAGGACACATTTCTTGACGAGAGACAAAAGCGGGTCTCTATTTGTCCAGACTTTAATCTGACGGGCTGTCACGGGTGAGCCTTCGCTTCCGAAAGCTTCAACAGCCATGACCATTTCAGCAGCATGCTCGGTAGTCCCCTCAATGGTGGCTAGTGGGAGCCTGCTGAGTGCATCGGCGCAGTTTTCGGTGCCCGGTCTGTGCCGAATTGTGTAGTCATAGGCAGCTAACGTGAGTGCCCACCTCTGTATGCGGGCCGATGCGTTTGCATTTATGGCCTTGTTGTCAGCCAAAAGGGACGTTAGGGGTTTGTGATCTGTCTCCAGCTCAAATTTCTTGCCAAACAGGTACTGGTGCATTTTCTTTACCGCATATACACATGCGAGCGCCTCCTTTTCTACCATCCCGTAGCCCCTTTCTGCCTGGGACAGACTCCTGGAGGCATAAGCTACCAGCTGTAACTGACCCTTGGCATTGACATGCTGCAACACACACCCGACACCATAGGACGACGCAGCATCGCACATTAACACAAGTTTCTTACATGGGTCATATAGCGTTAACAGATTGTTGGAACATAACAAATTGCGTGCTCTATTAAAAGCCCTTTCCTGGCTGTCCCCCCAGACCCATTCGCGACCTTTGCGTAGGAGCACGTGTAGCGGCTCTAGCAGCGTGCTCAATTTGGGAAGGAAGTTACCAAAATAGTTCAGGAGCCCCAGGAACGAACGCAGCTCCGTCGTGTTACGAGGTCTGGGTGCTCTCTGGATCGCTTCCGTCTTGGATGCAGTAGGGCTGATCCCGTCTGCTGCTACCCTCATCCCCAGTAATTCTACCTCTGGAGCTAGGAAGACGCACTTCGCCTTTTTCAGTTGCAGACCTACCCGGTCCAGTCTGTGTAGCACCTCCTCCAGGTTGTGGAGGTGTTCTTCAGTATCGTAACCCGTAATGAGGATGTCGTCCTGAAAAACCACCGTCCCTGGAATCGACTTGAGGAGGCTTTCCATATTTCGTTGGAAGATCGCGGCGGTCGAGCGAATCCCGAACGGACATCTGTTGTACTCAAACAACCCCTTGTGCGTCGTGATGGTGGTCAGCTTCTTCGACTCACTCGGCAGCTCCTGGGTCAGGTAAGCTGAGGTCAGGTCCAATTTTGAAAAAAGTTTGCCACCGGATAGCGTCGCAAAGAGGTCCTCCGCTCTTGGTAGCGGGTACTGGTCTTGGAGTGACACCCGATTGATGGTGGCCTTGTAATCGCCACATATCCTGACTGACCCATCCGCCTTGAGCACCGGCACAATCGGGCTCGCCCAGTCACTGAATTTGACTGGCTAGATGATGCCTTCCCTCAACAGGCGGTCCAATTCGCCTTCTATCTTTTCCCGCATCACGTACGGCACCGCTCTGGCCTTGTGGTGTACTGATCTGGCGTCCGGGTTTATGTGAATCACTACCTTGGCCCCCATGAAAGTGCCAATGCCGGGTTGACATAATGAGTCAAATTTGTCCAGGACCTGTGAGCATGATACTTGCTCCACAGAGGAAATTGCATTGACATCGCCCCATTTCCAGTTCATGACAGCAAGCCAACTCCTCCCCAGTAGTGCGGGACCGTCCCCTGGGACAATCCAGAGTGGCAACCTGTTCTCCAAATCTTTGTGGGTCACGACTACCGTGGCGTTGCCTATCACCAGAATGATCTGCTTTGTGTAAGTCCGTAGCTGTGCGTCAATCGGCAATACTTCTGGCCTCCTGGCCTTGGATGCCCACAACTTTTCGAACTGTTTGATACCCATCAGGGACTGGCTGGCACCCGTGTCTAACTCCATTGATACTGGGATGCCATTTAGGAGCACTTTCATCATTATCGGTGGCGTCCTGGTGTATGAACTGTATACGTGCTCCACATGAACTCGCTGAACTTTAGCTTCCAGTGATTTCCCCCAGTGTCCATTTCTGCAATTTCTGCAGGTATTTTGCTCATCTCTGCAAACTCCAGCTGAATGTATGCCTCCACGCCTCCAGCATGAGTTGCGGTTTGAAACAAAAGGTCCCTTGCCAGTCGATCGTCCCTGACTGCCCCTGTTATTGTCCTTGAGTGCACCATTAACAGGTGTTGATGGCCCCATTGTCCCTTGCAATGGCGTGAATCGCTGTTCAGCTTGCCATTGTCTCTGTCGAACTCCCCCTCTGGATTCGACTACATGTTGGGGCATGCCTGACTGCCCTTGTCTGCCTGGAGAACTGTGTGCTGCTTTAACAATGTTGAATCTCTGTCCCAACCATTCCTTAAAACAGTACCTCTCGTCTGTTCTGCTAGTGGCCATGCTCGCTTGGTTTAAATCCCAGTTTCTTGTCGCCATTGATACGTCCTTACTACACAGTATAAATGCACACGAGGCCCATGCTTGAGAGAAGGTCAGTCTGTGACCTGTCCTTTATTCCTTAGCACTCAAGTGATGAAGGTGGGTGGAGCTTCCCCTTTTATACCTGAAGGTCCAGGTTAGGAGTGTCTCCCACCTAGTGGTCAGTGTAGGTCAGTTTATACAAGGGTTACAATGCTGGTTGAATACATGACACATATGTTAGCTGTGGCTCAGTGGGTAGCACACTCACCTCTGAGTCAGAAGGGGTCAAGTCCCACTCCAGGAACCTGAGCATATAAATCTAGGCTGACACTCCAGGGGAGTGCTGTACTGTCGGAGGTGCTGACTTTCGGATGAGATGTTAAACCAAGGCCTATTTCAAAGAAGAGCAGGGGCATTATCCCCAGCGTCCTGGCCAATATTTATCTCTCAATCAACATTACAAAAACAGATTATCTGGTCATTATCACATTGCTATTTGTGGGAGTTTGCTGTGTGCAAATTGGCTGCCGTGTTTCCCACATTACAACAGTGACTACACTTCAAAAGTACTTCATTGGCTGTAAAGCGCTTTGAGATGTCTGGTGGTCATGAAAGGCACTATATAAATGCAAATCTTTCTTTTTTTCTTTTTTTATCTTAAATGACCAAAAATCATGCTGTGTTTTACTTAAATGCATTTAAACGAGCTTTAATATTTAAATTAAGCTGTTGTAAAACGCCATCTGGAAGATTATGTCCTGTGTGAATGTGATGGGGAAAGGGCTACCATGCTCGATTTCCTGATCCATAAGAACATAAGAAATAGAGCATGGGTAGGCCATTCAGCCCTTCAAGCCTGTTTCGCCATTCAATAAGATCATGGCCAATCTTCTACCTCAACTCCACCTTCCTGCACTATCCCCATATCCCTTGATTTCCTTAATATCCAAAATTCTATAGATTTCTGGCTTGAAAATACTCAACAACTGAGCCTCCACAGCCCTTTGTGGTAGAGAATTATAGAGAGTCACCACCTTCTGAGTCAAGAAATTTCTCCATCTCAGTCCTAAATGGCTGACCCTTTATTCTGAGAATGTGTCCTCTAGTTCTAGACTCCCCAGCCAGGGGAAACATCCTCCCTACATCTACCCTGTCAAGCCCTGTAAGAATTTTATGTTTCAATGAGGTCACCTCTCATTCTTCTAAACTTGAGAGAATATAGGCCTAGTCTCCTCAATCTCTCCTCATAAGACAATCCTCCATCCCAGCTTCAACCTTGCACCTTCTGCAGCAGTAGGATTGAGCATCCTAGCTGAAATATATAACCTATACAGTGTGATACCTGCTACAGGTAAGGACAGCCCTTTGATTATCAGGTTGCCATTGTGAAGTTTACTTTGCTACCTAATTTCCATATACAAGGCATTGTAGAACGTTCAGGCCGGAAATTCCTCCAGGGATCTGCTGGTCTCCCATCATAACTTTGCCAGAAGTCCAGCAGAACTCCTAGTAGAAGAGCGGAGATCCAATTGTGCTAGGATTCTGCCATTTCAAGGGAGTTTCTGACAATGCTTTTCAAAAGGCGGAGCTTCCATCCATCAAGTCAAATAATGCCAGGGGGTGGAACCAGAGGTGGCAGACTCCTTATGCCAGGGTTTTCCGCTTCACTGACAGAGAGTTGATGTGTACCAACCTCCTGATGTGTGAAAGTGGGCCCCACTGGTGGAGCCCAGGCCAGGGAGTGGTTTGCGCCCCTGAGAAAAATGGCACAATCGGGTTTTTACTACTAGATTGCTCGCTTACACAGACAGCTGGGAAGGACATGGCTAGGGATGGTCGGGCTGCTGGCAACCCCACCACAGGAGGCAAGTCCAGAGCTTCCAGCCACAAAGGGCAGGTGGCTTCTGGATATGTGCCTATAGTAGCCATGGTGTACACCTGCCCCATGGAAATTGGGTTCCCTCCCCTGCTACCACAAATACTAGTGCTGGAGGGCACTGGTGGCTGCAGTGCTAATGACATTTGGGGCTTTAATTGTTTGGCAAATATTGATACAATCCTGTGCCTTTGAGAACACTAAATTGCCATTCAAATTAGAGGTCAGTTATACACAACATTCAGTCAGCTGTAGAGTCAGACAGAAGCACCACTCTTGTGAAAAATGTGCCTCCCATTCTCTGTATTTTAATGCCTCAGGAGTCCCAGAGGTCGATGCCCTACATGACTAGGTCAGTAACTGCTTGGGAGTGGACTGGACATGTATCTTCTGTAGATTGATGGGCCATGGGTGTAACAGTCCAACATGTTTTAGTGGGTTATATTTCAGCCTTATGCCATTTGGATAAATAAATTCTGATAAGCTATGCCTTCCCGACCCATTCTTACCTTTCTTCTCGCTCTTCATGCAGCAAATATTGATGAGCAATTCTTATGCCTAATTGTTCAGTAAGATATATTTGTCCTCAATCAATTATCCACATTGGAACAGGACGCTCCTGTGGTGCAATCTGCCAAGTGATTTATATTGGCCTGACTACTGAGAATTATGGCTAGCAGACAGCGAGACTGGAGGCTATCCACATCCTGATATGAATACATTCATGGCTGAATTTTAGCCTTAAATTTTTCATAACATTCTCCCAGTAGATTGTGTGCCTTGTCTTAGGAAGAAGTCAGAGCTAATAACCATAACTATCCCATTCCTGCTATTAAAAACACATTTATTTCAACCAAGCATTGCTGATAATAAAGTTGAATAGATTTAATGGATTATCAATTGTGAAATTATCATTTTTCATGACCAGAACGTTATATTAAATACTTAATTATTCATTGCTAATGCTTGTCGTGGTGAAATATAATTTTCTGTAATTCAGAATACATCAAATGGGGCTTTTCTTCCTTGAGGTTAATGGTCAAGCCCTTAGCACCATTAATGCTTCTAAATATGGCACCTCATATGTCACAATTTCATTTGTGAACTAAAGCAGCACAACCTTTGCAGGCATCTGCAGAGGTCAATGAGGAGTATTGACATTTAACTGGTCTGTAAGACAAGGCTTCCAAAGGTGACATGAAATGTTTTGAACGGAAACGTCAAATAGCACATTCAAATACATGTGTAGTTAGATTGAGACTGAATTTAGGCATTAACAATACTGCTTATATTAACTAAATATGACCATTTATGAATAATAAATGTGCCCAATTTTAATCAAAATACTTAATCTCACTTGCCTGGCAGAACCTGGACGGACAGGCAATTAAAATCAGGGCAGCGACTTACCCTTCACATCCCACTACCTTCCCGCAGGATCGAATTTTAACCTACTGTTTTGTGCAGGCAAGCAGGGCATCTGCCAGAACGCAGAGGAGTCCTGCTTCAAATATGCAAGTCGGGTTGTTATGACGACAAATGGATCCAGTGCCAGGAGAGGACAGGAAAGGCAAGAGTGCTCAATCCATTGACATCGTTGTCAAAGCTGAAAGGAAGAGAGCTAAAAAGTGAAAAGTTGAATTGCAAGGAATCCCAGAGTAGAAGTATGAGTCTGCAACGAAAGACAGAGCAATCTGGGGCCGCAGGGCCACCACTCTGGCACAACACCTGATCCTCTCTTGCTGGTTGTTTAAGCGGAGTTGGCTCCTCGCAAGGTGGTTATGAGAAGGATTGGCCTGTTTGCCATTCCACCTCAACTTCCTCATACGCCAGCATTGCTGCATGCCAGCAAGGAAGTAGAGGTGGGTTTCAGGGTGCGGCTGACTATTTCTGCATATCAGCTGCAGGTGTCCATGCAGCAGATGACAGAGCTCTGCACCTAGTTCTCTTCTGACCTAGAGCCTGTAATGCCAATTCTTCATGATTGTTGCCGGGTAACTGTACTAAAAGCCTCCAAATATATAGTTGGTAGCATCTTGGCGGACGTGATCAATCGGATTATGCTTATTGATGGTCACCATGACATGCTTTCCTTCAGGCAGTACCACTTATAGCATGACTTGCTGTGATTGGACTGCAGAACCACCTAGTATTACAGCCCCCACCGCTTATACTGTTGGTGTCAATGCGATTCGCCTGCTATATGTGGTTGACGGTATAACAAACAAGTGATCATATGAAGTAATGGAGGCATAAAAGAACTCAGGATAATTCTTTTCAGCATATACACAGCGTGCTTTAGAAGCCTGCACTGACAAGCGATGAATCTGTCAACTTTGTTGAGATTAAAGCCCTGCGCCCTCTCATCATAAAATGGAGCCAAGATGTGTCTCCTCAATTCTTTATTATTTTTAAGTGGCATCATGCTTGACTCCAATTTTTTCCATTGAGAAAAAAAATGGTCAATGTAACCTCTTTCCAGAGTTTAAAATGGTGCCGGAATGTGTCCGGATCAGCAAGCTGGCAAGAAGAGCTCCCAGTGGCAGCAGTTCTCGAGACCACAGGTGGGGGAGGGGGGATTAGGACTTTAAATGACAGGCAATTGCCAGGTGTGAGTAGCTGCAAAAACTGTCCGAAATAGTCATCCCACTTAATACGGTTTAAGCGGTAACTGACACCTATGGTAATGGCAAATGGTCAGCGCCCTTTTCCAAATACAGGCAGCAGTCCAAGATAAGTGGTGGGGACTGTACCCTCACATATTGTGTTTGTGTCATTAGGTGTGCTGTCACGGCCTCTCTGAGGAGTTGGAGCCACGGATGTACAAAACCTCTATAAAAGCAAGGTATGTGCGCGCTCCTGTTATGCAGATGCGGGAATGAGAGTAGCAACAGCTGGTCACAAAGTGCCTCAAGCACTGCCTCGTATCCCTCTTCTTCCACTAAAAATCTCCGATATATGGGGACTCCCATCGGGAAACACATTGGTGGCAGAAATGAAACTGCATAAAAAATAGAAGCAGAGCAACTGTCACAAGGCTTATGAAAGCCAAAGTGGTCGCAGAAAAAAAGGCAAAAACAGGAGGAAAATAGTGCAGAAATGGCTAAGAAATTGTTCTCTGAATCGTTTTGCTATCCCATTTAAATGAACATCTGTCGACAGCTGTTCTCTGGATGCCCATTATAAATGGTCATGAATTTCATTCAGTGGGGGTAATTTTGACTTTGGGAGATAGCGCCCTTGCTTTTCTGTGACCCTCTCTCTAAAGCTTGGATGTCTTTTTTCAGGTCATGTTGACACAATGGGGTATATTTAATGAATTGGTGCTTCCACCATGGAGCTTCATGCATCAAAGGAGCATATTGGGAATTTGGGTTCCGATTTCAGATATTTCCAGCATTTACACTTACATAAGAACTTAGAAGTAGGAACAGGAGTAGCCATACGGTCCCTCGAGCCTGCTCTGCCATTCAATAAGATCATGGCTGATCTGATCATGGATTCAGCTCCGCTTCCCTGCCAGATCCCCATAACCCCTTATCCCCTTATCGTTTAAGAAACTGACTATTTCTGTCTTAAATTTATTCAATGTCCCAGCTTCCACAGCTCTATGAGGCAGCAAATTCCACAGATTTACAACCATCTGAGAGAAGAAATTTCTCCTCATCTCAGTTTTAAATGGGTGGCCCCTTAGTCTAAGATCAGGCCCTCGAGTTTTAGTCTCCCCCATCAGTGGAAACATCCTCTCTGCATCCACCTCGTCAAGCCCCCTCATAATCTAATATGTTTCGATAAGATCACCTCTTATTCTTCTGAACTCCAATGAATAGAGGCCCAACTTACTCAACCTTTCCTCATAAGTCAACCCCCTCATCTCCGGAATCAACCTAGTGCACCTTCTCTGAACTGCCTCCAAAGCAAGTGTATCCCTTTGTAAATATGGAAACCAAAACTGCATGCAGTATTCCAGGTATGGCCTCACCAATACCCTGTATAGCTGAAGCAAGACTTCCCTGCTTTTATACTCCATCCCCTTTGCAATAAAGGCCAAGATTCCATTGGCCTTCCTGATCACTTGCTGCACCTGCATACTATCTTTTTGTGTTTCATGCACAAGTACCCCCAGGTCCCGCTATACTGCAGCACTTTGCAATCTTTCTCCATTTAAATAATAACGTGCTCTTTGATTTTTTTCTGCCAAAGTGCATAACCTCACACTTTCCAACATTATACTCCATCTGCCAAATTTTTGCCCACTCACTTAGCCTATCTATGTCCTTTTGCAGATTTTTTGTGTCCTCCTCATACATTGCTTTTCCTCCCATCTTTGTATCGTCAACAAACTTGGCTACGTTACACTCAGTCCCTTCTTCCAAGTCGTCAATACAGATTATAAATAGTTGGGGTCCCAGCACAGATCCCTGCGGCACTCCACTAGTTACTGGTTGCCAACCAGAGAATGAACATTTATCCCGACTCTCTGTTTTCTGTTAGTTAGCCAATCCTCTATCCATGCGAAAATATTACCCCCAATTCCGTGAACTTTTATCTTGTGCAGTAACCTTTTATGTGGCACCTTGTTAAATGCCTTCTGGAAGTCCAAATACACCACATCCACTGGTTCCCCTTTATCCACCCTGTTCGTTACATCCTCAAAAACTCCAGCAAATTTGTCAACCATGACTTCCCCTTCAGAAATCCATGCTGACTCTGCCTGACCGAATTTTGCTTTTCCAAATGTCCTGCTACTGCTTCTTTAATAACGGACTCCAACATCTTGCCAACCACAGATATGAGGCTAACTGGTCTATAGTTTCCTGCTTTTTGTCTTTACCTTATGAATAACATGAGCAGCAGGCCACACAGCGCAGATGCCTGCTTTTCATGCCCACGTCCCCCTACCAGAGATTCTTTTACTGGTGATCAGCATATCCTACTGTCTATTCACAGCTCAGTTTTCAGTCCAGCTAACTCATTTGCCATTGATTCTTGCTCCTTTGAAATCCTCAGATGTGAAAGCTTATCAAATTCTTTAAAAAAATATCCTTGGGAACAAAAGCATAATAAAGTTAGTGGGAACATAAGAATGATGAAGAGAATTAAAGAAATCAATAAAGCAGGTAAGGGAAGTAGGGTCAAATAATTAGCACAGGTTTGGTGAGTGCCCTGGCCTGTGTGGGTGTATCCTGGACGGCTGCTATGGGAGAAGGAAGGGTGCAGGAAAGTTGCTCGAGCAGCTAAAGACATTTTTGAATTTCTACCCATTTGGCCCCCCTTTTATAACAAGGTCAAAACGGAATCTATACGACTCAGGATGCCACCATTCCTATACGGGTCCAGGACTGGACCGAAGGCGGCCCCATTTCCGCTATTTAGCCGGCCCGTATGTCAGCTTCATCCCAATGTCAGGTTGGGGGCACCAGGGAGCCCAGGGCCAAGAAAATTCCTTTGGTGCGACATGCTTCTTCTCGGCCGTGCCCCTTCCACTGTAATGGGCCATTTTTGGGGTAGCTGACCGCGCATTCATGGTGGAAAAGCGCTGTTTCTGGGTTTCGCTTTAATTTGCTCCTCCCCAGACCTCCAGTGCCAGACTTCCCCTGATGATCCACAGTTGGGCCTGAAGATTTTCAACCCCACAATATTTGTGAGTACTTATACATTTGTTCCGCCGTTTCTAAAAAATATGAGGAAAACACTTAATTTTCCTTTCCTTGTAGAGTTGTAGAGTTCTTCAAGGAAATCATGTAATTTTACTGCATAGAAGGAGACCATTTGGCCCATCATGAATTTGCTGGCTTTCTGAAGGAGCTATTCACTGAGTCCCATTCTCCTGCTCTTTCTGTGTACATTTTTTAATTTTTTAATTTTAATTTTTCAAATATTTATCCATGTTCCTTTTAAAAGCTATTATGGAGTCTGCTTCCACCACTTTTTCTCGGCAGTGCATAATAAAACAAATGTTTTTAACTGCTCTCTTTATTCAATTGGTGTTGATCTTAAACTTATGTCCTCCAGTTGCCAACTCACTAACTAAATGAGGAAATAACTTTTCCTTATTTACTTGATCAAAACTCTTCTTAATTTGGAACAACTTTACCAGATCTCCCTATAACCTTCCTTATTCTAATGGAAAGTGACTCGGTTTCTCTAGTCTCTCCTTACAGCTAAAACCTCACATTAAAGGTAGTATTTGTACTGCATAACACACTTTGTTCAAAAAGTAACTGGTATGATTTATTTTAATTTATTTTTCGTAATCACTTTTATAGCCTTAGGATAGTAAATTGCAGAACTCTACGCTTCGTGAAAGAATGCGTGATCTCTCATTCTGCGGTGCGCACTCGAGACAATATCTAATTTACGGGCTGTAGTGAACCTCAACATAATTTAATACTGCAAGAGTAGAAAGGTCATTATCGTTTAGTTTTGCTTTGCATCTGATCATGTGCAACTGGGTTTGAATTTTCACGAAAGTTTCCATTCTAAAGGGCAATTGACCCCAGATTATAACTGCAACAAAAGCTTAAAGATCAGCTACTATTATGGTCAATTTGCATTTGTGTCTGGCTGTGTAAGACTGCTGGGCGCCTACAACTGTGAGCATCTCATGAGGGTTTAGACATTGGCCCCAGCTAAGGGCCCCTTTCCGTTTATGTGGACGTAACGTCCAACAGGAAGTTGCTAATTCGAGCATTTCATGTAAAAGAAAAAAAGAAAGACTTGGATTTATATATCGCTTTTCATGACCACTGGACATCTCAAAGCACTTTACAGCCAATGAAGTTCTTTTGGAGTGTAGTCACTGTTGTAACATGGGAAACGCGGCAGCCAATTTGCGCACAGCAAGCTCCCACTAACAACAATGTGATAATGACCAGATAATCTGTTTTTGTTATCCTGATTGAGGGATAAATATTGGCCAAGACACCGGGGATAACTTACCTGCTCTTCTTCAAAACAGTGCCATGGGATCTTTTACCTGAGAGAGTAGACAGGGCCTTGGTTTAACATCTGATCCAAAAGACGACACCTCTAACAGTGCAGCACTGGAATGTCAGCTGAGATTTATGTGCTCAGGTTCCTGGAGTAGGACTTGAACCCACAACCTACTGACTCTGAGGCAAGGGTTCTAACCACTGAGCCACAGCTGACACCAAATTAGGTTATTAGGTTATCTTTGCAAAGCAGTTCCATTATCTTTGTTATAAATTCTTTTGACTCCATGATGATGTCATCACCGTGCGCAGTGACTCATTTTCGCCCCGGGGCGATGCCAGTGACAGCTTCAGGGGGTGAGTACCGCTGTAGGCTGCTCACAGCACGCTAGTTAAAGGGGAGGTGGCGCTTTAAAAAAAACTTTGACTGACTTACTCCGGTTGTTCTCCTTAGAGCAGAGAAGGTTGAGAGGAGATTTGACAGAGGTGTTCAAAATCATGAGGGGTCTAGACAGAGTAGATAGGGAGAAACTGTTCCCACTGGTGGAAGGATTGAGAACCATAGGGAACAGATTTAAGGTGATTCGCAGAAGAACCAAAGGTGACATGAGAAAAAACGTTTTATCCGCAGTGGTTAGGATCAGGAATTCATTGCCTGAAATGGTGGTGGAGGCAGATTCAATTGTGGCTTTCAAAAGGGAATTGGATAAGTACCTGAGGAAGAAACATTGCAGGGCTATAGGGAAAGGGCGGGGGAGTGGGACGAGCTGAAATGCTATTGCACAGAGCTGGCATGGGCTGGATAGGCCGAAAGGCCTCTTTCTGTGCTGTAACCATTCTATGATTCTATAATATCAGAGAAATCAAGCTGTTAATTAAAATCCAGGAAACAAACTAATTTGATCTTTTAATCAAAGGACACAGTCTGATCTTTTAGTAAATGAAATAAAGAATTCAAATTCATTGGGTAAATGTAGAACATATTATACTAATATTACAAACAGGATAAGAGGGCATCAGGGAGACAGTTTGTATTGCATTTATGGAAACAAACTAATGGTTGTATTAAAAAATTCTCAGGGGAAAATTACCTTCCTTTCTATAAAATAAATGATGCCTCTTGGCATTTAGTAGAAAAGAAGTAGATTCCTCAGCAATGCTGGCAACCTCTTATGTTATTCGATTGTTTTTAAATCAAATCTGACCTCCTTGAACATAAAGAGCTGATTCAGCTCAGCTCACTGCTACATTTTCAGTATCAGAATTGAGACTTTTCATTAAAAATATTCATATCTGTGAATTTCGGAGCCTCTCAAATGAGTTTTGCAAGAAATATGGGTTGCTTGTAGTCAAACAGAGATTGGAAGTTCGACATAACGACATTTTGTAAACTGGTCATTTGCTTGAATCCCTTAGATTTGTCATTTCCTTAACACATCCAAAGATCGGCACCTTGCCAAAGCTGCCTCCTGCCGACTGGTGTCTTTAATTAATAGAGGATCATCTGTGGGGACCCATATTATATAATTTTTCCTTTGATGCATGAACTGACTACATGAGTGCCACAGCTGGGATATACATTTTTAATTTCACAGGGCCATATCAGGGCCATATGAGTGAGTTATGGTCAGTTCGGGAACAGATGGAAAACCCATACAACATAGGCACCCAAAGGTTAATCTAGTTACAACACTGGAGTGGACTTTTAAATATTATTGCTAACATTTTGTTTTAAAAAATAAATTATATTTTAATGAATGCAGAAGGTATTTTAACACCACCCGTAAAAGTGAGCTGCTTCTTCATTCAATTTGATTGGTCATCAATGTGAAAATTCAACCTAACTGGATATTAGCTATTGAGTTCAGAAGTAAGTCATGAAAATAAAATACAGTTTTAACTCCACAGAGCAATATAGATATGAAAAAAAATCCAGGTTGAAATTTATGTTAACCTGCATGAAATTAAAACCTTTGCTTATAAATTCAACTATATAGTAGTATAATTAACAAGATGGTGTTGTAGGGTTGACTGTATACATAAATATTTCCACAACTCACCAGACAATCAGATAGCTGTGATTTACAAAAGCATTTTCACATCACAATGCGGTGGAGTTTTATCGAGGCCCATAATCGACACTAGGTGGTCAGCGCATGCTCAAAGTGAGAGGCGCGAGGCTGGCCTGAGATTGGGCCTCATTAACATATTAACATCATTATCATCATCATTATAGGCAGTCCCTCGAAATCGAGGAAGACTTGCTTTCCTCTAAAAGTGAGTTCTCAGGTGACTGAACAGTCCAATATGGGAATTACAGTCTCTGTCATAGGTGGGACAGACAGTGGTTGGAGGAAAGGGTGGGTGAGACTGGTTTGCCGCACACTCCTTCCGCTGCTTGCGCTTGTTTTCTGCATGGTACTCTGTTGAGACTCATGGTACTCAGCGTCCTCCCGGATGCTCTTCCTCCACTTTGGCCAGGGACTCCCAGGTGTCAGTGGGGATGTTGCACTTTATCAAGGAGGCTTTGAGGGTGTCCTTGAAACATTTCCTCTGACCATCTGTGGCTCGCTTGTCATGTAGGAGTTCCGAGTAGAGCGCTTGCTTTGGGATTCTTGTGTCGGGCATGCAAACAATGTGACCCGCCCAACAGAGCTGGTCGAGTGTGGTCAGTGCTTCGATGCTGGGGATGTTGGCCTGATCGAGAACACTGACATTTGTGCGCTGTTCTCCCAGGGGATTTGCAGGATCTTGCGGAGACATTGTTGGTGGTATTTCTCCAGCTATTTTAGGTGTCTACTGTATATGGTCCATGTCTCTGAGCCATGCAGGAGAGCGGGTATCACTACAGCCCTGTAGACTATAAGCTTGGTGCCAGATTTGCCGGCCTGATCTTCGAACATGCTCTTCCTCAGGCATACATATGGAAAGGAAAAGACAAACTAGTCCATCCACCCTGCAACCCCCTCCCCTCCGCAACCACAAATCTAACATTTCCTGCCTGAGCTGCCAGCACCTGGTGCACCTCCACAGGCTGCCGGCGATAATGGTTGTGAAACCCAGAAAATGTTTTGGTGCGGCAGAATATGTGATTTCAGTAGGTATACCTGATTATCATTTTACTTCCAGGTTTGTGTCTCTAATGCGCAATGGAGAGACTGGGACTTTACAGCTACCTATTGACAGAATTAAATATCCGTGACCTACATATCATACAACACTGAGACGACAGAAGTATAGAATGATACAGCACAGAAGGAGGTGATTTGGCCAATTGCACCTGTGCCGGCTCCTTGAAAGAGCGAACCAATTAATCTCACTACCCGGTTAACTTGATTTCAGCAGCGAGTGAAATGTGATCATCTTCATAATGCTAAGTTACAATATTCTTACCGTGCCAGAACTAATTTATACCTTTTCTCTCCACCAAGGCCTTCACATGAACAGCAGCAGTCGGTGGACCTCACAGACGCCGAATCATCAGTGGAGCTGTTTCCTTCTGAGGGTGCACCATCACAAGACTCATGCTTACCATGCACCAGTGCAGATACTAGCACTTCGTTGGGTACAGACAGATAATTAGTGATACGTCCTTACTATACAGTATAAATGCACACGAGGCCCATGCTTGAGAGAAGGTCAGTCTGTGACCTGTCCTTTATTTCATAGCACTCAAGTGCAGGAAGTGGGTGGAGCTTCCCCTTTTATATCTGAAGGTCCAGGTTAGGAGTGTCTCCCACAAGTTCACCACCTAGTGGTCAGTGTTCTCACAGTGTACAACTTAGGTCAGTTTATGCATGGGTTACAATGCTGGTTGAATACATGACATCACCTCCCCCCCCCCAAAGCCTTATTGGGATCACAGGTTGAGTCTCTCTGGTGGTTTACGCTGCCTTGTAGAGCGCCTGAGTTGGGGCTCCGGTTGTTGGGCGCTGGCCTGAGTGTCTGCTGTTTGCGGTACCTCAGGCCTGTCCGGACTGCCCACAGTGACTGGGTTCTCCTCCCTCTGGTTCCTGTGTTCGGTCACCTGTGGTGGAGTGAATTCTACATCGTGTTCTTCCTCTGCTTCTTCGATGGGGTTGCTGAACCTCCTTTTTGTTTGATCCACATGTTTGCGGCAGATTTGTCCATTGGTAAGTTTAACTACCAGAATCCTATTTCCCTCTTTGGCAACCACAGTGCCTGCGAGCCATTTGGGCCCTGCAGCGTAGTTGAGGACAAAAACAGGGTAATTTACATCAATACATCGCGCCCTCGCATTCCTGTCATGGTAGTCATATTGTGGCTGGCGCCTGCTCTCGACAATTTCTTTCATGGTGGGGTGTATAACGGACAGCCGGGTTTTGAGCGTCCTTTTCATTAGCAGCTCTGCAGGTGGAACCCCTGTGAGCGAGTGTGGTCGGGATCTGTAGGCCAACAGGAGACGTGATAAGCGGCATTGTAGGGAACCCCCTTGGATTCTGAGCATCCCCTGTTTGATTATCTGCACTGCTCGTTCTGCCTGGCCGTTGGAGGTCGGCTTGAACGGTGCCGTTCTAACATGGTTAATTCCATTGCCTGCCATGAAGTCCTGGAATTCAGTGCTTGTGAAACACGGGCCATTGTCGCTGACCAAGATGTCCGGTAGACCGTGGGCGGCGAACACTGCCCGTAGATTTTCTACCGTGGCAGAGGATGTGCTTGAATTTAAAATGTCACACTCGATCCATTTGGAGTAGGCGTCTACTACAACGAAAAACATTTTTCCCATGAAAGGACGTGCATAGTCCACATGAATGCATGACCAAGGCTTGGCGGGCCATGGCCAGGGGCTAAGGGGCGTTTCCCTGGGCGCATTGCCCAGCTGGGCACACTTGTTGCACCTGCGAACACAAAGTTCCAGATCTGCATCTATCCCTGGCCACCAAACGTGTGACCTGGCAATTGCCTTCATTGTGACAATGCCCGGGTGTGCATTGTGGAGTTCTCTGATGAACACCTCTCTGCCCATCTGGGGCATGACTACGCGGTTTCCCCACAGTAGGCAATCGGCCTGAATCGAGAGTTCATCCTTGTGCCTGTGAAATGGTTTAAATTTCTCAGAGCATGCTCTGTACGTGGCTGCCCAGTCCCCATTCAGGACACATTTCTTGACTAGAGACAATAGCGGGTCTCTATTTGTCCAGACTTTAATCTGATGGGCTGTCACGGGTGAGCCTTCGCTTCTGAAAGCTTCAACAGCCATGACCATCTCAGCAGCATGCTCGGTAGCCCCCTCAGTGGTGGCTAGTGGGAGCCTGCTGAGTGCATCGGCGCAGTTTTCAGTGCCCGGTCTGTGCCGAATTGTGTAGTCATAGGCGGCTAACGTGAGTGCCCATCTCTGTATGCGGGCCGATGCGTTTGCATTTATGGCTTCGTTGTCGGCCAAAAGGGATGTTAGGGGTTTGTGATCTGTCTCCAGCTCAAATTTCCTCCCATCAGGTACTGGTGCATTTTCTTTACCGCATATACACATGCGAGTGCCTCCTTTTCTACCATCCCGTAGCCCCTTTCTGCCTGGGACAGACTTCTGGAGGCATAAGCTACCGGCTGTAACTGACCCTTGGCATTGACATGCTGCAACACACACCCGACACCATAGGACGACGCATCGCACGTTAACACAAGTTTCTTACATGGGTCATATAGCGTTAACAGATTGTTGGAACATAACAAATTGCGTGCTCTATTAAAAGCCCTTTCCTGGCTGTCCCCCCAGACTCATTTGCGACCTTTGCGTAGGAGCACGTGTAGCGGCTCTAGCAGCGTGCTCAATTTGGGAAGAAAGTTACCAAAATTGTTCAGGAGCCCCAGGAATGAACGCAGCTCCGTCGTGTTATGGGGTCTGGGTGCTCTCTGGATCGCTTCCATCTTGGACGCAGTAGGGCTGATCCTGTCTGCTACTACCCTCATCCCCAGGAATTCTACCTCTGGAGCTAGGAAGACGCACTTCGCCTTTTTCAGTCGGAGCCCTACCTGGTCCAGTCTGCGTAGTACCTCCTCCAGGTTGTGGAAGTGTTCTTCAGTATCGTAACCCATAATGAGGATGTCGTCCTGAAAAACCACCGTCCCTGGAATCGACTTGAGGAGGCTTTCCATATTTCGTTGGAAGATCGCGGCGGCCGAGCGAATCCCGAACGGACATCTGTTTTACTCAAACAACCCCTTGTGTGTCGTGATGGTGGTCAGCTTCTTTGACTCACTCACCAGCTCCTGGGTCATGTAAGCTGAGGTCAGATCCAATTTTGAAAAAAGTTTGCCACCGGATAGCGTCACAAAGAGGTCCTCCGCTCTCGGTAGCGGATACTGGTCTTGGAGTGACACCCGATTGATGGTGGCCTTATAATCGCCACATATCCTGACCGACCCATCCGCCTTGAGCACCGGCACAATCGGGCTCGCCCAGTCACTGAATTCGACTGGCGAGATGATGCCTTCCCTCAGCAGGTTGTCCAATTCGCCTTCTATCTTTTCCCGCATCACGTACGGCACCGCTCTGGCCTTGTGGTGTACTGGCCTGGTGTCCGGGTTTATGTGAATCACTACCTTGGCCCCCATGAAAGTGCCAATGCCGGGTTGAAATAATGAGTCAGGTTTGTCCAGGATCTGTGAGCATGATACTCGCTCCACAGAGGAAATTGCATTGACATCGCCCCATTTCCAGTTCATGACAGCAAGCCAACTCCTCCCCAGTAGTGCGGGACCGTCCCCTGGGACAATCCAGAGTGGCAGTCTGTTCTCCGAATCCTTGTGGGTCACGACTACCGTGGCGCTGCCTAGCACCGGAATGATCTGCTTTGTGTAAGTCCATAGCTGTGCGTCAATCGGCGATAATTTTGGCCTCCTGGCCTTGAACACCCAAAACTTTTTGAACTGTTTGATACCCATCAGGGACTGGCTGGCACCCGTGTCTAGCTCCATTGATACTGGGATGCCATTGAGGAGCACTTTCATCATTATCGGTGGCGTCCTGGTGTATGAACTGTGTACGTGCTCCACATGAACTCGCTGAACTTCAGCTTCCAGCGATTTCCCCCAGCGTTCATTTCTGCAATTTCTGCAGGTATTTTGCTCATCTCTGCAAACTCCAGCTGAGTGTGTGCCTCCATGCCTCCAGCATGAGCTGCTGTTTGAAACAAAAGGTCCCTTGCCAGTCGATCGTCCCTGACTGCCCCTGTTATTGCCCTTGAGTGCGCCATTAACAGATGTTGATGGCCCCGTTACTGGCCGCATTGTCCCTTGCAATGGCGTGAATCGCTGTTCAGCTTGCCATTGTCTCTGTCGAACTCCCCCTCTGGGTTCGACTACATGTTGGGCCATGCCCGACTGCCCTTGTCTGCCTGGAGAACTGTGTGCTGCTTTAACAATGTTGAATCTCTGTCCCAACCATTCCTTAAAACAGTACCACTCGTCTGTTCTGCTAGTGGCCATGCTCGCGTGGTTTTAATCCCAGTTTCTTGTCGCCATTGATACGTCCTTACTATATAGTATAAATGCACACAAGGCCCATGCTTGAGAAAAGGACAGTCTGTGACGTATCCTTTATTTCATAGCACTCAAGTGCAGGAAGTGGGTGGAGCTTCCCCTTTTATATCTGAAGGTCTAGGTTAGGAGTGTCTCCCACAAGTTCACCACCTAGTGGTCAGTGTTCTCACAGTGTACAACTTAGGTCAGATTATACATGGGTTACAATGCTGGTTGAATACATGACAATTAGATTCACAAGTGAGCAAGAGCAGACAGTGGTGGCTGGGTTATATGACTAGATTGCCATGTGTGTGCAGTCGGTGATGCCCTGCACCTGTGGGAAGCCAGCCAGCGATGCAAACCCAAGCGCCCACTCATTCTGACTATTGTAATCACAGGCAAAGTTCACATAACTGTCGGCCCTGACAAACAATCAATCAGCGATCTGCCTTATGAATTTATGTGCAGCTGACTGGGAGATCCTGCATATTTCTCCAGTATTTCCCTGGAAGGATCCAGAGGCAAAAATGTTGATGGGGTGGTCACTTTCACAGCCACTGATAATGCATGGCCACCAGTCCAGCAGGGAGCAGATCTTCTTCTGGGAGGCTGCAGATTTCTGCAACCACCTGTCATGACAACCTCAGTCTCTGGAAACACTGCTCTTCCATGAGGTCAAGGAAGCTGAGCCTCTGCCTGTACATTGTGTTATGGGGTAGTGCCTCCTGTGAGCTCGACCCCTCTGCTGGAGGTCTCTCCACAGCAGACTGTTGCTGCTGCTGATGGTCATCTTGTTCTTTGTCCGCGGTCCAAACTAAGGGAGCTGTGGCACCAGCAATGCTGATCGTGAGTTCCAATACCTCTAAAGTGCACAAATTAGGCTCTTAACACAAGTACTCTCAACAAACCCTTTCCCCGTAGGAGGGAAGAAAGCAGCTGTGAGCACTGAGTATTTATTGATATCCATATGCCTGACTTTTAATGAAACACATAAATTGCCATTCAGTCTTCTCACCTCCGTTTCAGTGATAAGTTTCGGGAAACCTGTGCATGCATTATAAATTTAAAACCTGGTGAATATCTCTTTGAAATTGCCTCATTTAAATATTATGTAGTAACCCGCCTCTTATGCTCTCACATCAAAACATGCCCAAATTAAAGCCGGCTACCAGATGTGCTGACATTTTCACCACTTTTAATGACCCTCCCGAACCCAAACTCACACAGTCCTAACTGTTAAAACTACCCCAAGTTTCCAATAGAATTATTTGCCTAATCACGAATGTAAAATCTTTCATGAACCAGCGCAATAGAACGTAATTGTTTATATTTTATGTTCCATTAAAAAGTATTCCTTGATATATTTTAAGAGTGGTAACTGTAAAGTCCTTGCTCAACAGCATGAAACCATATGAGGCACATTTTGGGACAAGGTCACTCTGTGACCTCAACTCTTTATTCACAGCACTCCACAAGTGATGACCCTGCATGGAACGTCCCTTTATATACCTGGGAGATCAGGTAAGGAGTGTCTCCCACAAGTTCACCCCTTGTGGTCAAGGTGTGCACCTAGGTTGTGTGTATACAGTAAAACAGTGGTGTTACATTGTGGTTACATACATGACATCACCTTCCACCCCAAAGTCTTGTTAGGATCATAGGTTTAGTCTTTCAGGTGGTCTACGCTCTCTCGTGGAGCGCCGCAGTTGGGGCTCTGGTTGTTGGACACTGACGTGAGTGTCAATCACCTGTGGTGATTCTGGCCTGTCCGGGCTGACCGCAGAGACTGTGCATTCTTCTGATTGCTCTTGTTGCTCGTTCACTGGCGGTAGTGTGAGCTCCATCTCATGGTCTTCTTCAGGTTCCTCAGTGTGGATGCTGAAACTTTTTTTCACTTGGTTCAGATGCTTACGGCATATCTGCCCATTGTTGAGTTTTACCACGAGGATCCTATTCCCCTCTTTGTCAATTACAGTACCCTCGAGCCATTTGGGCCCCATGGCGTGATTGAGGACGAATACAGGATCATTTATTTCTATACATCTCCCCCTCTAATTACGGTCATGGTACTCATTTTGTGACTTGCGCTTGCCCTCAACTATGTTGGTCAGGACTGGGTGGATGAGGGACAACCGAGTTTTGAGTGTCCGTTTCATTAGTAGCTCTGCGGGCGGGACTCCTGTGAGCGAGTGCGGTCGGGATCTATAGATCAGCAGGAGGCACGATAGGCGGCATTGTAGGGAGGGTCCTTGAATCCTGAGCATACCTTGCTTAATGATTTGGACTGCACGTTCCGCCTGGCCATTGGAGGCCAGCTTGAACGGCGCAGTCCTGACGAGGTTGATGCCATTGCCCGACATAAACTCCCGGAATTCGTAGTTTGTGAAGCAGGGGCCATTATCACTAACCAGAATGTCCGGCAAGCCATGGTTTGCAAAGATCGCACGAAGGCTTTCCACAGTGGTGGATGACGTGCATGAATTCAGAATGATGCACTCGATCCATTTTGAGTACGCATCTACCACAATGAGGAACATCTTTCCCATGAACGAGCCCGCGTAGTCAACATGAATGCATGACCATGGCCTGGTGGGTCAGCGCCACGGGCTGAGCGGGGCCTCCCTGGGGGCATTACCCAGCTGGGCACACGTTGAGCACCTGCGAACACAGTGTTCCAGGTCTGAATCAATTCCAGGCCACCAAACATGTGACCGGGCAATGGCCTTCATCAGCACAATGCCTGCGTGCTCGCTGTGGAGTTCCCTGATGAATGCCTCCCTGCCCTTCTGGGGCATTACTACCCGGCTGCCCCATAATAAACAGTCGGCTTGAATGGAGAGCTCATCCATCCATCTGTGGAACGGTCTAACCTCCTCAGGGCATGCTCCGTGTGCGGGCGCCCAATCCCCAGTCAGGACGCATTTCTTAATCAGGGATAGGAGGGGATCTCTGTTTGTCCAGATTTTGATCTGGCGGGCTGTGATGGGGATCCTGCGCTGTCAAAGGCATCGACAGCCATGACCATCTCAGCGCTTTGCTCCACTGCCCCCTCAGTGGTGGCCAGTGGAAGCCTGCTGAGCACGTCAGCGCAATTTTCAGTGCTGGGCTGGTGCCGGATGGAGTAGTCATAAGCAGCCAGCGTGAGAGCCCATCGCTGTATGCGGGCTGATGCATTGGCATTGACAGCATTGCTGACTGACAACAGGGATGTTAATGGCTTATGGTCCGTCTCTAATTCAAACTTCCTACCAAAGAGGTACTGATGCATTTTTTTTACACCATAGACACATGCGAGTGCTTTTTTCTCGACCATCCCATATCCCCGTTCTGCTTGAGAGAGCGACCTAGAGGCATAAGCCACAGGTTGTAGTTGACCCTCAGCATTGCCCTGCTGCAACAAGCACCCAACCCCATAGGACGATGCATCACATGTCAGAACCAATTTTTTACAGGGGTCGTACAGGGTCAACAACTTGTTTGAACACAGTAGGTTTCGCACCCGATCAAAAGCCGGTTCCTGACAGTCCCCCCAAAACTAATCGCAACCCTTATGCAGGAGCACGTGTAGCGGCTCCAACAACGTGCTCAAGTTTGGCAGAAAGTTCCCGAAATAGTTCAACAGTCCCAGAAATGAACGCAACTCTGATGTGTTGCAGGGTCTGGGTGCTCGTCGAATTGCCTCTGTTTTGGATTCGGTGGGCCGAATCCCATCTGCAGCAACCCTCCTGCCCAGAAACTCAACATCAGGAGCTAAGAACACACATTTAGACTTCTGGAGTCGCAGGCCTACCCGTTCCAGTCGGCGTAGCACCACCAGGTTGTGGAGGGTGTTCCTCGGTGTCTTGACCCGTGATGAGGATGTTGTCCTGGAATAAGATCGTTCCAGGGATGGATTTAAGCAGGCTTTCCATGTTTCGTTGAAAAATCGCAGCCGATGATCGAATGCCAAATGGGCACCTGTTATAAGCGAACAGTCCCTTGTGCGTGGTGATGGTGGTCAGTAGTTTAGATTCGTTGGCCAGTTCCTGGTTTATATAGGCTGAGGTGAGGTCCAACTTGGTGAACAGCTTGCCTCATGCCAGTGTGGCGAAAAGGTCCTCCGATCTCGGGAGTGGGTATTGATCTTGTAGGGACACCCGATTGATGGTGGCCTTGTAGTCGCTACAGATCCTGACAGAGCCATCCGCTTTTAGGTCAGGAACGATGGGGCTCGCCCATTCACTGAATTCAACAGGCGAGATGGTGTCCTCTCTCAACAGCCAGTCCAATTCGCTCTCGATCTTTTCCCGCATCACATACGGCACCGCTCTGGCTTTGTGGTGCACTGGCCTGGTGTCCGGGGTGATGAGTATTACTACTTTGGTGCCTTTAAAAGTCCCGACGCCAGGTTGGAATAATGAATCAAATTGTTGTAGAACTTGTGAACACGAACTTCATTCCACAGATGACATTGCGTGAACATCCTCCCATTTCCAGTTCATCTCGGCTAACCAGCTCCTCCCCAACAGTGCGGGACCACTACCCGGGACAATCCAGAGCGGCAGTCGATTCACTAACCCGTTGTGTGTGACAGCCAACATTGCACTGTCTAGCACCGGAATGATTTCTTTAGTATAAGTCCATAATTGTGTCTCAATACGTGCTAATTTGGGTCTACTGGCTTTAAGTGGCCACAGCTTCTCAAATTGCTGAACGCCCATGAGTTACTGGCTGGCCCCCGTGTCCAGTTCCATGCATACAGGGATACCGTTTAATAAAACCCTCATCATCATTGGTGGCGTTTTGGTGTATGAACTGTTCTCCGCATGGACCCGCTGAACCTCGGCGTCCATCGATTTGCCCCAAAAGTTATCCTGCCTCAAAGGACGCTCTTCTGGTCCCTCCGCCTCATATATTAGTCTGGTCACATTCGAGCTAAATGGCCACTGAGATTGCAGTTTCTGCAGACAAACTGTTGAAATCTGCAAGATCTAGCTGAGTGTTTTCCCCCACACCTCCAGCATGAGTTAAAGTTTCCATTGTTGGGGACAAAGGGACTATGGCCAGGCAGTCCGCGCTGACTGTCCCTTTGACTGCTCTTAAGTACCCTATTAGTGGGTGTCAATGGCCCCATCCCGGGCCGTATTTTCCGTTGTGATGGCGTGAATGTCCGTTCAGCCTGCCATTGTCTCTGTTGAAGTCCTACTCTGGGGTGTATTGCTGCCTGGGGAATGTCGGACTGCCCCTGCCAGCCTGCGGGGCTCTGAGTTGCATTGATGATGTTGACTCCCTGACCCATCGCCGCGTTAGAGGCAGAATTGCCCGCATATATTATTTTCGTCTCTTCCTCCCCCGCCACGAAAGTTTGAGCTAACAACGCCGCCGCTTCCAAGGTCAAATCATTGGTCCCAATTAATTTGCGGAAAATCCCCGCATGGCCGATGCCCTCGATAAAGAGTCCCTTAGCATCTTCCCCCTGCAGGCATCTGTGAACTTACAGAGGCTGGCCAAACGCCGGAGGTCCGCTACGAAGTCCGGTATGTTCTGAACTTCACGACGTCGGTGGCTGTAGAATCTGTGTGGGCCATATGTATGCTACTCGCCGGTTTGAGGTGTTCCCTGATCAGTTTGCTAAGTTCTTCAAAGGTTTTGTCCAACGGCTTTTCGGGTGCTAGTAAGTCCTTCATGAGCGCGTAAGTCTTTGGTCCGCAGTTGGTCAAAAGATGAGCCCTTCGCTTGTTGGCTGCTGCATCCCCCAGCCATTCTTTCGTAACGAAGCTTTGCTGCAGCCTCTTGACAAAATCGTCCCAGTCTTCCCCAACACAGTACCATTCCTCTGCACTACCGGTGCCCATTCTCGAGGGTCGTGAATTCCCATTTCTCGTCGCCAATGTAAAGTCCTTACTCAACAGCATGAAAACATTCTGGGGACAAGGTCACTCTGTGACCTTAACTCTTTATTCACAGCACTCCACAAGTGATGACCCTACATGGGACCTCCCTTTATATACCTGGGAGATCAAGTAAGGAGTGTCTCCCACAATTTCCCCCCTTGTGGTCAAGGTGTGCATCTAGGTTGTGTGTGTACAGTAATACAGTGGTGTTACATTGTGGTTACGTACATGACAGTAACCTGGTGCCAATGTTGGAGGTCGGCGACCAGCGGGAGTCCCGGAGGTTGGAGAGCAGCAGGAGGTCTGGTAGTTGGCGAGGCCTGGAGGTCAGAAGCGGTGAGGAACGGAGGTCGAGGCCAGGAGTGGCGCAGCATGGACCAGCAGCGGGGTCGTGATCCAAAAGCGACGCAGAGTAGACAAGCAACGGGGTGGTAGCCTAGGAGCGACGCAACACGGGCCACCAGCGAGTTTATGAGGCCGCCATTGCGTCCTACGAAACTCAGGGAGAGAGGTCCTGCACGAAGGAGAAAGGCGGACAGTAGGAGTATGTGTGTTTGTATGTACTAGGCCCATACAGCGGAGCTTGGTCTCCAGTCATCTTGGACCCCCTTGCCACTGAACCAGGACCTTGCTCTGTCAAGCCCGTGAGGTAGCTGGTGTGCAACGGCCACCCCATGTTAAAAGAATTCACGCACAGGCATCTTTCACCCTTCAAAATGAAGTTCGGGACCTGGAACATCAGGACCCTCATGGACAACTCCAACAGTGACAGACTGGAACAAAGTACTGCCATCGTTGTCTGAGAGCTCAGACGTTTCAACATCAACATCGCCGCCCTTAGCAAGACTCGGCAGGGAAGGGAAGGCAGCTCAAGGAACAAGATGGTGGTTACATCTTCTTCTGGAAAGATAAACCAGAAGAAGATCGCCGCCTCCATGGGGTTGGCTTCAACATAAAAAACGACTAGTGGGTTGTCTCAGAGATTCCCCTTGTAGGATAAACGAACGCCTCATGACCCTTCGGATCACCCTAGCCCGGAACCAGTGCACTATGAACTTCAGCGCACATGCCCCAACACTTGAGGCTACAGATGAGACCGAAGACTCCTACTCCAGCCTCGAACCATGCCAATGCCGAGTACCAACGGACGACAAACTGATCCTCCTGGGTGACTTTAACACCAGAGTTGGAAAGGACACAGATCTCAGGGGAGGTGTGATTGGCAGAGAGGGGATATGGAAAACCAACTCCAACGGTACCCTCCTCCTGACAAAATACTTAGAAAATGGTCTTGTCATAACCAACATCCTGTTCCGTCAGAAAGACAAATATAAGGCTTCATGGCAGCACCCTCGATCCAAGCACTGGCATCTGCTAGACTATGTCATCTTCTGAGGCGAGAGCTGACAACTGCTGGACGGACCACCGCCTAGTCCGTTCTTTCGTCACCATCAACGTAGCCCCAAAACAGCGACACAACAGAAACAATGCCGCAAGCAAATCAACGCTGGAACACTCCACGACCCGGCTAAGAACATAAGAAATAGGAACAGGAGTAGGCCATACGGCCCCTCGAGCCTGCTCCACCATTTAATACGATTATGGCTGATCCAATCATGGACACAGGTCCACTTCCCTACCTGCTCCCCATAACCCCTTAATCCCTTATCGGTTAAGTAACTGTCTATCTCTGTCTTAAATGTATTCATTGTCCCGGCTTCCACAGCTCTCTGAGGCAGCGAATTCCACAGATTTACAATCCTGAGAGAAAAAATTCCTCCTCATCTCAATTTTAAATGGGTGGCCCATTATTCTAAGATTATGCTCTCTAGTTTTAGTCTTCCCTATCAGTGGAAAAATCCTCTCTGCATCCACCTTGTCAAGCCCCCTCATAATCTTATACGTTTCAATAAGATCACCTCTCATTCTTCTGAATTCCAATGACTAAAGGCCCAACCTACTGAATCTTTCCTCATAAGTCAACCCCCTCATCTCCAGAATCAAACTAGTGAACCTTCTCTGAACTGCCTCCAAAGCAAGTATATCCTGTCGTAAATATGAAAACCAAAATTGTACACAATATTCCAGGTGTGGCCTCACCAATAACCTGTACAATGACTATTCAGCCAGCACCTCACTGCCAATCTGGTGACTCCCAGTGACCCAGAAATGTGGAATGTCCACAACACCTGGTCTGCGCTCAAGGCTTCCATAATTAGCACTTGTGAAGAGATGTTCTGTCACTTGACCAGCAAACACCAAGACTGGTTCAACGAGAACGACCAAAAGATCCAGGAGTTAATAAGCCACAAGTGCAAGGCAGTCTTAGACTGGAAACAGTAACACAACTGGAGAGCAAGAAAGCAGTTCTACAGATGTCTGAAAGCCGAGGTCCAACAAAAAACTCGCGACCTAAAGAACAGATGGTGGGTGGAGAAAGCGCAGGAGATCCAGCAATTAGCCAACAACCACGACATACGTGGATTCTTCAGCACAGTCAAGACCACCTATGGCCCAAGCACCCAAGGCCCTACCCCACTGCTGGCCAAGAACAGAAAGGTACTCATCAAGGACAGAAAGACAGCCAGTGCTCACTGGAAGGAGCACTTTAAAGATCTCCACAACCGAGACTCAGTCTTTGATGTGAGTGTCCTTGACTCCATCCCACAGCATGCTACCTGCCACCATCTCAGCACAATCCCAGCCCGGCATGAGGTTCAAAAGGCCATCCGACAACTGGAAAACAACAAGGCCTCAGGAGCAGATGGAATCCCCGCTGAAGCACTAAAACATGGTGGGGAAGCACTTTTGGTGCGAATGCACAATCTAGTTTCTCTCATCTGGAAGGAGGAGAGCATGCCAGAGGATCTCAGAGACACAGTAATCGTGACCATCTTCAAGAAAGGTGATGTCCGATTGCGGTAACTACGGAGGAATTTCCCAGCTCTCCGCCACAGGGAATATCATCGCAAGAATCCTCCTCAATCGCCTCTTCCTCTGGCTGAAGCACTCCTCCCAGAGTCGCAATGTGGATTCCGCCCATTAAGGTGCAAATGGACATGATCTTCACCGCACGACAAATCCAAGAGAAATGCAGGGAACAACACCATACACATGGTCTTCTTTGACCTCGCAAAGGCCTTCGACACTGTCAACCATGAAGGATTATGGAGCATCTTCCTCAAATTCGGCTGCACCCCAAAAGTTAGTGGATAGTAAGGGTCTATTTTTATTGGTGGAGGTGTCTATTATGAGGGGGCATTGTTTTAAGGTGGTTGGTGGAAGGTTTAGAGGGCATTTGAGGCGGGGTGGGGGGGGTGCTTCTTTATGCAGAGGGTTGTGGGGATCTGGAACTCGCTGCCTGGAAGAGTGGTGGATGCAGAAACCCTCACCACTTTTAAGAGATAGTTGGATGGGTATTTGAAGTGCAGTAACCTGCAGGGTTATGGACCTAGAGCTGGTAATTGGGATTAGACCGGATGACCTTTTGTTGGATGGCGCAGATATAATGGTAAGTACTGCAGGGAATAGAATAGTTTCGATCGCCTGGATGGGTCAGAAAGGAATTGTCCCAGATTTTTTCTCCCTAAATTGGCCTGGGCTTTTATCTGGTTTTTGCCTCTCCCAGGAGATCACATGGCTCCGGTTGAGGTGGAGTATAGAATGTTTCAGTGTAAAGAGTGTCACAGTTGTGTGAGGTGGACTGGTTGGGCTGGGTGCTCTTTGCCTTTCAGTCATTGTTCATAGGTTTATCTGTAACCTTTTGGGCTGCTGACCAAGAGCCGTGCGGCTCTTTGTCGGCTGGCACGGACACGATGGGCCGAAATGGCCTCCTTCGGCACTGTAAATTTCTATGTTTCTATGTTTCTATGTTTAGATCAACACAGCCTGACTGCACATTGCACAGGAGGGCACAAGCAGGGATGTGGTCAGGAGGACCTGGGTGCAGTGACGCAAACGTTTCAATGATCTCAGTGATCAGAAAATGTTAGTACAAAGCCACACTGAACCTCATCCTGCTGTGCCACTCATCACATCACCATCACTCTGCCTTCTCTACCCTACTCCTGCACATCCTGACTCACTCCAACTTACCTTGCACCTCCATCCATCCCTCTCTCTCTATCTACATTATCACATCCCCATCTCACTAGCCACCCCTCACACTACCCTCATCCAAGCCACCCTCATCATATTAACTAACAACACACAAGAGTAATTTCTGTTAATATGCTGTCAAACATTGAAATCTTTATTTTCAACACTTTGTGTACTTGGACAAATTTGTGTGCACCTTTGAAAATGGCTTAGTGAGTTGAAGTGAGTGGTGACACATAACGGTATCCCCGTAATGCTGATGAGTGTGAAAAGAATGGCTTGGGCATTGTAGGGATGCTTTACGCTGTTGGTGTGGGATGGTGCCAACCTGGCACATCTTGTGGCAGCCAGTGTGTATAGCATCAAGTGAAGTAAGTATGGCGATGGTGAGGCCATCCCTGGCCTCCCGGACATCAATGTGGTCAGGTGCTGATGGCCTCTGTCCTGTGCAGCATCAGGTGATTGCAGAGAAGGTTGGTGTTGTTGACACTGCTGGTATGTCTGGTGTTGCTAGTGTTGGGGCTGATCGTGGTGGGATTCTTAGGACCGATGTGAGAGAGTTTCAATGGCACTGATGCTGATGGAATAGATGGCAGGTGCAGTAGAGGTGACAGAAGCGATCTGTCATTGGTAGGAAAGGTAATGAGGTCAGATTGGATGGAGACTTGTGTAAAGACTAGTAGCATCCTGAATCCGTAGTGTAAATGCAGTTTGGAGAAGTTTGTAGTTAAGGAAACATATCTCAATCAGCTGGGAGCTTTTTGATGCTGTCAACCTATCAGCTGATTCAATGACAGTGACCTCCTGCCTCAGCTTCACAGACAAGGTCGAGACACAGCGGGAAACAAGTGGGCGACCTGTCAAATCCAAAAAGCTGGGAAAAAAACCATTGATAAATGGCTGTAAACAAGCAACTAATGATTTTAATTGCCTGCTCCACTGCTGCCTGTCAGGTGTGCTCAGCGCTTGCAGTCCAGACATCGGGAAGTCCAGTGTGCGCATTTTGACAGTGGATTCCTGACCTGCTGTCAATCGTTATAAATTTAACAGCTCACCGACCGTCCATCCCATCCGCTGAACGCCAGCAAAATTCTGGCCACAGTCTGGTCTGACACAAACATACTCGAATTCTGGATTGAAATGATTGAACAGATTCCACTAACAACCGGCTTCACTGTCGTGGTAGGGCGCTGCTGTATGCGATTTTTGATCAGACCTTACAATAAGTGATGACCACAGCACCAACACAAGGAACTGGCGTGTATTAGCAATTAAAACTCTTAACAATCAGGAACAGCCACCTTTAGTAGACTCTGTCCGATTGAGAAAGTATCCTGAGCAATCGATACAGGTGTGGTTTGCTACCTTCCTGTTTGAATGGTGAAGATTCCTTTGGCCTGCAGCCATTCGATGGGTGAGCTCCCTTCACTTTACAGCTAATTGTAAACTTCACTGGGTAACATTCAGTGATTGGCAGGTGTTGCTCGGGGGCACATTGAGAAACTTTAGTCATTCGTGCGCAGCTGTGTTTTGGGTATCAGATTCGAGTAAAGCACTCTATTGGAGGGACAGTTGTTCACTTGTCGGGTGAAGAAACAGAAGAAGATGTCACTTTACGTTCACTTAAAGTCACAGAACCACGGATTTTGGCGGGATTATATAACTAGATTGTTTCAATAGGTTATTAACAGGCCAGGCACACACAATGCACTTCAGTTACTGGAAACAGTTTAGGAAGCTGGAGGCCAAATGTTGTCAAGCATTCTGCTGGAACTCCTGCGGGGGTCTGGTGGAACCATTTGGCAAATGGCCACGACATGGATACACCAGGTCCCGACCTGATTTAGGAATTCTTGCTTGGCCCCGACAAGGCCAATGATGCGGAGGGGGTGGGAACTCCCTTGGCTGTAAGTTCTCAGCTCTCAGGACTGTGTGAGAGTTGGCGTCACTCTGGAGGCCAGCATGCCCAGTGAAATGAGGTGTACTGGCTTCCAGAAAGGCACAGACGGGCATCGCCGGAGGGTGGTCAGGCCAGGGAGATAACCTGGACTTCTGAAGGTGGCTAATTTAAAAAAAAATCTTATACCACACCCCTCACACAGAAGATAGAGAAAGGCGTTTCCAGTGGGTGCCCTAGGCACTCCGTCTGTAGTTGGTGGCAGCTGGAGTTTCTGGCGTTGTGGGGCAGCAGGGCACCAAGATACACCTGTGGTGGCATTGGTGCCTACCAGGCCATGTAAATAAGGTGCCCTCCTGCTGACCCTGCATACTCCAGTGGGGTCAGTACTGGGAGACGCCTGCAGGCACAATCCCGGTGCAGCTCCTGGGAGCGCGCCCCGCACATTTTCAGCCCTCCTATTGTATGTAACACTGAATATATCAGAAGCAGCATCTATGTGCACTTCAACCAACTAATAGCTCTTGTAACTTCACATACTCAGTTGTAAATGTTTATTTTTCAAAAGAGAGTTTTCACACTAAGCTCATGACAATAATGATCTGGTAAGGTAGCATAGTGGTTATGCTACTGGACTAGTAATTGCTGGACAGAGGTCTGGACTAATGATCTGGAGATATGAGTTTAAATCCCACCACGGCAGCTGGGGAATTTAAATTCAGTTAATTAAATAAATCTGGAATAAAAATCTAGTATCAGTAATGGTGACAATGGGCCCAAGTTTTCCCCCAGGTGCGCCGACTTTTTAGATCAAAAACCGCGACTAAAAGTTACCATAGTATTCTCCCTGCAGCTGGAATGATGCAGGTCCTTGGCATAGCGCAGCAGATGGAATGGGGGGTGGAGCCAGGTCCCAGCGCTGAAAACAGTGCCGGGACCTTTGCACATGTGCGCTAGAGTGTGCACGCATGTGCAGTAGCTCCTCACCCCTGAATCTCTGCTGACTGTGTGGGAGGGGCCCGAAGCACACCGCCCCTAGCCCTGGCCGAATGAGCTCCCCGCCAGTTGATCAAGACTGCTTTGGCTGTCTGCAAGCATTTGGAGAGGAACAGGGAAGGATAAAGATGCCAAGTTCCGTTTGATTCCTATTGAGAGCAGAATCCACAGGCTGGCTCGTTATTACAAGTCCAAGGGGGTACTTCCACCCAACTGGAAGTATGAATCCTCCACAACTTCCGCACTTGTAGTCGAAGAAGTTTCTTCATTGGTTTATTGGATCTAAAAAAAATAAAATGCTCCCCCTCTCCCCCCTCTCCCCCCTCCTCCCTCTCCCTCCCCCCTTCACCGATGCCGTGTTGAGCCTAGCCTCCTGATGTGCGTCTACCACCCCTAGCCCTGGCTGAATGGGCTCCCTCATCGGCGGCCCACTGACTTCCCTTCACATAAAGGTAGGACTTCTAGGTTTTATTTGTTACTGATTGATTGATTGCTTATTACTTTGGACTTGGTGCATTAGGTGCAGGGTTCCTTCTATTTTTTATTTGTTAATTAATTGCTTATTACTTTTTGTGCTTTGTTTAGTGCTTTGGTAAGTCTTGGTACTAGGTGCAGCTTCTTTGTAATTTTATTTTTTATTGATTGCTTATTTTTGTGCTTTGTTTAATACTTGGTGCTTTAAATGTATTGTTTTGTTGAATGCTTAGTGCTTTAAATGTACTTATGCTTCTTTAATGTTGTTGTGAAGGTGTTTAGTGCTTTGCAAAGCCCTTTAACTTCCCTTCCGCCCCCCCCGCCCCCCACCCCACTTGCCCTGCCCCCGGGCACAAGTTTCCCCAGGAGTTGCTCCTATTTTTTTGGAGCAACTTAAAAATCGCAATTCCCCAAATTTAGTTTGCTCCAGTTTCAGTGAATTAGTTCAGTTTCTTTTTAGGTCGGTTGTTTTTTCAAAAGGGGGCGTTACCAGCACTTATGCCTGTTTTGGCCATTTAAGCAAGTTCAGCCAGCGAAAAGTTACTCCAAACTAACTTAGGCCAGCGTATGTGTCCACTTTTGTACGCTCAGAAAAACCTTGCGGAGACTTAAGAAATCAGCACAGGTAGCCAGAGATGGGGGGGATGGGAAGTGAGAGGATTTTGCAAAGCACTAAACACCTTCACAACAACATTAAAGAGGCATAAGTACATTTAAAGCACTAAGCACTAAACAAAGCACAAAAATAAGCATTCAATATCAAATAAAAAATACAAGGAAGCTGAGAGGACCTGCACCAAGACTTACAAAGCACTAAACAAACCACAAAAAGTATTAAGCAATTCATTAACAAATAAAAAATAGAAGGAACCCTGCACCTAAAGCACCAAGACCAAAGTAATGTAATAAGCAATCAATCAATCAATAACAAATAAAAAATAGAAGTCCTACCTTTATGTGAAGGCAAGGCAGGGGTGGTGGGGGGAGAGGAGGGGTGAGACGGAGATGGGGGGGGGTGGGGGGGGGAGAGGAGGTGGGAGAAGGGTGGTGTAAAGTCCTTACTCTACAGTATGAAACCACACGAGGCATATTCCAGGGACAAGGCCACTCCGTGACCTTAACTCTTTATTACAGCACTCCAGAAGTGATGACCCTGCGTGGGACCTCCCTTTATATACCTGAGTGATCAGGTAAGGAGTGTCTCCCACAAGTTCACCCACTGTGGTCAAGCTGTGCATCTGTGTTGAGTGTATACAGTAATACAGTGGTGTTACATTGTAGGTACAAACATGACATCACCTTCCCCCCTCCCAAAGTCTTATGGGGATCATAGGTTTAGTCTTTCAGGTGGTCTGCGCTCCCTCGTGGAGCTCCACAGTTGGGGCTCTGGTTGTTGGACACTGACGTGAGTGTCTGTCACCTGTGGTGATTCCGGCCTGTCTGGGCTGACCTCAGGGACTGTGCATTCTTCTGATTGCTTTTGTTGCACGTTCGCTGGTAGTAGTGTGAGCTCCATCTCATGGTCTTCTTCAGGTTCCTCCGTGTCATTGCTGAAACTTTTTTTTACTTGGTCCAGATCTCACGGCATATCTGGCCATTGTTGAGTTTTACCACAATGACCCTATTCCCTTCTTTGTCAATTACGGTACCCTCGAGCCATTTGGGCCCAATGGCGTGATTGAGGATGAATGCAGGATCATTTATTTCTATACATCTCCCCCTCTAATTACGGTCATGGTACTCGTTTTGTGCCTTACGTTTGCCCTCAACTATGTCGGTCAGGACTAGGTGGATGAGGGACAACCAAGTTTTGAGTGTCCATTTCATGAGTAGCTCTGCGGGCGGGACACCCGTGAGCGAGTGCAGGCGGGAGCTGTAGTCCAGCAGGAGGCGTGATAGGCGGCATTGTAGGGAGAGTCCTTGAATCCTGAGCATCCCTTGCTTAACGATTTGGACAGCACGTTCCGCCTGGCCTTTGGAAGCTGGCTTGAACGGCGCAGTCCTGACGTGGTTGATGAAATTGCCCGACATAAACTCTCGGAATTCATAGCTCGTGAAACACGGGCCATTATCACTAACCAGGATGTCTAGCAAGCCATGGGTTGCGAAGATCGCACGTAGGCTTTCCATGGTGGTGGATGACGTGCATGAATTCAGGATGATGCACTCGATCCATTTCGAGTACGCATCTACAACGATAAGGAACAATTTCCCCATGAACGGGCCCACTTAGTCAACGTGAATGCGTGACCATGGCTTGGTGGGCCAGGGCTAAGAGCTGAGTGGGGCTCCCTGGTGTTCCACAGTGTTCCAGGTCTGAGTCAATTCCGGGCCACCAAACGTGTGACCGGGCAATGGCCTTCATCATCACAATGCCTGGGTGCTCGCTGTGGAATTTCCTGATGAATGCCTCTCTGCCCTTCTGGGGCATGACTACCTGGCTGCCCCATAGTAGGTAGTCAGCTTGGATGGAGAGCTCATCCATCCGTCTGTGGAATGCTCTGACCTCCTCAGGGCATGCTCCGTGTGTGGGCACCCAATCCCCAGTCAGGACACATTTCTTAATCAGGGATAGGAGGGGATCCCTATTTATCCAGATTTTGATCTGGCAGGCTGTGATAGGGGAGCCTGCACTATCGAAGGCATCGACAGCCATGACCATCTCAGCACTTTGCTCAGCTGCCCCCTCAGTGGTGGCCAGTGGGAGCCTGCTGAGCGCGTCAGCACAATTTTCAGTGCCGGGCTGGTGCTGGATAGAGTAGTCATAGGCCGCTAGCGTGAGAGCCCATCGCTGTATGCGAGCTGATACGTTGGCATTGACAGCCTTGGTGTCCGACAACAGGGATGTGAGTGGCTTATGGTCCGTCTCTAATTTAGACTTCCTACCAAAGGGGTACTGATGCATTTTCTTTATACCATAGACACATGCAGGTGCTTCCTTTTCAACCACCCCATAGCCCCGTTCTGCTTGAGAGAGCGACATGGAGGCATAAACCACAGGTTGTAGCTGACCCTCAGCATTACCCTGCTGCAACACGCACCCAACCTCATAGGTACTAAACTTTTGCAAGGGTCGTACAGAGTCAACAGCTTGTTTGAACACAGTAGGTTTCGCGCCCGATCAAAAGCCCGTTCCTGATAGTCCCCCTCAAACCAATCGCAATCCTTATGCAGGAACATGTGTAGCAGCTCCAACAACGTACTCAAATTCGGCAGAAAGTTCCCAAAATAGTTCAACAGTCCCAGGAAGGAACGCAACTCCGATGTGTTGCAGGGCCTGGGTGCTCGTCGAATCACCTCTGTTTTGGATTCGGTGGGCCGAATCCCATCTGCAGCAACCCTCCTGCCCAGAAACTCAACCTTGGGAGCTAAGAACATGCATTTAGACTTCTTGAGTCGCAGGCCTTCCCGGTCCAGTCGGCGTAACACCTCCTCCAGGTTGTGGAGATGTTCCTCAGTGTCTCTACCCGTGATGTCATCCTGGAATACGATCATTCCTGGAATGGATTTAAGCAGGCTTTCCATGTTGTGTTAAAAGATCACGTCTGATGATCGAATGCCAAATGGACACCTGTTATAAACGAACAGTCCCTTGTGTGTGGTGATGGTGGTCAGCAGTTTAGATTCGTCGGCCAGTTCCTGGGCCATATAGGCTGAAGAGAGGTCCAACTTGGTGAACAGCTTGTCGCCTGCCAGTGTGGCGAAGAGGTCCTCCACTCTTGGGAGCGGGTATTGGTCTTGTAAGGACACCCAATTGATGATGGCCTTGTAGTCGCCACAGATCCTGACAGAGCCATCCGCTTTAAGAACGGGGACGATGGGGCTTGCCCAGTCGCTGAATTCAACAGGCGAGCTGATGCCCTCTTGTAATAGCCGGTCCAATTCGCTCTCGATTTTCTCCCGCATCACATACGGCACCGCTCTGGCTTTGTGGTGCATTGACCTGGCGTCCGGGGTGATGTGTATCACTACTTTAGTGTCTTTGAAGGTCCCGATGCCAGGTTGGAAAAGTGATTTGAATTGTTGCAGGACTTGTGAGCACGAACTTTGCTCCACCGAGGACATTGCGTGAACATCCCCCCATTTCCAGTTCATCTCGGCTAACCAGCTCCTCCCCAACAGTGTGGGACCATTGCCCAGGACAATCCAGAGCAGCAGCCGGTTCACTAACCCATTGTGCGTGACAGCCAACATTGCACTGCCTAGCACCGAAATGATTTCTTTGGTGTAAGTCCTTAATTGTGTCTCGATATGTTCTAATTTGGGTCTACTGGCTTTGAGTGGCCATAGCTTCTCAAATTGTTGAACGCCCATGAGTGACTGGCTGGCCCCTATGTCCAGCTCCATGCGTACTGGGATACGGTTCAATAAAACCCTCATCATCATTGGTGGCGTTTTGGTGTATGAACTGTGAATATTCGCCGCATGGACCCGCTGAACCTCGGCATCCATCGATTTGCCCCAAAGGTCATCCTGCCTCACAGAACCCTCTTCTGGTCCATCTGCCTCATATATCAGTCTAGTTGCAGGCTTCCTGCACATACGAGCTAAATGGGCACTGAGGTTGCATATTTCTGCAGACAAACTGTTGGATTCTGCAAGATCTGGCTGAGTGTTTTCCCCCACACCTCCAGCACGAATTAAAGTTTCCATTGTTGGGGACAAAAGGGCTGTGGCCAGGAATTCTGCACTGACTGTCCCTCTGACTGCTCTTTAGTACCCTATTAGTAGGTGTCAATGGCCCCATCCCGGGCCGCATTGTCCACTGTGATGGCGTGAACGTCTGTTCAGCCTGCCATTGTCTTTGTTGAGGTCGTACTCTGGAGTCTATTACTGCCTGATGAATGTTGGACTGCCCCTGCCTGCCCGCGGGTCTCTGAGTAGCATTGAGGATGTTGACTCCCTGATCCATCACCGCATTGGAGGCAGAATTGCGCGCGTAAATCATTTTCGTCTCTTCCTTCCCGACATGAAAGCCTGAGCCAACAACGCTGCCGCTTCCAAGGTCAAGTCCTTGGTCTCAATTAACTTGTGAAAAATTCCCGCATGACCGATACCCTCGATAAAGAAGTCCCTTAGCATCTCCCCCCTGCAGGCGTCTGTGAACTGACTGAGGCTGGCCAAGCGCCTGAGGTCCGCTACAAAGTCCAGTATGCTCTGTCCTTCACGACGTTGGTGGATGTAGAATCTGTGTCGAGCCATGTGTACGCTGCTCGTCGGCTTGAGGTGCTCCCCAATCAACTTACTAAGCTCTTCAAAGGTTTTGTCCGACGGCTTTTCGGGTGCCAGTAAGTTCTTCATGAGCGCATAAGTCTTTGGCCCGCAGCTGGTCAAAAGATGAGCCCGACGCTCGTCAGTCTTTCATGACAAAGCTCTGCTGAAGCCTCTCAACAAAGTCGTCCCAGTCTTCCCCAACACAGTACCGTTCCTCTGTGCTACCGGTGGCCATTCTCGTGGGTCGTGAATTCACGTTTCTCGTCACCAATGTAAAGTCCTTACTCTACAGCATGAAACCACACGAGGCACATTCCAGGGACAAGGACACTTCGTGACCGTAACTCTTTATTACAGCACTGCAGAAGTGATGACCCTGCATGGGACCTCCCTTTATATACCTGAGTGATCAGGTAAGGAGTGTCTCCCACAAGTTCACCCCCTATGGTCAAGGTGTGCATCTGAGTTGAGTGTATACAGTAATACAGTGGTGTTACATTGTAGTTACAAACATGACAGGTGGGGGGGAGAGGAGGAGTGGGGGAGGTGGAAGTACCCTCTTGATCAAATGGTACAAATCCTCTGGATGGTCTGGAGCCAGCCCCTTGGACTTCAGTATCCTGAGAATCTTGTTCCCAGTAACAAAACACACCTGGGCAACACCATGGTAATCCCTTTTTTTTTGATTCAGTGAGCTTGGATTTTATTGTTTCGAGTCCTTTCAATCCTTTCCGTTTGGAAGGCTGTGCCTATCTTCAGGATTCATCGCCGGGGCACAACGAGAATCTCTTGCACAAGCAAAGCATTCATTTCATGGAGACTGCCCCAATCCTGTCCCCAGCCAGCAGGCAATGTTAAACAGACGAGCCTGCCCAGGTCCCATCCTACTCAAGTCTTGCTCCCAATCTCTTTGCTTTCCTGCTACCCCTGCGCACCCCCCCCACCAAACATCTCTGAGACAGTCCCAAGGAACACTCGATGGCCTCAGTCAGTGAGACCAATCAAGGCTTCGATGACATTTCCCAGATTCTCCCAGAGACCATGCTCTGCTGCACTTCGAGAAATCTCTATCTCGTTCATCATGAGTTCAACATCTTCCTTCTTGATGATCACTTTTGCCAGCTCCTTCTCCCTTTCTTATTTTGCTTTCTGTTCCCGTGATGATGGACATTGCCGTCTCCAGGTCCAAGTTCAGGATCTCCTTCTCCTCTGCATAGTCGGTCACCCACTCCAGGAGCCCATTCGGCCAGGGCTAGGGGCGGCGTGCTTCAGGTCCCTCCCACACAGCCTGCAGAGATTTGGGGGTGAGGAGCTACTGCATATGTGCGCACACTCTAGCGTGCATGTGCAGATGTCCCGGCACTGTTTTCAGTGCTGGGACCTGGCTCCGCCTCCCCACTGGATGTGGTGCTCTGCGTCGAGCCCGAAGATGTCCCGAGGAGTGGGGAGAATTCCTCAGTAAGTTTTAGGCGCACTTTTTGTTCCAGAAAGTCGGCGCACCTCACGGCGGTGCACCATTCCAAGTGTCGCGGCAAACTTGGGCCCCCTATCTCTGGGTACCTGCGCTGATTTCTTAAGTCTTTGCAAGGTTTTTCTGAGTGTACAAAAGTGGTCACATACGCTGGCCTAAGTTAGTTAGGAGTAACTTTTCACTGGCTAAACTTGCTTATGTTACACTCATAATAAATGGGTCAGACTGAGTACTGTGTGTAATGAGCAAGTGTGACCTTAGCTCCTTTATTAAGGTTCCAGAGAGCAGGTACCTCGAGAGAGACCTGCTTATATACTGTGCTCCCAAGGGATGCTGGGATTCCTTGGGACTCCAACAGGTAGGCCCTCTGGTGGTCAGGTGTGATGCAGGTTACAAGGGGTTAAATACATAACAGCGTAAATGGCCAAAACAGGCGTAAGTGGCTGGTAACACCCCCTTTTGAAAAAAAAACGGAACTAACTCACTTAAACTGGAGCAAATTAAATGGGGAGAATTGCAATTTTTAAAATACTCCACAAAAATAGGAGCAACTCCTGGGGAAACTTGAACCCAATTAAATACTGGATTATTGTAAAAAAACAATCTAGTTCACTAATGTCCTTTAGGGAAGGAAATCTGCTGTTCTTACCTGGTCTGGCCTATATGTGACTCCAGAACCACAGCAACGTGGTTGACTCTTAACTGCCCTCTGAAATGGCCCAGCAAGCCACTCCGCTGTATTCAAGAAGGCAACGCCCACGTCCCGTGAATTAATTAAAAAAAATCTGTAACATAAGTAAAAAGAAATATAAAAGAATTCAGAGAAAAAAAATAGTGCAGTTGTGCTAGAAAGCAAAGTTTGTTTTCGGGCATATTTACTATCAGTTTTGCTCAGTTTTGCCTCTAAGCTAAAAGGAATGCATTCAAGCTAACACTCCAGGACATGAGTCTGTAATCAAGGCTGACACTTCAGTGCAGTATGGAGAGGGCACTGCATTGCCACAAATGTTGCCTCTTGGAGGGTGGCAGGACAACTTGAGAAGACATATGGGATCTTTAGCTTTATAGACAGAGGCATAACAGAGTTCAAAAGCAAGGAAATTAGGCTAAACCTTTACAAATCACTGGTTAGGCCCCAGTTGGAATATTGTGTTCAATTCTGGGCATCACACTTTTGGAAGGATATCAAGGCCTAAGAAAGGGTACAGATAAGATTTACTAGAATGGTGCCAGTGATGCGGGACTTCAGTTATATGGAGAGACAAGAGAAACTGGGGTTGTTCTCTTTAGAGCAGAGAAGGATAAGGAAGATTTAACAGAAGTGTTCAAAATCATGAAGGGTTTTGATAGAGTAAATCATGAGAAACTGTGGCCATTGGCAAGAGGGTTGATAACCAGGGCACACAGATTTAAGGCAATTGGCAAAAGAACTAAAGGGGAAATGAGATTTTATTTTTACACAGTGAGTTGTTAAGATCTGGAAGGCACTGCCTGAAATGGTGGAGGAAGCCGGTTCAGTAGTAACTTTCAAAAGGGAATAGGATGTATACTTGAACAGGAAAAAAAGAGCCGATACAGACATGATGGACCGAATGGCTTCCTGTTGTGCTGTATCATTCTATTATTCTATAATGCTATGATGCGGATGGATAAATAAGAATTAACTGCAATCAATTCTTGTCTTTACATTGTACGGTCGTTAATTATCATTTTCCAGAGCTGTGAAATGTTAAACTCCTACCCACGTTTAATAAATATTGGACATTGCATCAGTGTTGGTATATTGTAAAAATAGTTTCATAAAGTGACAAATATCCAAAACACATGAGGGCCATAGAAAAGTTTGAGTTATTATATGCACTCGCACAACTAAAAGAATGTCAATAATTTACCATTCAATGCTCTATTGTCCTATTTTATCCCAGGTTTATTTTTAAACTCTGTTTCTTACTGCATTCTGAAATTGGACTGGTAGAAAAATAAATTGACTTCTTATTAGGCTTGGATAAGATTTTAAGTTTGGTTCTGTTTATTTAAAGGAGGCGATTCATCTGAAGATTCAAGTTTTCAAGTCACTACCTCGTGTGGAGTTTCAGAAGTGCACTCCCCTGTACCATCATTAGATACCACGAGTGCCCTTTGTTGATGTTTGAAGAGCATTTGCAAAAGCTTGCCAGCAGCACTCAGTGAGTCAGTGACATGAGATCTGAAGATTGTCAACTTTCTGATACACATCAAAAAATGATTGCTGATAAGCCTTTTGAACAATGAATTTATTGGGCAATATTAAAGAGTGTGCAGCAGGTTTGCTTTACATTATCATCTTGCCATTTCACGGTTTCCACTGGCAGGAGGGTCAGTAACCAGAGGACATAGATTTAAGATAATTGGCAAAAAAAAACAGAAGGGAGATGAGGAGACATTTATTTTCTCAGTGAGTTGTCATGATCTGGATTGCATTGCCTGAAAGCATGGAAGAAGCAGATTCAATAGTGTCTTTCAAAAGGGAATTGGATATATACTTGAAAAGGAAAAAATATGCAGGGCTATGGGGAACGAGCAGGAGATTGGGACTAATTGGATAACTCTTTCAAACAGCCAGCACAAGCTACATTTCTTGTAAGTGGCTGGAGAACATAGAAACATAGAAAATAGGTGCAGGAGTAGGCCATTCGGCCCTTCGAGCCTGCACCACCATTCAATAAGATCATGGCTGATCATTCCCTCAGTACCACTTTCCTGCTTTCTCTCCATACCCCTTGATCCCTTTAGCCGCAAGGGCCATATCAAACTCCCTCTTGATTATATCCAAAGAACTGGCATCAACAACTCTCTGTGGTAGGGAATTCCACAGGTTAACAACTCTGAGTGAAGAAGTTTCTTCTCATCTCAGTCCTAAATGGCCTACCCCTTATCCTAAGACTGTGTCCCCTGGTTCTGGACTTCCCCATCATCGGGAACATGCTTCCTGCATCTAACCTGTCCAGTCCCGTTAGACTCTTATATGAGATCCCCTCTCATCCTTCGAAACTCCAGTGTATAAAGGCCCAGTTGATCCAGTCTCTACTCATATGTCAGTCCCGCCATCCCGGGAATCAGTCTGGTGAACCTTCGCTGCACTCCCTCAATAGCAAGAACATCCTTCCTCAAATTAGGAGACCCAAAAAATGAACACAATATTCCAGGTGAGGCCTCACCAAGGCCCTGTACAACTGCAGTAAGACTTCCTGCTCTTATACTCAAATCCCCTAGCTATGAAGGCCAACATACCATTTGCCTTCTTCATCACCTGCTGTACCTGTATGCCAACTTTCAGTGACTGGTGAACCATGACACCCAGGTCTCGTTGCACCTACCCCTTTCCTAATTTGCCGCCATTCAGATAATATTCTGCCTTCGTGTTTTTGCCCCAAAGTGGATAACCTCACATTTATCCACATTATACTGCATCTACCATGCATTTGCCCTGTCCAAGTCACCCTGCATTCTTTTAGCGTCCTCCTCACAGCTCATACCGCCACCCAGTTTAGTGTCATCTGCAAACTTGGAGATATTACACTCAATTCCTTCATCCAAATCATTAATGTATATTGTAAAGAGCTGGGATCCCAGCACTGAGCCATGCGGTACTCCACTAGGCACTGCCTGCCATTCTGAAAAGGACCTGTTTATCCCGACTCTCTGCTTCCTGTCTGCCAACCAGTTCTCTATCCACGTCAGTACATTACCCCCAATGCCATGTGCTTTGATTTTGCACACCAATCTCTTGTGTGAGACTTTGTCAAAAACCTTTTGAAAGTCCAAATACACCACATCCACTGGTTCTCCCTTGTCCACTCTACTAGTTACATCCTCAAAAAATTCCAGAAGATTCGTCAAGCATGATTTCCCTTTCATAAATCCATGCTGACTTGGACCAATCCTGTCACTGCTTTCCAAATGCGCTGCTATTTCATCTTTAATAATTGATTCCAACGTTTTCCCCACTACTAATGTCAGGCTAACTACCTGTATAATTACCTGTTTTCTCTCTCCCTCCTTTTTTAAACAGTGGTGTTACATTAGCTACCCTCCAGTCCATAGGAACTGATCCACAGTCGACAGACTATTGGAAAATGATCACCAATGCATCCACTATTTCTATGGCCACTTCCTTAAGTACTCTGGGATGCAGACTATCATGCCCCGGGGATTTATCGGCCTTCAATCCCATCAATTTCCCTAACACAATTTCCCACTTTATAATGATATCCTTCAGTTCCTCCTTCTCACTAGACCCTCGGTCCCCGAGTATTTCCGGAAGGTTATTTGTGTCTTCTTTCGTGAAAACAGAACCAAAGTACTTGTTTAACTGGTCCGCCATTTCTTTGTTCCCCATTATAAATTCACCTGAATCTGTCTGCAAGGGACCTACATTTGTCTTCACTAATCTTTTTCTCTTCACTTATCTATAGAAGCTTTTTCAGTCAGTTTTTATGTTCCCAGCAAGCTTCCTCTCATACTCTATTTCCCCCCTCCTAATTAAACCCTTTGTCCTCCTCTGCTGTATTAAAAAATTCTCCCAGTCCTCAGGTTTGATGATTTTTCTAGCCAATTTATATGCCTCTTCCTTGGATTTAACACTATCCTTAATTTCCCTTGTTAGCCACGGTTGAGCCATCTTCCCCATTTTATTTTTACTCCAGACAGGGATGTACAATTGTTGAAGTTCATCCATGTGATCTTTAAATGTTTGCCATTGCCTATCCACCGCCAGCCCTTTAAGTATCACTCACCAGTCTATTCTAGCCAATTCGCACCTCAAGCCATTGAAGTTACCTTTCCTTAAGTTCAGGACCCTAGTCTCTGAATTAACTGTGTCACTCTTAATAAGGAATTCTACCATATTATGGTCACTCTTCCCCAAGGGGCCTCGCACAACAAGATTGTTAATTAGTCCTTTCTCATTACACATCACCCAGTCTAGGATGGCCAGCTTCCTAGTTGGTTCCTCGACATATTGGTCGAGAAAACCATCCCTAATACACTCCAGGAAATCCTCCTCCACCACATTGCTACCAGTTTGGTTAGCCCAGTCAATATGTAGATTAAAGTCACCCATGATAACTGCTGTACCTTTATTGCATGCATCCCTAATTTCTTGTTTGATGCTGTCCCCATCCTCATTACTACTCTTTGGTGGTCTGTACACAACTCCCACTAGTTTTTTCTGCCCTTTGGTATTCCTTAGCTCCACCCATACAGATTCCACATCATCCAAGCTAATGTCCTTCCTTACTATTGCATTAATTTCCTCTTTAACTAGCAACGCCACCCCACCTCCTTTTCCTTTCTGTCTATCCTTCCTAAATGTTGAATACCCCTGGATGTTGAGTTTCCAGCCTTGGTCACCCTGGAGCCATGTCTCCGTGATGCCAATTACATCATATCTGTTAACTGCCATCTGCGCAGTTAATTCGTCCACCTTATTCCGAATACTCCTCACAATGAGGCACAGAGCCTTCAGGCTTGTCTTTTTAACACCCTTTGCCCCTTTAGGATATTGCTGTAAGGTGGCCCTTTTTGCTTTTTGCCTTGGGTTTCTCTGCCCTCCACTTTTACTTTTCTTCTTTCTATCTTTTGCTTCTACCACCATTCTATTTCCCTCTGTCTCCCTGCATAGGTTCCCATCCCCCTGCCATATTAGTTTAACCCCTCCCCAATAGCACGAGCAAACACTTCCCCGAGGACATTAGTTCCGGTCCTGCCCAGGTGCAGACCGTCCGGTTTGTACTGGTCCCACCTCCTCCAGAACCGGTTCCAATGTCCCAGGAATTTGAATCCCTCCCTTCTGCACCACTCCTCAAGTCACGTATTGATTTGAGCTATCCTGCGATTCCTACTCTGACTAGCATGTGGCACTGGTAGCAATCCTGAGATTACTACTTTTGAGGTCCTACTTTTTAAATTTAGCTCCTTGCTCCCTAAATTCGTCTTATAGGACCTCATCCTGTTTTTTACCTATATCGTTGGTACCTATATGCACCATGACAACTGGCTGTTCACCCTCCCACTTCAAAATGTCCTGCAGCCGCTCCAAGGCATCCTTGACTCTTGCACCAGGGAGGCAACATACCATCCTGGAGTCTCGGTTGCAGCCGCAGAAATGTCTATCTATTCCCCTTACAATAGAATCCCCTGTCACTATAGCTCTCCCACTCTTTTTCCTGCCCTCCTATGCAGCAGAGCCACCCATGGTGCCAGGGACTTAGCTGCTGCTGCCCTCCCCTGATGAGTCAGCCCTCTCAACAGTACCGAAAGCGGTGTATCTGTTTTGCAGGGGGATGACCGCAGGGGACCCCTGCTCTATTCCTTCCAATTCCTGTTAGTCACCCATCCCCTATCTGGCTGTGTATCCTTTACCTGCGGTAAGACCAACTCACTAAACGTGCTATTCACGTCATTCTCAGCATCGTGGATGCCCCAGAGTGAATCCACCCGCAGCTCCAGTGCGGCAATGCGGCCTGTCAGGAGCTGCAGCTGGATACACTTCCCGCATATGTAGTCGTAAGGGACACTGAAAGTGTCCCTGACTTCCCACATAGTACAGGAGGAGCATAACATGTGTCTGAGCTCTCCTGCCATGACTTAACCCCTAGATTAACTTAATTTGGCAACAATAATGCTAAAGATTACTTACTGATAAAGAAAAGAAAAAGAAAAAACTACTTACCAATTACCAGCCAATCACTTACCCCCTTGGCTGTGACATCACCTTTCGATTTCTTTCTACTTTTTTGCCTTCTCTCCCTGCTGCAGCTGCACCAGCTGGCCTTTATAGGCCTCTCCACGCACCTCGAACCTCTTGCTGTGATGTCACACTTTGTTTTCTTTTCCTCCTAGGTCAGGGAGTCAGCACTAGTGGGGAAAACAAGACAAAGCAACACCTCCTACTCCCATTTACCAATACTCTTACCGCTGCACTCCAAGCACGACTGCACCAAGCCCCCTCTTTTTATACTGTTGCTGGCTGACTCACTGGCCTATTTAGGGAACCAGTTTTTACTAGCTGCCCAATTAACTAAGCTAGCTTGCTTGTTTGTCTCTGCTTCAACCTACAAGAATCCTATCTGTTTAATATTGCATGTGAGTGCTCTTTTAATGCTCTGTTGCCAGAACTGTAATTCAACCTAAGCCACCAATAGCAAGTTGTTACAGATCTAAGCAGTGATGCTGCTCACCTTGGCCATTGGTTGTGGCCAATCAACATGGGTTTTGCTATCCCTGTCAAACTATTAATATTGCTGATTGACAATTTATTCTTCCCCACCACAGCCCCAAGTTGAGGCTTTCCAGGGCAGCACATTTTCCCTGTTAACAATAGCTTAAAAAAATAAGATACTTAAGGGGCCTTTATTGTACAGTATTGTTTTTTATTGTTAACATGTGAAGCGCTGTACTTTTTTAAACTGTAGGCATGTCTTCAATTAACTGAGAATAATTAATGTTAATTATTAATTATCTACACAGCAGGCCATATAAGTAGCCATTCTTTGTACAAAAAACATTCATTCATGGATGCAGGTGTCGCTGGCAAGGCCAGCATTTATTGCCCATCTCTAACCTACCTCGCAAAGGTGGTGGTCTTGAATATAACTGAGTGGCCATTTCAGAAGGGAGTTAAGAGTCAACCACGTTGCTGTGAATCTGGAGTCACATATAGGACAGCAGATTTCCTTCCCTAAAGGACATTAATGAACCAAATGGGTTTTTACAACAATCTGATAGTAGTCACCATTACTGATACTAGCTTTTTATTCCAAATTTATTTAATCCACTGAATTTAAATTCCTAGCTGCCGAGGTGGGATTTGAACTCACGTCTCTGGATCATTAGTCCACGCCTCTGGATTACTAGTCCAGTAACATAACCACTTAAATACTGTACCCGATTATAGTATGCCTTGGCTGTTGCTACATTTGTGATCTGACTTTGAAAGGCTTGACCATTGCAATATTTCAGCGAATTCAGATAAGTCACTGCATCCATTGACCATGAGTTAAAAAGCATATGGGGACAATTTTGATTTTAGACGATAGTGTAAAACGGCTGCTATGCAATCAGCTGCTCGTAATATATCTCCCCTGATTATCATTTCTATTGAAGTCAATGAAAATCAGGAGAGATGTATAAGGGGTGCTGATCCGATGTCGCCTGTTTTACACTATCGCTCAATGTCAGAATTACCCTATAGCATTTTAAATTTAATATAGAAGTGCGCTATGAAATATTATGAGAAATGTAGACTGCGAAGCACCCTAACAGATTGCATTGTCAAAAGCAAAGCCAACTTTACAGTCCCCCACAGAACAGATACATTTTAATAATTCATAGTAATTTGACTACATCTAATAAAATGTTATGAAAGTGAGACACAGATCTGTTCATGAAAAGTGTACAATCTTTCAGCACTTCCATAACTCCTAATGATGTGCTTATATAAAATGACCGTGATTTTGTTTAAGATTTTGTTTCACATAAATTAAAAAGTATTTTACATAAAAACAAGATTAAAAAAACAACAAATTGAAGAACATTTAAAGAAAAATGGCGAACGTAAAGTATTATAATGGAATTATCCAAATATTATTGTTTGAACATCAAGGACTGAAAAAAATGGTGACTGTACAGTAAATGCATAATAATTTACAAAGAGTCATTTGCTGAGACGACTGTAGCAATATTCACTGCATTGATATTCTAAACCTACCATTGGGAATAAGAAGATGCTAATACAGCATAAAATAAGCTAATGACAGGACAGGGTCATCAGTGTCTCCTATAATTGGTTGAAAATGAAGCTGAATTGCATTTTAACAATTTTAACAATAATACATAAGAGATTTGAAGAGGAAATGCAGGCTATGAGAATTACAGTTCAGAGAAAGGCCAGTGCTGGAGCTCTAAAAGCCAGCAATGCTCTGGCTTCTCAAAAGAAGCTTTCAATCCCACTAGTATTTAATTTTTGGATAGCTTTTCTGTTTACGAGGTTTTATTTCACTTGGGCCGCTAATTCCTTAATTTTTATCTGACAAACAGTGGATAGGCCTATTTAAATGTGCAAATATGCAGCAATACATCTACCACCACTCTACTGCACTGCAGTATACATTTTTAGTATGATCACCGGGAGGAGTGGTCTGGATACAGCACATTTCCTCTGTCACTTTACATTTCTTTAAAAAAAATAATTGATTAAAAATAACCGTCAGTTGTCTTTTCAGATGCCTAATAGGACAAAAAGGGAAACATGGAAGGAAAAGCACCTTAACTGTACTACCGAACCCTAAATCGAACATCAAACACCATAGAACATGTCATGTAACATGAGACTGCAGACAGTGCTGAACTCTCCAGAAATACGCATTATCCTGGCCTCCCTGTACCCGCGTGCATATGTCTGGTGTTGGCCTAAAATGATTCAGAGAGCAACATGTGCTCAATGCCACAAAAAAATAACGATAATAATATCATTTTGTGAAAGCTAGGTGAGGAGCTAAGGTCCATGATGCAAGGCCACCCGATGGAATTCCCTTGGAGCTGCTCCCACTTCACCACTGTAAATTCACTGGAAGTGTGGTGGAATCCCTGTTTGACTGCAACGGAAATAAAAATTGTGTAAGATGTAAAATGGGCTGCCGACTTGCTATCACCCATTTGACACTATCGCAAGATATACCACTGAAAGAGGAAGAGAAAACTGACAGAAGTAAGGATTTACACAGTTCTGATTCCTGAGAAAGAATGGCCCTGATATTTATGGGGAAGTGGGGAGGTTGTGGGGGAGGCTGGGAGTGGCAAGGCCAGGGACTCGGAGGTCCTGTCGAGCTTAACGGCAGGACCTCATTAGTTCTCTGTTCCGTTTCCCACCTGGCAGTTGGCCAGATGGACAACCTGGCTGTTGGCCGGGAGGAGGCTGGTTGGGGATGGTCCCCAGCAATCTCGAGGGGATAAGGTCGGCCATCGCAGCATGGAGATAGAGGTGCCATTGGGGTTGGGAGATGGGGAATGGGGAGGTCATTGGAGCTGGGGGGAGGGTGACTGAAAAACGTAGCACGGGGTGCGGGAGAGGGAGAGAGGCCGCGATTGGCTGGGGGAGGCAGCAGGCTCCTTGAGGAGCTGGGGGGGGAGTATTCCATCTCCTCCTAGCCCATAGATGTGCTTGAACAGGTACTCATCTTGTGGAGCTGGCAGCTCCCGCCTCACTTTAACTGCTGAGTTTCCCGATCCCTGGGAAACCCATGCAGCAACAGTAAATTCTGACGCACTCGACCCTCTCCTGCCCATCGTGGGAAGGTTAATATCGAGGCCAATGAGTTGGAATAGGCAATGTTGTGATAGGTTTTGATTTTAACATAGTGAGATTGCAGGGAGAAGGAAAAGCTTGTAGGATGGCATGTCAGAATCTAAAGTAAAAAAGTTTAGGGACACCATCTATTAAATTAGAGCATTACATTCAATCCTGACCATCTGCTATTTTGTTTGTAATGTGTAAAAAACTTAGTTTAAAACTATATATAATTACTTTTATGGGTAGGATGGATGTCGAGGTTCATTATTGCAGATAAATCACACCATATGACACACAGAAAGGTTTAATTAAGGAAATAGTTGGCAGATTTGTTGGAAAATTACAGGGTAATTAACAGCCCAACATTTATTTATTTATACAATGAAAAGTTTTGTGTCTGCAAGAATGAACAGTTCCTATTGGCTGATGCGAACCATGCAGTTGTTATGTAATACACTTCGCAGCAGCCGATCAAATTAGAAAACAACAAAAAGGAACCTTACTGCCTGACTAAAGGAGTAAAGATAATGGAGCAATACCCCACAGGCTGTCCATCCCGGTGCACACGCCAGCACCTGGTGTTGCTGGTGCTCTCACCAGTCATACTACAAGCCAAGGACATGCTGGGCCCCTTTGAGGATCGAGATCACAAAACTCCTTCACGTAGGGATTCTCAACACCACTGGTCTTGTATGGAGCAGGTAGAGCCTCTGCCTCCTACAAAGCCTACGGAACCGTCATCGTTAGGCCAGAACTTGGTGTATCTGATTTCCAGCCCTCCTGGCACAAGCCTGCTGGTGTTATAGGAGGAGCCTGAATGGCTGAGGAATGTTTTGCCTCAGCACATTGTGTTCAAACTGCAGGGTCAAAGGTGACTGGCGTAGAAATGCTTCTGGAATGTTTACTCCCACTGAGACAGCCAATAATGCTCTCTATATCCTAAGTGAACAGATAGATAAATTGAATCAAGTAATCTAAGTGGCCCATTGAGCTGCTGTTGCTCTGTGATAAAAGCCCACAGAGCCATAGAGTCAGCTCTATGAGCACTGCAGGGGGACCCACAGTGATGGAGCCTCTGGTGGCAGCACTGAAACTCAATCATCTGCCATCTTGTCTCTGGCATTCAGCATACCCTCAGGGTTACAAAACCTGAACAGAGGTTCCAAGAGCTTCCCGGCATCGCTGTATGCTATTTTTGTGCAGAGCAGCGGGAATGCTGAGGCTCAGCCCCCTGAGACTGGCATTGGTTCCATGGGTGAGACACATGTTGTCCTCGCTCAGGATGATAGTATGCCTGCTCTCCTGCCAGCCTCTCACTCAGGGCCCTTGTTGGTTCCAGACAGCTAGTTGGGCCAGACTGCCCTGGCTGAAGCTAAGGTTCAGCAGTCTGCAGCCTGGCCCTCAACAGCCAGAGCTCCTCGAGGTCGCCCACCACAGCCTTCTCAAGTTCACTCAGTGGAGGTTCAGTAGCCTTTCACCTCCTAAGTGTTGCCACCAGGGAACCGCCTTGTAGGAGCATGGAAATAGGTAGCAAGCGCATGAGGCAGGTGCTAGGGCATTTTTCTTTTTACAAATATCGTGCTCTATTTTCAATATAAGCATTTCCTCAAATGAAAAGTGCTGAAGAATGGTGGAGCAGTAAACTCTTCGTTTGGAATGCTGCTGGTCTTGATATACTTAATGAAGTAGGAGCAACTCTCATGAAGCTGGACCAATTGGGGGCATTCAGATAGTTGATGTATGGAATGGGTGAGATGGAAGGAGGGACTATTGGAGCATTGGATAGGGAATTGGCGGGATTGGTGTATTGAGGGATTGGTGTAATGTTCTCATTCAGATAGCCCAACACCCGACGCAACAGATGAGACCAAAGAGCAATTCTACTCCAGCCTCGAACAACCCTTGTCACAAGTCCCTACAGATGACAAACTTATCCTCCTCGGCGACTTCAACGCCAGAGTCAGTAAAGACACAAGACTTCTGGGGAGGCGTGATCGGCAGAGAGGGGTTAGGGAAAACCAACTCCAGCGGTACCCTGCTCCTGACTAAATGCCTAGAACATGACCTTGTCATCATCAACATCTTGTTCCGTCAGAGGGACAAGTACAAGGCATCATGGCAACACTCTTTCTCCAAGCACTGGCATCTGCTAGACTACGTCACCATCCGAGCGAGGGACCACAAGGACGTGCGCATCACTCGCACCATGACAGGAGCTGATGACTGCTGGATGGACCATTGCCTAAACCGTTCTGTCATCAACATTAATATAGCCCCAAAACAGCGACAGCAACAGAAACATTGCCGCAGAAGAATCAACACTGGGCACTCAAAGACCGAGTTAAGAAAGCCCTATACAGCCAGCAGCTCACTGCCAACCTTGCAACCCTCGATGATCCTGAGACACAGAATGCCCACAGCACCTGGTCTGCCCTCAAAGTCTACATAACCGGCGCCTGTGAAGAGACGCTTGGTCACTCAACCAGGAAACACCAAGGCTGGTTTGATGAGAATGACCAGGAGATCCAGGAGCTAATAAGCCAGAAGCGCAAGGCATTTCTAAACTAAAGCAGCAACCCAATTCTGGAGCAGCAAAGCAGCTCGACAGGCGGCTGAAGGCTGAGGTTCAACAAAAAACCCGCGACCTAAAGAATAGTTGGTGGGTGGAGAAAGCACAGGAGATCCAGCAGTTGGCCGACAACCACGACGTGTGAGGTTTCTTCAGCGCAGTCAAGTCCACCTACGGCCCAAGCACCCAAGGCCCCACCCCACTGCTGGCCAAAAACGGAGAGGCACTCATTAAGAACAGCGAGGCAGTCAGGGCCTGCTGGAAGTAGTTCTTCGAAGATCTCCTTAACCGAGACTCTGCCTTCGACGCGAGTGTCCCCAACTCCACCCAGCAGCATGCTACCCGCCATCATCTCAGCAAAACCCCAGAACATCTGTCATCTCAAGAACAAAAAGGCATCAGGAGCAGATGGAATCCCCACCGAGACATTAAAGTATGGCGGAGAAGCACTATTGGCACAAATGCATGACCTCATCTCTCTTATCTGGAGGGAGGAGAGCATGCCGGGAGATCTCAGAGATGCCGTAATCGTGACCATCTTCAAAAAAGGGGACAAATCCAACTGCGGTAACTAGAGAGGAATCTCCTTTCTGTTGGTCACTGGAAACTTTATCGCAAGAATCTTCCTCAATCGTCTTCTCTCTGTGGCTGAAAAGCTCCTCTCAGAGTCGCAATGCGGATTCCATCCACTAAGGGGTACAACGGACATGATCTTCACGATGCGACAACTACAAGAGAAATGCAGGGAACAGCATCAACCCTTGTACATGGCCTTCTTTGACCTCACAAAGGTCCTTGACACTGTCAACCGCGAGGGACTATGGAGCGTCCTCCTCCGTTTTGGCTGCCCCCCCAAAAGTTTGTCATCATCCTCCACCTGCTCCACAATGACATGAAAGCTGTGATCCTGATTAAAAGGATCCACCACAGACCCAATCCACATCGGGACTAGGATCAAGCAGGGCTGCGCCATCGCACCAACGCTTTTCTCGATCTTCCTTGCTGCACTCTCAACAAGCTCCTCGCTGGAGTGGAACTAAACTATAGAACCAATGGGAACCTGTTCAACCTTCACCACCTCCAGGCTAGATCCAAGGTCATTCCATCCTCTGTCATCACATTAAAGTACGCGGACGACGCTTGCGTCTGCGCACATTCAGAGGCCGAACTCCAAGCCATCGTCAACATCTTCACCAAGGCATACGAAAGCATGGGCCTTACGCTAAACATCTGTAAGCAAAGGTGCTCCACCAACCTGACCCTGCCACACAGCACTGCCCCCGGTCTTCAAAATCCATGGCGCGGCCTTGGACAACGTGGACCACTTTCCATACCTCGGGAGCCTATTATGAACAAGGGCAGACATCGTTGACGAGGTCCAACACTGCCTCCAGAGTGCCAGCGCAGCCTTCGGTCGCCTGAGGAAGAGAGTATTTGAAGACCAGAACCTCAAATCTGGCACCAAGCTAATGGTCGACAGGGCAGTAGTGATACCCACCCTCCTATATGGCTCAGAGATGTGGACCATATACAGCAGACATCTCAAAGCGCTGGAGAAGTACCACCAACACTGCCTCCACAAAATCCTGCAAATCCACTGGGAAGATAGACGCACTAATGTCAGTGTTCTTGCTCAGGTCAATATCGGGCCATCAAAGCACTGACCACGCTCGACCAGCTCCGTTGGGTGGGCCACCTCGTCCGCATGCCCAACACAAGACTCCCAAAGAAAACGCTCTACTCGGGACTCCTACCCGACAAGTGAGCCCCAGGTGGGCAGAGGAAATGTTTCAAGGACACCCTCAAAGCCCCTTTGATAAAGTGCAACATCCCCACTGGCATCTGGGAATGCCTGGCCCAAGATCGCCCAAAATGGAGGAAGAGCATCCGGGAGGGCGCTGAGCACCTCGAGAGTATGCAGAAAACAAGCGCAGACAGTGGAAGGAGTGTGCGGCAAACCAAGCTCCCCACCCACCCTTTCCTTCAACCACTGTCTGTCTCACCTGTTACAGAGACTGTAATTCCTCCATTGGACTGTACAGTCACCTGAGAGCTCACTTTTAGAGTGGAAGCAAGTCTTCTTTGATTACGAGGGACTGCCTATGATGATGATGGTGTAATGGGGGATTGGTTTATTGGGGTATCGAGGGATGGGGGATTGGGGTATTGGGGGTTTGGGGGGATTGGGGTATTTGGGGATTGGGGGAAAAACTGCAGCTCCTCACGAAATCACTCGCTAAAATTAGTGGACAGCCAAAAAAAGCAGCCAAGATAGACAAAATGCCAGCTGGAAAGCACCCCAGAATCCTATGAAGCCTAACTAGCGTCTTAGCTTAATTGAACCGATGATCTCTTTAGATATTGCTGCTGGATTCTCTTTCCATGCCATGTTTTGCTGGGTGGTGGTCGGAACTGACGAATCAGTTGCTCCCTGACACCAATTTCACAAAAGGATCCTGATTTGGCGCTGGACTCTTATTCACCCTGTAATGAGGCCAGCATTTGTTTCAGGCGGCTGCCAGGGCCGCCTAACGAGCCAACATGGTGTTTGCTCTGATCGTTTTGGACTCGAAACCCGAAGTTTGTGTTACATTTATCGTACAGACAATCTGACAATGGCATTGTGCCTTATGGCATATTTATATTGCAGCACTGCTTCAAGCAGTAACTTTGCAATATTGTCGAGAGCTCCCAGCACTACTAAACTGCCTCATTTATTTTGTACCAAAGATGCGTTAGTGCATTTTAAAATTGATATGTAATTTTGCTTTTGATCATCATACCGTTTGTTGGCCTGTATGTGGCTAGAAAAACAGGATGGCCTCTTCCCCTGGTAGCAACATTTAGTTGCAACTGTTGCTAAGGTGATTGCAACATTAATCCAATTAAAACTCACTCAAACAGAACCATTCACTGTGTGTCTCAGTGCCCATTTGCCCCAGCTGATAGCACTCTCGCCCTTGAAGCAGAAGGTTGTGAGTCAAGCACTGCTCCAGTTCTTGAGCAAGTAATCCAGAATGGCATTTCAATGTGGTACTGAGGGAACACTATATCGGTTGAGGTTCTGTCTTTCAAATGAGACATTAAATCAAGGCTCTGTCTGCTCGTTCAAGTTGATGTAAAAGCTCTTTTGGCACTATTCGAAAAAGAGCAAAGATTTGGCCTAGCCAGCATTTGTCCTTCAACCAATACCACTAAAACCAGATTAACTGGCTAGTCAGAATTAAAGTTTCAGGTTTATGTCCAGTTCTGCTGAAACTTGAAACATTGGCCGTGATTTCCCGTTCTTCTGCTTCCCGCGGGCGTTCGACAGAAAATGGTTAAAAAGATCCGCACCTACCTTTTCCTGCTGCGCCCACCAGTGATCCCAGTCCCGAGGCCTCCGTTCCCTGCGCATTGGAGTGCGTGCAGGTCTGGAAGTCGGTATGCTGGAGCTGGAGTCACATGGCACTGGGAAGCCAATCCAGGTAAAGTATTTTCTCATTCATAATAATGGGAACTCCGTAAGTAGGGGTTTTGCATTATTACGATTGAGAAACACCCCCCCACAACACCAAAATACCAATAAAAAAAATAGAAAAAACATCACATATTTAACATTAATTTAAATTAAAGTTAATAAATGTCTTAGAAAAAAAAAAATTCCAATTATTAAAAAAGTTTTTTCATTAGACTTTAAAATAAACTTACCTTAATGGGCAGAGTTTTTAAACACTAAAATGTATTTTTAAAATATTATTATATGTTTTTGTATGTTTTAAAACTCTTACGCTGGTAAAAGTAGCCTATGCGCCTGGGCAAGTGATGAACAAATACCGCAATCTCTGCCGTGGGAATGTTCTGGCTGTGGAGATGGGGAGGTTGACAGATGGGAAAAGCCGGTTTTCAGCGCATGCACATTGTGCGCCGAAAATTGACGTTTGCGATGCCTTCCCGGGTCCGTACACACTCCGTAAAGACCCGGGGAGACCGGGATTTCACTAACTCTGTTTCTCTCTCCACAGATGCGGCCGAACCTGCTGAGTGTTTCCAGCACTGTCTGTTTTTATTTCAGATTTCCAGCCTCCACAGTGGTTTGCTTCTGTTTAACTGGCTATTCATCTCATTTGCCATTTGTGGGACTTGTTTTTGTGTAAACCGGCTGCTACGTTTTCCTATATAACAAACGCAACCAGACTTCATTGGTTCAAAAGTGTTCAGGAGTGTCCTAAGCATGTGAAAGGTACTCCACAAATGCAAGGGTTTTTACTTCCAGTGGGAGTCTACTTTGTACAAATGAGGAATAGGGCACTCACATGAGTTGGTACAGAATCACTCACTGATTCTTCTACTACAAGTGGATACTTGATGCTTCAGAAATGGGACTAAATTAGTATCCCTACCAAATGGAATTGTCTGCATTTCACCTGGAGTTATTTGTACACAGCCATTGCTACCAGGAAGACAATAGCAGAATTAAATAGTGCTTTTGCCAAGCTTTCACTCCTGGTGGGAAATTTTAACTTTGGCCAATGGTGTAAAATGGGCGTATTTAGAATGAACCACCCGATATACAGCACATCTGATTTTGGGCAAGGTGTGTCATGCAGGCTAATTTGATATTGCCGGTTTGACACCATGACCCAAATTTAAAATTCACCCCTACAACCCCAACCGCACCCCCCCCCACTACCCCAACCACACCCCCCCCCCCCCCCACTACCCCCACTGAGATTAGGAGAAATTTATTCACTCCGAGGGTTGTATATCTTGGGAATTCTCTACCCCAGAGGACTGTGGATGCTCAGTCGTCAAGTATATTCAAGACAGAGATCGATAGATTTTTGGATACTGAGAAAATCAAGGGATATGGGGAAAGTGTGGGAAGGTGAAGTTGATGCAGTGGATAACCCATGATTGAATGGCGGAGCAGTCTCGAAAGGCCAAATGGCCTACTCCTGTTCTTATTTCTTACTTTCTTATGTTTTTGTGTTCTTACTCATCGGGCTTTAACCTGCAGGAGTTTCTATGTCAAATTTAAACAAGTCCCTTTCTGTTGACTTTGAAAATGTCAGAAATTCCATAAACTTCTAATTACAGTGAATGTTTTTTTTATAAATAGGATCAGTGAGCAGCACAGGGGATATATCTTGTAACAACTGACAAAGCTGTTTCAAATGCTATTAACTTTAAATGGTTACAGTGCAAATTGTCCACACAGTATGATTGCATGTTAAATGGCTGATGTTGCTGCACTGGGGAATTCTTGAGTAAACCTAGTTTGGGAAAAATTCACCACATGACATACTCGTCAATGACTACATAGGAACAAATTGCTGAATGAAATAAGACCAAGGTCCTTCTATGATCCGGGTAGTTGCATGATACAATGATAATCAAGTTGTTGGCTAATCATAGCAATCGATCTGTATCAATTAGTCTACAACAGACCCAGGAATGACAGGAGGAAAACCCCAGGGGTGGAGAGCTTTGGGAACCAAAGCAAAAAAAATCACATTTTTTCTCCCAAGTATTGCTACACTTACTCTGCATCTCGGAATGCGTTGCTGCATTAAAGGTGCTACATCAATGTAAGTTGTTGTTTTAGAGAAGATGTTACAGTTTCTAATGTTAGTTTTCAGTTAAGCAAAGAATACTAGGAAATGTGATGTTGATTGTTTAAATCATGAAATCTGCAAAGCACAGAACAACAATCATTTAACAAGTGCAATAAAACTCAGTATTTCATGACAGAAAATATAAAGCATCATCTTCCTAACAAAAGGGTTTGGCTAATCTTTCTTTCTCTTGTCAAAGATAAAATATGATGTGGTAATTCACAGTAAATGCATTATTGAATCATTTGCTCATGATAAAATAACTCACAACCCTTCTCCAAATTAAGAAAAAATGCTTTTTTGTGAAGGTTAAATCTTTACATTTGCCAATTAAATTGCTTAACTTTTCCTAATCATTGACGTCATGACATCATCTCAGACAACTCGCTAAAACAGTTGAAATTGTTTCTTTTCTGGGATTGTGTTTAAATCATCCTGCGCTGTGTTCTGATGACAATAAAACAGATATAAATGCTGATATTTTAATGGGTAGCTGAATGATTTCTGAGTAGCGTGCAACAACATGATGCTAAACTTCCACTTTCCACATGTCACAACAAAGAAACTGTTGTTCTTGAGCAAATGCGTTTTCAAGTTGATTCACAAATTTTGTCAATTGCTCGCTAGCCCTTCGCTGGCCTTCATGTGGTCAGAAAACATGGTGGGGTAGATTTAACGGTAGCAGATTGGCTGCCTGTTATACCTGACATCATAAATGGTTCCCTATCCCTCATTACTTCTCTGATTAAAAAAATAATTCTTGACTCTTTTTCCTTGAATGTGTTGTTGCCGACTAGATCCATGCTCAACTCTCCCTCAATTCCCTGGTTGCATTTCTCCAATCAGGTTTCTGCCTCACCCACAACACTGAAATGAGCCTAACCACAGTCACAACATTCTCTGTTACTGTGGTACATTACCTCTCCTCATCTTCCTCAACTTCTCTGCTGCCTTCAACACAGTTGGTCATTCCACCCTCCTGAAATGCCTCTCTCCATTATACAGCACAGTGGCACTGTCTTCCCAAACCTATCTGATTTTAGGCAGAGCATCGCCAGCAATGGCTTCTCAAACTTGCATCATCACCTACAGATGCCCCAAGGATCCATCATCCTCATCCATATCTTCCTCATCTGCATGCTGCCTCTTAACAACATCATCTGCAGACATGCGGTCAGCTTTCACATGTAGCAGCAGGGATTATGGATGTAATGTATGTACATAAGGTCTGCCCACCAACAGGGGTCACTACCATCGGAGGTCCTAGGGTCATCGGTACACTCGTGCTGGGCCCGGTATAACTTCACCTTTGTATCTTCACTTCTGGAAGCTATTAAAGACTGACCAGGTTACACCTAGTCACTGGCTCACAGTACGGAGTTCATTGTATCATTTCATACACCAGAACTGGCGACGAGGCAAATACGAACCCACGCAAAAGTATGGTGAGCACAGCATGATCAAGTACTGTTGGAGTTCTCGAGAGATACAATGAAGGAGACGATTGGGGAGATTTCACAGATCATCTTGACCAGTATTTCATGGCAAATGACCTAGACAAAGACTAGGATGCAGAGAAGCGCAGGGCAGTTCTTCTCACCGTCTGTGGCCCCACAATCTATGTACTCATCAAGAATCTGCTCTCACCCACTCTTCCTACAGAAAAGGATTACAAAGAACTGTATGCTCTAGTTCGGGAACACTTTAAACCCAAGGAAGGAATCCTCATATCCAAATATCGCTTCTATATGCACATTCGTCCAGAAGGCCAGGACGTAGTGGGATTTGTTGCCGACCTGAGACGTCTTGCAGGGCCTTGCAAATTTGGGCCTGCGTTAGAAGACATGCTGCATGACTTTTTCGTGATCGGAGTCAACCACGAGGCGATCTTAAGTAAGCTGCTGGCTGCGGAGATGCCGGACCTCAGCAAGGTCATCACCATCGCCCAGGCTTGCATGCCCACGCAGAAAAGCACGAAGCACATATAGCGACAAAACAGGAACTCCACAGCAAGTAATGTGTACAAAATTGTATCGACGGCCGGCAGAGCTGCACATGGCAGGGCCTACTCAACTGTGTCTGCAAGACCAGGAGCCTCTCAAAGTTCGCCTTCGAGGGCCTACTCGACTGCGTATGCGAGAACGGGAGCCGACCAAAGCCCACCATTGGGCGTAAATCCGAGCTCAATGTGTTGGCGTTGCGGGGGCAATCACCGACCCCATCAGTGGCGCTTCAGGCAGTATGTATGCAGAGGGTGTGCGAAGACGGGGCATCTTCAGCAGACGTGTCCACAGCAGAGCAAGCAAGCTGTGACACACTACTTGGATGATGATCAATTCAGCGTGGATCTGGCGATGTAGCCCGAGGAATTTGAGAGCTCCAAGGAGGAAGTGTATAGCGTACGCGCGTTCCTAACAAAGAGCCAATCGATAATGATGGAGGTAAAATTAAACGGCGTGCCGGTATCCATGGAATTAGACACAGGAGTCAATCGATAATGAGCCAGAAGACTTTCGAAAAGCTGTGGGTGACCAAGGCAGAGAGACCCAAGCTGAGTCCAATAAATGCGAAGTTGCGTACCTACACTAATGAGCTCACACCAGTGATCGGTAGTGCATCAGGAAGAGTGTCGTACGAGGGAGTGGTTCATGATCTACCATTATGGATTATCCCGGGCAACAGGCCTTCGTTATTTGGCAGGAGTTGGCTCGAGAAAATAAAATGGAAATGGTACGATATCAAAGCTTTGTCATCAGCGGATGATGATTTGCGTGCTCAAGTGCTGAGCAAATTTCCCTCACTGTTTGAACTGGGAATTGGCAGCTTCAAGGGATCCAAGGTGCAGATTAATTTAGGCCCAGACGCAAGGCCCATCCATCACAAAGCCAGGGCAGTCCCGCATATGATGAGAGAAAAGGTCGAGCTCGAATTGGACAGGCTACAATGTGAGGGGGTCATCTCACCGGTCGAATTTAATGAATGGGCCAGTCCCATTGTTCCGGTGTTAAAGAACGACGGCACGGTCAGGATTTGTGGAGACTACAGGGTCATGATCAACCGAGTTTCGAAACAAGATCAGTACCTGCTATCGAAAGCTAATGACCTGTTTTCAACGCTAGCCGGGGGAAAATCGTTCACCAAATTGCATCTAACGTCGGCCTACATGACACAGGAACTGGTGGAATCATCAAAGAAACTTACGTGCATCAACATGCACAAAGGACTGTTTATTTACAACAGGTGCCCTTTTGGCATTCATTTGGCGGCAGCCATATTTCAGAGAAACATGGAGAGCTTATTGAAATCCATCCTCAGGACCGTGGTATTCCAAGACGACATCCTAGTCACAGGTTGTGACACCGCCGAGCACCTGCACAAGCTGGAAGAGATTCTGCGTCGTCTGGACAAAGTGAGACTCAGGCTGAAACATTCAAAGTGCGTTTTCATGACACCAGAGATCAAATTCCTTGGACGAAAGATTGCTGCAGATGGAGTCATGCCTACAGACACGAAAACAGAGGCCATCAAAAATGCACCCAGGCCCCAGAATATGACGGAGCTGCATTCATTCCTGGGTCTTCTCAACTACTTCGGTAACTTCTTTCCCAAATTGAGCACAGTATTAGAGCCTTTGCACAAGCTGCTCAGGAAAGGAGACGACTGGGTGTGGGATTAACTTCAAGACAGAGCCTTTGAGAAGGCTAGAACTCTGTTGTGTTCCCACAAGCTACTGGTACTGTATGACCCATGCAAGCGTCTAGTTTTGACCTGTGATGCGTCGTCCTATGGGATCGGCTGTGTACTCCAGCAAGCCAATGTGTCAGGCAAACTACATCCACTTGCACACGCGTCTAGAAGCCTGTCTAAGGCAGAAAGAGCCTATGGCATGGTAGAGAAAGAGGCTTTAGCATGTGTTTATGGGGTAAAAAAAATGCACCAGTACCTGTTTGGGCTTCACTTTGAGCTGGAAACCGGTCACAAGCCGCTTATATCATTGTTTTCGGAACATAAACGTATCAATACCAACGCGTCGTCCCACATCCAGAGGTGGGCGCTGATATTATCTGCCTATGATTATGTCATTCGCCATAGACCAGGCACCGACAACTGCGCTGATGCATTGAGCCGGTTACCGTTGCCCACACCGGAGGTGGAAATGCCAATGCCCGCAGAGCTACTCATGGTCATGGATGCCTTTGAGATTGAAGGGTCGCCTGTCACTGCTCAACAAGTTAAGACCTGGACCAGCCAGGATCCAACCCTATTGGTTGTAAAACGTTCTGTCCTTAACGGGAACTGGTCGCCCATCTACAAGGAAATGGATGATGAAACCAAACCGTGCAGCCATCGCAAAGATGAGCTTTCCATCCAGTCTGACTGTTTATTGAGGAGTAGTCGTGTTGTAATGCCCAAGAAAGGCAGGGCGAGATTTGTACGGGGGTTACATAGTATGCATCCCGATATTGTCATGATGAAGGCCATCGCCAGGTCCCATGTTTGGTGGCCTGGCATTGACTCGGACTTAGAGTCATGTGTGCATCAGTGCAGCACTTGCATGAAGTTAAGCAATGCCCCAAAGGAAGCTCCGCTCAGTCTGTGGTCATGGCCATCCAAACCTTGGTCTAGAATCCACATCGACTGTGCGGGCCCTTTCCTCGGAAATTTTTTTTTTGTGGTGGTGGATGCTTACTCCAAATGGATAGAATGTGTGATCATGTCATCCAGCACTTCCACTGCAACCATTGAGAACCTGAGAGCCATGTTTGCCACACATGGTCTGCCAGACATCGTTGTCAGCAACAACGGATCGTGTTTCACAAGCCTGGAGTTTCAAGAGTTCATGAAACGCAACGGCATAAAACTCGTGAGGTCAGCCCCTGTTCAAACCCGCGGAGCGGGCAGTTCAAACAATCAAGCAGAGCCTGAAACGTGTAACTTGCGGTTCCTTGCAGACACGCCTGTCACGCATACTGCTCAGTTACAGGACAAGGCCACACACACTCACCGGGGTCCCGCCTGCGGAACTATTGATGAAGAGAGGCCTCAAAACTAGGCTCTCTCTAGTCCATCCTGACCTTAACGATCATGTCGAAACCTGACATCAACGGCAGCAGTGGTATCACGACCGTGCTGCAGTGTCACGCAACATATCTGTAAATCACCCAGTGTATGTACTTAGCCATGGTCAAGGGCCCAAGTGGCTCCCGGGCAATGTTACAGATAAGGAGGGTAACCGGGTGTATATGGTTAAGCTCAAGAATGGGCAGATGTGCAGGAAACACATTGATCAAATCAAGCTAAGACGCACTGATGAACCGGAATAGTTGGAAGAAGACACCGCGAGCTTAGACAACCAATCATCAGAAGAACCCACTGTGGTCAATGCCCAGCCCCAAGTCATGAGAGATTCGTAAAGCACTGGGATTGTACTTAGATGGTCAACCAGGGAGCGAAGTGCTCCGGACCGTCTGAACTTGTAATATGGACTTGTGCCAAGAACTGGTGGGGGGGGGGGGGGGGGGGGGGGAATTATGTAATGTATGTACATAAGATCTGCCCACTAACAGGAGGCACTACCATTAGAGGTCCTAGGGTCTTATGTACACTTGTGTTGGGCCCAGTATATAACTTGAACTTCACCTTTGTATCTTCACTTCTGGAAGCCATTAAAGGCTGATCAGGTTACACCTAGTCACTGGCTCACAGTACAGAGTTCATTGTATCATTTCATACATCATAGTGGATGCATTGGTTGTAATTTACCAAAATTCCCTGGATTCTGGGGAGGTCCCAGCAGATTGGAAAACTGCAAATGTAACGCACCTATTTTAAAAAGGAAGCAGACAAAAAGCAGGAAACTATAGACCAGTTAGCCTAACATCTGTGGTTGGGAAAATGTTGGAGCCCATTATTAAAGAAGCAGCAGCAGGACATTTGGATGAACAAAATTCGGTCAGGCAGAGTCAGCATGGATTTATGAAGGGGAAGTCATGTTTGACAAATTTGCTGGAGTTCTTTGAGGATGTAACGAACAGGGTGGATAAAGGGGAACCAGTGGATTTGGTGTATTTGGACTTCCAGAAGGCATTTGACAAGGTGCCACATAAAAGGTTACTGCACAAGATAAAAGTTCACGGGGTTGGAGATAATATATTAGCATGGATAGAGGATTGGCTAACTAACAGAGAACAGAGAGTCGGGATAAATGGTTCATTCTCTGGTTGGCAACCAGTAACTAGTGGGGTGCCGCAAGAATCAGTGCTGGGACCCCAACTATTTACAATCTATATTAACGACTTGGAAGAAGGGACTGAGTGTAACGTAGCCAAGTTTGCTGACGATAAAAGGATCGGAGGAAAAGCAATGTGTGAGGAGGGCACAAAAAATCTGCAAAAGGACATAGACAGGCTAAGTGAGTGGGCAAAAATTTGGCAGATGGAGTATAATGTTGGAAAGTGTGAGGTCATGCACTTTGGCAGAAAAAAAATCAAAGAGCAAGTAATTATTTAAATGGAGAAAGATTGCAAAGTGCCGCAGTACAGTGGGACCTGGGGGTACTTGTGCATGAAAGACAAAAGCAAAGTATGCAGGTACAGCAAATGATCAGGAAGGCCAATGGAATCTTGGCCTTTATTGCAAAGGGGTTGGAGTATAAAAGCAGGGAAGTCTTGCTAAGGCTAAACAAGGTATTGGTGAGGCCACACCTGGAATACTGCGTGCAGTCTTTGGGTTTCCATATTTACAAAAGGATATACTTGCTTTGAAGACAGTTCAGAGAAGGTTGATTCTGGGGATAAGGGGGTTGACTTATGAGGAAAGGTTGAGTAGGTTGGGCCTCTACTCATTGGAATTCAGAAGATTGAGAGGTGATCTTATCGAAACGTATAAGATTATGAGGGGGCTTGACAAGGTGGATGCAGGGAGGATGTTTCCACTGATAAGGGAGACTAAAACTAGAGGGCATAATCTTAGACTAAGGGGCCACCCATTTAAAACTGAGATGAGGAGAAATTTCTTCTCTCAGAGGGTTGTAAATCTGTGGAATTTGCTGACTCAGAGAGCTGTGGAAGCTGGGACATTGAATAAATTTAAGACAGAAATAGACAGTTTCTTAAACGATAAGGGGATAAGGGGTTATGGGAAGCGGGCAGGAAGTGGAGCTGAGTCCATGATCAGATCAGCCATGATCTTATTGAATGACGGAGCAGGCTTGAGGGGCCGTATGGCCTACTCCTGTTCCTATTTCTTATGTTCTTATGTATGCTGATGATGCTCAACTCTACCTCTCCACTACATGATCCCTCTACTGCATCTGTGCTATCAGTCTGCTTGTCTATCTATGGGACAAAATTGCCTTTTATTATAGCTCCGACAGTGCCTCCAAGGGGTGTTAACAAGGCGCAATGGCGTTTTCACCCAGGGTGGAGGGGGGACTAGCGCCTCCGGGAAATTGCCCCGTAGGTTTGGGAGCCGCTGTCTCGGCAGCACCGAGCTCTGTGATTAGCGCCCTGGGCCGACATTTTTATTTGTTGGCTGACTCTTGCGTCGGCCCGACAATGACGGCCCTTGAGTCGACTGTGCTGCCATTATGCGGCCCGGCATTCTGTTTTGGGTGCTGGGGTGCTGGCCCAGTCAATAGCGTCTCTGGTGACCCAGTGGCAGCCACCAAAGGACCTGCAGAGTGCGCAAAGGCCCTCCCCTTTAATTAAAGGGGCGGGACATTGTAGTGTGTCAGCTGGCTTCCTCTGTGAGGTGCTGGACTCAGTGCTCCGCTTCCTTTGAGGGGCGCACGGCCCAATTCCTGGAAGGTTAATGTCCCCAATCAGGGCGAAGGGCAATTTCCAGACCCTAGTCTTGGATGACTCTGCAATTTTGTTCCAGTTAAACATTGGGAAGACAGAAGCCATCATTTTTGCCTCAGTACCCTCTGTACTCTTGCCACCAACTCCTACTCCTCCCTGGCAACTATCTGTTGGGTGAACCAGACTGTTGGCAACCTCAGCAGCCTGACTGATCTTGAGCTATATTTCCAACTCTATATCATATCCATTGGAAACAATGCCTACTTCCACCTCTGTAACATTGACAACTTTTGCCTTTGCCTAAACGCGTCTCTTGCTGAAATCCTCATCTATGCCTTTGTTTCTCCAGACTTGACTATTCTGATGCTCTCTTGGCCAGCCTCCCATCCTTTACACTCTGTAAATTTCAGCTCATTCAAAACTCTGCCCATATCATATCATATTTTGCAGCAAATCCAGCTCATCCATAACCCATTTTCTCACTGACAAACATTAGCTCATGGTCCAGCCACACAGCCAATCTAACATTCTCATCCTGTGTTTAAATCCATTCATGGTCTTGCCCCTTTAACGACCTCCAATACTACAACTCACCCCGGGCCTCTTCATTAATATTACTATGGCTTCTTTTGCATCCCCCGCCCTTTTGTTCACCTCAGATCAGCTCCATTGGGCGGGCCACATTGTCCGCATGCCCAACATGTGACTCCCAAAGCAAGTGCTCTACGCGGAGCTTCGACACAGCAAGCAAGCCCCAAGTGGGTAGAGAAAACACTTCAAGGACACCCTCAAAGCCTCCTTGACAAAGTGCAACATCCCCATCGACTCCTAGGAATCGCTGGCCCAAGTCCACCCAAAGTGGAGGAAGAGCATCCGGGAGGGCACTGAGCACCTTGAGTCCCATTGCCGAGAACAAGCAGAAACCAAGCGTAAACAGCAGAAGGAGCGTGCGTGTAAGGGGTTCTCAGGGAGTGCTGTTGTGCCTTGGGTGTTTCTCTCTGGGCTTCTGCCCTCACAGCTTATGCCTGGCCTGTGAGGTACCCTGAGTGCTGCAAGAGCACCCCTGGAGAGACTGTGTCCACAGCTTATGAAGGGGGTTTTGAGACTCGTGCGTAACCCAGCTTATGCCTAGCCTGTGAGTCACCTGTGAGTGTCAAACACTCCTAACCCCTTCTTCCCTAGCCTGTGACACACAGTTGAGCGTTTTCGAGGCACTCCTAGCTTCCCTTACACTGTTCTGACATAAGACTCACGATCAAGAGATGTAATACAATAGAACTGAGACAAGGTGATTCCAAGAGGAACTTAGGCTTCCAATTTATTTGACAAGGTGTATCTCAACAAACAGCAATACACCAACAAAACAATCCCCCTAAATCCCACTAAACGGACACAAGGAAAATCTTTACACAAGTTTAGCAGTACAATGCCCAACCTCCCACCTTTCCTGGCCTAACTGAGTTGGGAGTTCTGGGGACCAGAGGTTATACTCACTACTGTGCCTTCCGCAGTCTGGTGGTTTGTTTCTTCTATCTTCGGTGTCTTCGGACACTGGTTTTCCTTCAGTGTCGAGAGGCTTGCTGGTTGTTGGATCACGAGAGCAGGGAACCACAACCAGAAACCTCTTTTTATAGCCAGATTATCCAGTCCGCCTCTCGTGCTGAAATCGATCCTTCCCATTGGTGGGCTTTGTGATTTTGAAAAATGCAGCAGTTTTAGATTATTGTGGGTTTTTTCCACTGATGTTAACTTACTCAAGGTTTGAATAGGTGTTGATTGTGTTGGCCTCCTGCAGCCATTGTGTAGGCCCTTGGGTTGTTTTGGGTTCCCTAGTTTTCTGAAGGTCTGCATAATTTCCCTCCATAGTGTAAACATGGGGAAGACAATAGTTCGATAATGGCGATGAGTCAGTCCCATAGTTTTCGAGCAAGTGCTCTCCCATTGGCTTGAAAGCCCCATGCTTCGGGCTGACTCTGTCCCACCATTGGCCCTCCGGTGTCCTCCCCCATCCAATCACTGCTCTGCCAAGGTCAAACCGTCTCGGTTTCAATTCACATTGCAGCACAGACAGATCCCACAGCCCTTTTCCTTCTGGGTAAAATGAGGGGGTTTTCGTCCTCCCCTACATAATCCCCCATCTGACACAGTCAGACACCACTCGAGTGTGTCAAAGTTCAGGGTGGTGAGAAAACCCTAGGTCTCCCAAATTGCCCAACTTTCCCCAGTTTAACTCTAAACTGATCCCGATGTATATCGTAATTCCTTTTAACGCAGTACAAAACACAGAATCCAACAGGTTACAATATATGACCGCAATTTACATATATGTACTTAAGATTACAGCAGTAATTGTACATTGAGTCTCATTTCAGTCTTAACTGTAAAACAAAGAAACCTGCCCTGCAAACTTCCCAGGGGCCATGTATGAAAACGCAGTCATCCCTGAGAATAACAAAACTGCCTAAGTGTCGCGGTCAAGCTTTGTTTACACGCCTTGAGTGTTTAGGAATGGCTCTTCTGTCTGTGTAGTAGCCTGAGGAACTGCTTTCTTTTTCTTTTTCTCCTGAGCTTACAGCTTGTAACTAGCAGATATGCTACAATCAGGAGTTGGCCGATTATTAAGGCATGCGATCCCACCCGGATCCACGCAGGTATGTCTGCCCGTATCCCCAAATCCCACCATGCCGGGGGTTTAATCTGGGCAATCTCCCCTGCTAGAATTTCAGTTTTCTGCTCCATGGTGTAAAAATGTTTTTGAGACAAATCCACTGCCTGGAGGAGGGCTGTAAGTTTCTCAGGCAGTGGGGCAATGCGATAGCCAAAATGGGCGGCATATTGTTGTAGGTGGCTGAGGTTGTTTTCTACCGTGAGGTGAATCGTGGAAGGTTCAGGGATGGGTGTGATTCTGGTGTGTGCCACTTGAACCTCTGCCCTGGGTTTAAAGCAAAAGCTGCTGTACGGTATTGGACACCACCTTCCCGGTCCGTGTTCATACCGTTGGGCACTTGTGGTGACACAATATGTCCCACCGCCTACATATACTACCTGTGGAGACATGTGGTTATGGGCCATTACCTCCATTGTGCAATTGATGGGCTCTGCCCCAGCAGTGCTGAACCCGCATTGTGGCCTTGCAAAAGCATTCAAGTGCTGGGGGCACAGGATTACCTGTGCTCCCCTGCTCTGACAACCCGAGAGGTCTGTACCTGTCACAGTGTGCTCCCACATTGTGACATAAGGTGGGACCTCTTGGAATCGAACAAGATTCCTCCACGAATGACTCCCACATTCTCCACTCGGTACAGGGGTGCTGGTCGTGGGGACGCCCCCATCACTGGTATCCTGACCACCACATCCATGATGGTATGGTTTGACTTTCCACAGTCCACCGGTACAGGGTAGGCTTCCGACGCTACATGAAGTTGGCAAGGACTCAAAACATTATCATAAGGGTGCAGTGCTGCTAAGTGCTGGTTGCTCATCCAGGAGGGGACCTGTCCCTGTCTCAGATCCTGGAGGTTACTCCGTCCCTCTCCCAGCAACCAGGCCCCATAGAGCACGCACACCTCATTTTGGACGGCTTGATCGGAGGCGTTTCTATCCTCCCGAATCAAAGCGTTTACAGCCCTGGCCTGTGTCTCCAATTGAGAGGTAATCTCCTTTAAGTGAACTGTCATTGCCACCTCTTTGTGGAGCGCGGATCCCACTACGGTATTCTCGTCCCCCAGGATTTTGCGCAGCTGATTCTTTAACCCATTTATCTAGAGGGCCAGCTGCATGTTATCCAAACTGTTTATGGCGGACGCCCCGGTGTTAAAACCCCGTGAAAATGTCATTTAAAGTGCCACGCCTCTGCCTGCCCGGTTCGGCCCTATCCAACTGTTTATACAAGTCTGTCACTCTCACTCTGGAAGTGGCCACAGTGATCTCCGGGCAGGGGATGGAGGCCTTTCCGTAGGTATAGTCCTTATGGTTGGAGTACTTGGTGGAGTTCGATCCCAACCACCCAGGCCATCTCTCCTCATGGGAGTAGGTGACCTGGCCATCTGCTGCCGGAGTCCCTTCTCCTGTGGTCACTGTCGGCGCTCTGCCCCCGGAGCATCCGAAAACCAGGGAGTCCTCGGTGTCCCCTCGGTGTCCGGTGCAGATCCTTAGCGATACCAGCATCACTAACGTCCAGTAGGGAGGTGTTGACATCTGAAAGGCAAGAAGAACATGGCCTTGCCTTGCGAGACCTCTCCAGGCTCGGCCCACTTAACATGTTCCGAACATAAAATGCTGTACCCAACCGTCACTGCCTTACCTAAACACATATGCACACAACACAAAGTAACAAAACAGGAAGGGAAACTATATACACCGCCACCCGTCCCCTGGTGGCCAGGCTACATCCTGTCACTGTACAGGCGTCGTCGATCACTCGGCTGACCGTACCCTGGGGACCAGGATGCCCTCCGCTGAGGGGCTCGTATAGTCGCCCTTAATGAGTCTTGTGCTGCCCTCCAAGGCCCTCCCGAGCCCCGGGTAATTGGTGGGAGACCCTTGCTAGCGCAACAGAGTACCCTCCCTATTGTCTTTCAACTTCTCGGTCTGGGGCGGGGAGCTAAGTAAACAGGGGACCACGGCGCCCTGGGCTGTGGCACTCTATCACTCCTCCTTACTGTCGGTGCAGAGTCCCACGTTATGGGCTGCAATGCTATCTCCTCCACCTCTTGGGCTAGCCCCAGCTGATCCACCATAGGAGGTTCAGCTTCCCCTTGGACCTTGCTAATGGTAGAGCCTTTCTCCCTACTTCCGTTAGTGGGCTGGGAACCTCTACCCAGTGGTGGGATAGCCTTACTGGAGCAGTGAACCATCCCCGGCTGTAGAGCTTCAGGGCCCGCTGCCTCCTCCGGAGCCTTCAAATCCACCGGGGCCTGTTCTTCCCCCAGTGCCTGATTCCCTTCCCTTGCTCGTCCCCTCTGTTTTTTTACCTCTTTTGGGGTCAAACAATTTACACTGATTAATGTGATACCACTTCACCCGGCGAGGCAATTGAACCGCATAGACCATAGGGCTAGCCTTGTCGACTATGCTGTATGGTTCCATATACAGTGGTTCAAATACCCCGACCCGGGCGAAGCTTCTCACCATCACCTGGTCGCCCACCTCCCAATCATGGTGACTGCTGTTTACCCATGTTGTTGGCCGCCTGCCAGTGAATCTGTTGAAGCTGTTCAAACAAATTCCTGACGAAGCGGTCCCGGTTCACCTCTCGAAGCTGCCCTTCGGTGAGAACCGATGCCAACACATGCACTGGGGTTCTCATGATCCGGCCCGTCATCAGCTCATGGGGTGAGTACCCTGTGCTCTTTGACTGACTGGCCCGGATTCCCATGAGGACCAACGGTAAGACCTCCACCCACTTGTTCGGTGAGTCTCCGTCTCCTTGCGCAGACTTTCCTTTAGGGTCTGGTTCAGATGTTCTACAGGGCCTGAGGACTGAGGGTTGTAGGCGACATGCCATTTGGCTCTTATCCCCAGCACCTTTAGGGTGGCCTGCATCACCTGGCCGGTGAAGTGGCTTCCCTGGTCGGACTCCACGATTTGAGGTAGATCCCACCGAGAGAACACCTCCCTCACCAGGATTTTTGCGGTCCCCACCGCGGTAGCTGTTCGGCAAGGGAAGGCTTCCACCCACTTGGAAAACACATCCACCAGGACGAGGCAGTATTTATAACCTCCCTGGGTGGCCGGTAGGGGTTCGATGTAGTCGATCTGGATCGACTGCCATGGTCCCTCTACCCACCTGACGTGTTCCATAGACACCTTCCTTTTCTGAGGGTCTGGGTTGTTTGCAGCGCAAACCAGACAGCCCGCACAGAAGTCGCGGACGTCTTCCCGGAGGCCTGGCCACCACCCTGCCTTTTCTACCCGTTGCCAGGTAGATTCCAGCCCGGGGTGTCTCGCACCTGGACCCTCATGGGCCAGCTGAAGTAATTCCCTCCGGTGTTGTGGCGGCACTACCCATTTGTTCCCTTTAAACAACATGCCTTCCCGCACAGCAATATCTGCAGCACTGTATGGGCCCTCCGCCTTTTCCCCCTTTTTTGATAACAGCCAAAGCAGCCTTCAGGACCGGATCCTGCATCTGGACTACTTTAAGGTCCGGGGCCTCAGCCGCCCCTACGCTCCCTTGTGTCCCTGGCATGTTTCTTGCTGCTGCTATCCTGCCTGCCTCGTATGGGTCCCATGGGCGACCTGTGCGAGCACCTTCCCTTGCCAGCAGGTCTGCCTGCTGGTTACCTTCCCCCCGTGGCTCAGTTTTGGAGTGGGCCTTTACCTTATGGATATATACATCCCTGGTTTCTCCCACTGCTGCCACGATCTTTTCTAGCAGGGGTTTGGTCACAAGGGGCTTCCCATCCGCAGAGGTGTACCCCCGGCGTGACCAAATCGGCAGATACTCTGTACACGAATGCAAGTGAACATGCTGTCCGAACAAATCGTGTATGGGGTGGGGAATTCCTCGGGATGTGTGACCACATACATCACCGTCGAGAGTTCCGCCTGCTAGGCGCTCAAGGTGCATGGGGGTTTAAGAGCCAAGGCAATCCCTGCCTTGGGATCCCAAACTCTGCAGCCCGTGAGTCTTGTACCCGTGGACACTGAACTGGAGCCATCAACGTAGATCTCGCGGCCTGTGGGGTGTATCCCTGCCCGAAATCCAAAGTTGATGTCCCATACTCCCTCCACAGAGCATCTATGCAGCTGCCCTGGATAGATTAAATTTGCTGCGAGCCTGGGCTCGCAGAGGCCCTTGATCTTTAAAGTCATTTGGGAGAGGAGGAGGGTCCAGCGAGTGATTCTAGCACTGTTCACTGTCCCGTCCTTAATCCTCCCGTCCAACAGCATCTGCGTCGGGGTATGATGGGTGAGGAATGTAATGGGGGATATTCCGTTAAAGATCTGAGCTCGCTTTACTGCCCAGTGGGTGGCAAGCAAGTGCCTCTCACAATTGGAGTATCCCTTTTCGACCTCCGTGAGGACCCTGGAGGAGTACACCACTGGTCTCAGCTGACCGTTTCGCCCCTGGAGCAACACTGCACTTAAGCTGTCGTCACTGGCTGCCACCTCCAGGAAGAATTCCTCCCCCCCATCAATTGCCCCTAGGGCTGGTGCTACCTGCAGGTCTCTCTTAAGACGGACAAATGCTGCCTCACAGCCCTCGTCCCATTCCCACTCGACCCCCTTATGTAGGAGTCTGAGCAGAGGGGCGGCAGTGGCTGCATAGTCCTCGATGAAGTCCCTACAGTAGCCAGTGATTCCCAGGAAAGACCTTACCCCCAACACATCCCTAGGGACAGGGAGTTCTGCACTGCCTTTCTTCTAGCCTCATCAATGGCCCTTTCTCCTGCCCTTATCGTCAGGCCCAGGAATTTTACTTCTCCTAGACCTATCTGGGCTTTCTTGGGGTTAACTTTAAAACCCCCTTCCTTCAGTAAGACCAGCAGTTCGGCCGCAGTGGACCGTGTTCCTCACTGCTGTCTGTGAACAACAACAGGTCGTCCACATACTGGACCAGCTGGTGTGGTTGGCTGAAGCCTTTTAAGCAGTTCGCCATGCATTGGTGAAAGATGCTGGGACTATTATGAAAGCCCTGTGGGAGGCAGCTCCATGTATACTGCTGTTCCCGGAAGGTGAAGGCAAACTTGTACTGGTCTTCCCTCCGTACAGGGATAGACCAGAACCCATTGGATATGTCCAACACTGTGAATGTGGTTGAGGATGCAGTGATTTCCCCTATCAGATCCGCAACCACCGCTACTGTGGGGGCACAAGCTAGGATGTTTTTATTGAGCATCCTATAATCCACCGTAGCCCTCCAAGAATTGTCCGGTTTCCTAACCGGCCAAAGCGGGGAGTTGACAAGGGTGGCTATGGGTCTCTAAACACCCTGCTCGACAAGCGAGCTTAAAGCTGTCTCCAAGTCTGCTTATGCCTCTCGGGGAAAGCCATACTGCTTTTGCGGGCGGGACATGGGATCCCCATCTATTCTAACCTCCACTCCTGTGACTCTCCCACAATTGTGTTTATGGGTGGCAAATACTGCAAGATTTTCTTGCATATAGGCGCGGTACTCGGCCGGGGTGTTAACGACCAGAACCTCCAGGTCGTAACCCCCTTTTGGCTTCATTGTACACAGAGTCCCTTTTCCCTGTTTCTTATCAATAACCATGACTTCTCCCTCTGCTCCCGTGCCCACTGTGCCCTATAGACAGTGATTCCTCAAGTCTACTAGGATCTGCCGAGCGATGATGAAATCAGCCCCCAAGATCCCTTTTCCCATCTGTTCGCAGTTCATCAGAACGCACTGCCATTGTGTTTGGAGTGCTCCGAAACAAACTGCGAGCGGGACTGAGAAAAACCCAGCCTTCTCATTTCCTGTGAACCCAACTAGTTGATACGGCATCCCGTTTGATAGGGGTGAGGTTGCGGGGTCCTCCGAATGGACTATCGTGCTGGAAGCACCAGTGTCCAAAAGGTAAGTACCCAATACACCCTCAACCTCCATCTTGACCCAGGGTCATCCCCAGGGGTCATATTCTAGTGGGGACAGGTATGCAGGCTGGGTCTGGGCTAGTCACGGCCTCTGTACTGGCAGGGTTGCTGGTGCTTCCCTGCCTGTTGCCGTGGCTACCATCCCAGTCCCCTCGAGCACTGTCCTCACTGCAGCTACTATCTCGTCAAGGGATGGTGAGGAGCTCCCTCCACTTCCCCCACTCTGGGCGGCTCCTGAAGGACTTCTCCCCCCATATCTCTTTACTGGGCTCCTGCAATCCCTTTTAAAATGCCCAGCTTTCCTGCACCCGTAGCACACTCCCTCCTTATCAGACGAGCGGCCACCCTCCTGGTGCCATTCCCTTTTTGGAATCGAGTTGGGTTTTACTTCATTTACCCGACCATTGAAGGTTTTCTCCTCCTCCCCTCCTCCATTCCGTTGGACCAGTGCCAGTTGCCTGACCACTGCTTCCTCGGTGAGGTTGGGCTCCCAGGAATCGAAACACAGTTCTGCCCTGGCCTTGAGCTGGGGCAAGCAGTTTGCCACCAGCATCCTCAGCCAGCATCCAGTCTGTACCGTGGAAAGATTCGCCCGGTCGAGGAGCTCCCCACAGGCTGCATGGTATACCACCCACAGCCTGTCCGCAAATGCCTGCGGGGTTTCCCCTGCAAGCTGCCTTGTCCTTTCGACCCTTTCGAAAGGACTGCCTTCATCGAAGCCCATAGCCTCAAGGACGGCCCTCTGGACCTCAGTAAATGTACGCTGTCCCCTCCGGCATTCTGCCGGTAGGGCCTGGTACAATTTGCTGTCCTGACAGAAGAGCAGCAGCTTGGCTGTCTCTTCCTCGTCGCACCCATTAATTTTCCCTGCCTCCATGAAGTGGATAGACGGGTCCCCGCTGTGAGTGAGTTTGGCCAAATGGGCCACTATGGCCCTGAGTGATTGAACTCCATGGGGAATAATAAAGTCGCTCTCCAGCGCTCCCCGACCTTGGCCACCTCCCTGTGGAGGACCGTACTTGCGCTGCCTGACCAGGCACATCCGCCTTGGTTCAGGATCTTTCTGCGCTGGTCCCTCTACCTCCGGCTGTCCCACCATACCCGGTGCAGCAGACAGTGCCTGGTCGCCTGATCCAGCCTTTAACTGACCCTCGGCGGGAGCCTCACATCCCTGCTGCCGAGTGGGACACATTGGTCCTGCCCCCAGCCCTGGGTATACTATTACCTGCGTGCCCCGCTCCTCCTGGTACCCCACCGGACAAACCACCGGTGCCACAGGAGGTGGTCGGGTGTCTCTTGCCTTTGGATTCTCCTCTACCCCCCAGTACTCTCCTTTGTCCCCTGTGGACCCTGCAGGTCCTATCAGGGCGACCATCCCCTTTGCCTGGGATAGAGCGTGGGTGACAGTTTTAATCCTCTTCTGGCAGGGACCGTGATCTGCAAACTCACTGCTACTGGCCACTTTATAGGCTGCCTGTACGTCTTTTAATTTATTCTCTAGTTCCCAAATTTTCTGGGTGTACCGAGAGTTCTGTTCCCGGAGGGACTCCTCACTACCCTTGGCCTCAGTGACCTGACACTGAAAATAGACCCGGCTATTTCGGAAGGTCTCCTCCAACTGCCTCTTCCCTTGCTGCTCCACAGCTAATTCGGCCAGCAGGTTGTCCCCAACCGCAGCCCGGATAGCAGAGAGCTCCTCTGATTTCTGAAGACTCTGTTCCAAGTCCTTCACCCGCTGGTCGAGCTTTCGGACTTGGCGAGTGAAGCAGATAAGCCAGATGGCCTTTTCTACCTTGCGATTGTGATCCTTCCCTGCTGTCCACTGGGCAGCAGCATCCACTGGGCGCTCTGCCCGTGTGAGGGCTTGCACCCAAGGTTCACCTTGCCAAAAATGTATGAGGAAATTCTCTCCTCCATTTTAGTTTCCTCTCTTATCACCTTGTCATGTATCTTACATTATTATATATAAATGTATCCTAACATGCTATACATGACTGTAATAAGATATGACCTGTAACCACCACCATACCACAAGGGGTGCACTTGCAAGAGACAGGTATATAAGGACAGGTCTCAGGCAAGTGCAGCATTCCAGAGCTGTGAAATAAAAGTGCAGGTCCAGAGTGACCTTGACTTCACTACATGCCTCGTGTGAATCTGTACTGAGGGGACAGGACTTTACAGTGGCGACGAGGATGGGATTACAGAATCCACAGAATGGCGAACAACGGATCAGATGAAAAGTACAATGCTGGAGACAATTGGGAGGACTTTATAGAAAGGCTCCAGCAAAGCTTTGTAACCAAAGACTGGTTAGGAGACGACAAAGCAGACAAGAGAAGAGCCCATCTCTTGACCAGCTGTGACTTGAAAACATACGCTTTAATGAAGGATCTGCATGCACTCGAGAAACTAGCAAGCAAGTTGTTTGAAGAATTGAGCACACTGGTAAGAGACCACCTGAAGCCAGCGAGCAGCCTACACATGGCCAGACACAGGTTCTACAACTACAGACGCTGTGTGGGCCAGAGCATACCTGACTTCGTGGCGGAACTTCGGAGGTTGGCTAGTTTATGTGAGTTCTCCAATGAACTGAGGAGAGAAATGCTCAGAGACTTTTTCATTGAAGGAATAGGCCACACAGGCATATTCCGAAAGCTCATAGAGACCAAGAACCTGACCTTAGAGGCAGCAGCACTGGTTGCACAGACATTCTTGGTAGGGGAAGAAGAAACGAGGTTGATTTACAATGCAGGTAGGACAACGAACAAAATATCGGAACAAGAAGTTCACAGCATTAAACAAGCTGCTACCCCCACACACAGACAAAACCGGCAGAACAGGAGAACAAGCAGCTCATTTTTTGCAAGCAGTCTGTGCTGGAGGTATGGGGGTGGGCACTTGTCAAGGGGATGTCGATTTCAGCAGGCTGTTTGCAGGAACTGCGAATATACAGGGCATTTGGCCTGCATGTGCAAAGAAACGGCAGCTCGGCTGGTATACGAATCGGATGGGTCGGAAAGTGGACCAGAAGACAGTGGGGACAGTACCCAGGACACCGATGTACAGGGGGTCAACACGATCAATAGCCGCTACTCCTACAACAGGACGCCTCCTATAATGATGAGGGTCCTACTCATTGGGATTCCTGTCAACATGGAGCTGGATATGGGAGCGAGTCAGTCTCTCATGGGCGCTCAACAATTTGAACAACTGTGGCCGCATAAAAGAGACAGACCAAAACTCACAAGGGTCGACACCAAACTAAGGACCTATACCAAAGAATTCGCACCAGTCCTCGGCAGCGCCATGCTCTCTGTCACACACAAAGGGACAGTGAACCGACTTCCTCTGTGGATTGTCCCCGGAGAACCCCCAGCACTGCTGGGGAGAAGCTGGCTGGCAAAACTAAACTGGAAATGGGATGATGTCCATGCCATGTCATTAGAGGAACGGACCTCCTGCTCAACAGTTATAAAGCGATTTGAACATCTCTTTCAGCCAGGTGTGGGCACTTTCAAAGGGGCCAAAGTCAAAATCTACATCACACAGGATGCTAGACCGGTCCATCACAAGGCCAGAGCTGTACCCTATGTGATGAGGGAAAAGATTGAACACGAACTAGACAGGCTTCTGCGGGAAGGCATTATATGGTGGGAAAGCGGGTTGTGAAGAGGACACAGAGAGGCTGCAAAGAGATTTAGATAGGTTAAGCGAATGGGCTAATGTTTGGCAGATGGAATACAATGTCGGAAAATGTGAGGTCATCCACCTTGGGAAAAAAAACAGTAAAAGGGAATATTATTTGAATGGGGAGAAATTACAACATGCTGCGATGCAGAGGGACCTGGGGGTCCATGTGCATGAATCCCAAAAAGTTAGTTTGCAGGTGCAGCAAGTAATCAGGAAGGCGAATGGAATGTTGGCCTTCATTGCGAGGCATGGAGTACAAAAGCAGGGAGGTCCTGCTGCAACTGTACAGGGTATTGGTGAGGCCGCACCTGGAGTACTGCGTGCAGTTTTGGTCACCTTACTTAAGGAAGGATATACTAGCCTTGGAGGGGGTACAGAGACGATTCACTAGGCTGATTCCGGAGATGAGGGGGTTACCTTATGATGATAGATTGAGTAGACTGGGTCTTTACTCGTTGGAGTTCAGAAGGATGAGGGGTGATCTTATAGAAACATTTAAAATAATGAAAGGGATAGACAATATAGAGGCAGATAGGTTGTTTCCACTGGTCGGGGAGACTAGAACTAGGGGGCACAGCCTCAAAATACAGGGGAGCCAATTTAAAACTGAGTTGAGAAGGAATTTCTTCTCCCAGAGGTTGTGAATCTGTGGAATTCTCTGCCCAAGGAAGCAGTTGAGGCTTGCTAATTGAATGTATTCAAATCACAGATAGATAGATATTTAACCAATAAGGAAATTAAGGGTTATGGGGAGTGGGCAGGTAAGTGGAGCTGAGTCCACGGCCAGGTCAGCCATGATCTTTTTGAATGGCGGAGCAGGCTCGAGGGGCTAGATGGCCTATTCCTGTTCCTAATTCTTATGTTCTTATGTATGTTCTTATCACCTGTGGAATTTAGCGACTGGGCAAGTCCCATCGTCCCAGTCATGAAGCCTGATGGATCCGTACGAATCTGTGGGGACTACAAATCTACCATAAACAGAGTCTCCCTACAGGACCAGTACCCGCTGCCCAGAGCGGAGGACTTATTTGCCACATTGGCTGGAGGTAAACTTTTCTCAAAACTAGACCTCACATCTGCGTATATGACGCAAGAATTGACCGAGGAATCCAAGCTACTCACCACCATCAACACACATCGAGGCCTTTTCATGTACAATCGATGCCCATTCGGCATCAGGTCGGCAGCTGCCATATTCCAGTGCAACATGGAGAGTCTGCTCAAGTCCATTCCGAGGACGGTTGTATTTCAAGATGACATACTCATCACGGGCAGGGACACTGACTCCAATCTCCGTAATTTGGAGGAAGTACTAAAGCGGTTGGATCTGGTAGGCCTACGAGTCAAGAAATCCAAGTGCCTGTTTCTCGCACCCGAGGTTGAATTTTTGGGCAGAAGGATTGCCGCTGATGGAATCCGCCCAACAGAGTCCAAAACAGAAGCAATTCGCCTGGCACCCAGGCCCTGGAATGTCTCAGAACTGCGCGCCTTTCTCGAGCTACTCAATTACTTTGGGAACTTTATGTAGAACTTAAGCACGCTGCTGGAGCCTCTCCACATGCTAATCAGGAAGGGGTGTGATTGGTTTTGGGGGACGCCCAGGAACGCGCCTTCAATAAGGCATGCAACCTTCTGTGTTCCAACAGTGTTTTGACTTTCTTTGATCCAGGTGAAAAGCTAGTTCTCACATGCGATGCGTCAGCGTATGGGGTCGGGTGCGTTTTGCAACATGTCAATAGTGCGGGCAAATTACAACCCATAGCTTATGCCTCCAGGTCACTTTCGCGGACGGAGCGTGGGTACGGAATGGTAGAGAAGGAGGTGCTCGCGTGCATGTACAGTGTCAAAAAGATGCACCAATACCTGTTCGGGGCCAAGTTCGCGTTAAAAACCGACCACAAGCCCCTCACGTCCCTCCTATCCGAGAGCAAGGCAATAAACGGCAACGCCTCGGCGCTAATTCAACTGTGGGCACTCATGCTGGCGTCCTACGACTATACCATAAGGCACAGACCAGGCACAGACAACTGTGCCGACGCGCTCAGCAGGCTACCCCTGGCGACCACAGAAGGGTCTGACGAACAGGACTGTGAGATAGTCATGGCAATCAATGCCTTTGAGTCCACAGGTTCGCCCATGACGGCTCGCCATCAGAGCCTGGACGGCCAGCGACCCCACGTTATCCTTAGTAAAAAGATGTGTCCTAACCGGTGACTGGGCAGAGGCTCGCGATGCCTGCCCCGAGGAATTAAAACCCTTTCACAGGCGCATGCATGAGCTATCACTACAAGCAGACTGCCTGATGTGGGGCAGCTGAATAGTCATGCCTCTGCGAGGCAGAGAGGCATTTGTCCGGGAGCTCCACCGCGAGCACCCGGGGATCGGGGATTGTTCTCATGAAGGCCGTAGCCTGATCCCACGTCTGGTGGCCTAGTATTGACGCGGACTTGGAGCTCTGCGTCTGAAGGTGCAGCATTTGTGCCCAATTCAGCAATGCCCCCAAGGAGGCTCCCCTGAGCCCCTGGTCCTGGCCTACCAAACCATGGTCGCGGGTGCACATAGACTATGCGGGCCCATTCATGGGCAAAATGTTCCTCATAGTTGTAGATGCATTTTCAAAGTGGATCGAATGCACCATTTTAAACTCGAGCACAACCTCCACCACTGTGGAGAGCCTCGCAACCATCTTTGCAAAGCATGGAATCCCTGACATATTGGTTAGTGACAATGGTCCGTGCTTCACCAGCGCAGAATTCCAAGATTTTATAATTGACCACGGCATAAATCACATCAAGACGGCACCGTTCAAACTGACCTCCAATGGCCAGGTGGAGAGAGCAGTGCAAATCATTAAACAAGGCATGCTTAAAATCCAAGGTCCCACGCTGCAGGGTCGCCTGTTGCGACTGCTGCTGGCATACAGATCTCATCCGCACTCATTGACTGGGACCCCTTCCGCGCAACTGTTGATGAAAAGGACTTTAAAGACAAGGCTCTCAGTAATCCTCCCAGATATGCACGAAATCATTGAGGCAAAGCGCCATAAGCTGACTGAGTACCATGACAGAAATTCGAGGGGGAGATGGAATGAGACAGGGGACAAAGTGTTTGTACTAAACTATGGCAGGGGTCCCAAATGGCTTGCAGGGACAGTAACAGGCAAGGAGGGAAACAGGCTACTGGTAGTACAAATGGACAATGGCAAAACCTGCCGGAGGCATGTAGACCAAGTCAAAAGCAGATTTACCAACAACACTCCGGAACCAGAGGCAGACTACAATGTGGAACTCGCACCACACATGGTGGACAGACAGAGGGAACAACCTGAGGAAAGGGCAATCTCAACAGACAGCCCAGGCAAGTCAACAACAATCACACCAATCGAAACAGATAGCCCAGGCGAGATACCAGCAACCACACCCAAAGAAAAACAAACACCAAGGCAAACAACTGAACCACAACTCAGACGTTCCACACGAGAGCGTAGACCACCTGAGAGACTGAACCTATAAAGACAATAAGACCTTGGGGGAGGGTGATGTCATGTATCTTACATTATTATATATAACTGTATCCTAACATGCTATACATGACTGTAATAAGATATGACCTGTAACCACCAGCATACCTTACCACCAGGGGTGCACTTGCAAGAGACAGGTATATCAGGACAGGTCTCAGGCAAGTGCAGCATTCCAGAGCTGTGAAATAAAGGTGCAGGTCCAGAGTGACCTTGACTTCACTACATGCCTCGTGTGAATCTGTACTGAGGGGACAGGACTTTACACACCTCATCTGTTATATTAACATCTCCTGTTTGCTTATGTCCTGCCACGGTCACCATGTTCTGTCAGGGGTTCTCGGAGAGTGTTGTTGTTCCTTGGGTGTCTCTCTCTGGGCTTCTGCCCTCACAGCTTATGCCTGGCTTGTGAGGTACCCTGAGTGCTGCAAGAGCACCCTTGGAGAGACTGTGTCCACAGCTTATGAAGGGGGTTTTGAGACTCGTGCGTCCCCACAGCTTATACCTAGCCTGTGAGGCACCTGTGAGTGTCAAAAACTCCTAACCCCTTCTTCACTAGCCTGTGATACATAGTTGAGCGTTTTCGATCTCTTTGGGCTTCTGCCCTCACAGCTTATGCCTGGCCTGTGATGTACCCTGAGTGCTGCAAGAGCACCCCTGGAGAGACTGTGTCCACAGCTTATGAAGGGGGTTTTGAGACTCGTGTGTCCCCACAGCTTATACCTAGCCTGTGAGGCACCTGTGAGTGTCAAACACTCCTAACCCCTTCTTCGAGCTGAGCGAGCGACATCTCCCATTGTGACGTCAGAGGCACTGCCACCGGGTCACGTGACTCAGCCGTCCCGCCCCACAGTGCTGCTTCTGCAGGGTATCCGGGACTGAATGTTCCCCAATGGGACACTGCGGAAATGCACAGTCAGACAATTGTGCTCAGTATTCCTGGGGATCTCTCCCAGTGAGGAGTCAGACTCTAAGTTTAGAAGAATGAGAGAGGATCTCATAGAAACAGGTAAAATTCTGATGGGATTGGACAGGTTCGAGGCAGGAAGAATGCTCCCATTGCTGGGGAGTTCCAGAACCAGGGGTCACAGTCTAAGAATAAGTGGTAAGCCACTTAGTACCGAGATGAGGAGAAACTTCTTCACTCAGAGTGGTTAACCTATGGAATTCTCGACCGCAGAAAGTTGTTGAGGCCAGTTCGTTAGATATATTCAAAAGGGAGTTAGATATGGCCCTTACGGCCAAAGGCATTAAGGGGTATGGAGAAAAAGCAGGAAAGGGGTACTGAGGTTGAATGATCAGCCATGATCTTATTGAATGGCGGTGCAGGCTCGAAGGGTTGATTGGCCTGCTCCTGCACCTAATTTCTATGTTTCTATGTTTTTCCCTCGCCTGTGACACACAGTTGAGCATTTTCGAGGCACTCCTAGCTTCCCTTACACTGTTCTGACATAAGACTCACGATCAGGAGATGTAATACAATAGAACTGAGACAAGGTGATTCCAAGAGGAACTTAGGCTTCCAATTTATTTGACAAGGTGTATCTCAACAAACAGCAATACACCAACAAAACAATCCCCCTAAATCCCACTAAACAGACACAAGGAAAATCTTTACACAAGTTTAGCAGTACAATGCCCAACCTCCCACCTTTCCTGGCCTAACTGTGTTGGGAGTTCTGGGGACCAGAGGTTATACTCACTACTGTGCCTTCTGCAGTCTGGTGGTTTGTTTCTTCTATCTTCAGTGTCTTCAGACACTGGTTTTCCTTCAGTGTCGAGAGACTTGCTGGTTGTTGGATCATGAGAGCAGGGAACCACACACACTGCGTCAGAAACCCCTTTTTATAGCCAGATTATCCAGTCCGCCTCTCATGCTGAAATCGATCCTTCCCATTGGTGGGCTTTGTGATTTTGAAAAATGCATCAGTTTTAGATTATTGTGGGTTTTTTCCACTGATGTTAACTTACTCAAGGTTTGAGTAGGTGTTGATTGGGTTGGCCTCCTGTAGCCATTGTGTAGGCCCTTGGTTTGTTTTGGGTTCCCTCGTTTTCTGAAGGTCTGCATAATTTCCCTCCATAGTGTAAACATGGGGAAGACAATAGCCCGATAATGGCGATGAGTCAGTCCCACAGTTTTCGAGCAAGTGCTCTCCCATTGGCTTGAAAGCCCCATGCTTCGGGCTGACTCTGTCCCACCATTGGCCCTCCGGTGTCCTCCCCCGTCCAATCACTGCTCTGCCAAGGTTAAATCGTCTCAGTTTCAATTTACATTGCAGCACAGACAGATCCCACAGCCCTTTTCCTTCTGGGTAAAATGAGGGGATTTTCAGCCTCCCCTACAGTGCGTCAACCCAGGCTCCCCAGCCATCCTTTCTTTCAACCATTGTCTGCCCCACTTGTGACAGAGACTTCGGTCTCGCATTGGACTCCTCAGTCACCTGAGAACTCACTTTTAGAGTGGAAGCAAGTCATCCTCGATTCCAAGGGAATGCCTATGGTGATGATGTCCCACCATTGGCGGCCATGCTTTTAGCCATCTCAGCCCACATCCTGGAATTCCCTCTTTAAATTCCTCCAGCTTTCTAAATGCCTCTTCTCCTTTAAGACCGTCCTTAAAATTCACCTCCCTGTCTAAACCTTTGGTCTCACTTCCTAATCTCTCCGGGCCCAAAATTGGTCAACATACCGCCCCCTACCACCCGTATACTGCTCGCGTACCGCCCAAAAATGCAATTTTGGTCAAAAAACACATACATACCGCCATGCAGTACCGCCCGCATACCACCCAAAAAGTCCGATTTTCATCGCATACCGCCAACATACCACCGAAGCAGCATACCATTCTGGAAAAGGTGGTTTTACATGATGTTAAGTGGGCGGGAATGAGCGGAGTGCACGGATCCGCCATTTTCGAAATCGGGAACTGTCAGCTAAAGCAGCTGCTCTGTATTTCTGAGGTGAACAGTGATTTTACAATGCAATTTAAGTGGAAAAGGTATTTTTATTGTTACTGAGTAACTTATTAAGATAGAAGGCATTTTAGTTATATTTTCTTCAGCGAAAAATATTGTGGAGTTTTAAAAAGAAAGGGGCCTGTAATATCTCAGACTGTATTGCTGACAACCTGTCTAATGGAGGATCCAGATGTGAGAAGGTTTATTGAGCAGAGTTATAAGGGTAATGGACGAGGTCGCAGACTGATGAGGAGGAGGCCTTACCCTGATGACTGTTACCTCAAAAGTTTGACACTGTACGAGAGTGCTTAAATTAAATTCAAACGTTTCTGTAAAAATCTCAAACATGTACAACAATTTTAAAACTTTGTAAAACTTATAACTCTAAAACAATTTTAACAACTTTAACAACTTTAATAACATCTTTAACAAAACTTTTACAACTTTACCAACTTTAATAACAACTTTAACAAAACTTTTACAACTTTAATTAACTTTTACAAATCAAACTTAAATTATTCAAAGAATAATTACAACAAAAAGATAATTTACTGGCCTCGGCTATGACCTCGTCCCTTTCCTTGACCGCGTGTTACACCGTCCTTGGGATTATTTCCCCCTTTCTTACTCCCGCCCTTCCCTTTCCCAGTGCCTCTGAGCCTGGACCTCCCCATGTTGGTACCAAGCCAGCGTGCAGCACCCACCCAGAGTGCTGTTTCTATCATTGGAGGTCAGACATTGCAGGCGCAATAACTTGGACCTGGTGGGAAAATCGCAATGTGAAAGGCGCGGCTTCAGTGCTGGAAGATGCTGTCAGCTCCCCACCCTCAGGTGCTGTAGACTTGACTACTATGGCACGGGGTGAGGGGAGGTTCCGTGCCATGTCCCGATCAATTGCCGCATAGTTTCGACACCGTCGGCGGTTCACTCCATCGCGGTGATCATACGCAACCTTTCCTCCGACCGCCGCTCTGATAGAGTCCCGATGTTTGTGGCTATCATAGTTATGGCCTTGAGCAGCTCTCAACCTATGTCGATGCTGGTCTGTGACAGACACACCATGTCCTGGTACATGCCTACAGTAACCAACCTTTTCTGCACCAATCTCCATCGCTGCGGCAAAGGTGCTGCAACATTGGGGGTGCCTTGCTGTGCACAGCTTGGTCCGGTAGAATCAGAGGAGTCATGGGGGAATCCCCTGAATACAGACTCCATGGTAGAGGATGTTCCAGCTTCCCACATAGAGCTAATGTATCCTCCTCCATCTCCACCCCCACCTCCACTAGCTGCAGGAGCAGCGGCTCTTCCTCTTCCTGTTCCTCTTCATCTTCCTCAACTCTGCAAGTGGTGAAGTCGGGAGAGGGCTGGGTATCCCCAGAGGTGGAGGCAGTGGGTTTGTCGTCTGTGTCAGTGTGGTCTGAATCATTCGAGTCTGGAAGTACAAACAACATTTTAAAAAGCTTGGCACCAGGGGAGGGGTCAGGATTACATGAGTACATAGTACAGTGACTTATCACAGTCTTACTTAAATGTTCACCACTGTTGCAGTACTGCATTACATATCGCAGACAGACAATACATATATGCATTTCGTTACATGCCCCCAACATTGCAGTACATCACATGAGGCCAACATTACAGTCCAATAAACTTACATTACATTACATCAAGCCAACATTACAGTACAATAAACTTACATTACATCAGGCCAACCTTACAGTTACATTATATGATATGAGAGGACCGCAACACAGACTGCATTTTATTCAACTTACCATCCTGTGTGAGTGGGTCAGCTCCAATGCCAGTGGTGGCACGGTTGCTATCCCCGACCAGGGACAGGGCACGGATCTCGATGTTAGTCAGACGCTCCTGGGTTGCAGGTCCTCACTGTTGTGTATGTAGGCACCTTTATGATACTTAAACTGTGTAGGCCTGTAGTCCTTTATTTGCAGTTCCTGAGTGAGGACAACAAGCTGTGAGTTCCTTTTTATACTGGGTTACCTGCCGTGTGCAGGTAACCCTTAGGTCTCCAGCAGCAGCACCCTCTGGTGTACAGGTAAGATGTGTACAGTACAAGGGTACTTTCAGTGTGGCATAACAGTGTTACAGACATCACACAGTAAACAGGCATGCATACACAACACTCACCCTGTGCGACGCTGATTGGTTGCTATTGCAGATGTCTTCCTCTGCAGAAAGTAAAATAAATCAAAGTAAAAATCTTCAATCCATTTAACATTGCAAACACACACATACACACACACAAACACATATTAGAAAAACACTGCGTTGATCCTCTTGTCATTGCCTGAAAGCACAAATACATCGCCGTAACCTTAAGATAAAAAACATTATCCGTGTGACCCTGAATCTACATTTATATGGTACGTGGCACATGGCAGTGGGGGGGAGGGGGTGCATAAATAAAATCATTACTTACTCTTGCAACCCTCACCAGGTCGTTCCACCTCTTACGGCACATTTCCCTGGTGCGTACCATGGTACCTATGGAGGACACAGCCTCCCTGATCTTGTCCTATAGCCTGTTATACTCCTTTGGGGGTGGGGGCTTTCCACGACCACCCTTTGTTAGCTCGGAATACCTCTCGGTGATATTCTCGAGAAGGGCAGATAACTTCGTCTTGTCGAAGGCGGGCATCCTCAACCTCCGGTCCTTTTCGATGTTCCTGTGCTTTGATTTTTTTTACATTTCCATAATATTTATGTTGTTATGATTTTTGCTTTATAAAATATGTCTTATTCTTCAAGCTGTGGAATTATTAGTTGTTATGAATATTTTTAAACTTTGCAATGTGTTTTTAAAGTAACTGCCTATCGACTAGCTTGCTGCTCCTTTTCACTCTCTCTCTCCCTCCTCTTCACTCACTGTGCATGCGTGGGTGACCCCTGACCTCAGAAATCATGGGTAAAACGCTTCTGTGAAAAAAACTGGGAAAAAAATAGTGCAATTCAGTGCCGCGCCATCCATTGAAGAGAAAGTTGATCTGGATCGACTACTAGGTTACATACCGCCCGCTGCTGACCACTGGCAAACCGCCGACATAACGGCAAAAATGTTTTGACCAATTTTGTCCTCTTCGGTCTCGGCGGTATGCCGGTGGTTTGAAACGACGCACTGCTGGCATACCGCCGAGAAATGGGCGGACCTTATGCATTGACCAATTTTGGGCCCTCCAGGTTTAGTGTATACGCCTTTTGGTTTATACTTCTTTGAATCATCTTGAAATGTTTTTCTACATTAAAAGCAGTATAGCGTTGCAAGTTGTTGTTGTTATAATATCATGTACCTGTGGTGTCAGCTCTGATGAATCCGATAGAAAAGACTTGCAATGTATTTGATTTTGGTTTAGTGAATTACAAAAAGAACTCAACAGGCTCTGTAACATTGGAATCTGTCTATAATGGACACCTTTGGGATTGGTTTCGGATGGTCTATTAAGACAGGTGATCGAATGCAGGTTTAAGTCTGAATCATTCCCTGTATTGTTGAGACTGACATTCAGTGGGTTTTAAGACAGATTTCATTTTATAACGCTTAGTACCGTGGATGATAAAACCATATGTATCCTGTTCACAACTAGCTCGTGGCAATGTGCCAGTAAATTAATTAACAGGACAAGAAAGGTGGCAGAAAAGGATAACTACTCTGGAACAAAGCTGAACCTTTCCAGTGATTTTACTTCATGGCGGAAATGTGAGGGAGAAGATCAGTTGAAATGCCACCTTTACAAAGAATTAATGAGATTGGTTAACAAAATAGAAATCCTTCAGCTTCAAGAGCACTTGTTTCTCCATGAAATAAAGCCATATGACTCCCAGAAAGAACTCTTATTTTGAGATTGTAGAACAGATGATATTGTAAGAAAACTCAATTCAGATTTTTTAAAATTCCATTTTCAAATGCACAGAGATACATACATATTATATATTAAATTCAATGTTAAATGTTGACATAAAAAGGGTAACGGAAAGCCTTGACATGAAGTAAGGTTTTACAGACAGGGAGTGCACACCATACTCCAGATTATTAATATAAAATAGGGTTTGCATTTGTCCAGCTAAATTAATGGCTGTAAAATCAATCGCACTCCATGTGATTCTCCTCTATGTGTCCGCTCAGGCTACAATTTATGCCCAAGTGCAAAATATGAAAACATGTTCATATTTCCTCTGGTTGGGGAGTCAGTGATGCGGGTTCATCAATTTAAAATATCACCAAAAGAGTAAGGAGAGGCGTTGCAAGAAATGTCTTTACACAGACAGTTGTTGGAGCATGAGTTCAAATCTCACCACGGCAGCTGGGAAATTTAAATTCAGTTAATTAAATAAATCAAACTACCGGATTACCGTAAAAAAACATCTGGTTCACTAATGTCCTTTAGGGAAGGAAATCTATCGTCCTTACCTGATCTGGCCTATTCTTAGGCAGTCCCTCATAACGAGAATGATTTGCTTACACGACAAAATGGGATTAGTTCAGATGTGTTTCGATGAAGGACCTAATATTCCAGGTCCCGAACTACACATTGAAGGGTGGAAGATGCCTGTGTGTGGATTTTTTAACGTGTGCTGGCCGTTGCACACCAGCCACCACATGGGCTTGATAGAGCTAGGTCTTGGCCCAGTGGCAAGGATTAACCAAAACGATTGGAGACCAGCTCTGCTGCACGACCGAGTGCGCATACATATCGCAGTGTGGGCTGGCCCATGCTGTCCCTGGGCCCTCGCCTCTTCTGGGCCTATATATGACTCCAGACTCACAGCAATGTGGTTGACTCTTAACTGCCCTCTGAAGTGGCCTAGCAAGCCACTCAGTTGTAACAAACCGCTACAAAGAATATCACCACACGGACTGCAGCAGTTCAAGGAGGCTCACCACCACCTTCTCAAGAGCAATTAGGGATGGGCAATAAATGCCGGCCTTGCCAGCAACATCCACATCCCACGAACGAATACATTTTTTAAAACATATTCATACACACGGAATCATATTTTCAGCCAGAACATAGTTGAGGCCCCAGTTGAGAACCTCTGGAATTCAGCTCTTTTGTCCATGTTTGGACCAAGGCTGTAATGAGTTCTGGAGCCGAGTGGACCTAGTAGAACCCAAGTTGCGCACCAGTGAGCAGGTTATTGGTGAGTAAGTACCTCTTGATAGTACTTACTATCAAAACTCCTCCATCACCATCCATGGGTATGTTCTGTCCCACTGCCAGGACAGACCCACTAGAGGTGGCGGCACAGTGGTATTCAGTAGGCAGGGAGAGGCCCTGGTAGTTCTTGACATTGACTTTGGACCCCATGAAGTCTCATGGTTTCAGGTCAAGCATGGGCAAGGAAACCTCCTGCTGATTACCACCTATCATCCTCTCTCAGCTGCTGAATCAGTGCTCGTCCATGTTGAACACCACTTGGACGAATCACTGCGAGTAACAAGGGCACATAATATACTCTGGGTGGAGGACTTCAATGTCCATCACCAAGAGTGGCTCAGAAGCAGCACTACTGACCGAGCTGACTGAGTCCTGAAGGACTTAGCTGCTAGACTGGGCCTGCAGTAGGTGGTGAGAGAACCAACATGAGGGAATAGAATACTTGGCATATCTACCTGTCACAGATGCATCTGTCCATGACAGTATTGGTAGCAGTGACCACTGCACATTCCTTGTGGAGATGAAGTCCCATCTTCACACTGAGGACACCCTACATTGTGTTGTGTGGCACTACCACCATGCTAAATAGGATAGATTCAGAACAGATCTAGCAGCTCAAAACTGGGCATCCATGAGGTGCAGTGGACCATCAGTGACAGCAGAATTGTATTCCATCACAATCTGTAACCTCATGGCCCGGCATATCCCTCACTCTACCATTACCATCAAGACAGGGGACAATCCCTGGTTCAATGAGGAGTGTAGAATAGCATGCCTGGAGCAACACCAGTCATACCTAAAAATGAGCTACCAACCTGGGGAAGCTGCAACATAGGACTACATGCATACTAAACAGTGGAAGCAGTATGCTATAGAAAAAGCTAAGCAATCCCACAAGCAACAGACCAGATCAAACTCTGCAGTCTTGCCACATCCAGTCGTGAATAGTGGTGGACCATTAAACAACTAACGGGGGGCGGAGGCTCCATGAACATCACCATCCTCAAAGATGGTGGATCTCAGCATGCAAGTGCAAAAGACAAGGATGAAACATTTACAACCCTCTTCAGCCAGAAGTGCCGAGTGGATGATCCATATCAACCTCCTCCTGAGGGTCCCATCATCACAGAAACCAGTCTTCAGCCAATTCAATTCACTCCACGTGATATCAAGAAACGGCTGAGCGCATTGGATACAGCAAAAACTATGAGTCCTGATAATATCCCAGCTGTCCTGCTGAAGGCTTGTGCTCCAGAAGTAGCCCTGCCTCTAGCCAAGCCATTCCAGTACAGCCACAACACTGGCATCTACCCGACAATGTGGAAAACTGTCCAGATATGTCCTGTCCACAAAAAGCAAGACAAATCCAATCCGGACAATTATTCTCAATAATCAGCAAAGTCATGGAAGGTGTCATCGACAGTACCATCAAGAGGTACTTACTCAACAATAACCTGCTCACTGATGCTCAAATTGGGTTCCGCCAGGACCACTTGGCTCCAGAACTCATTACAACCTTGGTCCAAACACGGACAAAAGAGCTGAATTCTAGAGGTCCTCAACTGGGGCTTCAACTATTTAAAATTTATATTAATGACTTGGATGAGTGTAATGTAGCCAAATTTGCTGATGACACAAAGATAGGTGGGAAAGCAATGTGTGAGGAGGATGCAAATAATCTGCAAAAGAATATAGATAGACTAAGTGAGTGGGCAAAAATTTGACAGATGGAGTATAATGTGGGACAATGTGAGGTTATCCACTTTGGTAGGAAAAATAAAAAAGCAAATTATTATTTAAATGGGGAGAGATTACAAAATGCTGCAATACAGAGGGATCTGGGGGGCATTGTACATGAAACACAAAAAGTTAGCATGCAGGTACAGCAAGTAATTAGGAAGGCAAATGGAATGTTGGCCTTTATTGCAAGGGGGATAGAGTAGAAAACTAGAAAAGACCTGTTACAACTGTACAAGGCATTGGTGGGACCACACCTGGAGTACTGTGTACAGTTTTGGTCTCCGTATTTAAGGAAGGATATATTGTACTTGCATTGGGGGCAGTTCAGAGAAGGTTCATAAGGTTGATTCCTGAGATGAAGGGGTTGCCATATGAAGAAAGGTTAAGCAGGTTGGGCCTATACTCATTGGAGTTTAGAAGACTGAGAGGTGGTCTTATTGAAACATATAAGATTCTGAGGGGGCTTAACAGGGTAGATGCAGAGAGGATGTTTCCCCTCGTGGGGGAATCTAGAACTAGGGGGCATAGTTTCAGAATAAGGGGTCGTTCATTTAAAACGGAAATGAGGAGGAATTTCTTCTCTCAGAGGGTTGTGAATCTTTGGAATTCTCTACCCCAGAGAGCTGTGGAGGCTGGGTCATTGAGTATAGTTAAGGTGGAGATAGACAAATTTTTGAAAGATAAGAAAGTCAAGGGTTATGGGGAGCGGCGGTGAAGTGGAGCTGAGTCGATGATCAGATCAGCCATGATCTTATTGAATGGCAGAGTAGGCTCGAGGGGCCAAATGGCCTACTCCTGCTCCTATTTCTTATGTTCTTATGTTATGCTCTTATGTAGGTGAGGTGTGAGTGACTGCCCTTGACATCAAGACAGCATTTGACCGAGTGTGGCATCAAGGAGCCCTAGTAAAATTGAAGTCAATAAGAATCAGGGGGAAACTCTGCATTGGCTGGAGTCATACCTAGCACAAAAAAAGATGGTTGTTGGAGGCCAATCCGCCCCCAGACATCGCTGCAGGAGTTCCTTGGGGCACTGTCCTAGGCCCAACCTTCTTCAGCTGCTTCATCAATGACCTTCTCTCCATCATAAGGCCAGAAGTGGGGATGTTCATTGATGACTGCACAGTGTTCGGTTCAATTTGCAACTCCTCAAATAATGTAGCAGTCCGTGATCTCATGCAGCAACACCTGGACAGCATTCATGCTTGCGCTGATAAGTGGCAAGTAACATTCGCGCCACACATGTGCCAGGTAATGGCTATTTCCAACAAGAGAGAGTCTAGCCACCACCCCTTGATATTCAATGGCATTACCATTGCTGAATCCCCCACCATCAACATCCTGGGTGTCACAATTGACCAGAAACTTAACTGGACCAGCCACACAAATACTGTGGCAACAACAGCAGGTCAAAGGCTGGTTATGTTGCGTCGAGTGTCTCACCTCCTGACTCTCCCAAGCCTTTCCACCATCTACAAGGCACAAGTCAGGAGTGTGATGGAATACTCTGCACTTGCCTAGAGGAGTGCTGATCCAACAGCACTCATCACCATCCAGGACAAAGCAACCCTCTAGATTGGCACCCCATCCACCACCCGAAACATTCACTCCCCCCAGCAGCGTGGCTGCAGTGTTTACTATCTACCTGATGCACTACCGCAACTCACCAAGGCTTCTTTGGCAGCACTTCCCAAACCCACGACCTCTACCACCAAGAAAGACAAGGGTAGCAGGGACATGGGACAATCTGCACCTCCAAGTTCGCCTCCAAGTCACACGCTATCCTGACTTGGAAAGATATCACGGTTCCTTCATCTTCGCTGGGTCAAAATAATGCAACTCCTTCCCTAACTGCACTGTGGGAGTACCTTCACCACACGGACTTCAGTGGTTCAAGAAGGCGGCTCACCACCACCTTCTCAAGGGAAATTACGGATGGACAATTAATGCTGGCCTTGCCAGTGACAGCCACATCTCAGGAACAAACAAAAAAGAATGCTTTTCTGCAGGGAACAGTTGAGGCAGAGGCCATTCCATCTTTTAAGGCAAAGATATTTGAATAAGAGGAAGATAAGAGGCTGTAGGCAAAGAGTAGTGCAGTGGGATTACTATTGGATCGCTCAAGTAACATTCCGGCTCAGAGTTAATGAGCTGAATGGCTTCCTTCTTGCCGTGAACCACTATGGCTTTATGGTCCTATGGTTCTCTCTAAATCATTGACGTTAAGAAAACTGTGGCTGCCTTTATGACTGCTGTCAGGCTGAATAGGAAGAGAGCAATCATAAGGTACAAGATAAGAACAACTTATCTTTTGTAACTAATATTGCAACTTAAAGAGAGAACAGTTACTTAATTCATATCGAGAGGATATATTTTAAAAATTATTATTTCATCTCATTTGATAAAATCTAAACTAAACATTAAGGCTATTTGAATCAATATTGAAATCTACAGACAATCGGCTGGATTTTAGGCTTTTCGGTTTCTGGGATGAAAACGGAAGCGGGCCAGGAAAGTTACCGGCTGGGAATAGTTTGCGCTTTGGTAAGGAAGTTTCGGCATCTGGGCCCTGCATCAGAGGATGCAATGCTAAGGGCAGCGTTTGTGGCACAAGGATAGGAAACTCTCGAACTAAACTGTGAGCTCTGAGAGAAGCCAGAGGGTTTGGGGAAAAAAACTTTTTAAAAAACTCAAACATTCCCAAAACATTGCCCACGCCACCACAACACAAATCGCTAAAAATTTAAAAGAACAAACACTCGCACTTACCTTTGGAGTACTTTATCTTCCTCTGTGTCACCGACTATGCTGGACTGCACTGATTTCCCAGGTGGTCATTACGGGAGCACTTCTGGGCAGATGGATCGGGCAAAAGTCCAAACTACTGCCGGTTGTCGCAACGATAGGTGTTGCACACCCAGCGCAGCTCTTCCCTACGATGCTTGCTCAGCACTGCCGCAAAACAGGACTGGAGGATCGCGACGAGACACAGGAGACTTGAATGCCGCCTTTCACACCGCTCTGGGGCGAAACACGGAGCGCAAAGGACCGGAAAATCCAGCCCAATGTAGATAAATGGAAGATGCAGACACTGCCCAAAATAATATCTGGTTGAACATAAAACTGCTTTCCCAGCTCGGTGAAATTTACTTGGACCCATTGCAGCATTCTTACCAGTGTTTGTAAAGCCAGTGTCAGGTCTGTCGGAATCATTGATAACTTTCAAAGGTACTTGTACAATTGCTTTTTTCCTTAAAGGCATATTAAAAATGTTGAGCCATGAGAATAAATCAAATATAATAGTGCTGAAAAAGACCAAGGGCAAACATAAATTACCTTTCTTCACATAAATACTTAGTGATGTCAATAGTTAGGATTTTAAAGAATTACTCCAGGATAAACATCTATTTTGCTGGATATACCCACAAAGCAATGCTGAATCCTATGTTTGTAAAATAAAGACATTCATATACAGGTTCAAAAAAAAAGAAAACATGAAACAAGAAAATTCCATTATGTCTGACAGGCCTGTTTCTTCCATGGACCATGTACGTCCCCTATCCATTTAACTGCTAGACTAAAGATTCTGCAAAATTTCTCGCTATCTCCCCCTCCCCAAAGTTAAATTAAGTAAAACTTCACAATATATCCTACAGGTGCCTCCTGAAACAGGGTGATATTCTCTGAGCCCCCCCCCCCATCCACTTGTGGGGCCTCACCCACAGAGGACAGTTTATCGACAAATTGCAAGCACATTGTTGGAAGAACATCTAAGTCCTCAGTTGTCTAGTTCAGGTAAAAGCGGACAGTGACACCTTTTAACAGTGCAAAGTATTAACTATGCACATTTGCAGCCACCTTGGCCCCACTACATCTACAACTTAGCATGAGTTACCACAATAACCTTCTGACCCGTTCCTTCTCCAGCTAGTATTCTATGAAAGGATGCAGTTGCTTGTTTATTACACCAGTTTTCAGGCCCATTGAAGAATGCTTACTGATATCCAAGATTGCAATTCATATGATGACAAGCAGAGAGTCTTCACATTATCTACTGAATGGAGAAAATGAGCCATAGCCAATGACAGAGAGCAGCCAAAGTTGATGTAAAAACAGAAAATGATGGAAATCTCAACGGGTCAGGCAGCACCTGCGGAGCGAAACAGAGTTAACATTTCAGGTCGATGGCCCTTCGTCAGAAGCCAAAGATTATGGTACCTTTAGATTCTGTGGCCTCACCCCATATTAGGAGAAAGTCCTGGAACTCTGGTAAGTGTAGCATGCTTGGGAGGAAGAGGTGCCTTTAGGCCTGTGGTTCCCAAAGCTCCTCATCAGTAGGATTTTCCTCGCACCAGGTGTGGGTCTGTTGTAGAATGATTAATAGAGATTGATTGCTATGGTTAGTCAACAACTCCCATTATCTTTGTATTGTGTGACTACCAGGAAGGTAGAATACAAACTTAATGGATCTTGGTCAAACCGGGTTGGGGGGGGGACCACAATTACCTCCCCCCCCACTGCCCTGCCCACTGCCCAGTGTCCCAGGATGTGCTGCAGATGGCTCAATTGCATGGGTCCACTCATCCCTCCCCTATATGCGATACCATGAAGGGGCATGTGCTCAGCATTGCAGTCAACCCTTGAGTGTGTTGCAACTCCAGAACAATCTGCACAGGCTCCCCCCAACAGAGGAGCTACCAGCAGTCACACCTTAAGGGATGAAATCTCTGACTGCTGCCACTGACAAGCAGTGGTTTCCCATAAAACTCCTATGCCTACCATTTTGAAAAGATTCTACATGGCATTCTCCCAGGCAATCGTCCACCTGGCCACAAAAAACAGTCTGCCCATAACATCCATGCTAACAATTTTTTTAGTGCAGTGATATGTGTGTCTATCTCTTGTTTTATATTACGTTGTGATTGCCCTTGGTGCAATTGTGTGTCTTTTCAATCTCAAATCCCTCACTTCTTCTCAGTTCTCCTTCTGTGGCAGAGGAGTGCAAAGAGGCTAGCTGGAGGTGGCCCTTGCTGGGAGCATCATCACCACAAGGACTGAAGTGGTTTAATGAGAAAGCACCTCCTCCATCTTCTTAGGGGAACTAGGGATGAGAAATAAAATGCGCTTTGCCAATGTTACCCACATCCTGAGAACAAATAGAAAACATTTACTCTTTGAGGAGGTGGCACTGACTTTATTGGGGTTAGCAGTGCCTTTCATACCTGATGAAATAAGTTTTCTGATGCTGTAATGGAAAATGGTGTTAAACGCTCTCAAGCCTGATCTTACTGCTCTCCCGTTCTCTGTTCATCTGAAGAGTCTTCCTCTCATCTCTCTTTGACTGTTCAAGCATAAATACCTTAAGCTACTAAATATAGAAATTGCCTCCTGGGGCAATTTGGATGATCATAATGAACAATTGCTCCCAATAAGTGTAGAATGTGCAAGTAAATGCTAATTAACATACGCCAAAGTACACAGTTTCATTAAATATAATTAAAAAGAATGATATTCAAGTCAGTTTTATTTCTCTCAATTCCCCATGGGTACATATTTGAATTTGGGGAGCCTACCAGTATTGTGTAGCGTAACTGATAAGAGTGCTACATATTAACATGCACATTATTACCTGACATATCTGAATGAGGGAGAGAAATAAACCTTGATTTAGCGATTTTAAGCATTCTTAGTTCAAGCCAAATATTATTTTCAATTATTATGTAAGTATCAACTTTGAATGTTACTGTTACAATAAGTGGAATATCTCCTGCCCTATTTGTAACAATGTTCAATGTTTCCAGCACTGCTTTATTATGAGCTCTAGTTCGAACTAATTTCGAACATTTACAGATGTTTCTACCCCACAGCATATTTATCTACCAGATATGTTTCATCTCCTCTTTCTTTCTCTTTCCTCTTTCCTCTCTATCTTTTGATTTGTTGGGGTTACCATTCTCCATCCACGTTTGCATTCTTGTTGCTGTTCTATCAATTGCTGTTTGCCTCCTGTCTTATTTCTTTCAAGCCACCAGCTGATGTGTTTATTGCTGTCTCTGCAGTTTCTTTATATAATTGTTCTCTCTGTTTATATCATGGTTTGTCTCTCTCTCTATCTCTACTCTTTGTACTCTTTGGGGGGAGGGGGGGGGGAATTTGGCGTGTTTGCGCCTCCCAGTGGGCGCTTAACGGGGAGCAAACGACTTTTTGCACGGGCACGTCACTGCTATCAACTCCCACGAAATTCCATGGGAGTTTAACGGCGGTGGTAATTGGCAACGCCCCTCTCCTACTGGTAACGCCGCTGTGCATGGCGATCGGAGTGAAAATTCAGTAATCTATTGAGCTATAGGCCTTTTACGGAGCAGAAATTAAACGGGAGATGCGGCAGGGGAAAAAAAAAATGGCCCTCTTGTTTGTAGATCGCAGGGTCCCTGCTGCGAATTTGCAACCCGGCACTCCGCTTTAATGAAGGGGAGGATCCTGTCCATGCGCCTGAGCGACACATCCCATTGTGTCGCACGACTAATTTTGCATGGCTTTGCACCCCGCTCCTGCCCCCAAGAGGAGGTGGAGCAGGATATTTTGCGCTCCATTTCCTATTCGGGGCAGTAAGCCCAATATAGGTCACGGGGCGGGATCATACTAATGGGGCAGTACCGAATTTTGCCTCCTTTATCTCTCTCTCTCTCACTCTCTCCCTCTTTCTCCTTCTCTCATACAAAGTTCTCTGATCTGACCAATAGCCTCAACAAACAATTCATTCTCAATATTCTACAGAATGCTGTTGAGACACATCACAATTGCTTTAAGCTGAAACCATCTCACCTGTGCAAAAATTGTATTTTAAAATTATAGGTTTGAAATATTGAAATATGTTATGTTTCATTTGTAATTTAAAATGCAGTGCAAGGAGTATATATGGTGACAAGTGAAATATTACAGTTAATGAATCACTCATATCATGCTTCACACAATTCACTTGCGCCTTCACTCAAAAGTTAAAGGATCGTTTCTCTACAGAACACATCCCTTACTGTGCTAATGTGATAACTGCATTTCATACACCAACATCTTTATGGCCTCCCTAGGTAAGGTTACCAGCCTGGTTATGCGTGGTCATGTTGTTAGACTGTCGTCAACCAGAAATCGAACTGCGATATCAAGCTTAAGAACTAAGAACACTAGCAGAGAGAAGAGATTATCCAACCCATCAACCTGGACTGGATTTATACCCTGGCATCCAAAGTGAAAGGATTGTATGCTTTCCCTGGGATTATCCAGAATCTGAATAAAGCAATTTTGAGCTTTATGGATATTACAAAATGATTGCAATTCAAGATGTGATTGACAACAATATGAATGTCCCACCAAATTTAAGGAGATATTTCATAATTCTCAACAAAAATATAATGAGAAGGAAAGACTGTAAGAGAAGGGATAACCATCCGTGGCTAACTAAGGAAATAAGGAATGGTATCAAATTGAAAACAAGGGCATACAATGTGGCCAAGACTAGTGGGAGGCCAGAGGATTGGGAACATTTTAAAAGCCAGCAAAGAACGACTAAAAATATAATAAAGAGAGGGAAGATAGATTATGAAAGTAAACTAGCACGAAATATAAAAACAGATAGTAAGAGTTTCTACAGGTACATAAAAAGGAAAAGAGTGGCTAAAGTAAATGTTGGTCCTATAGAGGATGAGGCTAGGGAATTAATAATGGGGAACAGGGAAATGGCAGAGACTTTGAACAAATATTTTGTATCGGTCTTCACTGTAGAAGACACTAAAAACATCCCAGTAGTGGATAATCAAGGGGCAAGAGGGGGGGGAGGAACTTTATATAATCACTATCACTAAAGAAGTAGTATTTGGTAAAATAATGTGACTAAAGGTGGACAAGTCCCCTGGACCTGATGGCTTGCATCCTAGGGTCCTAAAAGAAGTGCCTGCAGAGATAATAGATGCATTGTTATAATCTACCAAAATTCCCTGGATTCTGGGGAGGTCCCAGCGGATTGGAAAACTGAAAATGTAATGCCCCTATTTAAAAAAGGAGGCAGACAGAAAGCAGGAAACTATAGACTGGTTAGCCTAACATCTGTCGTTGAGAAAATGCTGCAGCCCATTATTAAGGAAGCAATATCAGGACGTTTGGGAAAGCATAATTCAATCAAGCAGAGTCACCATGGTTTTTTTGAAAGGGAAATCATGTTTGACAAATTTTCTGGAGTTCCTGGAGGATGTAATGAGCAGGGTGGATAAGGGGGAACCAATAGATGTAGTGTATTTGGATTTTCAGAAGGCATTTGATAAGGACCACATAAAAGGTTACGGCACAAGATAAAAGTTCACGGGGTTGGGAGTAATATATTGGGTAGAGGATTGGCTAACTAACAGAAAACAGAGAGTCGGGATAAATGGGTCATTTTTCGGTTGGCAAACAGTGACTAGTGGGGGTCCCGCAGGGATCAGTGCTGGGTCCTCAATTATTTACAATCTATATTCATGACTTGGATGAAGAGACAGAGTGTAATGTAGCCAAGTTTGCTGATGATACAAAAATGAGTAGGAAAGCAAATTGTGAGGAGGACACAAATAATCTGCAAAGGAATATAGACAGGCTAAGTGAGTGGGCAAAAATTTGGCAGATGGAGTACAATGTGGGAAAATATGAGGTTATCCACTTTGTCAGAAAAAATAAGAAAGCAAATTATTATTTAAATGGAGAAAAATTGCAAAGTGTTGCTGTACAGAGAAACCTGGGGGTCCTTGTGCATGAAACACAAAAAGTTAGTATGCAGGTATAGCAAGTAATCAGGAAGGCAAATGGAATGTTGACCTTTATTGCAAGGGGGATAGAGTATAAAAGCAGAGCAGTCCTGCTACAACTGTACAGGGTATTGGTGAGGCCACACCTGGAGTACTGCATGCTGTTTTGGTCTCCGTATTTAAAAAAGGATATAGTTGCATTGGAGGCTGTTCAGAGAAGATTCACTCGGTTGATTCCGGAGATGAGGGGGTTGATTTATGAAGATAGGTTGAGTAGGTTGGGCCTATACTCAGAAGAATGAGAGGTGATCTTATCGAAACATATAAGATAATGAGGGGGCTCGAAAAGGTGGATGCAGAGAGGATATTTTCACTCATAGGGGAAACTAAAACTAAGGGGCATACAGCTAGAACCTCCACATTTTTTGCCTGCTTAACGCCCACTTACTGCCGATTTAACTGCTGAAATGACGTATAACGCCCAGATATTACCCATTTTGGCACAAAATGGAAACTGACGGGCTTTTTTAGGAAACTTATCGCTGAGTGTTATTTTCCCAATGGTCTTAACGCTGAGAAAAAATATTACTGCCCGCCCACTTTTTTTGGGCAGAATCAGCAGAATGGACGAATTCAATGCCCATATTATCGCCCAGCGTTACTTTCCTCACAGGTTTAATGCCGAGATTGAATAATAACACCCAGCGACTGTTTTTGTCGTAAAGAGCATATTTACCCAAACTAGCGGCCACCGTCAATTTCACCACCTTGCACACATATCGCCCAGAATATCGCCTGCACAAAAAAACGCTCACAAAAAGTGGAACTAACCGGGACAGACGGCAGCATTATGGCTGCCATTTGTTAAATCCCACTCTTACGTGAGGTGCTGATATCGGAAAGATTTGCCTGAAAGAGCGCTGATGTGTGTGCAGCTCAGATATCAATGGTGCCCATCATCTTGGTGCCAGTTAAAGTTTACATTGATTGAACCCTTTCACGGTAAGAAATCACCAGTGTGTAACGGTCCAGCTATCTGAGACAATGCGCAACAAGGTTCTGTTCAATAACAAAAGTTTAATACCAACATTGGTCTGAAATCATAGGTATCAAAGCCAAAATCACCGAACCCCTGCCCACACCCGACTAAGGACGGCCACACTTTGCGGCAGAAGGTCAAAAAAATTTAACGCTACCACCCATTTGATATCACTCACGGTAATGGCCATTTTCAAAAATGTAAACTCGGTGTTTTGAGAATGGCCGAGAAGCCGGCGATCTGAAGACCCTTTTTTACTACCCACGCCGGAAATAACGCCCATTTTTGGACGATAAGCTCAAAAATGGAGGTTCTAGCCCATATTCTCAGAATAAGGGGTCGCCCATTTAAAACTGAGATGTGGAGGAATTTCTTCTCTCAGAACGTTGTAAATCTGTGTAATTCTCTGCCCCAGAGAGCCGTGGAAGCCGGGTCACTGAATATATTTAAGGCAGAGATAGATTTTTGAGCGATAAGAGAATACAGGGTTATGGGGAGCAGGCAGGGAAGTGGAGCTGAATACATGATCAGATCAGCCATGATCTTATTAAATGGCGGAGCAGGCTCGAGGAGTCAAATGGCCTACTCCTGCTCCTATTTCTTATGTTCTTATGTTCAAATGATTCCTTTTAAGTTTGGAATAAAGCTACTTGTCATAAAAAAACGAATTCAGGTTCTGGCTGTGTATTATCTAGCGCTATAATCTATTACTGTAACTTAAGTATTTCAATGTAGTGCAAGCATTGTGCTGATGTCTGAATTGGGGTTTTATTGGAGCAAGCTCATAATATTTTTGCTAGTTTTCTCCTTTTTCTTTCCTCTCTTCTCCTCAAATCTTGTTGGAGTAAAGTTCCACAGGCACCATTTGCCTTCCAGTACCTCACCCAAGCAACTGTTGGTCGCGTGTGAATCTACCACAGACAATTCATTTGTGAAGCCCAACCTGGTTCTCTGCTTACCTGATATCCGTACGCAAGCACTTTCTATCAGGGTACCTGGATAATGATCAAGTGGTGGAACTCTGGCGGAATTTTCCCATCTGTAGCCCAGGAACGCTGAAGTGGATTGTCATGACTAAATTGCTACTCCAGCTCAGATCACCGAACCTATCACCAAACTTAAGATTCAAGATGTAATCTCCATCATCTGTATGGCTTTATATCGCACCATGTGGTGTGTTTATTCACTGAGGCATAGGATAGTCAACTGGTCGTCGTTAACATTTACAGTAATTGTTTCATAAATCAAATAAAATACAGTCATAGACAGTCCTTATTCCTATATTCCATATAAAGCACACAGACTGATTTATATGGCGAGCAAACATTTAACAGACTGATGAGAGCTTAGGAGACGCATGGATTACCTAGTCTGGCTCACAATAAATTCACAAAAACAACATCCTTACAAGTAAATGGCAAAGCATACGGACTTGGATTGTCTGACTGAGCTAAAGAAAAAGATAACGCAAAGAAAATGCTCCCCGTGAGTCTGAGCAAGACTGACAACTCCCAATGCTGTGCACTGCTATTAGCTGAGTTACTGATTCTCTAACATCTTTACACACTTATTAAAACAATTCACCGAGGAAGTGTATACATATGTGCGCTTTAATACTAAAGTTATAACTTCAATAATAGAAGTACAAGACTCTAACTATGTAGAGATACACTTCCCACAGTTTTTTTAATGGGGAATTGCAGAAAACCTGGAGGTAAATCGAAACTGCCATTTTTAATTATATTTTGTGCTACTCCCTGTTTTCCTCTTAAGTGCCAGCCAAGGCTCAGTGGTAGCACTCTAACCTCTGAGTTGGAAGGTGGTGGCTTCAAGGCCTACTTCCAACCGTGAGCACATAATCCAGGCTGACACAATGACCGGAATTTTGCCGGCGCTCAAAGGACGGGATGGGAGGCGGGTCAGTTGTTAAATTTAAAATTATTGACAATGGGTCGGGACCCCGCTGTCAACCCCCTGCCATGCTATTTTCCCAAATGTGAGGTCTGTCAACGCTGTACAGACCCAATATGCAGCGGTGGGGGAGGCAATTTAGGTCATTATGACCTTGTTAAGAGCCTATTAAAAAGAATTTTGAGCTGAACTTGCCATTTTACCATGTTGTCCACAGGGTTCACGCTGCACAGGGACCACATTAGGTAAAGACGTCGGGAGTTGTGTGACCACAAATTCATTTATAAAATCATAGAATGGTTACAGCATGGAAGAAGGTCATTCAGCCCATTAAGCCTGTGCTGAAGTTCAGCTAGTCCCATTCCCCTGCCCTTTCCCCACAGCCCTGCAATTTTCATTTCCTTCAGATATTTATCCAACTCCCTTTTGAAAGATAAAATTGAATCTGCCACCACCATCCTTTCAGGCAGTGCTTTCACTGTGTAAGAAAGTTTTTTTTCATGTCGCCTTTGGTTCTTTTGCCAATCACCTTAAATTTGTATTCTCTGGTTCTTGATTTTTCCGCCAATGGGAACAGTTTCTCTCTATCTACTCAGTCCAGACCCCTCATGATTTTGAACACCTCTATCAAATCTCCTCAGCTCCAAGGAGAACAACCCCAGCTTCTCCAGTCTATCAATGTAACTGAAGTCCCTCATTCCTGGAATAATTCTTGTTGGGGTAAAAAGAAGACTTCTCTTCCTCAAGGTGGATTCCCTGATATAAGGAATCAACACCCGCCCGTCCGTATAGTGACCACGGAATCACTCAAACGAAACCTCGGTTAACTGGTTTTTATTCAAGCATGCAGGGGAAGGGTTCCGATGAACATTTCCCCGATCAGAGATTTTACAATTACAATTATACAGTTTTCGAGGTGTGCAACCCTCCTACAAAACCACCGATTGGCCTGCTGCTATCAGCGAAGTTACATTGATTCGTCGACCCTCATTAGACTGGCTCTGAGTGGCTCTCCCCCACCTGTCCATCTCCCATCACATGTCACCCTTCTGGAATGTGTTATTCAGTGGTGTCAACTTTGCCTCAGTTTCTCATGACGTTTTGATTAACTTCATTTTCCAGGGCGGTGCCTCTTTATCCCTCTCCCAAGAACTCTAGCCAAAAACTACCAGTCAATACCATCCTGCCCCCATGCTGCTCTAATCTATGTTCCCAAACATTTTACTGTCCTTGTTCTGTACTGAATATCTAAGTTTCCATTTGTCCGTACTAAGGTTAATACACCGGATGGTTCATTGACCATCAAGCTTTGCAACATAGCAAGCTTTGCTGCTTCCCCTTCCCATTCAAGCAAGTGCATAAGCGTGCTTTACATACGTAAGCGAGTTTTACAAACAATTACAATCCCTATAAAGACAGAGGAACTTCCGATTCCTCAGAACCTCCTAATAATGATAAGCTCTACAATTTTTTATCCCCATACAATTCTCGTTAATCTTTCCTGCACCTTCTCTATAAGTTCTTCACATCCTTCTTAAAGTGCAGTGCCCAGAATTAGACACAATATTCCAGTGGGGGCTGAACCAGTGTTTTATACAGATTCATCATAATTTCCATGCTTTTGTACTCTATGGGCTGGATTTTCTGCTTTGATGTTTTTGGGGCGATAATGGCGACGGGGTGGGAAAGTTAATGCCAGGGAACAGTTTGCGCCTCAGTAAGCAACTTTGGGCAGTTGGGCCGAGTCAGGGGATGCAGCACTAAGGAAAACTGAGCTAAAGAGCCAGGCTGGGAATGCTCTGAGGGACACCTGGGTGTGTGTGTGGGGGTGGGGGGGAACCAAAAAATACCACAAAAGCATTCCCAAAATATTGCCCATGCCACCACAACACAAATTGCAAAAAAAATTAATAGAGAAAATAATTACACTTACCTTAAGAGTCCATTACTTAACTCTTTGCTGTCGGGATCGTTAGACCGCCTGACTTCCCAGGCATTCACTGCGAGGTGCGTTTTGTGGTGTACGGGTCGGGCTGAAGTTCAAACTCACGGCCTTGTCTCAACCAGGGGCGTTGCACACCGGGCGCAGCTCTTCTGGGCGGTGCTGCTCAACACCGCTACTAAACCGGACCCGAGGATCGCTGTGGGGTGCTGGGGGCTGACAACCCAGCCAAAACACCTCATCACTGTCATTGTCGCTGCTCCGGGGCAAAAAACAGAGCGCAGAACACCCAAAAATCCAACCCTATACCTCTATTTATGAAGCCCAGGATCCCACAGGCCTTCTTACCCACTTTCTCAACCTGCCCTGCCACCTTCAACGATTTATGCACACATACCCCTAGGTCTCTCTGTTCATGCACCCCCTTTAAGGTTGTACCATTTAGTTAATATGTCCTCTCCTCATTTTTTCTACCAAAATACATCACTTCACATTTTTATGCATTACAGTTTATCTGGCACGTTTCCGCCCATTTCACCAGCTTGTCTATGTCTTCCTGAAGTCTATCACTTTCCTCCTCACTGTTCATTATGCTATAAGTTTTGTGTCATCTGCAAATTTTGGAATTGTGCTCTGTATACCCACGTCCAAGTCATTAATATTTATTAAGAAAAGCAGTGGTCCTAGAACCGATCCCTGGGTGCCCTTGAAACTATCTCACCTTGGTCCTCAGAATCCCACCATGATTAACCCCAACACTAGCAGCGCTGGGCACACCAACAGCACCAACAACAACATCAAACTTCTCCACAATCACCTGATGCTGCACAGGACACAGGGCATCAGCACTTGACGACATTGCTGCTCGGGACATCAGGGATGGCCTCACCATGGCCACATTTACTTCACTTGAATCTGTACACCCTGGCTGCCACATGATGTGCCAGGTTGGTACCTCCACACAACAACACTATAAAGCATTCCCACAATGTCCAAGCCATTCCTTTCACACTCATTACTATTATGGGGGATGGGTACCATTATGTCTCACCATTCACGGCAACTCACTAAGCTACTTCCAAATGAGCACACAAATCTGTCCAAGAACACAAAGTGTTGAAAATAAAGGTTTCAATGTTTGACAGCACATTAACAGAATCTTTACATGAACATTGGCTAAAAGACTCAAGTGCCTACCCTTGCGAGTCATCTATGTAACACCACTGCAATACTGTATATACTTAAGCAATGCACACCTTGACCACAGGGGGTGAACTTGTGGGAGACACTCCTTACCTGGTCATCCAGGTATATAAAGGGAGGTCCCACACAGGGTCATCACTTCTTGGTCCTGTGAATAAAGGTTCAGGTCATAGAGTGACCTTGTCCATAGAATGTGCCTCGTGTGGGTTTTGTGCCATTGAGCAAGGACATTACAGGTATAATTGGTTTAGAATAAGGGTGAGTATGAGGGGTGGCTAATGTGATGAGGAAGTGATAATGTAGATAGAGAGGGATGGATGGAGGAGCGAGATAAGTTGGTGTAAGGATACGCAGGGTAGGGAAGGCAGGGTGATGGGGATGTGATGAGTGGCACAGCAGGATGAGATTGAGTGTGGCATTGCAGTAACGTTGCGTGATCCACTGAGATCATTGAAAGATTTGTGCCACTACAGCCAGGTCCTCCTGATGGCATCCTTGCTTGTGCCCTCCTGTGCAATCTGCACCCAGGCTGCATTGGTCTCCTGGGGAGCTCTCTTCCGCCATTGGAAGGGAAGAGAACCTCCCTGTGTGTTGTGACTCCCTCCATTAGCATATGGAGGGATTCATGGAGAGCCTGGGTGCAGCCGTGCACCTCTGTGCAGTGCTTGTCAGTGTTTGCAGCACCTCAATGCTGTAGAACACTGACAGCACAACTGTCAAAAGCAATTTGCGCTTGGTCCCTTTAAGGAAACCGGCTGGTGATGCGTCATCAAATGACATCATCAGACCCACTTCCTTCAGTTGGCCCGGGAAACATGCTGTGCGGGCTCAACAAGCCTAATCAACGGAAAATAATTTCTACACAGCGGGATGGAGCCAGCTGAGGCAGGCAAAATCGTGCCCTATAGTGCAGTACGAGGAAGTTGGAAGTGCCACCTTTCATGTGGAACAGTCCATTGAGGCCCTTTCAGATGTGTGTAAAATATCTTTGAAGAAGAGCAGGGAGTTTGCCTAGTCTCCTGGCCAATATTTATCCCTCAACCAATACCATGGAAACAGATTATCTGCTCATTCATTTCATTGCTGTCTGTGGGACCATGCTCTGTTTCACTATATTACAATAGTGACTATATTTCAAAAGTACTTCATTGGCTGTTTTGCGCTTTGGGACATCCTGAGGATGAGAAAGGTGCTATATAAAGGGAAGGCTGAAATTAATGAAACATTTGTTAAAACACCTGCTCTTGCCTGTACGTCCTTGTTAATAACTTTTCAATGAAAGATTTGGCTGTTTTCTGCTGGGTCAAACTTTAAAATGACCAGGTAGGAATTACCTCACTCTTTGAATAGAAGTTAAATCGGCAATGGTAAAAGCTAGGCTTTTTGGCAGCGTGCTTGTTTAACATGGGTTTGCAGCAGTTGTTAAATGAACTGGTTCAGTGTTACTGCTTGCGGGGCATGGCTGTGGAAGGTAACTGCCCACCCCATCAACTCCCATTGAACTTTCAACGATCTCACTGCGCTATACTCTCACCGGCACTCTCCTCAGCTGAGTAGCGCTCAGATTAGTGGCACTTTATATGGACGCACAGTAAACTGTTGAAAAGCAGTAATGTGTCTCTCAGTTGCATTGTTCATTCGTGCTCCTGGGAATTCAAAAACCTTAAGGTTTGGATGTTTAAATAAATCATTACAAGTAAGAAGAATGCCAGAACTTACTAAGAAATTAATTTAAATATAATTTTCAATAAAAACAATGCAAGCAGACAAAGTATACCACTTTTAGAACTCAATTTGTGCTTTACTCTTTGCTTCTGATTTCTAAACTGAGGGGCCAGTTACACACACAGGACCCACTACGTTGGTTCGAATGCTGTAATCTATAACTCAGCCTTTCAGAATCCTATCAGTGAACCAGGGTCTGTAAATTTGCATCTTTGCTTAATTTCCTACAGTTACCCCTCTCCAGAGCTGGCTTAACTTCACTACTTATGTTGCTGTTAAACTGTTTGAGAAGCATGGAATAAGCATGATTGCAAATGAGTCTTGGCTGGCTAGGTTTCTGTCAGGAAGGCTAACTAAAAGACACTCACCCAGAGGAAAACCAAAGTAATTAGCTATTCTATTTACTGCTGTTAAATTAAACACAAACATGACGAGATTAACACTCTGGTTTCTGAAAACATAAAGCATCCTCTTTAATGATGTTAACACTAGCTAGGTATGTAAACATTGAAAGTGAGGTGCTAAATAATTTATTTAAAACTAACTGCTAGCTTATTTGAATTCTGAATAGTTTAAGAATAGTATATTTTTATTATATTAATTCTTGGGATGTGGGTCTTGTTGCATATCTCTGATTGCCTTTGAGAATGTGGTGTGCCTTCTTCTTGAACCGCTGCTGTTCGTTTGGTGAAGGTTTATTCCTGCCTATGATGATGAAGGTACTCCCGCAATACTGTAAGGAGGAAGATCCAGGGTTTGGACCCATGATGATGAAAGAATGGCGAAGTTTGTCCAAGTCAGGATGGTGTGTGACATGGAGGTGGTGGTGTTCCCATGCGCCTACTGCCCTTGTCCTTCTAGATGGTGGACTTCATGGGTTTTGGAGGTGCTGGTGAAGAATCAAAGGGGTGAAAAAACTACAAATTGCTCACTATTTTTTCTCTAGTTAAATACTGTACAGCATTTAGTTATTCAGGTCACCTGTGAATAATTTGACTCTTATTCTTTTGTTGATAAGAATAGTGAACAACTGCTTTAAACTTTGGGGTTTATATGTGCTACTGCTTCCGCTGTGCTGGCCTAAAGTTGTGAGAGTCCATTACAAGTTCCAATCACTTCTTCAGCTTAAGTTTGTTCCCAACACTCTTTACTTATACTTGCCACAAAAGGCAGCTTCCATAAGCAGCCCCACACCTTTTATAAATTAAAATCCAAGCGAAAGTGTGCAGCGCCCGCTCGGGGCAAACTTCACCAACCCTCTTCCCGTTGTGCTCACCTGCTACTTCCTCCTTGGACCCTACCAGTGGATCCGTAACAACAGCTTGCATTGATATAGAACTTCTAACAGAGAAAAAAATCCTAAGACGCTTCACAGAGGTGCAATCAAATGATAAAGGATGCCGAGTGAGAGAAGGATATATTAGAAGAATTGACCAAAAGAATTGGGTCTCAAGGAGGGCCTTAAAGGAGGATAAGAACATAAAGAGGTGGAGGATTAGCAGCAAGGTACAGCAAAAACAATTATGACCAATAAGTGCAAATAAATTACTTTTTATTGCTCCCTGCTATTTCCAGCAATCTCTTTAAGGGATACTGGTTCTGACTGTTTTCCGCTTTGTTTTGTTTTGTGGGCAGATTCAACACTTAGGGATGCCATGCTTCACTGCACCAAAATGGCAGTAGGGTCTGCATAGTGTCATAGGACCCTTATTTGCATTGTATAATGAGGCTCCCACCTGCTTCTGGCAGGAGCGCTGGCTGTTTAAATCAAGGCCCACTCAAAGTTAGCATTTTGTCATTTTGGTCATGCTACCTTCTTGTAAGCGCTGAAAAACAGGCTGGCAGAGAGACCAAAATCGGGGCCCTTTTCTCAATAGGAAGTAAACAAATGTTTAATTAATTACTTCTTCCATTCAGATCAAATGTGAACTATCGACTTTTGATATCTGGACAGTTGAAAATCCAGCACTTGATAGGAACGTAGAAACTTAAGAGTAAGTAGGAGTAGGGCATTCATCCCTCGAGCCTGTTCCGCCATTCAATTAGATCATGGCTGATCTGTACATCAACCTCATTTGCTCGCCTTTACTCCATATCCCTTGGTACCTTACAAAAATCAATCACTCTCATACTTGAAAACTTCAATTTGCCCAGCACCCACAGTCTTTTGGAGAGGTAATTCCAGATTTTAGGCATTACAAATAATTTTACCCTATGCATCCACTGTCACGTAGTCATCGCTTAAAACTATTCAACAAAAAAAATTGTCAGTCAGCTCGTCAGGGGTATTGGCAGTGACCCTGGCCTGGACCCCAGTGGGCCCCACATCTACCATGGAAGCATCCTGTATACCTGCTTTCACCAGGCACACCATTGCCAAGAATGCAATTGGTTCTTTTCATGACCAAATTCACAGGAACTCTTAATGTAGGAAATACTCCCCCCGCTCCCCCCCCCACCCCTCCCCGCCCCCACCCTGCTCCTGCCCAAGCCCTCACGTCAATTAATTTATTTATGGTTGTCGATAGGTTGCTGGAGTGCAAGGCCAGAACCTGGCAACTCCAGATCTTGGCCTAGTTTCTGGCCACTTTGGCAGATGTTGCTAAACCTGCAGCAGGATTATACAGGAAAGGCTAGCCTTTTTAACCACCAAAAAACCTATCATGGACAGACTATATCTAGTTGTCATAGCTCTCACTCTAAGGGAGATGGGGTTTTGCATGCAAGGTGGTGTCATTGGTGGCTCAATGAGAAAATCCTCAACACAGAGAACTGCGGGAGTGGTCAGAGGTTGGTCTATTGCTCTCCAGAGAAAATTAGTCTAGGGTAATCTGCGCCAAGAAGAGAAAGCGAGGGGGCCGAAATTCAGCCTCTGGAAAAGGCCTCTTACCGCCGGAAAGCAGCGGCCAAGTGGCGGAGTCGAGTGGTCTAATGGCCGCCACCAGAAAAACTGTCCTTGGGGGTTTTTGCATCGGTGCTCACTCCTGCCCCGCTCCTCCTACTTCCGCTGTGGTCTTGTGGATGCGGCATTAATGACGTAATCAGAACACACACTACTGCCTCTATATTCAGCATAAAAAATGTAACCTGCTGCCTGACTGTGCCCCAGACAGCTTTTTGTGTCGGAGCACTGTGCCGGCCGACTCGAGACCACCAGTGGAGGTGAAAGCAGTGTTGGTTGAATCGCCGTTTTTTTGGACCAAACTTTTTTGGACTTGTAAAATCTTTTGCGGACTTGTGAAAAGTTTTTCTCTTGCCCTTTTGACATCACCGTGATTACCAGTGGCCACATAGTAAGGATTGAGCCTCCAGATACAATGTGCTCAATGTTAGCAGGGTAATGCCTTGTGCATATTGTGCGTAGCAGGGAGGCACGCAGGAGAAGGCGGTGCCGTCAGCAACGGGTCCCGAGGCAGCAGGCAAGGAAGGCAGCAGGCATGGCTTGCCCAACATGGAGAAGGGCCTGAGAAGGGCCACAGACCTCAAGGCAGAGAGGTTGGCCAGGAAGGAGCTGGCGTGAGGAGGAGGGTTAGGTACGCTGAACCCCCGCACCAGATAGTGGGCGAGGAGCCAGGTGCTTGCCGGCAGCAGCCTGCAGAGGCTGAGCAACATCAACAGGATGAGGGAGAAGGCAATCAGCCCGCTGCTATTGGAGGGGCCCAGCATAGAGTTGGGGGAAGAAGGCCCGACCGTGCAAGGGTGTACAGGCACCAGTTTTCCTTCCTGGAGCTCACAGATGAGCAATGTCTGTGAAGGCTCCGATTCAGGAAGGACATCCTCAGGGAGCTGGTCAATCTCCTATGCCCAGATCTGCAGCCTCAGACAAGGCTGAGGACAGCTCTTAGCATTGAAACCAAACTGACCATCGCACTAAACCTTTACGCAACTGGCTCTTTCCAGTCTGCAACTGCAGATATATCTAACATCTCTCAGTTCTCTGCCCATTGCTCCATCCGTCAACTCACAGATGCTCTCTACAGAAGACTGCAATATATTTCTTTCCTGATGACCAGGGAGAAGCAGGTGGAGCAGCAGATGGTATTTGTCCAGTTTGCGAGATTCCCCAGGGTGCAGGGGGCCATCGACTGCACACAAGTCGGACTGAGGGCGCCACAATCCATGCTGACAATTTTACCAATAGAAATAGATTCCGCTCCCTGCATGTCTTGCTGGTGTGCGCCCACCAGCGCAGGTCGATGCCCGGTATCCAGCCAGCAGCCACGATGTCTTCATCCTGTGCCAGAGCAGTATGCCCACCGTGTTCTCTGGCCCAAACCAGGATTGTGGATGGCTGCTTAGGGACAAGGGATATCCCCTGTGCATTTGACTGCTGACTCCCCTTCGCAACTCCAGGACTGTTCTGGCGAACATGCTTACATTGACTTTCATTCCGTCACCAGGTGCCTGATTGAGCAGTGCATCAGGATCCTTAAGCAGAGATTCCGTTGCCTGATCACTCTGGTGGAGTGTTACTGTACTCGCCTGAACGGGTCTCCCTGTTCATGGCCGTCTGCTGCATGCTTCACAACCTGGCAATCAGGATCCTGGTCCGAGGAGACTGCGTCACTCCCTGGGGGCAGCACGCTATTACCGGTACCAATCTGAGGGAGCTTAGGTCGGTGTTGTGTCACGACACCAGAAGGTCTCCCATGGCCCGTGGTGGACCCAGCCACGAAGGCAACACTGAAGTGTCAGATGGCATCCAGCTGAGACTGCATGAGAGCAGCCATAGAGTCAAAGCCACCAGAGATGACAGCAGTAAGATGCTCCGTGGCCTGTTACCCAGAGTGTATAAGAGCATTCTGAGCTTCCAGGGCCGCAGCCATCCTCTCCAAAGCAGCACCGATACGCTCGTTCACTTGCACCTGTGCTGTAATGGCAGCTGCCACATCACTAACGAGTCGCGGCATCACAGCTGGATCTGCACGGTCAATCTGGGAGTCCATCATCGCCTGAACACTGGCAATGATGGGCTCCATCGAGTGCGCAGAGCTGTCGACAATGCAGGAGGCAGACTCCTCCACGCTCCTGACCACTTCCGATAGCCTGTCTGGCACCCTTGCTACTGCCCCCAACACCTGGGAATGCATTCACTGATAAGCTCGTCTGAGTCCTCTTCAGCAGAACTCCCGTGCGCCCTCTGCCCATCACCATACTACAGCCCACTGGGCCCCGGTGCAACACCCAGTGAAGACCCCTCTGCTATATCAATTAAATCCGACCGCATACTCCCAGTATCTGAGCTGGCGTGTGTGACTGTAGGAAGCAGTGACATGGAGCTGACAGCAGTGTCCTCCTCTTCCTCTGCCTCATCTGAGATGGCGCCGACAGATGGAGTGGGCTCCAGGCTCTCATCCAGGCTCCAGTTCCCAATGTCCTCCAGGGTGTCAGGATCGCCATGGCTGTCATTGCCCTCTTGGCTGTCGTCCAGGCCTCGCCTCTCAGTCTCACCATCAGCCTCTCTCTGGCCTCGGCTGCCACTGCCCTCAAGGCTGTCATCCTGCCTTGCCCTCCCACTCACACCAGCACTAGGACCCTCATCTTGGCTCTCGCTCGGCCTCTCATCTGCAAGCATAAATAACACAAGGCTGAGGGGAGGGGGGGTGAGTGGTAGAGAATTGACGCATGGAGGCTGCAACATGCACACTTTCGGAAGGAAAGTCACAGTAGGCACTGGTGCTTTCACGGAGAGATAGCATTAAAGGAGGGCCTCACTTACCCATGCTGCCCACTGTGGGATCGGCAGTACCAGAGGACATAGGGAAGGCAGCATGTCTGCCCACTAGCGCCTGGACCCTCTCTTCCAAAGGTGTAAGGATCTGAAGCTCAGCCTCACCACCACCAGTCCTCCTTTGCTCTATTCGGTTGTGAGAAATCTTGACATGCAAAACAAAGAATGGTTGCTGAGTAACAATGTCATGAGGCATCAAGTGTGTGTCCCTGACATGTAGCTGTAACTGTGACATGAAAGGGAGCCTCCATTGTAAGAACATACACATAATAGAGAGCTGTCAACAATGAAATGCTGCTTCACTGATAACATAATGAAGGTGGGAAATGAGAGAAGGATGAAGGAGAGGCTCGCAGTTGGAAGGTCAGCAGGTATGCATTTTTCATCAGATGAATGATGTCATTCATCCTTTTTCGGCATTGGGTGGCGGTCTGATCATGAATGGAGGTCCCTGACACCTCCACAGCTATCTCCCTCCATGCATTTGTAAACACTTCCCGAGTCGGTCTGCCTGCGTCAGGGTACAGCACTCACCTCCTTCCCTCCACAGCCTGCATGAGTGTCTCCAGCTCGGCATCTGAGAACCAGGTTGCCCTCCTTGGTACAAGTGCAGCAGCCATGGCCTTCACTGAAAGGCCTTCCCTCCTCAGGGCCTAGCTGCAAATCCTGGCCCTAAAGAAGTTCTGGGACCAGCTGGCTCGTTAACATTAACACGGTGAATTTGTCCGTCCAACTCTGCTCCACCCTCCCACCCACACCGCTGCAAACTGCCGATTCCCACCAAACAATACAACAGGCCGCCATTTTTTTAAAAGTGCTGAATTTCGATCGAATGGCTGCCGCAACCATTGCAGCGGTAATGGCGACCAGAAAGCAGTAGGTGCGCCACATTTTGGGCGGATCGGAATTTCTATCCCGAGGTTTTGCACTTTTGCTCTACCCTGTGAGTAAGACCATGGGCTAGAATCACCACGTTTTTTGCATGCTTAACGCCCACTTAATGCCCATTTTACCGCTGAAATGATGTATAATGCTCAGTTATCGCCCATTTAGCCACAAAATGGAAACTGACGCCCATTTTTCAGAAAATTATCGCCGAGTGTTACTTTCCCCATGTGCTTAATGTCTGGAAAAAATAATACCGCCCGCCCACCTTTTTGGGCGGAATCATCAGAATGGGCATAATATCGGCCAGCATTAATTTCCGCACTGATTTAACGCCGAGATTCAATCATACCGCCCGCCCACTTTTTTTTGTTGTAAAGAGCATATTTATCAAAACTAGCAGCCATGAGATCGCCCAGCATCACTTTCAACACCTCGCACACATATCGGCCACAATATTGCTCGTCCAAAAAAACACCCAGAAAAAGTGGAACTAACCGGAACTAATCACAGCGTTATGGACGCCATGTTCTACATCATGTCACATCCTTTAAAAGGCTGCTGTGCTTCAACCTCGGGGAAGTTCGGATGTACTCTGGAGGTCTTTGGAGTTGATGTGAATATCTCTACAAACATCTTGACCATACTGTGACCGATTGGAATTTAATAGGTGTCTTCATCAGGACATTCATTCTTTGTGACCAATCGGTGAAAAACAAGAGCTACTGCAATGGGGCCTGTCCTATCTCACCCTCTCTTGGTGACCAATTACATGCAGCAGACTCAACATTGCCAAAGGTACACTCCACAGCATTATGTGCCCAATGTAAGATGTGCCAGACTAATGAGGAGGACCAGACATTACACCTCCCGCAAGTACAGGGAGAAGCAGTCTTACCTCGACTTGCCCGGCACCACCTGCCTTCGGAGACTGCCCTTCCACAAAGAGATTATCACTGAGGTATGCCAGCTGATAAGGGGAGATCTGCAGCCTACCAGCACCATCAGTACTGCACTGTCCGTCGAGGTCAAAGTCACCGAGGCAGTCGTTCTACGCCTCGGGTTCTTTTCAGGCCACAGCTGGTGACATTTGTGGACTTTCTCAACATCTCACACATTGCTGCATTAGACAGGTCACTGAAGCCCTGTAAGCATACAGGAGGGACTTGATCAGCTTTCCTATGACCAGGGAGGCACAGAGTGAGAGGGCTCTAGGATTCTCCAGAATTGCAAACTTCCCCAAGGTGCAGGGAGCAATAGACTGTACGCACATCGCGATGTAGGCACATTTTCAGGATGCAGAGGTTTTCAGGAACCTGAATGTCCAACTGGTTGTCGACCACCAGCAAATTATACTGGCAGTGAATGGCAGTGGGAGGCCACACCTGGAGTATTGTGGACAGTTTTGGTCTCCTAACTTGAGGAAGGACATTTTTGCTATTGAGGGAGTGCAGCGAAGATTCACCAGACTGATTCCCGGGATGGCGGACTGACATATCAAGAAAGACTGGATCAACTGGGCTTGTATTCACTGGAGTTCAGAAGAATGAGAGGGGATCTCATAGAAACGTTTAAAATTCTGATGGGTTTAGACAGGTTAGGTGCAGGAAGAATGTTCCCAATGTTGGGGAAGTCCAGAACCAGGGGTCACAGTCTAAGGATAAGGGATAAGCCATTTAGGACCGAGATGAGGAGAAACTTCTTCACCCAGAGAATGGTGAACCTGTGGAATTCTCTACCACAGAAAGTTGTTGAGGCCAAGTCACTAAATATATTCAAAAAGGAGTTAGATGTAGTCCTTACTACTAGGAGGATCAAGGGGTATGGCGAGAAAGCATGAATGGGGTACTGAAGTTGCATGTTCAGCCATGATCTTATTGAATGGCGGTGCAGGCTCGAAGGGCCGAATGGCCTACTCCTGCACCTATTTTCTATGTTTCTATGTTTCTAATTTCCGGGCTGCATCCATAATGCTAACATCCTGCGTGAGAGCACTGTATCTGACTTGTTTAACCATCAGCCACAAGGTCAATGCTGGATGCTTGGTGAGAAAGGATATGGCCTCACCACCTGGCTGATGACCCCCCGCATGGCACCCACACCGAAGCCGAGAGATGATACAACAAGAGCCACAGGGCAACTCGCAATATCATAGAGAAAACCATTGGAATGCTGAAGCAGTGCTTTAGATGCCTGGACCATTCAGGAGGCGAGTTCCAATACCACCCTGAGCAGGTAGCTCAATTCGTGGTGGTATGCTCCATGCTGATGAACTTGGCTATCAGGAGGGGACAAGAATTGCCCGATGAGTCTGACAGTCCACCTCAACAGAGAGAGGAAGAGGAGGCGGATGCTGACATCAGCCCAGATAATCAGGCTGACACTGAAGCCATGCCCCCGTCCCCCTGTAGACTGCATGAAAGGGCCTGTGGTGGCATGATAGCTGCAAGAGCCTTATATCAGGAGCTCATCAATGATCGCTTTGCCTGAAAGAATGTTGGTGTTATTTACAAGGCTGACACACTACTGGGTGTGCAGGTAATACATCAATGGTGGGCATCACCTTGGTGACAGTTAAAGTTTAAGTTGATTGAAGTTAAGTGTCATTATACCCTTTGATGTTAAGGAATCACCTGCGTGTAACGGTGCAGCTATCTGAGCCAATGCGCAACAAGGTTTTGTTAACTAAAAAACCTTTAAACTGAACATTTGTCTAAAATCATCAGTATTTCTGTAAAAAACAACCCTTCGCCCAAGCCCCCCCCCCCCACCCCCGCTTCTCCTCCCCACCTCTACCCCTTCCCCTTCCCGTCCTGACTCCAAGTCGCCTGGCCGAGGAGCACCTCAGGCGATGCTTCATTGGCGGGGGCGGCGGGGCGGGAGGATGACGGCCAAACCGCTGATTGGACGGATACGGGAGAGGACAGTCCTGAGGTGGGGACGTGCTCAGAGCCAGAAGCAAGATGTTGTTGCTGGCTCTCATGTGTGGTTGTCAATGGGGGCGCGTCACCTTGGGGTGCAGTGCCGTGCTCCGGGACCACTGGGAGCCCTCTGCCATCAGTGGTCCTGGATACCAGCTCCAGGGCCTCCACCATCCCTTCCATGTTATATATTATTTGGTGGACAAAAACTCTGTGCCAGCTATGTTCTTGGTGCTTAGTAGGCTTTTTGCTGCTGGTGAATCTCCCTCGTGCTTCCCACAACAGCCAAACAAGCACACACCACACCCACACACGCTTTCAATCCCTCTGAACTCTCTCTCTCTCTGCCTCCTCTTCTGCGCATGTCATGATGACCCTTGACCTCCTGAATCACGGGAATCGAGCGTTGCCGTGCGGTTGCTAAGGACGGCGACACTTTACCGCAGCAGGTCAAAAAAATGTAATGCTAACGCCCATTTCATATCGCTCGCGGTAACACCTATTTTCAAAAATGGAGACTAGGTGCTTTGAGAATGGGCGAGAAGCCGACGATTTGAAAACCCTTTTTTAACCGTCCACACCTGTTTGGGCGATAAGCACAAAAGTGGAAAATCTAGCCCTATGAAACTTCAGGCTGAGGCATGTGTCTATGTGCCCTATAAGAGTAAGTTATTAGTGTGTTTAGCCCATAACGTAAGCAGCATTGCTTTATATCATTATTTTGGTGATGCAAAGGGCTAAAGGAAACAAGAATCTCACTGTGAAAACTGTGCTCTGCTCATTCATTTACTGCATGTAAATTAAAACAGTTTATTGGTTCACAATGATGTTTCATTTCATTAAGTTAGGAGAAGTCACGCATTGCTAAGTGTGAAATCACATTACGCAGAGGGCTCTCATTGTTCTGATCCTCCGGTCACTTAACTAGGCATTGGGCAGCAAGGATGCTCTCCAGATCATAGGGGATACAAGGTCTATTTACGGGAATGACCAGTGATGTTGAACCTGAAAGAACACCTACTGCAGGTCGGTACATTTATAACCAGCTTTGTAGGCACTGTGACTGGCGTGGTCCGTAGGTCAGGACCGGCAAGATTCTGAGGTCAGGACCAGCGAGGTTAGAGGTTGGAATGGGCGAGGTCCGGAGGTCGGAAGCTGAGAGGAGAGGACGGACAAGGCATGGATGAGCAGGGAAGTCGGAGCCCAGAGGTGGAGCAGCGTGGACCAGACCAAGGGAAGGCGCAGTACGGGCCAATAGCGAGGCTGTGAGGTTGTGAGGCTCACATTGCGTACTATGAATTCCACATAGAGAGAAGTCCTGTGGGAAGGAGCAAGGAAGGAGGACAGTAGGAGTATGTTTGAGTTTGTGTATCTGTATTGGCACAGGCGGCGGAGCCTGGTCTCCAGTCGTCTTGGATCCCCTTGCCACTGGACCAAGACCTTGCTCTGTCAAGCCCGTGTGGTGGCTGGTGTGCAATGGCCACCCCACGTTAAAAGAATTCACACGCAGGCATCTTCCACCATTTAAAATTAGTTCATCAGGCACCTGAGTACTCATTTTTAGTGTGGAAGCAAGTCATCTTCGACCCTGAGGGATGGCCTATGATGATGATGATGTTGGCATTATTACATTTTAAGAACAACTTTGCGCTCCTGGCAGGGAGTTTCATCAGGTGAAAATGCATGTCAGAAATTCCAGTATGCGCTGCATTTGATTTATGGTTGGAAAATTGTGCACAGCTTGTGCTGGAATTTCCAATATACACGCTCAGTGGGCAAGACTCCCCTTCCGGGTGTACAAACTCAGAAAATTATGATTTTTGTCGACACAGCAACAGGTACTGCAATTTCTAAGTGCTTCATTGGAGCCAATAACATGATGCAGGCTCTGGATGCTCAGGCGCTTGCTCTTTGGAAAATTGGGAATAGAAGCATGAAGTCTACAATGTACTCGAGTTGTCCAACATACCCCAATGCACCATTATAAAGAAGGCTGTGAGCCTGCACAAAAAGCTATGCTTGAGGCTCATTGGGACCCTGACTTCAATGATAAATAGGTGCCCAATGCCTAATGTGCTCCAGCTGCATGGTGCTCATTTCCAATGGGTGCTGAAAGGGAGACCACCATTCAAATTAAAAAAAAAAAATCAGCTTCTCACTCTTGGCCCCTCTGGCCCACTGTCATCCCTGGCCCTCTTGACTGTTTCCCCACACCCCCTCCCCAAAACCTCCCTGTCATTTGCCTCGCAGCCCCCATGCCCAGTGGTCCTCCTCCCTCTCCTTTGTGGGGAAAGTGCCTTTGCCAAACAGCTGGCAACCAACAGCCCTTCGCTATCTGCTGGCAGTCAACATTACAGTCCTGGCACTCTCCGCACGTCACGAGAAATGTGGCCAGTGCACCAACACATGATTGAAATGGGTTGAACTTGTTTTATCTGTACAAAGCAGCTCAACAGTTCCACAGTACCAGATACATAGCATGCATTGTTGGGCCCAGAATCTGGCAAGTGTTTTGATGTGACAAGGCCCTATATAAATGCTTGCTTTTTTATTATTTATCAGAGGAAGATGTGTTGTTCGAGCCAATAAATGAATTACATGTTAAAAATACGGTGAGGTCTGTCCTTTTAATGAACTTTGTGGAAGTTCATATCTGTTGAACCACTGCAAGGCATTAACTATAACCTCATTGGTACATTAAAAGAGGTTGATAAGATTAATAGAATTAAAACCTTCTGTTTCATTTATTTGCTTAAACGTGCTCCCCACAGGGGCACATCTGCGTACAGAGAGGGGTGGGTGTTCTTAATCTTTTGGAGGTATGTAAGCTGATAATCACCTTAAATAAATCTCACAATAAGTGTGTTCTAAACATGGTATTGTGTCTGTTAGAAGTAAATAGCTTCTAACTTGCAGCATGTCTCTGAGGAATGCCTGCATGACTTCCCCAAAATAACAATATGCTTTTTATTGACAACTTTTAGGTGCTGCACTCCTACACAGTTAGCACACATCCGTCATCGTTTCCTTAATCCTGCACTGCTAAATCGCCTGAGACATTTTTTTTAAAGCAAGCAGCCAGATGCCCTTGAGTTAATCAGCCAGAAGCTGATGAATAATTTGTTCTATCGAGGAGATACATGTAAACTTTGACTACTTCCAGGCCCATCTTCACAACCTAAAGTATAAAGGAAAGCACGGTATCCGAGAGACAACACCAGGTGAATGTTTTGGGTGTGACCCTTCATAAGTACTGCTGTGATCAGATACAAAAATCCCCATTACACGACTGACAAGTGTGCAGCATTGTCAATGGTAATCTATGTATTATGGGGCCAATGGTTTCATTTTTAGGTGTAAATGGGGCAGTAGCGGGATGAATTTTTAAAAAAATCGGCGCGGACATGCTATCGGTCTGCCCACTCCCATTTATGGGCATACCCAGATTTAGGCAGCCAGTGCTCCTGCAAGAAACAGGTGGGGGAACTAATAAATATACGTAAATCAGGGTCGAATTAAGTTCTGAATCCTGAAACCATTTTGGTCTCTATCTGCATTGCTAATATTAGTTCCTCAACCACCCACAAAACGTAGGCTGTACAGCTCGGACGGTGGCCATATTTGGCAGCATTAAAAGGGGTCCTCAGCTGCACTCAGCTAAAAACCGTGAAAGTTTTGAGAGACATTTTTCTCATGTCTTTATTCATCCATGGTATCTTGCTAGAGAAGCACAGCAGCGTGGCCTTGTGAACGCTGCACAACCGCCGTGCGAACGCTCTGTGAGCGCAACAAATATTTTTTGTACTCAAAGAGGCCAATTCCGTGCCGGGGCCGATGCTTTCCCACGCCGGTGCAAAAAAATCAGATAAATCAAATTGACCGCCTCAAACCCAGCACGGGCCAATTTTGACCCCTGGGAGCGAAGTCAAAAAATCAATTAGGAGAGTTTTTGGCTTCTTAGGCAATCTCAAAGTGCCTGTCGTGCCTGTGGAATGTTCTGAATTCTTTCATGGCCTCCGGCAATGCACTTTTCTTCATGGGGTCCTTCTGCCAATTCCACTCTAGCCAGAGGAAGAGGAGGAGTTGGAGACTTGGGAAAAAGGAGCTGCAGCTGCAGGAAAAGCAAATGGAAGGAGGCATGCTTACAGAAATCCTTCACCTCCCATTAAGGTGTAGAGCCCCATAACAACATACCTACAGTTCTCTGAGGAGCAGTGTATAAGCAGGCTCTGCTTCTCTGGCGAGATGCCATGGATGAATCAAGGGAGAAATTGAGGGCAAGCAAATTGGCATACGCTAAGTACATGAACAGCAGGGGAGAGAGTGACAAAGAGATTAGGAGAGAAGTCAAGAAAACAATTAGGAAAGCAAAGAGGAACTATTAAATTAAATTATTGATAAACATAAAACAAAATAGTAAAATATTCTACAGACCACGTAAATAAAAAAAGGAAAGTCGGGATGGGAATAGGGCCACTAAGGGATGGACAGGATAAAATCACAAGAGGGAGTGGTTTAATAGTTTACAGTTAAAAATTCGGGGGCAGTAACACTCACAAGGTACGAGACTTTGCGCTAAGCACAGAAGTCTCGCCTCTCTCTCTCTCTCTCTCTCTCTCGAAATTGGGGTTACCGCCCCCGAAAGGAAGTGAAACGCTAAATCAAGCACTCCACTTTCTTTCTAGGATGGTAGTGGGGCGGACACCTTGGGAGCGGGGTGCACGGCTCAGCATTGCTACAACAACAACTTTTATTTATATAGCGTCTCTAAAGTAGTAAAACGTCCCAGTAGTGTTATAAGACAAAACAGATACATTTGACACTGAGCCACATAAGAAGACACACTGGGTCATGTAGTGCTGCTGCGTGGGAGGGGCTCTTCCCTGAATTAAAGGGAAGGGTCCAAGCTGCATACCCTACAGTACAAAAGGGTCCTATCTGAACCACTGGAGAGCAGGGGTGCTGCGCTAACAGCCCGGCACTCAAGCAGAGTGATTGATCACGACACGGATCTCACGTCCAAACCGCCAATGGGGCGCCCAAGAAAGTTGTTTATTTTTCTAATGAACAGCAGCACACCAGCCCGTTAACTTTCGGCCCGCCAGCAGCTGGCCACCCGGTACACATCCCCTGAAGCTGTCGCTGTCATTGCCCGATACAACTTTGGGAGGGGCGATACTCAATTTAGGGTCCGGGGCGCTAATGGGACGCTGCGCATGGTGATAACAGAGTGGTGCTCTACGGGTTACTGCCGCCGCTAAACTCTCGGTGAATTTAGCGGGAGCCGTTAGCGACACCACGCCTGGGCACAAAGTTGTTTGAGCACAATTGACTGGATTTCTCCCCATTAGTGCTTTGTTAAAGGTGGCAGAGCATTATAACGCCAGCAGAATTGTACCCAGGACAAAGTAGAAGTGCAGGGAGAAACTTAATGATCTTACGAGGATTGCAATGGTAAGAATCCCCTTCGCATCTCTTTTACTCTCTGCACAGCCTTGCACCACTCTAGCATAACCACTAATCACCTTAAATAAATCTCACAATAAGTGTGTTCTAAACATGAGGCAACTTAGCAAAGTATGCAGGATGAAAGGAAAATCAGAAAATATGGGCAAGAAGTAGTTCTAAGGGCTGGAGTAGAAGAGGAGGTGCGGTGAGGGGTCCTGTTGTGGTTGGAGGAGGAGCATGGGATATGGGGGAGGAATGGATTAGTAGTGCCGAGGTTATGCTAGAGTGGTGCAAGGCTGTGCAGAGAGTAAAAGAGATGTGAAGGGGATTCTTACCATTGCAATCCTCATAAGATCATTAAGCTTCTCCCTGCACTTCTACTTTGTCCTGGGTACAATTCTGCTGGCGTTATAATGCTCTGCCACCTTTCATTGGCTGTTGTCAAATTTGGCTTGGCATCCAGTGCCAATCAGAGAGGAGGAAGAATTTGTTCCTGGTACTCACTTGGTCTATGAGCACCTTCATGGCACCATCAGAAAATCTCAGAGCTCTGGACAAAGTAATTTTGCCAGTGGTTACTAAAAATCAGTTGCAATGAACCAGCATTGAAAACTGCATCTCTCCTTTAAGAGGAGCAGGCTTCCTTTAAGTAGCAGCTTTCCCACCCTTGCAATCGGCGAGCTACCGATGATGAGCACGATTAGTGCTGGCATCACATCAATTACATTTAAATGAGGTTGGGCCATGAAAATGGATTGGGCTTTTGTCCACATTATCGGGAGGGTAGAGCGGACGCTACCCGCTGGGTCTGCACTCCACACAAAAATCGACCACATGATTTCAAGGTGATAGAACTCACGTTAGTCAGCTTTGGAGCTCTCTTGCAGTGGTTTTACTCAGGGCTGAGACACTAGCACTACTTTTAATCAGGTTTGAAACTAAAAAGAATACTTGCATTTATATTGCGCCTTTCTCAACCTCACAGTCCCAAAACATTTTATTTTTTGAAGTGTAGTCATTACTGTAATGTAGGAATTTGTGCTCAGCAAGATCCCACAAACAGCAATGTGGTAATGACCAGATAATCTGCTCTTCTTCAAAATAGTGCTGTGGGTTATTTTACGTTCATATGAGATGTCAGTCAGGGTCTCGGCTTAACATCGCTTCTGAAAGACGGCACATTTGCCAGTGCAGAAGTCCCTCAGTAGTGTACTGACAGAGGTGTTGTCTTTCTACAGCCTGAATTATATGCACAAGTCCAGGAGAGGGGCTTGAACCTACAAACTTCCGAATCAGAGTCATGAGTGCTGCCATTGAACTACAGCTGACACAAGTACAGATTTTACTCAGGTTCAAGAGACAAGCACCAATTTTACTCAGATTTTTACACTCTAGCACTGATTGTAATCAGGTTCAAGATTCTAGTACTGATTTTACTCGGGTTTAAGATTAGTACAGATTTTACAACTATTATGTTCAGAATAACTCCTCAAGACTGTGTTGTAAGCTCAAACCATTGTGACCTTGGTCTCTTTAATGTAACTCCAAAGTAAGGAAGCAGCATGGTGGATTGCCTTTTATAACTGCTTGCCCGGGGTGCACAGGTGATCCTTAGGTCTACACAGGTGTGCCCCCTGGTGGCAAGTCTTACACATTGGTGAGGTTTGCATATATAACATCACTCCCCCCCCAAAGTCTTATGTACAAGTTATTTACAGGTTGAGGCGATCTGGCGCTCTGCCTTCCAGAGTCGATCGTCTGAGTTGAAGTCCTGGCATGGGTGAATTGGTCAGATCATTGCTGCAAGGCAGCGCGGCTGGTTTGATCAGACTATTGGGTATGGTGGGTTCATCCTCGTGGTTGGCAGCGAAGTCGATTGCTGGTTGGGTGTGTGTTGGGGGATCATAGATGTTAAAGTCTTCTTCAAACTATTCTTGGTTGTCAGTGAATCGCAGTTTGGTCTGATCCAAGTGCTTTCTGCACGTTTTCCCATTCACCAGTTTAACAACAAACACTCTATTCCCCTCCTTGGCTGAAACAGTGCCAGCAATCCATTTGGGACCATGACCGAAATTGAGAACAAACACAAGATCATTAACCTCAATGTCACGCGATACAGCCGTGCGATCTTGGTACACGTTATGCCGGTGTCGTCGGGTTTCTACGTGATCATTGAGATCCGGGTGGACTAAGGAGAGCCTGGTTTTGAGTGCTCTCTTCATTAACAATTCTGCAGGGGAACCCCGGTGAGTGAGTGGGGGCACGTCCGGTAGCTGAGCAGGACCCGAGATAGCCAGGTTTGCAAGGAGCTGTCCGTTAGCGTTTCAAGCTCTGCGTGATGGTTTGGACTGCCCGTTCCGCTTGACCATTGGATGCGGGCTTAAATGGGGCAGACCTAGCGAACATGGCCCTGAGGCTTTCAATGGTGGCAGTGGATGTACATGATGACATTATTATACATTCAACCCATTTAGAGTTAGCGTCCACTGCTACTAGAAACATCTTTCCTAGAAAAAGGACCAGCAAAATCTACATGGCCCTCCAAACACGGTTTGGAGGGCCATGACCACAGGCTCAGTGGGGTCTCCCTGGGTGTGTTGTTCAACTGTGAGCAAGTGTTGCATTGGTGTACTCATGACTCCTTTTCGGAGTCAATGCCGGGCACCAAACATGCGACCTGGCGACAGCCTTCATCATGTCTATGCCTGGGTGGATATTGTATAGGTCGCGTATAAACGTTTCCCTCCCTTTTTTTGGCAAAACCATGTGATTCCCACATAGGAGACAATCTGATTGGATGGACAATTCATCCTAACGTCGGTGGAACGGCTTAATTTCATCTTGCATTTCCCCGGATGCAGTTTTTTACTAGTGATTACACAGGGTCCTGGCTAGTCCAGGTCCTGGTCTGGCGAGCCATGACAGTTGACCCCTCGCTCTCAAAAGCATCCATTACCAGAAGCAAGTCTGCGGGTTGTGCCATTTCCACCCCGGGGGTGGGCAATGGAAGCCGACTGAAGGCGTCAGCGCAGTTCTCAGTGTCTGGTCTGTGGCGGATTATATAGTCATACGCAGACAATGTTAGTGCCCATCTTTGGATGCAGGACGAAGCATTGGTGTTGATACCTTTGCTTTCTGAGAGTAGTGAAGTAAGTGGTTTGTGGTTGGTTTCGAACTCGAACCAGAGACCAAATAGGTATTGGTGCATTTTCTGAACCCTGTGTACACATGCTAACGCTTCTTTTCCAACCATACTGTAGGCTCTTTCAGCCTTGGATAAACTTCTGGACGCATATGCAACCGGTTGCAGTTTGCCTGACACATTTGCTTGCTGTAACACACAACCAACCCCGTACAACAACGCATCACAAGCTAGTACTAAACGTTTACATGGGTCATACAATACAAGTAACTTGTTCGATCATAGTAAGTTTCTGTCTTTATTAAAGGCTGTCTCTTGAGATTTACCCCAAATCCAGTCGTCACCCTTACGTAGCAATAAATGCAAGGGTTCCAGCAAAGTACTCAACCCCGGTAGAAAGTTACCAAAATAGTTGAGGAGCTCCAGGAACGAACACAACTCCGTCACATTCTGTGGTCTGGGTGTATTTTTGATGGCCTCCGTCTTGGAGTCCGTGGGTCTGATGCCGTCTGCCGCAATCTTTTTCCCCAGAAATTCGACCTCTGTTGCCAGGAAAAGACACTTGGAGCGTTTCAGCCTGAGTCCCACTCTGTCCAGTCACTTTAGAACCTCTTCCAGGTTGTGCAAGTTTTCGATGGTGTTGCGACCAGTGATCAAGATCTCGTCTTTGAACACCATGGTGCATGGAACCGATTTCAGCAGATTCTCCATGTTCCTCTGGAAGATGGGCGCAGCCGAGCGAATCCCAACGGAGCATCTGTGGTACACGAACAGTCCTTTATGCGTGTTGATGCACGTCAATTTCTTTGACGGTTCAGCCAGCTCCTGTGTCATGTAAGCAGAGGTTAGATCTAGCTTGGTGAATGACTTTCCCCTGCTAGCGTTGCGAATAGGTCCTCCACTTTACATATGACTTTCCCCCTGCTAGCGTTGCGAATAGGTCCTCCGCTTTACATAGTGGGTACTGGTCCTGAAACGAGACTCGGTTGATCGTTACCTTGTAGCCCCCGCAGATTCTGACCGTCCCATCGCTCTTTAGCATCGGCACAATTGGACTGGCCCGCTCATTGAACTTGACTGGCGATATGATTCCCTCTCGTTGAAGTCTGTCCAGCTCGAGCTCGACTTTCTCTTGCATCATATATGGGACTGCTCAGGCCTTGTGATGAACGGGCCGTGCCCCAGGAACAAGATGGATCTGCACCTTTGCGCCTGTGAAGTTGCCGATGCTTGCTCAAATAATGACGGGAATTTGTTTAGCACCTGGGCGCACGAGGTGTCATCCACCGAAGACAGTGCTTTGATGTCGTCTCAGTTCCATCGGATCTTTCCTAGCCAGCTTCTGCCGAACAGCATTGGGCCATCGCCTGGTACAATCCATAGTGGTAAATCATGCACCATTCCATTGTACAACACTTTTACTGCTGCACTGGCGATAACAGGTATGAGTTCTTTGGTGTAAGTGTGCAGCATTGTGTGAATCGGGCTCAGTTTTGGCCTCTGTGCCTTGTTGCCCCACAGTTTCTCAAAAGCTTTCTGGCTCATGATTGATTGACTTGCCCCGTGTCCAATTCCATGGAGACTGGAATGCCGTTAAGTTTAGTTTTTAACATTATCGGAGGGCTTTTGGTGGTGAAGGTATGTACCCCATACACTTCCTCTTTATCTTCAGGTTGAGTTGCCTCTCCTGCTCGCTCAGCATGATCCTCGCTGGATCGGTCGTACTCTGCTGACTCTGCCATGTGGTGAGTCAGAAGTCGTTTGCACATTCGCTGGAGATGCCCCATTGTTCCACAGCCATTGCACACATAGTGCTTGAATCGACATTGATGGGCTCTATGACTGCCCCCGCAGTGCCAACATGGTGTTAATGGATACGCATTCACGCTCCACAGTGGCCTCTGAATCACCCTAGGCCTGTTCTCTGCAGTCATGTAGGTCCTGCCATGTACAGTTCTGCCTGCTGAAGGCATTATTTTATGCACAGTACTTGCTGGTGAGCTTCGATGCTGTGAAGATATCTGTTTCGTGTTGTCGCTCGTGGATATGAAAGCCTGGGCTATCGTGATGGCCTTGCTCAGATCTAGGGATTCGGCAGACAGCAGTTTGTGAATAATGACCTCGTGGTCGATTCCAAGCACGAAAAAGTCCCGCAACATTTCCCCCAAAGATCCGGCAAATTCGTACTGTCCCGTGGCAAAGCTCGCCACGTTCTGGCCCTCGGAGCGATGGTGAGTGTAAAAGCGATACCTGGCCATCAGGATGCTCTCCTTCGGCTTGAGGTGTTCCCGAACCAGCGTGCACAGCTCTGTGGAAGACTTGTCCATTGGTTTGACTAGTGCCAGCAGATTTTTAACGATGCCATATATCGAAGACCCACATACGGTGAGAAGAATCGCCCTGCGCTTTACCGCCTTCTCAGCTGTGTCCAGCTCATTGGCCACGAAGTACTGGTCGAGACACTCAGTGAAGGCTTCCCAATCATCACCCTCAACAAATCTCTCAAGAATACCAACCACAGCCATTACCGTGTGAAAGTTCGTGATCTGTAACTCATCGCCAATTATTATGTTCAGAATAACTCCACAAGACTGTGTTGTAAGCTCAAACCACTGTGACCTTGGTCTCTTCAATGTAACTCCAAAGTGAGGAAGCAACATGATGGATTGTCTTTTATACCTGCTTGCCCAGGGTGCACAGGTATGCCCCCTGGTGTGCCTCCTGGTGGCAAGTCTTACACATTGGTGAGGTTTGCATACATAACAACAACAATAACAGCTTATATTTGTATAGCACCTTTAATGTAGTGAAACGTCCCAAGGTGCTTCATCTTTTAACATTGAGGCATGTGAAAGCTAGAAAGAACCCAACATATCTGCTTAGGCCAAGAAGAATGTTGGCCCTCAGAAACCTCCACAGCTTCCTTAGTAAGAGGACCACTTTTTAAAAAAGTTTTAAAATGTTGCCAAATATTCAGGAGTCCATGCCCAGTTGAGCCCCACAACTGTCGATATGTCAGCCGATATTCCTGCTCTGACCAAGCATGCCTGCACCAACCATATACTGACTCCTTGCGAAAGTCCAAGGCCCAAGAACTCCATGTTCAGAATCCCTGCCCCCTTTACGACGATGGCCTTGTAAGAGGCGGGTAGATGCTCCTCCCACACAAGGCCGTCTTGGAAATCACGGCCCAAGGCGAGAACTTGGCCAATCCGAGACCCAGCTTAGCTTCCGGCTGACTCCCGCCAAAGTTATGACAGTGGTCTGCTGGAACAGCCATGATTTTAAGTGCCTGCGACAGGCCAGAAGGTCTTTCTGGTGCTCTGCATTCCTATGTGTCTTCAAATTACTTTGAAATGGACTGACTGTTATGCAGTTAAACATTTTACACTCAGCGAGATTCCACAAATAGCAATGAGATAATTAAACAGTAATGATTTTCTTGGTGATGTTGATTGAGGGAGGAATGTTTCCAAGATATCAGCAGGAGTCTCTCCATTTCTGTGAATAGTAGGATAGGATCGTAAACATCCACAGGAACTAAAGGAACAGGCAGGTGCTGCATCAATTTAATGTCTTATCCAAAGGGATGACATGTCTGGCAAAGCAGCTCACCCCAGTACTGCACTGGGGCAGTGGATTAGATAATGTGCCCAAATCCTGGAGTGGAGCTTGAAACCTCAACCTTGTGACTAAGGAACAAGGGGGAAAATGTGTTCCCTTAGTGCCGCCCGTTAGGACCAGCAGAGAGCGTCAATGGGGCACTAGAGCAGTATCATTGGAGTGAGGCGAATCCCGTGCCGCACGCTAAATCCCGTTCCCCCATAGCGCCGCCGGTAAGTGGTATCGCCAGAAACGTCAATGCCAGGTGGATTGTGACAGCAGTGAGTGTGCAATGCTCACTGACTGCTAAATTGATTCTCACCACTTACCTTAGCGCCTGGAGTAAACACCAACAGGGAGAGCTGGCGTGAAGCACCAGGAAACCGGCTCCAGGGACATTATTTAAAGGGATCATCAGTAATGGCCTGCAACTGTCAGGTTATGCATTCAGTGCTTTCTTGTCAGTTTCACCCACTGCAACAGTTTCATTCATAATTTCAAGGTTCTTTTGTATCAGGAGTATTAAGGCAACTAAAAAGTAGCTCATTTATTCTTCAAAGAATCAAACTGCTACACTTGGTAACATTAATGGGGGCTGCACTGGCATGGCACCTCGAGGCTGTACTGCAGAGGGAGCGCAGGCAACGAGAAAGACGGGAATATGTGTAGAGAGATGAGGAGGGACATCAGGCCTTACCCTCCAAGGGTATTCCGAGGGCACCTCTCCTACCTTCAATTAAGCGAGGAGCAGTGTATTAGACAGCTCTGCCTTACCAAGGAAATGGTCACAGAACTCTGCAACCTCCTCCAAACAGACCTCCAGTCTCACACCAGGACGATCATTCCACCCCTCTCGCAGCCCATATCAGGCCGCAAAGCTGAAATGACAGACACCACAAAAGAATGATAAGTGAATTAATAAATTTATCAAAAATCAGTGAACACATATTTATACCAAAAATATTAACCATTCACCCTTGTGCAATCCCTCTTGTTACTGTGCCTTTGCCTACTCTACGAAGTGTTGGCCTAGTGGTTGCAGCAGGGCTGGTGGAAGGCTGCTGAGTGTCGGTGTGGGAGACTTCAGATGGACTTGCAGGATGCCCTCGACCAGCTCTGGGCCTGTAAGGCCTGGCTGTAAACTGCACCACGTCAGCATGGGGGGGAGGCAGCAGTTTGGGCTGGCTGGATGACAGGCAGCGACAAGGGCAATGGCAGAATGGCCATGGTGGAAGCAGAAATGCTGTCATCCTGAGAGAGGACAGCGGGTTCCTGCTCTACTGACCCAATGCCACTCCCCCAGGGCAGCACCTCAGCATCCCTAGCAATCTGTTGGAGCACAGATTGCTGGCCCGCTGTGACACCATGAAAGCCCCGATCAAGTGTGGTAGACCCAGCCACGATGGCAGCAGTCAAAGCTTGTGTGGCATCAAGCTGAGACTGCATTACAGCACTAAGATGTTGCTTTGCTTCTGCCTGTGCTGCAATGGAAGCTGCCAGATCGCCCATCACACGCGGCATCAAGTCTGGGTCGCCACGGTCTCTCTGGGAGTCCACCATCCTTTGCAGACTGGAAATGATGGGCTCCATGGTGTGCGCAGTGCCTTGTGCAATGTTGGAGGCAGACTCCTCCATGCTCTTTACCATTGCCGAGAGGCTCTGGGGCACCCTTGCGATTGCACCTATCATCTTCTTGTGCATACTCATCACCCTTCTTCTAAACGCCTCCCCATTGAGGTCATCTTCTGAGTCCTGTGCAGCAGAACATGTGCACGAACTCACCCTCCGGGGAGCTTGCCCCTGAGTTACCCTTTCCCCCTGGCCTTGCTGCCCAATCATCCCCAATGCCTCACCCTGTGCAGATCCCGCTACTATATTAACCTCTGTTAATAAGAACATGTAGTACCAGTATCGGGAGCTGCTGTCTGCGGGTGAGAGATGTAGTGACGCAGTGTGTGCTTCCTTCTCCTCCTCTCCCGCTTCACCTTCAGGGACAGACTGCTCAGATGCTTACTCATTCTGAAAGCATAAAGGTGCAAGAGTCATGTTACGATGAGGGGAGGGGGGCAGGAAGGGAGAAATGCAGCTTGATTAGCTGGAAAGTGCGAAACGCTTTTGGGGTAAGGGGAAGTGGGATGTGAGAAGAAGGAGTAGGGATGAACATACCATTGTTGTCCCCAAGGAGGTCAATATCACCGGTGGCCATGGCACCCACCACCTGGTGCCCAATAATCTGCAGCACTCGATTCTCCAGCACAGACAGTGGTTGGGTGTCGGCTTGTCCCTCACCTGCGTGCTCCTGCTCCCTCCTGTTGTGAGCCACCTTGGCCTGAAAGAGAAAGTGTGTGAGTGAGTCTGGAGAAAAGTGTTTGGGTGATGTGCCTCCCATAGTTGAATACTGTCATTGTGTGCAAGGTGTGAGATGTGGGTGTGAGTGTTGGTCGGTAGAGATTGTTGGTGGGTGAGTGCTGGAGGTGTGATGCTTTGGGCAGTGTGTGAAGTCTGTGGTTCAGATGGTGTTATGTAGCATTTGTTGAAGCATTGTCTCACCCTGACCACCCGAATCAGGTCGTTAAATTTCTTCCTGCACTGTGTGCGGACCCTGGGGACCACAGCGCTGTCCGAGACATGCTGCGCTATCTCCCTCAACATAGTGTGGAAGGCTTGTGGCGAGGGCCCCCTGACACTTGCCGGGTAGAGCACTGCCCTCCGTCTCTCTACTGCAAAACCAATGCTCCAATGATTGATCGCAGAATCTGCAGGCTCTCTCCCTGCTCCTGCTCCTGCTCCTGCTCCTGCTCCTGCTTCTGCTCCTGCTCCTGCTCCTGCTCCTGTTCCGCCAGCAATGCTGAGAATGACGTTCTGCAGCATCAATAAATCTTCCCCTTAAGTACTGAAATAAGTCTGTGTTGCAATTAGACTGCATCTGATATTGGTTCACCCTTTGAGTGCAACGAAAATGAGCTTGGGTTTTAAAACTTGAATTTGGACTCCAATCATTTTATTCAGCAGTGAGCACAAATTTTGCATGCAGTCTAAAACATTAGCGCCTGTTGCTAACTCTCCATCTTTTCTACTGACACCGCCTGTTCCTTGGCTATAACAAATTTCTAGCCCAAGGAGTCCATCAACTGGTGGGTCAGAAAGGTGAAGCACATGGAAATGATTAGCTACTGACAAAAGGTGATGTTGACCAGATTTTTGAGAGAAAACTGCTTTCAACAAATAAATTGTACCATTGTTACTATTGGTAGAGATGGTTGTAATATCAAGGGTTTCCTCAGCTCTTTCACTGAAGATACGACAGATGATATTGCAAGCAAAGCATTTGTTATAAAACAAAATTTGACACTGAGCGATATAAGGGGAAATTAGGGAATACTTGGTCAAAGAGGTTAGTTTTAAGGAGTGCTTTAAAGAAGAAGTAGAGAGGCAGAGAGGTTTAGAGAGAGAATTCCAGATCCTAGGGCATAGGCAGCTGAAGGCACGGCCACCAATGGTCGAGCAATTATAATCAGGAATGCTCAGGAGGCCAAAGTTAAAGTAGCGCAGAGATCTCGGGGGGTTGTGGGGCTGGAAGAGGTTACAGAGATAGGGAGGGGAGAGGCCAGGGAGGGATTTGAAAACAAGGATGAGAATGTTAAAATTGTGGTGTTGTTTAAGTCAGGGGTGATGGGTGAACGGGGCTTGGCGTGAGTTAAGATATGAGCAGCCGAGTTTTGGATGACCTCGGGTAGAATGTGGGAGGCCACCAAGGAATGCATTGGAATAGTCAAGTCTAGAGGTAACAAAGGCAAGAATGAGGGTTTCAGTAGTAGATGAGCTGAGGCAGAGGCGGAGATGGGCGATGTTACAGAAGTGGAAATAGACAGTCTGAGTTATGGCATGGATATGTGGTCAGAAGCTCATTTCAGGTTCAAATATGACACCAAGGTTGCAAACAGTCTGGTTCAGCATCGGACAGGTGCTAGGGAAAGGGATGGAGTCGGTGGCTAGGGAAAGAAATTTGTGGTGGGGACCAAATACAATGACTTTGATCGTCCCAAAATGTTGTTAGAGGAAATTTCTGCTCATCCAGCACTTAATGTCGGACAAGCAGTCTGACAATTTAGAAACCGTGAAGGTATTGAGAGAAGTCGTAGTGAGATAGAGCTGGGTATTGTCAGCGTACATGTGGAAACTGACTTCGTGCTTTCGGATAATATCGCCAAGGGGCAGCATGTAGATGAGGAATAGGAGGGAGCCAAGGATAGATCCTTGGGGTCACCAGAGGTAACAATGCAGAAAGAGAAGCCATTGCAGGTGATTCTCTGGCTATGATTAGATAGGTAAGAATGGAACCAGTCGAGTGCAGTCCCACCCAGCTGGACGACAGTGGAGAGGCTTTGGAGGAGGATGGAGTGACCAACTGTGTCAAAGGCTGCAGACACATCGAGAAGGATGAGGAGGGCTAGTTTACCTTTGTCACACACATAGGATGTAATTTGTGACCTTGATAAGAGCCGTGTCGGTACTGTGGCAGGGACGGAAACCTGATTGGAGGGATTTAAACATGGAGCTCCTGGAAAGATGGTCACGGGTTTGGGAGACAACAACATATTGAAAGACTTACTCAGAACTTTGCGCTCTAGCAATGATTTTACTCAGGTTCAAGACACTAGTTCTGATTTTACTCAGATTTTAGAGACTCTAGCAATGATTTTACTCGGGTTCAGGACACTGATAGTGTTTTTACTTGAATTGTAGACTCAGGAGCACTGGAGGTAAAAATTCACCTCCGCCCAAAATGGAGCGTCCCTTCCGTTTTTTAAAGTTTTTCACTGCTGCATGGGTTGCGATGGAGGTGCCATCGATATTCAGCACTTGGACGTTTTTTTTTGCTTGGGGATGTAGTTGCAGCTGACGGGCAGAAGTGCCTTTGCAGTGGCTCGGCCACCCCAATAATTCATCAGCGACGTGCTAGTGACGTCAGCACGTTGTGGACATGCCGCAGCGCGCTGACGCATCACAACGTCTCTCCCCTTCAGTTAAAGGGGAGGGCTGCTGCGAACTCTGCATATTTTTAAGTTAGTTCCACTGGGCCACCAGAAAGGGTTTCAGCCGGGCCAGCAGCCTGGCACCAAAGAGGGGGTGCCAGGTTGCCTGTTGGCGGCCCGGCTGAACCCGGGGGCGGCATAATTGTCGGGCCGACCTGGCAGTCAATCGACAATAAAAAATAAAATGGCATCGCCGGCAGCGCCATCTCCCCTTTAAAGTCGGCCGCGCCGCCAACAAACAAGGACCAACAAGGAGTGCACCGACACAAAAAGCTGCCGGAGGCACTGGCTGGCAGCAGCACTGCTCCCGCGGGACAATTCCCCAAAAGGGATATTTCCCGCGGGGCAATCTCGGGAAGCAGTCGGCATCGGGCGGTCAGGGTTCAGCGTGTGCACACTGTGCGGTCAAATGGGCGGAGTGGTCTCCGACAGCACTCCGTTCCTGATGAAGGATAATTTGCAAAATGGCGGTCCCTCCGGCAGCCAGAGGCCTTATCCGGAGGGACAATTTTGGCCCCCTGGTATTCACAAGGTTTAGGTTCTTTAAGCCCAGTTACTCCTGAGTTCACTCTCAGCATTGCAAAGAAGGATATGTAGCACTGAAAATGCTACTTTTTGTTGCAAGTAACATTTTTTCACAGAACTTCCTTTTATTACCAAGGTGACAATATTTCGTTGCTAGAACTGATTAAACTATTCAACTAAGAAATTAATGGCCATTTCATGTACGCGGCCTTTTATCATGCATTGAAGTTGGCAAATCTCATTGTTTATTTAGTTTAATCTGTCTATCAGCATAGAAACCAGATAGGCAATATGAACCATCCAGTTTACTCCGATTGTGTAGATTCCTGAACCTGCAAAGCTTATTTTATCTCCCTTTGGGTCCAGTGCCCATTCTGTTCAGGGCTACCCATGTAGCATTGCTGATTAGGTGCAAACAGTAAATGAGCCATAGGGACAAGTGATTCTACGTTCAATACCTTGGGCTGAATTTTCCTTGGTGGTAGTGGGTGCGATCGAGGGCGGGTCGAGTGGGAAAGTTGATTTTTTTGACAGCAGGTCAGGAACCCGCTGTCAACTTGTCCGCACGCGTCTTTCCCACAGGCGCATCTGTCAGCGTGGAGCCGACACAACCGGCAGTGGCGGGGGATCCGATTAAAATAATTCTGAGGTACTTTACAGGCACTTAAGAGCCTTTCTCCCCCACTTTTTAAATTTCCCTGCATGGCCACGGGATTCACACAGCTCAGGAACCACGTCTGTCAACCCGAGGCGTGAGTTCCGAGGTCATTGCTCCAGCTGATTACTTGACAGCATGGATATCAAACCAAAATAAAAACATGTTGATTTACATCAGCTAACAGATTGAAAAGCTACTAGTAAATGCTAATTAAAAAATTCCTGAAGGAATGTAAGTGCTACCCTAGATGGTAAGGGAAGTACATTTTTCACTGGCCATTCTCGGCTGTTGCCTTCCAACTCAACAGTAATTGCAGTGAATTGATCTGCACTAAATAAATGTTTGTGTTGTTTCTGGTCAGGTTTTTCTCACAGTATACTGCGATTGTCCAGTTACACATTAAATCAAATGTAACAATTTCATTCTCGTCACTTAGTTCACTGGTTCAATTTGCTTTCAGTCCCTGAATATGACTAATTTAATTTTTCAATCTGAGATTTACGGTGAATTTCCGTGGAGATTCTCTTATCCATTGTTAACTTCAACGGAAGAGCTACAGAAATCCAAGAAACATATTATAAGCACCACTTGCACTGTTAGTCAGGGATTTGCAGCTCTTCCACTGAACTTGCATAAGATTACATATCCACCCCTTTACAATTACATTTAAAATATGCTTCATTTTATGTACTACCTATATGCACACATCTTTTATTTGCACCAGTTACTGATACACAAGTCTATGGGGGAGAAATGTGGGAGCGCTCCTTTTGGGGCTCTAACTTCTAAAAGCTTGAAAAATTAGTGCCAGGCGCTAATATTTTCAAACTTTTAAAAAATTCGATGGTTGTGCTCCAGGAAGGAAGTGGAGAGCGAAATCAGACTCTGCACTTCCTTCCTGGAGCACAATTGTCAGCAGGCTGTGCGGTGAGTGGAGCAGTGCTGCTACGTTAAAAGGCTCCTTTCCTCCCTTAAAGGGAAGGGCCATCGCTGCAGGCTCTGCAAAAAACAAAACTTACCCTCTCAACGACGACAACCACGATCCTGCCCGATCAGCCCAGCAATCAAGCAGAGTGCTGGGCTGATTGATCGCGGCACAAACCCGCGAAAAAACCTGCAAGAGAGAAGGTAATTTTTTTTTTTACTTACCTCGACCACCTCACCTTTAAGTATCACCCCCGAAGCGCTCGGCCTCCCGATGGGCACCTTCTGCAGTTGCTGGTGTTTTCGCCCGGCGACGCTGCAGGGGACGGAATGCAAGCTCGGGTCCAGGGCGCTACGGGGCGATGCGCACGGAAATGACATCATGATCTCTGGGTCAAGGAAATTGGGGGCGCAACGCCATACCGCCGCCGCAAACCTCTCACCGAATACTGTCAATTTTGTCGCTGCGCTTGTTCGCAACCCAGTTAGCGCCCAGTTATCGCCCCCGAAGGCGATAATGGAAAGCGCTAACGAGGCCAATTTCTAGGCCTATAGACTGTGACTAATGTCCCAATAACTTACCAATTAATGTATTTTTAAAATTACCTTCTTGATTGTATTTGTAGATGGCGTTAGATTACTTAATGATAATATTACTTAAATATTTCTTTGTCACTCATATATAACTTTTATTATATTATTGTACAATAAAGATTCAATGCCCTTTATGTTAGATTAAACTTAAAATTTAATGTGGCCACGATCAGCCATGATCTTATTGAATAGTGGAGCAGGCTCGAGGGGCTAGATGGCCTACTCCTGTTCCTAATTCTTATGTTCTTATGTTCTTATCCCTTTCAGGATCCCGGTTTAAAATGTGTCATGAATGACGTCACCAGACCCGCTCCATCTATTGGACTGGGTAACGCCCTGGGCAGGCTTAACAGGCCCCATTAAGGTAAGTTCATTTTCTACAGCGGGATGGAGCCAGCAACGGGGTCGCGACCCACCGCGGACACTGGCTGCACCAGACCTGCCAAGGTAAGGAAAATCCGGTCCTGGTCTCCGATGTATCAGCTGATTTCAGATAGGGTGGCAGTACAGGTATTAAGTGGGCCTTAATACCCCATGAGCTAGGGAGAGTAAAAAGTCCCTTTCCCATTCACTATCAAGTGACTCTTGTGGATAATGCACATGTGTAGACATCAGGGGAGATTGTGATTGGGCTTAGTTGAGGATGCTCGCTCAATCGATTATCCTGCCAACAGTTCACACATAAAGAATGGTTAGAAGAATAAGTTACTCGAGGATGACTCATGTTTATCAAACAATAGCCAAGTGAGGAGTTAATGGCCATCTAAATCTACGGATGTTCCAGGGGACTGTCACTGTACATCTGATGGAAGCCCATTGGATCAGCCACAAACTTGTCTAGTTCCTGGTTGTGGCGGGACCTGGCCTTGGACTGCTGTTTCCGCCATTCCTACCTGTCCCTATAAGGAAGTGGGTTGTGAGCCCCTATGGGAGTTAACTGCTCCGAAACCCTCAGTTGGGACCCAGCATTCAATTAGCCATATAGCAGATCTCTTTGTAAGTAGGTCTGGGGGGGGCACCCAGACCTTTCTTCTGGGTGGTTGGAGAGACTTACCACCCTTGACTCCATGCCAGTCAACATTTATGAGGCCTTCCTCCAAGGTGGGGGGACAGGGTGCTGCAGCTGTGGCCCACACACACTGCTGTATGTCTGTTTCTGCTCTCTCTGGCCCTGACCTTGTGAACTGTGATAAGTGGCAGTGACAGTGGTCGGACACACCCCAGCACTTAATCTATCTGAGCAATTGTTCAACTATATTCTTCCGACTCTAAACTAATTTTCAAATAACATCCTGTGCTCCTGTATTGATGGATCAATGGAATCAATCACTGAACACTGAAACTTATCTTTTTCACTCCTTCCTCCATACCAACAAATTAATTAAAAACATAAGAACATAAGAATTAGGAGCAGGAGTCGGCCATTCAGCCTCTCGAGCCTGCTCCGCCATTCAATGAGATCATGACTGATCATCGACCTCAACTCCACTTTCCTGCCCGATCACCATATACCTTGATTCCTTGATTGAAACATAGAAACATAGAAAATAGGTGCAGGAGTAGGCCATTCGGCCCTTCGAGCCTGCACCATCATTCAATAAGATCATGGCTGATCATTCCCTCAGTACCCCTTTGCTGCTTTCTCTCCATACCCCTTGATCCTCTTAGCCATAAGGGCCATATCTACCTCCCTCTTGAATATATCCAATGAACTGGCATCAACAACTCTGGGGCAGGGAATTCCACAGGTTAACAACTCTCTGAGTGAAGAAGTTTCTCCTCATCTCAGCCCTAAATGGCCTACCCCTTATCCTAAGACTGTGTCCCCTGGTTCTGGACTTTCCCAACATCGGGAACATTCTACCGGCATCTAACCTGTACCGTCCCGTCAGAATCTTATATGTTTCTATGAGATCCCTCTCATCCTTCTAAACTCCAATGTATAAACATAGAAGCATAGAAAATAGGTGCAGGAGTAGGTTATTCGGCTCTTCGAGCCTGCACCTCCATTCTATGAGTTCATGGCTGAACATGCAACTTCAGTACCCCATTCCTGCTTTTTCGCCATATCCCTTGATCTCCCTAGTAGTAAGGACTACATCGAACTCCTTTTTGAATATATTTAGTGAATTGGCCTCAACAACTTTCTGTGGTAGAGAATTCCACAGGTTCACCACTGAAGAAGTTTCTCCTCATCTCGGTCCTAAATGGCTTACCCCTTATCCTTAGACTGTGACCCCTGGTTCTGGACTTCCCCAACATTGGGAACATTCTTCCTGCATCTAACCTGTCTAAACCCGTCAGAATTTTAAACGTTTCTATGAGATCCCCTCTCATTCTTCTGAACTCCAGTGAATACAAGCCCAGTTGATCCAGTCTTTCTTGATATGTCAGTCCCGCCATCCCGGGAATCAGTCTGGTGAACCTTCACTGCACTCCCTCAATAGCAAGAATGTCCTTCCTCAAGTTAGGAGACCAAAACTGTACACAAGACTCCAGGTGTGGCTTCACCAAGACCCTGTACAACTGTAGTAACACCTCCCTGCCTCTGTACTCAAATCTCTTCGCAATGAAGGCCAACATGCCATTTGCTTTCTTAACCTTCAATGACGGATGTACCATGACACCCAGGTCTCGTTGCACCTCCCCTTTTCCTAATCTGTCACCATTCAGATAATAGTCTGTCACTCTGTTTTTACCACCAAAGTGGATAACCTCACATTTATCCACATTATACTTCATCTGCCATGCATTTGCCCACTCACCTAACCTATCCAAGTCACTCTGCAGCCTCATAGCATCCTCCTCGCAGCTCACACTGCCACCCAACTTAGTGCCATCCGCAAATTTGGAGATACTACATTTAATCCCCTCGTTTAAATCATTAATGTACAATGTAAACAGCTGGGGCCCCAGCAAAGACCCAGTTGATCCAATCTCTCCTCATATGTCAGTCCAGCCATCCCGGGAATCAGTCTGGTGAACCTTTGCTGCACTCTCTCAATAGCAAGAACGTCCTTCCTCAGATTAGGAAACCAAAACTGAATACAATCTAGATATCAATGTTTGAAGTTACATCTACATGTTACACCCCTAATCATCAACATGAATTAAATTTCAAATGTTTGCCTTTCTCGTCAATCAATGCCACTCTCCCCTCCTAAAATTGGAATAATATGTGAACTGAAGACCTCTCAGCCTGTATGATGATCCATTTGGTCGGTTGGCAGAATTTGGACAGATGTATTCTACATGTTATGATTCAGCCCAGGCCTAGAGCCCACAGGACTGTGAGCAAGTGGTCTTTTCAGAAGCCTTCCTTTAGCATCCAAAGCCTTGCCTTGCAAGTGTCTAGCAACACTCCCTGCATACTTGAACAACCTTTTAAATGTATTGCACCAACCCACTACTCCAATAAAATATTTGAAAAACCACTCCAAAAGCTGAAATTACTTTTAATTGATAGAACATCTTCAGGGAATTACAGACCAGTCAGCTTAACATCGTTGATAGGAAAAATAATGGAATCCCTACTAAAGGAAAAAATAGAAGAACATCTAGAAACCAAAAATAATAATAATGAATAGTCAGCATGAATTTCAAAAGGGAAAGTCTTGCTTGACCAACCTCATTGAATTTTTTGAAGAGGTAACAGAGTAGACAATGGTAATGCAGTAGATGTAATTTATCTAGATTTTCAAAAGGCCTTTGATATATACAGATATATATGAAGGGTTAATTGTGTTAGTGCAAAATTGTTGTGCTTTAGAAAATGTACTATGACAGAATGAGATAAGCAATTGCAAAAAGGTGACAAAACGCTGAGCAAGAAAGAAACCAACCACAGCAGACGCTGGCCAAAGATGAGGAAGTAAGCAGGATAAAGACGAAAAAAAACTTGTTGCGTAGACTTTTTTGCAATGACAGATGTAATAGCAGTGGCAAGTGACCTTTGCGGTTTACGACTTTAAATACTAATTTTTTGTAAACCCAAGTTGAGTAGTAGCCTACATACAACTCCCCTGGTACCTTGTATTAATAAACTGTGTGTGTTTTCAAACTCCCTAACGTAGTCTCGGAGTAGATTTATTTCTACCTCGGGGTTTTCCCTCAACAGTTTTGGCGCTGCGAGCAGGGTGTACCGGTAAGCCCTCCTGACCGAGACTCGAACATACGGGGATAAGGTCAGATTTCACAACATCCTAGAAATTGGAACGTCGAACCGGCAGGGGTGAGGCTGCCGGACACCCAACAAACAAGTGAGACTCGGAGAGGTTTGATAACAGACACAGTGAATAGAAATTAAGATAAAGTAGAATATAAGTAAGATAAGTGGTGTGCAAGAGAAACGAGTGACCCATCACTTCAATTGTCACAAACTATCTCAATCACCTAACTTGAGCCGGAATTAAGAGGGCAAATGCCCCACGTGATGGCCAAGGATTAAGGTTGAAGGGAACACCAGGAGGACAAAGTGACGGTGGAAACCTGTGAGTGACTGTGTGATACACATGAACTGGTGTGAGAGTTGAGGGATAATCCCATCGCAATAAATAAGTGATGGAGCGTGAAGAGACTCATTCGCAGAGGAAGCGAGGGAAGGTCAGATCACATAATGGCGTCGGGGAAAGACCTTGAATGGGGGTCGGGAGGGTCTCTTAGTAGGTTCAATGCAGACGACCAGAAGGGCTTAATAGATAAAATGATTAAAGATGGGTGGGATCCCTCGGCTGTCCCCAAGGAGTAAAAGAATTGGTGGGAGAAACAGAAACAAAAAAAGGCAAAGGAAGCCGGAGTACTTTTAGTCTATCAGTTATGTGTGTTACAAAGTAAAACCAAACAATTAGTAGAGAAAAGTAAGGAAACAGAAGCCGAGAATAAGAAATGGAGAGAGCGGTATGAACAAACCGGCAAGTGGGGGGGATCAGATTATGACCTCCCTCCGACTTATGTTGCCGCAGTAGCGGCCTCGGCTCCTCACTTTGATGAGGAGACCGAGATGGAAGGGTCAAATTCAGTAAATACAGAAAGGGCAGCCCCTCTTAGGGTAATCCAGGGCGTATAGGGAGGGAACCCCGATATCAATACTACACTTTCACCCCCACAGAAAAACAAATGATGAATCAGGATTTGGGGAGTCTACAACCACGGAAGAGAAATGTAGAATTTTGGCAAAAGTTAGAAGAATTGTATGAGACCCACGATATGCATGAGCGAGATGTCCACCAAATAGTTTGGGCCAAGTGTCCAGAGGACCGGTGGACAGGGCTAGCACCTCCTCACAGTGACGGCACATGGATACCTGCCGTGAGTGCCACAAGGGCACAACGGGACGCTGCCAGAACAGGGTTCGTCCAGGCTGTACAGGCCTTAATGGGAGCATCCACTCCAAGTTGGGGATTGATAATGCAGACCCGCCAGAAAAAGGGAGAAAACGCCAATGACTACAGAGAGAGGTTATGGGTCAAATACCAAGAATCCTCGGGACAGGCGGCCCCGAACAGAGATGAGTCAGTCTTCGTGAAAATGTTTAAGGACGGCCTTTCGGCCGATCATCAAAAGATCTTAAAAATGGGGGTGGTAGTCGCGGACACCTATGACCAAGCTGTCAAGTGGGCATGCCACGTTAACTCTGGGGGAATAAAACAAGAAGTGGCCGCGGCTAAGAGTAGTAGGAGTGCGGGCCGAGGGGAATGCTACAACTGTAGCAAGACGGATTATTTTGCCGCCGACTGTAGGGGCCCCAAAAGACCAACCGTCCGATGTGACAATTGTGGGAAAAAGGGACATGCCACTGATAAATGTTGGGCACCCAAGGAGAAAAGAAATAGTCAGTCAGGCCTTAAAGTAGAGGAGATGAACCAACAGAAGCTAATCACAGCGCTGAGGGACATAGGAAGAGACTGAAGGCCAGCGGCCCCCGTGGGGCAGGGAGAGGATCCGCGTATTCACATAACAGCGCTGTCAGGGGGCCGGCAGTGTGATATGTTAGTGGATACCGGAGCATCGGTATCTATGACAGATATTCCCTTACCCACAACTAAACATGTAGTCCATATAACTGGGGTGGGAGGATTTGCCACCAAAGCCCACCAGAGTAAAGTAATTCTATTGGAGATAGCCGGTATTCTGATCCCAGCACAATTTTATGTATGCCCAAAAACAGAAAGGACCATAGTGGGGATCGACCTCCTGGAACAGTTAGGGGCAATAATAGACCCACAGAATAAGAGAATAGTTTGGAGAAATAAGGGAGGACCCAAAATCACGACGTATGGGGAAGAGACTAATATGCACAATCACGCAAAGGTCGGAAGTGTGCAACTTCTCACCCGAGATTGGGATACAGCAGGAGACTACGGCCCATTATGCGAACAAATGATGGAAGTATGGGCTCAATCAAAGCAGGATTGTGGGCTGGTAAAAACTAAGCCAGTGGTCATTCCTGGGCCCGAACACCCTCCTCATAAGCAATACCCCATTAAACCTGAAGCCCTTGAGGCCGTAAAACAAATAGTGCAGGACCTCTTGTGGAGCGGTGTCCTTCGGGAAGCTGAAAGCACTACGAACTCGCCAACCTGGCCCGTAAAGAAACCAGATGGGTCATACCGATTGACCATAGACTATACGGTGTTAAATAAAGTAACTCCCCACCAGCACCCCATCGTAGCAAGCTCAGCGACCATATTTAATGAACTGAAACCAGAACATAAAATATTCAAGGTCTTAGATATAGCTAATGGATTTTGGTCCATACCATTAGCCCAGGAGTCCCAAGATAAATTTGCATTCACGGTCAGGGATAGGCAGTGCATTTGGACACAAGTGCCCCAGGGTTTTCACAACAGTCCAGCCATATTTCACCGAACTATGAGTTGAGCCTTGGAGACCGTAGATTTAGCCCCCTACCGAAGTACCATCCTCCAATATGTGGACGATCTGTTAATTGCCTCAGAGGATGGGAGAGGACATATGTGGGCTCTAATAGAAACCCTAGAAGCATTAAAGAAAGCAGGATTTAAGGTAAACCCCAAGAAAGCTCAGATCGGATTAAAGGAGGTACAGTACTTGGGACACCAACTGTCGCAGGGGTCAAAAACAATGCCCCACGCCAGAAAGGAAGCAATATGCATTATGCCCCGACCGAAAATGGTCCGAGGAGTGCGTAAGGTATTAGGACTCTTTAACTACTGTAGGAACTTTATAGCCAACTTTGCGGCAATCGCGGAACCCATACAGAGACTAGTTAAAGGCGGAAAACCAGCTCTAGAAAAGTGTGGAGTGGAGCCCGGAACAAGAAACAGCATACGGCCAGATAAAGGAAGCCCTGATGTCGGCACAAGGCCTAGAACTGCTAAATATGAACGCACCATTTCACATTCATTGTAAAAACGAGGGCGGGTTTTACAGAGCAGTAGTTACTCAAATACATGGAGACCGAGCCCGTCCAGTAGCGTACTATTCCACCAACAGTCGCCCGTGGCAGGAGGTCTGTCAAGGTGTGTAGCAGCCTTGGACTGCGCAACGTGGGCGGTGAAAGTTAGTGAGCCAGTAGTAATGACAGGGGAGGTTATATTACATACCAAGCATACCTTGGTGGAAATGCTCAACACCGGAAAATTGCGCTCCATGTCCAATGTCCGTCGGGCCAAATGGGAAGCAATATTACTTCCCTTAGATGGGTCCGTAAAAATTGTGCGAGACACGGGGGAGAACCCGGCAGAGTGCCTCTTATCTGTTGGTGAGCCTCATGAGTGCCAGTCACAGGAATGGGAGGACTCACCGGGACACATAAGTGAGATTGCCCTTGAAAACCCCGAGCTGATCCTGTACGTAGATGGGTCTCGGAAATATATTCTGGGGACCCCCATACGGGATGGGCGGTGGTAGACGAAGCGCTAAACACTGTCCGAAAGGGAAGGTTAGACGGAGGACTGTCGGCCCAAGTAGCTGAACTCACTGCCCTGACTGAAGCCCTCCAGCTGGCCGAAGGCCGGTGGGCAAATATATATACGGATAACCGCTATGCCTTAGGGGTAGTCCAAGACTACATGACTGCCTGGGCAAGGAGAGGGTTCGTCACTTCGGGCGGGGAGGCTATCAAACATGAGGGCCGAATCAGAATACTATTAGACACCGCCAGTAAACCCGCAGAGGCAGCAGTGATCAAGGTTAAGGCTCACCAGAAAGTAGTAAACAATGTCCAACAGGGCAATGAAGCAGCGGATAAAGCGGCACAGGAAGCAAGTATATCCTTAGGAGTGCAGGAAGAAGTTGTATATAGTATCATTACCAGGGAAGATATAGACATTGTGAGATTACATGCTGATGTAAGTGATGAAGAAAAGAACGATTGGGGCACAAAAGGAGGGAGCCAGGGTGACGACTTCGTATGGAGGAAAGATGGGAAGGTGATAGCCCCGGCTTGTATTAGACAGATGTTCATGGAACTACACCACGGCATCAGTCATGTCGGATGGAACATCATGATAACAAACATAACTGGGGACTGGTGGTGGCCAGGAATGGGACGGGACGTAGCTAAGTACTGTCAGCAATGTGTCACGTGTGCCCAGCACAACCCAGGAAAGGCCGTTAAGGTTAGAATGGCTCACCAACCACGACCAAGGGGGCCGTGCGAGTGAATACAGATAGACTTCATGTGACCTTTACCATCCTCAAGGGCAAGAATTACTATCTAGTAATAGATCAGTTTATGCGGTGGGTAGAAGCGTTCACCATGCGAAACTGCACCACAATCACGGTGGTCTGAATATTGGCAGAGGAAGTAATTCCATGTTGGGGGGTCCCTATCCAAATCGATTCCGACCAGGGAACTTTTTACTGGACAAATAATGAAGGAGGTGTGTGCTATGTTGGGTATTAGACAGAAGTTTCAGATCCCCTACCACCCGCAAAGCTCTGGGATGGTAGAACGTATGAACAGGACACTTCAAACAGCCCTAGCAAAGGCCATCCAAGAGACGGGACAAGCTTGGACGGATTTACTACCCACAATCTTGATGAGACAAAGGGCAATTCCTAACCGAGTGACGGGATTAACTCCATATGAGTTGATGACAGGCCGGAAGAAATAAAGACGATCCAAGATGAATGTGTTACGCGATATTATGTGCAGTTTGCTTTTTTGTGTAATTGTAATATGTAGCCTAGGAAGGACTCAGGCCAGAGTACTCCCACGGAACAAGAGAGAGTTGTATGTGAACACCTTTTTGTACATGTCGTACACCTATGCCAAGAAAGCCAATGTTGCCAGCTGTTGGGTCTGTGCCCATGTCCCCACACACTCGGAGGAAGGAATCTCCCTACAATCAATCCCATTTAGTGATAATGAGACGGCCAGCTGGATGTTTGGAGTTAGAACAGGATCCACACACGTTGGCTCTTATGCCATAGAGGCAGACGGCAGCACCATAATAAAACTTAAAAGTCACGGGTATATTCCAGAACAGTGTAGTGGGTGGAGACGATCAACCTATAATGATTCCTATCTACCACCGTTCGTGAGAACAAGGTGTAAGAAGAGACAGGGAGGGGGGCTATGTTTCACAAGGCAGGGACGACCGGAAGATCCAATTGTGGAGTACAGTAACTGCACATATAGCCTTACCTTACCTGCCGAAGGGGGTAGGGTGACACTCCCGTCATTAAACGGAAACGGTGACTTTTTGGTCCAGTGGGACTCCCCAGTGATAAATAAGTATACGCCCTACAACGGGACTCATTTTGTCTGTGGTCACAGGGCCTACCCATGGTTGCCCCGAGAATGGACGGGTTCTTGTTATCTGGCTTATATCGTACCCTACATGTATCATCTGGGTTCTCTGAAGGACCTCCACCGGAGAGCCAGACGAGCCATCACGGAGACTGAAAGATTCTGGGCCATTGCGTTTCCCTGGTATGGAACAGGTAAATTGGCAAGGGAATCCATTAACATGGCTTCCGTCCTGGAACAGGTGGCCAATGATACAGCTGAAGCCTAGTTAAGGTTAATGCAGAGATGGTAGCCCTCCGCACAGTAGCTCTGCAAAATCGGATGGCCCTTGACTATGTGTTGGCAGAAAAAAGGGGAACCTGTGCCCTCATCGGGGCCGAATGTTGTACATACATCCCGGATAGCTCGGAAGAAATGACCAATCTGGCAGAGCATATCCAAGAAGAAGTTAAAAAGCTTAAGCAACCACCAGCCTCCATGCTCTGGGACTGGTTCTCAAGGTGGTTAGGATCTATGGGAACGTCACTAATCCAAGGTCTGGTTACCTTTGTGGTGGTGGTAATAATGCTGTATTGCCTATGTATGTTACTTAAATGTTGTATAAGCAAAGCACTGTCATCTTTACTATCGAGCAAACCTGTAACCCAACCACCCTCAAACTACGAGAACCTAGCGATGTCTCAGAAGGTGGCGTACACATGCCCAAAACACCTATATGATGAGGTTTTACAAGCAGCAGAATGAGGTGTGACAGGAGATGGGAACCTGGACCCCGGAGTGGAGACCCCGGGGCTCAGGAACTGGCACATCACATCACCAATTTCTGCATGAAGACCGGGTATACGTTGGCCTAGAATTATATATTGGAAAATTTCAGCCAAATGAGGGATTGAAGGGTTAATAGCGTTAGTGTGAAATTGCTGTGCTTTAGAAAATGTACTATGACAGAATGAGATAAGCAATTGTGAAAAGGTCACAAGACGCTGAGCAAGAAAGAAACCAATAACACCAGACGCTGGCCAAAGATGAGGAAGTAAGCAGGACAAAGACGAAAAAAAACTTGTTGCGTAGACGTTTTTGCAATGCCAGATGTAGAAGCAGTGACATGTGACCTTTGCGGTTTACGACTTTAAATACTCATTTTTTGTAAACCCAAGTTGAGTTGTAGCCTACATGCAACTCCCCTGGTATATTGTATTAATAAACTGTGTGTGTTTTCAAACTCTCTAACGTAGTCTCGGAGTAGATTTATTTCTACCTTGGGGTTTCCCCCCAACAATATATATAAATCATTGAGCACAAAGTTAATGCAAAAGTTCATCTGCTTGCAAATACTTATTTAACTAAAACTCTACTGGATCCTGTACAGCAAGCTAGGAAACTTCAAAAGGATAACTGTGAAGTCACAATGACGCTGAACAGAGGGACTGATGAGTTCATTGTGATCTCAGCAGTTACTGAACCTTTAGAGATTATTCTTCATTTCCTCCTTCTCTGTGAAGTCAATAATATGTCTATGTTTTCCTAAGGTCCAAGCAGGCTCTTTGTTGTGCATGTGATGTATATAGGTCTGTCGTCACATCCTCATTAAGATTAATAGAAGGCTCTCAACTGACTGAAAGAAAGAACTTGCATTTATATAGTGCCTTTGATGACCCCAGGATGTCACAAAACGCTTTTCAGCCAAAGAAGTGCAGTGAAGACTAAAGCCACAGATTCAGCCCCTCAGCAAACAGCTGAGCACCTGTTCATTTGAATAATCCTGGGAGTCAGTGGGATCGATGAATGCTGAACAGGAAATGGCTTATAATATAGCCCGACACAAACATTGCACTGTATTTCTATTAAAAATGCTTTGAAACACTGGAGTATGTTTTGTCTAAAATGGTACTTATGAGAATGTACTTTGATTCCTTTCTTAAGTATCTAGCTAGCTAACAGCCAACAAGAGGACCCGACTGTCTCCTAAACTTTGACACCTAATTCAGTTGGGAGAGTATTTCCAACCTTATAACTGTATTCCTTAATTATCTTACAATGAAATCTTAATAACATAAGTAGTAACAGGGCATACAGATGTTTTGACTCCATTTAGGGAAACTTTCATTAATGCGGAATGATTCTTTAATAAAAATCTCTGAAGGGAGATGTATCAAGAGTTTCTAGCTTGGAGACCAGGATTTCCTGTTTGCACAAGATCTGCACTTCTTGATACTGATGATGCTATCACAGGATCATGTAGTTGTCAAAGCCTATTGTAAAAAATATGAATCAGTCACAGTTCTCTTGTAAAAGTGTTGTGGAAATGCAATGAAAGTGCAATATTACATAGAATTTAAAGCACAGAAACGGGCTATTGCCATTTGGCCCAACAGGTCTATGTCGGTGTTTGTGCTCCACATGAGCCTCCTCCCACCCTCTTCATCTAACTATCAGCATTCCCTTCCATTCCTTTCTCCCTCATGCACTTATCTAGCTTCACCTTAAATGCATCAATGCTATTTGCCTGAATTACTCCTTGTGGTAGTGTGTTCTACATTTCTAACCAGTCTCTGGGTAAAGATGTTTCTCCAGAATTCCCTATTGGGCAGTGTCAGCTGTGGCTCAGTGGGTAGCACACTCGCCTCTGAGTCAGAAAGTTGTGGGTTCAAATCACACTCTAGGAGCTTGAGCACATAAATCTAGGCTGAGGGAATGTTATACTGTCAGAGGTGCCGTCTTTCAGATGAGACGTTAAACCGAGGCCCCTGCTGCCCTCTCAGGTGGATGTAAAAGATCCCATGGCACTATTTCAAAGAAGAGCAAAATCTAAGTATTATATGAGGGTATTGCTCTGAATAAGGTTTGTGACTACTATATCTGTTGTTGCAGGGGGAAAAAAAAGTCTTTATCCTTGTGTTAATGTACAGGAGATTGATAATGAGATTGCCCAATAGTGGCCAGATATTCTTGGTGCAGAGTTGGTGGAGGTACCAGAATTGGTGGTGGAATTTAGCCTATCACTGCGGGGGGCTGGGGGCACTTCCTCTGTTTATCCCACTACTTCCTGCACCTGTTTGAGGGTTTGAGGCAGCATACCTGGGCAGGAATTCCAACAGATTCAGTCAGAAAGCAATTATAGGTGCTGTTCCAAGCTGCATGTAGCCTCCACAGCATAGATTTCAAACAGCAATCGACAACCAACCTCTAAATAGCTTCAGGGGCTTTTAAACATGTGGCAATAGTACTCCACCCATTGAAGTGAATATATGAAAAATGGTGGGCTGCATGAGCATGATGTCCCAATATGTGCTGCCAACTTTGTGCCGGAGCTTGCAAGCAGCGCTCAATGTATATAGGCATATCAGCAAAGGAGATCACTGAGCATGCACCAGATCATCAGAGGACATCAGTGCGCCTGCACTGGGACATCAGATCATGTCACTGTGCTCAGACGTTTTTGGAAAAACTTGGGTTAAGGATGAAAAACCAGGCCGACAGTACATGACAATGCCAAAGTTAAATTAGGAAAGAAAATATATTTATCGAGAGATAGTTGTTAGGTGGCACAAAGGTTGAGGTTTTCAAAGTTTACAAAGTGTAACTATTTTAGATACACACAGTTCCTAAATTTTGGCAAGAAAACAAAGTTTGGTTTATAGTCCAACTATAGTGTGCAAAGTACAGACTGGCTTTTCTTCTCCATCTATGATGTTTTATAGCACTGATGTTCAGACTCTGCTATTATTTGATGTCAATGTAAAGAAGGGAAATATAAAGAGGAAGGGAGCAAATATAAATAAAAAATAAATAGAATCATGAAAGGAAAAACAAATCTTAACAAAATGTGTTAAATGTGTTAACTCACTTATGTTATTAGTGGATGGAAGTTTGGTTTGGGCGGTAACACTACACTGCTGATATTGGCCGTCTGTTATACTCGCCACCCGTTATTGAGTTCCAGTGACTTCACTAGAACTGAAGCGGGTTTATAGCGGCACTGATACAATAACGCTGGTTTAGCGCTACTGCCGAAGCTGAATTTCTAGCCCGAGTTGAAAGAATGGGAATATTTTGAAGTGTCATCACAGCAGCATAGTCTGTCCAGTGGAGTTGGGGAGTTGTGTGGCTTGAATGGTACCCCTAAACTAAATGCAGCTCATGAGGTGAAGTGGAGGGAGAAAATTGCTGGAGGCAGAAAATAGCTGGAGAGGTATTGTTTGGCAGGTCGATGAATGTGTTTTTAAATACAAATCATAAAAAAGTAAAAGAGATCACCATACTTCCAGGAACAACAATCATTATATTAGTGAAAAGACACATCCATATTCCTTCTTGCTTCTTTCTGCTACAGTATTGTAGGTGGTTAGTGGAAATCTCATATTATCTGCAAAGCTGGTCATGCAATTCTGGATGCAAATGATTGTAATCTTTGGGAAGGATATTTATGTACAAAGCTCTAATTTGTTATGAATGTTGTATCCAACACCAGCAATATATATTAACTGAATTTATAAAAGTTCAAAATGTTTACACAATGGAGAATCTTAATTTAATGTAATTTTATAAATTGAGTCTAATAAAAGTTTTTTTATTGTACTTTTAAAGACTTTGTACATTACTAAAGTTGTATTTTTATTGGATGTAGCTTTCCTGTGTTCGGGCTATGGATTCTGTGCTAACATCACCATTAAAACTGAAAACTAAATACTTTTTGTATTAATTGAGTTGTAGGAATTATGGCGAGTGTATAGTTCATCACAAGGGAGCTGTGGACACTTGCATCTGTCTCTTCTTATGAGGCACTGGATGTGTACCTGGAAATGCAATATCTTCTGAATAAATCATGACTTTCCCGATTCTCATTTAAACATCTCCCCCAAAGATTGCCACTCCATGGCTGGATGGACAAACCTGACATTTATAACGACTAAGTCGTTTTTTAGTTGCTTGAGAAGTCTTAAAGCATGATCGACTTTTTTCTTGTCACTTCAATGAACAAAAATCACATTTTATAAAATCATTTTATTAGTGGGTTGCAAGTAATAACTTTTTTTAAATTCTCATTTTTTCAAGCAAAGAGAAAAAAACATTGCTACATAGATGGAGCAGTCGATTTGCTCCAGCACTGGATTTAGATTTGATTTAGTTTCAGATATCATATACTGAAATTGTTACTTTAGCGGATAATAATTCACCTTCTTCCGAGTTAGGCACATGAAATATCAATTACGGTACCAGAATCTAAATACAGACAAGGAGGATAGAGTAATATCAGTTTCCTTGGTAAAGCCTAGACGAACAAAGGCCAAGATATATAAGACATTCAATTACCAGTAAGCTTGTGAAATGAGTGAGACTGCTTTGAGTACATCTGCATTAATTACCAGTAATCCATGTGAAAGGATCATGCAGCAAATTGAGAGAATGGTGACCATTCAGCATCAAAAAGTATTGTAGTTCTTGAGTTTGACACTATTGGCTTTTCGCATTGAGAAGCATCCAATGTCAGGTAGTGTCATTCTTCTACTGTGGTCGGGGGAAGGGAGCCTGACCCTCTGTCAGAGAATTCTTCTTTTAGTAAGTGTCCTGAACATGACAAAGAACCTTCACTGATTCAGCAATAGCAGGAGCTGCCTCTCTCTCCATGATGCCAAGACTGCCCACTCCAGGCTGTTTGAGGAACTCGATGTTCAATATTAAAATTCTTTGAACATTTTGGATAGTTCCATCAGCTCTGCTTGAAGGCACCTAGACCAATCTTGTACCTCACTAATACAGGTCATTTATTTGTCTGATTATATATATATATATATATATATATGATCCAAAAAACAATTATGTTTCAAATTAAACTAATTTTGGACCAATTTCCATGCTCATGTAAAAATAATTTCCAAAATTTTATGTTGCTACCTTAAGAAAGATCTGCTTTGATAAATCACCTTATTACAACTATCAGAAACATCCCAAAAAGCCTCACAGACATGAATTTTATTCAAGTGGCATAACTGTTATGTAAGCAATGTTAATGTACTCGAACAGGCCAATATCCCCAGCATTGAAGCACTGACCACACTCGACCAGCTCCGTTGGGGGGGCCACATTGTTCACATGCCTGACACAAGACTCCCAAAACAAGCATTCTACTCAGAACTCCTACACGGCAAGCGAGCCCCAAGTGGGCAGAGGAAACATTTCAAGGACACCCTCAAAATCTCCTTGATAAAGTGCAACATTCCCACCGACACCTGGGAATTCCTGGCCAAAGACCGCCCTAATTGGAGGAAGAGCATCCGGGAGGGTGCTGAGCACCTCGAGTCTCGTCGCCGAGAGCATGCAGAAAGCAAGCGCAGGCAACGGCGGGAGTGTGTGGCAAACCAGACTCCCCACCCACCCTTTCCTTCGGCAACTGTCTGTCCCACCTGGGACAGAGACTGTAATTCCCGTATTGGACTGTTCAGTCACCTGAGAACTCACTTTTAGAGTGGAAGCAAGTCTTCTTCGATTTCGAGGGACTGTCTATGACGATGATGAAGCAAACGTAGCAGCCAATTTTCACACAGATAGCAATGGGATGACCAGTCAATCTCTTTTATTGTTGTTAGTTGAGGAAAGAATGCTAGTCAGGACACTGGGAGACTCTGTGCTTTGTTTTGAATAGTGCCATATGACCATTAACATCGACAAGAACTGGTAGGCAGGACTTCAGGTTAACATCTCATCTGACTCTGCAGCACTCCCTCAGTACTGCACTGAAGTGTCAGTCTGGACTATGTGCTAAAGTGGGACATAGGCTCCGATTTTAACTTCAGGTAGATTCCCCCCCCTCAGGCCTGAGTTAAAATTACAGTTGGATCTCAATGATGTCATCGGGCCGCAACATAATGTAAAGGAGGACTCTTTTGGCCCCCAGGCGTGTGTACTTGCTGCCTGTTCAGGAGGGCAAGTTAAAATTGCAGATGTTGCGATCATGGCAGCTTTCGGACAGGTAAGAGCAAGGCGTTATTTTCACTGCCCACTTGCCAGGTTTCTGCTGAGATTGTATTTTGCCCAACTACACTTACCACTGTTGATCGCATCAAATATTTTTTTCCAGCACTATACTTGCTATCTAATATTTAAGCTGTAAATGTAAGTGGTAAAGAGTCAATCTACTCTTGATGCAAATCACCCACATATCAGAAAGCATGAGCAGCCGTGCATTTCCAGTATCTCCCCTTTGTACACAATGGGGAGTTTCTTGGCATCGGTTGAGAATTTTCTTGGCATCCTCTTTAAAGGCTCCCAGTAAACCTGCTGCTCATGACAGTTTTATTGCTCTTACTTCCAGAGTCCACGTGCCACTCAGATTTTATTCACTAGTCTTTTTGGCAGCTTGTCATCATCATAGGCAGTCCCTTGGAATCGAGGAAAACTTGCTTCCACTCCCAAAGTGAGTTCTCTGATGGCTGAATAGTCCAATACGAAAGCCACAGACCCTGTTACAGGTGGGACAGACATTCGTCGAGGGAAGGAGTGGGTGGGGCTGGTTTGCCGCGCGCTCCTTCCGCTGCCTGCACTTGACCTCTTCACGCTCTTTGCATTGAGACTCGGAGAGCTCAACGCCCTCCCAGATGCACTTCCTCCACTTAGGGCGGTCTTCGGCCAGGGTCTCCCAGTGTCAGTGGTGATGTCGCACTTTACCAGGGAGGCTTTGAGGGTGTCTTTGTAACGTTTTCACTGCCCACCTTTGGCTCATTTACCATGAAGGAGCTCCGCATAAAGCATGTAGGATCCTACCAGGCAGCATTTTGAGGGTTATTTTGAACTGCTCTGTGGATTTGTAACCAAACTGTGCAGTGAGTACATGAAATTTAGGGAATCTACAGCCAACACAAAAATGTGCAAGGAATATAAACTTTTGATTACTTGCAAGCCCAAAGAGTTTATTATCAACAAAAGACAAAATATGTCCTTTAGGGAAGGAAATCTGCCGTCCTTACCCGGTCTGGCCTATATGTGACTGCAGATGTAGTTGACTCTTGCTGCCCTCTGAAATTGCCCAGCAAGCCACTCAGTTGTACCAACAACAAAGTCAGCAATGTGGAAGTACCTTCACCACACGGACTGCAGCGGTTCAAGAAAGCAGCTCAGCATCACCTTCTCAAGGGCAAGTTGGGATGGGCATTAAATGCCGACCTTGCCAGCGATGCCCACGTCCCATGAATGAATAAATAAATAAATAAATGTTCGATCCATTTTATAGAGTATTAGTCTAATGTTTTCTTCTTTACAAAAGAAGAGGACTGCACAATATTCCGTGTATATTCAAAAGCTAGCTTACTTGTCCTCCTTCTATGTAACAGTTTTGATCAGCTCTGTTCTGAGATTGTGTGACCAACCATCGACATGACTTTACCTTCTCTACATCCTGTCATGTATATTTTAACACTCATAGTTGTACCTCTGGCCACTGGTAAATTAGCACTTTCTCTACATTTGTGACTTTGGGGGTGAGTAAATAAGGAGAAGCTGTTTCCACTACAGGAGGGTGAGTAAATAAGCAGAAGCTGTTTCCACTAGCAGGAAGGTCAGTAACCAGAGGACACAGATTTAAGGCATTTGGCTAAAGGGAAGATGGAAGAGAACATTTTTTATGCAGCGAGTTGTTATGATCTGGAATGCACTGCCTGAAAGAGTGGTAGAAATAGATTCAGCAGTAGCTTTCTATCGGGAATTGGATATATGCTTGAAAAATAAATATTTACAGGGCTGTGGAGAAAGAGCAGGGCATTGGGACTAATTGGATAGGTTTTTCAAAGAAGGCACGATAAATGGCCTCCTAATGGATGTAAGATTCGATGGTCCCGATTTTGATGAGCTGCAAAGCCTGCCCATTTTTCTGTGGTCCCTGGACGGTATCTACCTTTTTGGCACCTGCTGCCGCTTGGTCCCGCCGGGATCTAATTTCAGCTCCGTATTGTGGGCGGCAGCGGCAGGCAGCGGGAGTCGGTCGTGGGCAGTTGCAGGCATCAGCGGGTGGCGGCATCAGTGGGCGGGAGGTGCAGGCGTCCCAAATCGGAGAACTTCGGAGGCCCTGTACCACGCATGCGTGAGATCTGTTTTTTTTTAAGTTCAATCAGCACACTGACGTAATTTTTGCCGCGATTGAGGCTGCTGGGACATCTGTGCATGCGCATAAATGTTGAACACACTCTTGCACCTGCCAGTTGTCTAGAGCAGAGTGTAGGAGACACAGAGCTGCAAACTTTTCATTATCTATTTGTTAAGTGCAAAAAAAGCTTCAAAGAAGACTGTCAAGACCAGGCCCAGGGCTCCCTGGTTTAATGATGAGGAACTGGAAGAGCTTGTATCAGAGGTGGAGCGCAGGTATAAAGACCTCATCTGGGATGGTTGTGGCAAACCTCCACCATCCCAATTCAGACGCATTTGGAGGGAGATTGGTAAGGCCGTGTCCTCAATGGGCAACATTGAGCCAAGATGGAGACTAGTGTAGAAAACGTTGGAATGATGTGGTGGCGTCAGTAAGAGTGAGTAAACATTTATGTGACCCCTCCCATGCAACTGCCAAAGGTTTTGGCCCAGATGTGTGTCTGTGTGTGTGAGAGTGTGTGTGTGGGGCATGAGCAAAGGGGGTAAAGGCTGCAATGTTTCTTTCTGCAGAAGAAACAAACTTCCAAGGCAGCAAGCCTCAGTGCCATGGGAGGGGACCCAGCAGAGGTGATAGAGTTAAACAGCCCTGGAGGAGCGTGCCTTGGCATTGGTGGGTGACTGCTGCCGTGCAACCACAAAGGGTGATGCAAATCCCGTGCTTAAGCATGGTAAGGATGTAATAATCTCCAGTGTGAGTGACGCTCATGGCATGAAAGATCATGCAATGTCAAGGCAAATGCGTTTTAACGCAGTTTGTCACCCATTATTGGTGTGCCCATGTAGAGATAGAACTCCTTGATGGCACATTGTGAGATGAGATGGCTCACATGTCAGCTTGACCTACCCGCCCCTCCCCCCAGCCCCCCCTCCACCTCCGTAGACTGAAATGTTGTTCACAACTTGCAGATTGTGAGTTGGGAAACACCGATCAATGCACGCCATCCACCTCTGGCACTCAAAGAAGGAGTGTGAGGAATGTGACCCCAGCGTCTCTGACCCCAACGTTGTCCCCATCCCAAGACATGGGCTCCTTCCTCCATCCCCCACCCCAAGATCACCCATTTCCACTGTGCCCACCTCCGCCACTCACGAAGAAGAGGAGAGAAAGGAGGTAGAAGGGCTCGTCTTTGAGCCCCTTGAGGTAGAGGAGCTGGAAGAGGATGACACCAGCCTCCTGCCATGTGTGCCACCTGCCCGGAGACCCTCAGCGTCGGGCTCAGAATTCATGGGATTTGAACCGGATGCAACGTCTCCAAGCGCTGCCAGGCGCAGAGGCCGTAGAGCTGACCCAACCAGGGCACGGCAACCCACAAGGACCCAACAAGCTGCTGAGGTTGCAGGAAGGCTCTCAGCAATTAATGAGCTGGTCCAGCTATCAGGACGAGCATCGACCAAGGTCACCAGCTGCTGCAGACCATGGCTGGGATAAGTGCTAGCATCGAATCCCTCGCTGTGCATCATTCTGACCGAATGGACCGGATCATTAGTGCGGTGGAGCACAACACCCAGACTGCTGAGGCGATGAGGCAGGCAATGGCTTCTGGGCAGGTTGTGCAAGCCCCCGACCCCACACCCTCAAGGCACACAGCTCCAGAGGAGCCAGAGATGCCGCTACCTTCAGTCACTCCCCCTACCTTCTCGCTAAGACGGACCTGTCTGCAGAGACCCGCTGCCCTACTGCACAACCTGCTCAAGCAGAGGCGGGGGGGGGGGGGGGGTGGCGGGGGGGAGGGTGCAGCACGCCGTGTTGAAGGTGGGGCAAAGAAGGGGATAATGGGCTTCGCATTGGGGGAGGGGGAAGAAAGGTGGTTGTAGCAGGTAGAGGGGCAAGTGTTGGTGGTGGAGATGTTCGTAGGTTCTACAAGGTTAGGTCACTTTTGTACTTATGCACTTTTAAATACACTCACAATGTTCACCCTCTCTTTGTCAGTGTCTCATTTCCACATAATGTGTGTTGTCTTGTGAGGAACACACAGCTGTCCCTCAGGTGTTCTGCTGCATCAGGAATGTATTGCGCTCCACATATGATTGCACTATATAATGAGTCCTGTCATCAGGACATCGCAGCACGCCAAGTAAGGGCGACCAATGCAGAAAGGCTGCCATTCAATGAGAGTCACTTGAAGTAATTGCAGGGCACACATTAATGCTTGCAGGTCAAGCCACTTTTTATGATGCCAAACATGGCGGAGTGCTACCCCTGAGATGACATGTTCATCAACTACATAACAGTCCATTATATGTATTTTCCCCTCTTCCACACCTCATGTCATGATGTTCTCAGTATCAATTGCAGCTATGTGCCATTGCTTGACATCTTATCACTTTCGCATAATAAGCTCATATGCGCAGTCAAATCAGTCACTAAATAGGTTCCACATGAAATGGTCTCCAAACTCTTGCAGGGCATCTCCATTGAGCCTTCACCATCTTCCGCAACTCATTGTCGCTTCCTCTATCACACCTTCCCTTCAACAGAGTCCTAGGGAGTAAGATATCTGAACTATCAATGGGTGGGTTAAGGTCCATCACCTCACTATTTATGTGCCACTGATAATGCTGTAGGATGTGAACGATATCCGGGAAGTGCAGCGAAGCTCCCTGCCACCCGACTCTCAGCCAGCTCAGACCAGCTTTTCACCAGCGGTCCTTCTGGCGGGCAGCTGGGCAATCTTAGACGGTCCTTGATGAGGAAAAAGCCGGATTTCCAGTTGCCGGCAAGGGCGGGCGGCAGGCCGACGCACTGGGGGAACCACCGGGACCAATCTTGCGGCGGGCGGAACATGGGTGGCAGATGGGCGGCACAGGAGAAACCGCCGAAAAAAACTTCATTTCCGGCGGAAACCTCGGCGGCTGTGGGCGGGACTGCCACCAATATTGGGGCCTTTGATTCTATGGGGGTGATTTTTACCATACTCACCTGGTTTCTGCCGGGCAGGTGGGCAGTTTGGTCACTTACCTGCCCTGGAACCATAGGAGCTGGCACTCCAGGATTTTCACCTGCTCCACCGAGCAGGCAGAAAAGACACCCATTCAAAGCCAGTGGGGTCCTTTTTACCATGACCGCATTAGGACCTGACTGCAATATTCACTAAGAAGCCCAAGTGTACAATGGCAGTCAGTTTCACACCAGGCCAAAGAAGCACTGGAGAGGTTTGGGGCCAGAAGAAGCCCGTAAGGATAAGTTTATGTACTTTTTTATTGCCTTGTAGGAGGAGCAAGAAAATACAAGAAAATATTAGGCCTCCCCTGCCATGATCTACCCTGTCCCCTCTATAAGGTCCATTACCATCTCTAAGAGGTGGGAATGGAGTGGAGAGGCCTTACCGACCGGGGGCAGCTAGATGGGCCGACCCTTCTGAAATTGTCCCCGGGCCGGAAGCGGCAGCAACGGGTTTCAGCACCGCCTGACTATGCCCACTCTCATGAACAATTCTACCCAAAATTTAACCCAGCTTTCTCTTTTAGACGCTTTGTATTTCTAGCAGTTTGCGTTTTGATTTCCGATTTCCAGCTTTTATGACTTTTCTTGTTATCTCCACTATTTGATTTCTTTTTTTTTGCTTTGTGTGAACCCAGCACAATTTGGATTCTCTTTGACAAGGATTTATTTATGGCTTCCCTGCTTCATAGAAACATAGAAACATAGAAAATAGGTGCAGGAGTAGGCCATTCGGCCCTTCGAGCCTGCATCATCATTCAATATGATCATGGCTGATCATGCAACTTCAGTACCCCATTCCTGCTTTCTCTCCATACCCCTTATTCCCTTTAGCCATAAAGGCCACATCTAACTCCCTTTGGCTAATGAACTGGCCTCAACAACTTTCTGTGGTAGAGAATTCCACAGGTTCACAATTCTCTGAGTGAAGAAGTTTCTCCTCATCTCGGCCCTAAATGGCCTACCACTTACCCTTAGACTGTGACCCCTGGTTCCCCAACATCAGGATCATTCTTCCTGCATCTATATGGTAGTTGTAGTAAAGAAACTAGGCAGCTCAAAGATATATTAATGCATTGCAACATTCAACGCGAATTATAGGGAAAATTCAGGAATCTTTACACGACTTCTACAATGAGAGAGAAGTGAACAAGAATTACAACTTTATTTCTGAAACCAATTACAAAATTTCAGTCATCAGACACCTGTCATATTGAGACTGGCTTATCCTACTCTGAGTGACAGCCAGAAACTCTACCTAAAAATCAGCAAATTATTGCTATAATTATTTAATTTGTCTCTTATTCATCAGTGTGCATTTTCACTAGGCCTGTTTGGTTCATTTTGCTATATGTAATGGCTCAGAACTAATTATTATTAAATATTTAAAGCGTTCAATCAAAGAGCTCACTGTTTTCTTATGGTTTTGATTTTATTTTGCTTCTTTTCATCTTTTGATTGAAATGAATTTAATTAGCTGAATGCCATTAGTTTCAACAAAAGAAAAATACAGCGGGTGCTGGAAATTGGAAATAAAAACAGAAAATGCTGAAAACACTGAGCAGGTCAGGCAGCATCTCTGGAGAGACAAACTGAGTTAATGTTTCAGGTCACTGACCTTTCATTAGGACTGGAAAATGCAAGTGATTAAATGTTTTTTAAGCAAAAACAGAGACAAGGAAAAGGGATGCAGCGGAGGGGGTTGAAGGGATGAGGGTGGCAGGGAAAGAGCTTAAGCGAAAGATCTTTGACAAAGTTGAATATTAGCATCAAGCATGTTTAATTTAAAGAAATAAAGACTTGCATTTATATAACGCCTTTCACAACCTCAGGACGTCCCATAGCGTTTTACAGCCAATGAAGTACTTTTGAAGTGTAGTCACTTTTGTAATGTAAGAAATTACCTTTTAGTTGGTGGAGTAAAGTAACTCGAGAAATGAGATTCAAAAGAACATAAGAACATACATAAGAACATAAGAATTAAGAACAGGAGTAGGCCATCTAGCCCCTTGAGCCTGCTCCACCATTCAACAAGATCATGGCTGATCTGGCCATGGACTCAGCTCCACTTACCCGCCCACTCCCCATAACCCTTAATTCCCTTATTGGTTAAAAATCTATCTATCTGTGATTTGAATACATTCAATGAGCTAGCCTCAACTGCTTCCTTGGGCAGAGAATTCCACAGATTCACAACCCTTGGAGAAGAAATTCCTTCTCAACTCGGTTTTAAATTGGCTCCCTGGTATTTTGAGGCTGTGCCCCCTAGTTCTAGACTCCCCGACCAGTGGAAACAACCTCTCTGCCTCTATCTTGTCTATCCCTTTCACTATTTTAAATGTTTCTATAAGATCACCCCTCAACCTTCTGAACTCCAACGAGTAAAGACCCAGTCTACTCAATCTATCATCATAAGGTAACACCCTCATCTCCGGAATCAGCCTAGTGAATCGTCTCTGTACCCCCTCCAAAGCTAGTATATCCTTCCTTAAATAAGGTGATCAAAACTGCACGCAGTACTCCAGATGCGGCCTCACCAATACCCTATACAGTTGCAGCAGGATCACAAAAAGAAAGTACTACCTTCTGACCTAGTTAGTAATTGAGTAATTATATTTCAGTCTTGGCTCAGTGGTAACACTCTAACCTCTGAGTCAGTAGGTTGTGGGTTTGATTCCCATTCAGAGATTTAAGTATATAATAGAAACATAAAACATGGAAAATAGGAGCAGTAGTAGGCCATTCGGTCCTTCGAGCTTGCACCGCCATTCAATATGATCATGGCTGATCCTCTATCTCAACACCATATTCCCATTTTCTCCCCATACCCCTTGATGCCTTTTTTGTCTAGAAATCTATCTATCTCCTTCTTCAATATATTCAGTGACTTGGCCTCCACAGCCTTCTATGGTAGAGAATTCCACAGGTTCACCACCCTCTGAGTGAAAACATTTCTCCTCATCTCAGTCCTAAATTTCCTGCCCCGCATCCTGAGACTGTGACCCCTTATTCTAGACTTCCCAGTCAGGGGAAACATCTTCCCTGCATCTAGTCAGTCCAGCCCCGTCAGAATTTTATAAGTTTCAATGAGATCCCCCCTCATTCTTCTAAACTCTAGTGAATACAGGCCTAGTCGACCCAATCTCTCCTCATACGACAGTCCTACCATTCCAGGAATCAGTCTGGTGAACCTTCGCTGCACTCCCTCGATAGCAAGTATAACCTTTCTTAGGTAAGGAGACCAAAACTGCACACAATACTCCAGGTGCAGTCTCACCAAGGCCCTGTATAACTGTAGTAAGACATCCTTGCTCCTGTACTCAAATCCTCTTGCAATGAAGGCCAACATACTTTCCTAACTGCATGCTGCACCTGCATGTTTGCTTTAAATGTCTGGTGTACAAGGACACCCAGATCCCTCTGTATATCGACATTTCCCAAGCTATCACCATTTAAATAATACTTGTCTTTATGTTTTTCCTACCAAAGTGGATAACTTCACATTTATCCATGTTATACTGCATCTGCCATGTGTTTGCCCACTCACTCAACCTGTCTAAATCGCCTTGCAGCGTTTTTGCATCCTCCTCACAACTCACAATCCCACCTAGTTCTGTGTCATCAGCTAACTTGGAAATATTACATTTGGTTAGAAACATAGAAACATAGAAAATAGGTGCAGGAGTAGGCCATTCGGCCTTTCAAGCCTGCACCGCCATTCAATGAGCTCATGGCTGAACATGCAACCTCAGTATCCCATTCCTGCTTTCTCGCCATACCCCTTGATCCCCCTAGTAGTAAGGACCATATCTAACTCCTTTTTGAATATATTTAGTGAATTGGCCTCAACAATTTTATGTGGTAGAGAATTCCACAGGTTCACCACTCTCTGGGTGAAGAAGTTTCTCCTCATCTCAGTCCTAAATGGCTTACCCCTTATCCTTAGACTGTGACCCCTGATTCGGGACATCCCCAACATTGAGAACATTCTTCCTGCATCTAACCTGTCTAAACCCATCAGAATTTTAAACGTTTCTATGAGGTCCCCTCTCATTCTTCTGAACTCCAGTGAATACAAGCCCAGTTGATCCAGTCTTTCTTGATAGGTCAGTCCCGCCATCCTGGGAATCAGTCTGGTGAACCTTCGCTGCACTCCCTCAATAGCAAGAATGTCCTTCCTCAAGTTAGGAGACCAAAACTGTACACAATACTCCAGGTGTGGCCTCAACAAGGCCCTGTACAACTGTAGCAACACCTCCCTGCCCCTGTACTCAAATCCCCTCGCTATGAAGGCCAACATGCCATTTGCTTTCTTAACCGCCTGCTGTACCTGCATGCCAACCTTCAATGACTGATGTACCATGACACCCAGGTCTCGTTGCACCTCCCCTTTTCCTAATCTGTCATCATTCAGATAATAGTCTGTCTCTCTGTTTTTACCACCAAAGTGGATAACCACACATTTATCCACATTATACTTCATCTGCCATGCATTGGCCCATTCACCTAACCTATCCAAGTCACTCTGTAGCCTCATAGCATCCTCCTCGCAGCTCACACTGCCACCCAACTTAGTGTCATCCGCAAATTTGGAGATACTACATTTAATCCCCTCGTCCAAATCATTAATGTACAATGTAAACAGCTGGGGCCCCAGCACAGAACCTTGCGGTACCCCACTAGTCACTGCCTGCCATTCTGAAAAGTACCCATTTACTCCTACTCTTTGCTTCCTGTCTGACAACCAGTTCTCAATCCATGTCAGCACACTACCCCCAATCCCATGTGCTTTAACTTTGCACATTAATCTCTTGAGTGGGACCTTGTCGAAAGCCTTCTGAAAGTCCAAATATACCACATCAACTGGTTCTCCCTTGTCCATTCTACTGGAAACATCCTCAAAAAATTCCAGAAGATTTGTCAAGCATGATTTCCCTTTCACAAATCCATGCTGACTTGGACCTATCATGTCACCTCTTTCCAAATGCGCTGCTATGACATCCTTAATAATTAATTCCATCATTTTACCCACTACTGATGTCAGGCTGACCGGTCTATAATTCCCTGTTTTCTCTCTCCCTCCTTTTTTAAAAAGTGGGGTTACATTGGCTACCCTCCACTCATCCAAATCATTTATATATATTGTGAATAGCTGGGGCCCAAGCACTGATCCCTGTGGTACCCCACTAACCCTAAAAAACCTGTTTATTTTTACTCTCTGTTTCCTGTTAGTTAACCAATTTTCAATCCATGTCAGTATATTACTCCCAATCCTATGTGCTTTAATTTTGCACATGCTGCCCATGGCGGCCGCTCGCCGCTCCTTTTATGGCCCCGACCTGCCGATGATGTTCCCTCGCGGGTCGGGGCCTTCCTTGACCTGCGAGGGAACATCAGCGGCAGGTTGGGACCATAAAAGGAGCAGCGTGCGGTGGCCTGAGAGCAGCGTGGAGGCATGCCACTACAAGGTACAGTGCGAGCTGGTGCAGGAGGGCGACGGCTGTGAAGAGTGATGTCATCAAGATCCAGGTCGGTGATTGGAATGTGGGCAGATACAGCAGAAGCAGCGAGGTCGGGAAGAAGGAGCGGCGAGAGACTGTGATCGGGGCCCAGGGGAGGTGCAAGTTCCACACTGCGATATGTGTGCGTACTAGGTCCGTGCAGCAGAGCTAGTCTCCAGTTGTCTTGGATAATCCTTGCCATTGGACCAAGACATAGCTGAGTCAAGCCCGTGTGGTGGTGGTGTGCAACAGCCACCCACGTTGAAAAATTCACCGCACAGGCATCTTCCACCCTTCAGGATGTAGTTCAAGTCCTTCATTGAAACATCTGTGAACTCATCCTTTTTTTGGCGTTTCAAGGGACTGCCTACGATTGACGATTGAATTTTGCACACTAACCTCTTATATGAGACTTTATTAAAGGCCTTCTGAAAATCCAAATATACTACATCCACTGGGTCTCCCTTATCTATTCTATCAATTACATCCTCCAAAAACTCTAGTAGATTTGTCAAACACGATTTTCCTTTCATAAATCCATGTTGACTTTGTCTAATCCCGTTGATATTTTCTAAGTGTCCCGTTATCACATCCTTTATAATAGACTCTAGCACTTTCCCTACTAGTGATAGGCTGACCGGCCTGTAGTCTCCTGTTTTCTCTCTCCCTCCTTTTTTAAATAGTGGGATTATATTTGCCACCCTCCAATCTGCAGGAACTGTTTCATAATCTATAGAATTTTGGAAGATGACCACCAATGCGATTATCAGACCCTGGGGATTTATCTGCCTTCAGTCCCATTAGTTTCTCCAGCACTATTTTCTTACTAATAATCATTTCCTTTAATTCCTCTTGCTCACGAGACCCTTGTTCCCTAGCATTTCTGCGACGTTATTTGTGTCCTCTTCCGTGATGACAGAACCAAAGTATTTATTTAATTGTTCTGCCATTTACTTGTTTCCCAATATAAATTCTCCCGTTTCTGACTGTAAAGGACCTACATTTGTCTTCACTAATCTTTTTCTTTTTACATATTTGTAGAAACTTTTGCAATCGGTTTTTATGTTCCTTGCAAGTTTACTCTCAGACTATATTTTTCCCCTCTTAATCAATCTCTTGGTCCTTTTTTGCTGAATTCTAAACTGCTCACAATCCTCAAGCTTGCTACTTTTTCTGACAACTTTGTATGACTCCTCTTTGGATTTAATACTATCCTTAATTTATTTTGTTAGCCATGGTTGGGCCACTTTTACTTTTCTGTTTTTGCGCCAGAAAGGAATGTACAACTGTTGCAATTTATGCATTCGTTCGTTAAATGTTAGCCATTGCCTATCTACCGTTATGTCTTTTAATTAATTTTCCCAATCGATCATAGCCAATTCATTCCTCATACCTTCGTAGTTCCCTTTGTTTAGATTTAGGACCCTAGTTTTGGATTGGACTACTTCACTTCCCATCTTATTAAGAATTCAATTATGTTATGGTCACTCTTCTGGAAAGGACCCTGTACAACAAGACTATTAATTAACCCCTTCTCATTGCATAATACCCAATCTAGGATATCCTGTTCCCTAGTAGGCTCCTCAACGCACTGGTCTAAAAAACCATCTCGTACACACTCCAGGAATTCATCTTCCACAATATTATTACTAATTTGGTTTGGCCAGTCTATATGTAGATTAAAGTCACCTACGATTACTGTAGTACCCTTGTTGCATGCATCTCAAATTTCCTGTTTGATGCCGTCCCCAACATTACCACTACTGTTTGGAGGCCTATAGACAAATCCCACCAATGTTTTCTGCCTCTTGGTGCTCCTTAGCTCCACCTAGACTGATTATACATCTTGATTTTCTGAGCCAATATTCTTTCTTACGATTGCTCGGATTTCATCCTTTACTAACAACGCCATACCATCCCCTTTTCCTTTTTGCCTGACCTTCCTAATCTAGGTTGACACGTCAGTACAGTACAGAGGGAGTGCTGCACTGCCAGAGGTGCTGATTTTGAATGAGATACTAAACAAAGCTCCCGCTGCACTCTCAGAATAAATGGGTCCTTTTCAGAATGGCAGGCAGTGACTAGTGGGGTGCTGCAGGGTTCAGTGCTGGGACCCCAGCTATTTACAATATACATTAATGATTTAGATGAAGGAATTGAATGTAATATCTCCAAGTTTTCAGATGACACTAAGCTGGGTGGCGGTGTGAGCTGTGAGGGGGATGCTAAGAGGCTGCAGGGTGACTTGGACAGGTTAGGTGAGACAGGTTAGGTCATGGCAGATGCAGTATAATGTGGATAAATGTAAGGTTATCCACTTTGGTGGCAAAAAACAGGAAGGCAGAATATTATCTGAATGGTGACAGATTAGGAAAAGGGGAGGTGCAACGCGACCTGGGTGTCATGGTACATCAGTCATTGAAAGTTGGCAAGCAGGTACAGCAGGCGATGAAGAAGGCAAATGGCATGTTGTCCTTCGTAACTAGGGGATTTGAGTATAAGAGCAGAGAGGTCTTACTGCAGTCGTACAGGGCCTTAGTGAGGCCAAACCTGGAATATTGTGTTCAGTTTTGGTCGGCTAATCTGAGGAAGGACATTCTTGCTATTGAGGGAGTGCAGTGAAGGTTCACCAGACTTATTCCCATGATGGCAGGACTGACATATGAGGAGAGACTGGATCAACTGGGCTTGTATTCACTGGAGTTTAGAAGAATGAGAGGGGATCTCATAGAAACTTACAAAATTCTAACAGGATTGGACAGGTTCGAGGCAGGAAGAATGTTCCCAATGCTGGGGAAGTCCAGAACCAGGGGTCACAGTCTAAGGATAAGGGGAAAGCTATTTAGGACTGATATGAGGAGAAATTTCTTCACTCAGAGAGCTGTTAACCTGTGAAATTCTCTACCGCAGAAGGTTGTTGAGGCCAGTTCGTTAGATATATTCAAAAGGAGTTAGATATGGCCCTTACAGCTAAAGGGATCAAGGGGTATGGAGAGAAAGCAGGAAAGGGGTACTGAGGTTGAATGATCAGCCATGATCTTATTGAATGGTGGTGCAGGCTCGAAGGGCTGAATGGCCTACTCCTGCACCTATTTACTATGTTTCTATGTAAAATATCCAATGGCACTGTTTGGTCTAATATTTATCTCTCATCCAACACCAATACAACACAGATTATCTGGTACCTCAGTGTTGTTTGCGGAATATTGCTGTATGCAAATTTGCTGCTGAATTCATCTACATTACAACATTTTAAAAGTACTCGGGCTGTGATGGGCTTTGGGCGTCCTAAGGATGTGAAAGGCACTATATAAATGCTAGTCCGTTCAAATAGCAAATTACATGGTCATAGGGATTTGCTGCAGCTTTGCAGTGGGAAAAATGATTCTATTGACATGAAAACAAGAAAATGCTGGAAGTACACAGCAGGCCAAGTCAGCATCTGAAAGAGAGTGATTGGTTAACATTTCAACTGGGCCTTTTCATCAGAACTCACGTCTGAGTCCTGATAAAGGATTGATGTGAACATATTTCTCTCTTTCAAATGCTAATTGAACAGCTGTGCATTTTCAGGGTTCTTTGTTATTATTTCAGATTTCTAAAGTCAGTGATTTGATTTACCCTCACTGTTGCGGTGTAAAAACAGACATCCACCAATATGCAAAATCATTTTCTTTCCTAGGCCTTGTAAGTGGACCAGGTTAGTTTATCTTGATTCCTCTTAATTTCCCTTTTTTGCTACATATCTAGCTTTCTCTGATTGCTTCTCATGATGATCTGGGATTTTCAGTACAGGTACTAATTTTCAGAGTACTTTCTCTCTGGATCTTTCTTCCATTGAAGCTCGAAACTTCTTAGAATTAAATTCTCAGTTGAGTATGGTTTAAGCTCTTTGATTTCCTAATCTGGACTTCAATATACTCTTGAACATCAATTTGTGTTTTTAGAAAATGATCCTGTTTTGGCATGTTTTTCTATGCACTCACAAATTGCTTTTATTTTAAGTGTACCTCATCTTTTCATCTCCTTTTTCTAAGATGTTTTGTTTAAAGTGCACCTGGACACACACATTATTCAGAACTCACAGCTGAAAAGTACTGGCTTTAACATTTTGTGCAGAGATTTTTCTCTTATTTTTACGCAGGAGAAACAATATGACCTTTGTACAGTATTGTGAAGTGAAGGAAATGTCATTCATCACCTTAAATAGGTTATCAGTAATGACCCTCATTAATCAATACAAGGAGCAATGATAATCCCATTTTGCCTGGATATGTGGCAGTGGCAGTGTATATATTATTGCACTCCAAGATTATGACAATCAGTTTCACAAAAAAGGTGCAGAGCATCCACAAGAGACGGAGATGTTACAAACTCTACGTCTGTGTGCTTAAAAAAAAATTTCCAGCGAAATATATGAAACATTTTGGAACATGCTACCAGCAAATAACTTACTGTTTATCTTAATCTTTATAGGCTTTTAGAGCAAGTACCTGTGAATTTGAGTTAAGTTTTCTCGGATCAAATTAGGATTTTCTTAATGCTGTGGATTGTAATTCTGTTATCTGGCGGAAGGTTAAAGTTCAAAACATCCATACTTATTCTGGTAGACAGTGGCAGACAAGGCATGGTTAGCATGGGGACAGTGTTCGACTGAACGCTGACTGACCTGAAGCTAAGTAGGACTTATATCCTTTAGCAAAGGATGCTAGGCTACCTTAATAATCTACTCCTGAAGAACAACGACCCTAAAAGAGAAACTGAATGTGACCATTTTTCAGAGATGATTAACCTCATTTGCATTGAGTTTATTGACCTGTCCAACTACTGTAAAGCATTGTGTGATCAGGCAGTGAAATACAGTACACAAAGGAGTCAACACAGAGGGCTGAGGGTGAGGCCTCCACTTAAACTTACGTGCTGTGCTATAAAGTTAATTGCCCAATAAAACTCCACATGAACCATGTAATTTCGAGACCCTGTTGGTCCGATGTATTAGCTATGGAGAGGCACCATAGATCTCTGCAAATGCTGCCTGATACATCCTTGCTATACAGTATAAATGCACACGAGGCCCATGCTTGAGAGAAGGTCAGTCTGTGACCTGTCCTTTATTCCTTAGCACTCAAGTGATGGAAGTGGGTGGAGCTTCCCCTTTTATATCTGAAGGTCCAGGTTCGGAGTGTCTCCCACAAATTCACCACCTTGTGGTCATTGTTCTCACAGTGTACAACTTCGGTCAGATTATACATGGGTTACAATGCTGGTTGAATACATGACACTGCCATTTCAATCTACTTATGAACGATGTGCCACTAATACAAAATGGAGCATGCATTACTACTGTGGACAACTGTCTGCTACTGTTTGCTTTCCAGACTGGCAACAGTGTCTGCTTAACACTTGGCTCATCATTCACTCACCCCACAGACTCGCATTCTGTGCACTTTACTGTGATACAGCAATAATGGAGTCTTTTGTGTCATTGACGTGCACTCACCCATACAGGCAAGTCAACAGAAAATCTTTTTTTTTATCAGAGTTAGCTTCAATTAGCCAAGTTACAGTCCTGGAATGAATGTCCTTTCTGACCTTCAGCCTGAGTTGTTTTTTTAAAAAAAGGTTGAACAAGATTTGACAGTTAAGAGGCCTGACGGTTGTCTTTAGTTTCTGATGGATGGGAGTATCCTAGGGATAAGAAGAGAAAAAAACTGGATGGAATTTCCACTGCATGAAAGCTCTACAGACCAGTAGCTATGCAGGTTTCTTTTACATTGTCACCGAGGTTTGAAAGGATTCACAATGCCCCTGTCTGTCTATCTGTGCATGTATGGGTGTGAATGTAATTGAAACCAACAGCCCATTATACAGTATATCTCCTATATGAATAAAATATAGTGAGCTATTGGGCTATCAGGGGTGGGGGGTGGGGGGGGGACAGTTCCATATTGAATTTCATCCTGTCCTGGTGTTTAAAGCAGAAACAAACTTATAAAAGTTTGCCATTGAGTTACATTTGTTATCTGTGCTATAGGTTTAACCATGCTATAGACGGCGCATTTAAAAAAAAAAAGATCCTATTTTTAAAACCATTTGGAAGAACTACATCAACACGCTATTTTCCAAAAATAATAAGCAAAAACATACGCGTTGCCAATGCAGTGAAAATACAACCAGGATGAAGATTTGAAAGATAGCTGTGGGGCACTTTCAAATGCTAGAACCCAAAACTAATGGAAAAAAATGAAATGGCCAGTCTTAAAGATGGAACTCCTGTGATGTTCAAAAATCAGAAAGGGGCTGAAATGGCCCTCCACCCGAACGGGCCGCATTTACCGATTTTTAAGTGTTCCGTCCACCCGAATGACTGGGGCAGACAATCCAATGATTTTCAATACTTTGTTTCTTGTTTCTAGTCGGAGCGGTGTTGGTGTTGGGAGAGGGGCGGAAGTGCGGGTGGGTTGGAACAGCCGTCATCAGCGAGGCAGAAGTGGGGGGTGGGTTGGAACGGCCGTCATCAGCGAGGCAGAAGTGGGGGGTGGGTTGGAACGGCCGTCATCAGCGAGGCAGAAGTGGGGGGTGGGTTGGAACGGCTGTCGCTCCAAGTCACGCTGACATGTCACAACGTCCCTTCCTTTCAGTTAAAGGGGAGGGCTTTAGTGGCAAACACTGGGCTACCAGGGAGAGTTTCAGCCGGGCCAAACCCGCGGCCATAATTGTGGCCCGACCAGGCAGTCGGCCGACAAAAACAAGTAACATCGCGTCGCCGACAGCATGACCTCACCTTTAAGGGAGGCTGCACTGACAGCAATTTTCAAAATGGCGGCCCCTCCGCGGAGACTCGACAGCCATTTCATCCTGTGGCCACCACTTTCAGGCAGCCAGAGACCTTATAGAAAGGGGCCATTTCAGCCCCAAGGTGTGTCAAGAACCAGAACATAGGCATCGTGCATTAATTACCATCAAGACTGGATAAACACATAAATGAGCTGGAGGGATGTGGGCCTGAGATAAGTTGGCCTATCCTGGTATCGTATCTCCCCAGTCAAACCGGCTCACACTGCCTCCTGGCATGGCATTGCTTTCTCCACTTACAGATAGGATAAGGTGGGGAATTTGATTACACCATGGATACAGCAGGGGGTCTTTTGAGTGTTGGTGAGACTGCACGGCTGTAACCATCAAGAAGGAGGAATCAAGAAACTTACAGTTACTACGGCAATAGTAAGTGGCTTGAATATGGCTACTAGTTTCAGATATGGGGTGTCTCCCATAATGAGGCATGAATCTCCCGGGCACTACTGCTAGCAGCCATGGGGAACTTCATGGTTTAGCTTTCCCTCCCGCACCACCCCTCTCACCACCACACCCCAGAGAAGCCAATCAACCCCCCCACTGACCGGAGAGCCAGGCCCCATGGAGAACCACGCCCTCACTTTGGGATAATTGGAAACAGAAGTGGCTGGTTGATAGGAGTTTGTGAAGGAGAGAGAGAGAGATGGATCAGGGACAGTTGTCGGGCTAGGATAATCAGGGAGTGGGGGGTAGATGATTGGGAGCTCGGGCGTAGAAGGGGAAGAGTGGGTGACTGAGGTCAGGGCGGTCACTCAGAAATTAAGGTTCGGGGCAGCGGAGAGAGTGACAATTGACTGAGCTTTCTGGGAGGGAAAAAGACTGCAGAATTAGGGCTCGTGGAAGAGAGGAGACTGGAGCATGATGGTTCAGAGATTGGGGCTCAGACAATGGGAGAGAGGGAGACTAAGAATAGGGCCGGGAGATTGGGTCTCAGGCAATGGGAGCGAGGGAGACTAAGAATAGGGCCGGGAGATTGGGGCTCAGGCAATGGGAGCGAGGGAGACTAAGGATGGGGCCGGGAGATTGAGGCTCAGGTAGTGGGAGGGAGGGAGGCTGGGAACTGGGAAATGAGGGGATTGTGAGAATCCTGCCAAGCCAGGAGCAGCAGCAAGTGGTGAGTGAAAGCAGCACCAAGAGAAGAGCAACCATGTAAAGGAATGAATGAAAACTGTGAACTTTACTTTGGGTAAATAGTGAAAGCTTGTTTCCACTGGTGGGTGACTGGGGAACAGTCTTTGCCAGCCAATTTTGACGTGTGAATTCCAAGTACAGATCGGTTCTGACTGAAGATCCCAGTTTGAAGTTATCACCTTCACCCAGAACCTGAGTCCAAACCAGAATCCAAGGAGATAGGGAGCATGTTGGGGCCTGTTAAAAGTGGCATCAACAGGGAAGCCTGACCACACCTTGTGCAGTGCAAGAGATTCTGGCTGTAGTTACAGTGTGAATATGAGTGGGTTATATAATTACTACTAGTTACAGCTAGGATATTGTGGCATTACACCTTTTACTATCAGTTACATATAGACTATCTAGACTATCAGTGAGTTATTTTATTACTGTTGGCTATGAGTGTTGCCAATATTGCTATTAGTTACCAATGCAATTTCAGTGAGTTACTATTAGTTACAGGTGAAATCAAAGTTTCTCCTGTCTCTAGTTTCCCTCCCGTGAATCTTTCCCCCACTTTCGGTTTCCCCTCTTTGCCTGCTTACGGGTGGTCTTTTGGTTCTTGGAACCTCGCGCACAATAGCTGCTGGTATGAAACAATGAGCAAAGAAGAGGGAGGATGAGAGGACTGCAGAGGAGGCCATACCCATAGAGCAACCTCAGGGAGCACTTCTCATACCCCAGCTTCAGCCAGGGGCAATGTGTGAGGCATCTGCTCTTCATCAAGAAGGCTGTAACGGGGCTCTGTCACCTGCTTCAGCCACAGCTAGAGCCTCAATCCAGGGCAAGGCCAGCACTAGCTGTGGCTTCTAAGTGCTGTTAATCTTTACATCAGAGGGTTATTCTAGGCTGTAGCAGGTAACATTAGCGACATCTTCCAGCATGCTGTATCATAGTCTATGTTGGAGGAACACGTACATCACATTCTCAATGGATAGAGTGAATCAGCACAGTGAGCATTAGACTTTGCTCACATTGCAGGTTTCCCGAGGGTGCAAGATATCGTAGACTGTACCCACATTGCCTTGTGTAGGAGTACTGCATTCAGCCCTGGGCACTGCACCTCAGGAAGGATATATTTACCTTGGAAAGGGTGCAGCACAAATTAACCAGAAAGAAATCGATGTTAGAAAGGTTAAATTATGAGGAAAAGTTGCATAAAGTTGATTTGTATTCCATTGAGTATAGAAGATTAAGGGGTGATCTAACTGAGGTGTTTAAATTGATGAAAGGATTTGATAGGGTTGATAGAGAGAAACTATTGCCTCTGGTGGGGGAGCCCAGAACAAGAGGGCATAACCTTAAAATTAGAGCTAGGCCATTTAGCAATGATGTCAGAAAGTACTTCTTCACACAAAAGGTAGTGGAAATCTGGAACTCTCTCCCCCACAAAGCTGTTGAGGCTAGGTCAATTGAAAATGTCAAAACTGAGATGGATAGATTTTTATTAGGCAAGTGTATTAAGGGTTTATGGAACCAAGGCAGGCAAATGGAATTAAGATACAGATCAGCTATGATTTAATTGAATGGCGGAATGAGGGGTTGAATGGCCTACTCCTGTTCTTATCTTCCTATGTGTGCTCCCCGTCACTAGCCTGGCATCTTTCTCAATATCAGTTATCCTGCGCCAATCCTCTGTGCCACCTTAATTCCAACAGGCTGGCTACCGGGCAACAAGGGATATGTCCACCAAATAAGGCTCATAAATCTGGTCAGGAACCTAGACACAGCTACAGAGATTACCTACAAGGAGAGCCATGCTGTCACAAGGAACATCATTGAGCAAACAAGTGCTCAAGCCAACCTTCCACTGCCTGGACTGTTCCGGAGGAACTTTGCAGTACACCTCTGAGTGGGTATTCAGATTTGAGGTTGTCTGTTACATGCCAGCATAAGGGACCAGCCCATACTGCCACCTGAGCAGCAAGAAGTGCAGGAGAGGTTGGTGAGCAGGAGAAGCATTGATCACCAGTGCTCCCTGCTGCCAGAGCACTCCAAGATCAGTTCATTGAAGAGCGCTTCACCTAAACCATTCCTCCTATCCTTAATACACAAACAGTCACACAATCATTGCCACAGTCCTTACTTACTCGCTCCATCCAACTGCCTTTCTTCAGTCCAGCCTTATGTGTCTTGCACTGTCTTCACTATCAAAATAAACACCAACGCCAAATCCTGAATACAAACAAATTTATCAAACCGTTTAATTCCATCTATATACAAAAGTGAACAGAAATAATTATGAATCATCCTTGTGCCAACAGTGCCTGTCATCTGTGCTCGTTTGCCTATCCTTGTGCTCCCACAAAGTGTTTCCCCAGTGGCTGCAGTTTGGGAGGTGGAAGGCTGCGGAGCTTCCATTGAGGACACTTCAGGTGGCTATGGTGGACGATCTTGAACAGCTCTGGAACTTAAGGGCCCGGCTGCAGATTGCAGCCTCTCGGCGTGGGCCGGGGCAGTCTGGCCCAGCTGGCTTCGTGGCATTAACAAGGGCATTGGTAGAGTGGGTGGTAGGGGAGCAGATATTCTGTCATCCTGAGAGATGACAACACGTACCTTTCCCAAGGAGCCAAGGTCACTCCCCTGGGACTGTGCCTTAGCACTCCTCTGGCACTGCACGAAAACAGAGTGCAGGAGTGATGTGTCGCTCTGGAAGCCCCTGACAACAGTGGTCCCCAAAGCCAAGATGGTTGCTGTCTGAGCTTGCATGGCAGCTGTGAGAGCTGTCAGGAGAGGCTCCATAATGATGGGCGCTACTGTCATATTGATGGAGCTGACCACATGTTGGACTGAACGGTCTCTACACTCTGCATGAAGCCTTGCCACAAATTGGAGATGGACGCCTCCAATCTGTGCCATTGTGCATAATCCTGCTGGCAGGCTGCCCAGTGCACTTAACATTTCTTGATGTGTGTCCATGAGCCTTCTTCGGTAGCCTGGTCCTCAAAGTCAGCATCCGAGTCCTCTGTAGCAGAACTAGTGTGTGACCTCATCCTCCCGTGAGCTGCCACTTGTAGCGTTCTATCCCGCTGCCCTGGCTCCTGCACATTTGTGGCCCGTGAAGCACTACATGAAGTCCCTTCCTCTAACCTAGCCTCTAAAGTACGCGTGGTGCCAGTATTTGGGTTGGTGCTAGCTAGGGCAAGATGGAGTGACACTGCTTCTTCAGGAAGGCTGACCGCCTCTTCCTGAAGTGGCAGAATTGTTTCCCCATCTTCTGAAATGAACGAGAGGGACAAGGGTTAGCTTTTAGTGTGAGGTGAGAGCAGAGAGAAAAGTGGCTGGTGAAAGCATTTGCAGTTTATCAGAAATACTGAGCGACGTCTCCTCCAATGACACCAGTCACCATGGCGATGACTCTGCCCCTGCCTGTCATGGCCAGTGCACTTAATTTGAGGGGACAGAGCATATGCAGGTGGGCTAGGCCTCCTCCTCTGGCAGCCTCCTGTCTGGAGTTATGGGAAACCTTCTCCTGCAAGAAAGAAGGGAGTTTATCAGTGACAGTTTTGTGAGGCACTCAGAGAATGTGCCTGTCATGTGCAGCATGTCAGATGTGAGGTGTGGGGATGTGAGGGTTGCAATAGTGGCGAGTGTATGAGTCTGAGGCGAGGGAGGTGGAGTGAAGTGTGGTGCAGTGATTGTAGTAGAGTGAAGGAAAGTGAGGAAGCGGAGTATTGAGTAGTGAGGTAGGCGGTGTTGGAGGTGTGAACAGAGAATAGGAGTATTGTTACCTTTACGACACTGGTGAAGTCATTGTGTAGCATTGCAGCCATGTCCTGGGAGCTAAGTTGCTGGCATTGACTTCCACTGCAGTGTCTTTCCATTAGTGGTAGAGTTGTTGCCTGGAGTGCTTTCTGCCCCATGGGGCAGGGAAGAGTATTTCCCTCCTGTCTACCACCTGGACCAGGGCCTCCAGAGCAGTGTCGGAGAAGGTGCAATCAGCAGCGTATTCTCTCCTTACAGGATTCTCTGGTGCCTGCAGCCAGTGTGCACCTCCCCTTTAAGAGGTGCTGACTGCCTTTAAGTGATGTCGGAGATAACATATTTCTGGGCCCCCCGAACAGGTGCGCAGCCATTGAATAGCACAGGTAGCGCTGGCTGCATGCCTGACTCATAATAATGAGCCTGCAGCAAGAGTATTACATGCTGCCTGGGACAACACTAAAGATGCTCCCAGCTCCCGGGATGTCTCCTTTTGGGCAGGATTGAATTTCTGGGCCAAGGTTTCTAAATTAATTGTAAAGCCAGTTTCTTTTTAAAACAAAAAGGTTTTCTGTAGCAAAATACTTTGCCATGGTGAATATTTTACAGGCCACTTAAATTGCAGACTTTGCTAGATTTGATGCTACTTTCATGTCACTTCAATGAAGAGTAAGAGCTGTGGTTTAAGCTAATCGATGTCAGCCTGATTTGGTTTATCAGGAACTGCGTGAGTCCATCTTGAAGGGGCAGCTTTAGAACAATTGCAGTATAATTGCAACATGTTCAAAGTGAATGTTATCAACTTTAAAATGAAGTTTGAAATTATTCCCAGCTGGGTCACTGCAATGTCTGTTTTTAGTATTAGTGAAAAGCCAAAAGGACATTTGGCTTTATACTGATATTAACAATGCCACTGGATTTCAAGCTATGTGCTGCATGTGAACTTTCAGTGTGCAAACAGTGTGCTTGCGTGAAGGCAGAAGTATAAGTCAAGCGTGCTGTGTCTCACTGCTCCCAGAACAGGTAGCGGGCGAGTGTCAAACCACTATCTGCAGTACAACTGCAGCATTAGCTTTCACTTCGACACGCTATTTAGAATGTCCATAACACCGGTGAAAATAATCACCAATATGAGTACAATACCTCACTACTTCTGACAGAAATTCAAGCAATGCGCGTGCTTGCTGAGATACAGAGCTCGTGAACTCGAGAGGATTGAGGTATTTCCACAGGGTTAAATGGCAGTGATCCCAATTGTTACCGTTGCTCACAATTGCCCTGAGCTGTCTCTGAGGTGCTTCTCTCTTCTGGATGAAAAATTATGATACGTGCAATCCATACATTTATATATCATTTCCTTTTGATATTTTATTTGAAATCGGAGGAACATAAGTTCAAACAAATCAGCAAATATATAACGATTATGTTAAATAAAATCTTAACTTTATTTTGAAGTGAATGTTACCTTTCAAGTGTGGTTGCACGTATTATGTAAAATACATGCAAATGACAGGAGATAGTGCTGTCAGCTGATTAATCATTGAAGATTTTTCACCAAAACATAATGACTCTACTTATGCTCCTTTACAGCATTGTGTGTTAGATGCAATAATCACTTACTGCAATGCTGTTGTATATCAGCCCTCCCTAACCCCGGCTCACTAATGTAACAAGGAATGCGTATAACTGCATCATTAACAGACACACTACATTAAACACTTCTTTATATCGTGCTTTTCTTCTGTATGGCTCCCAAAGTGAGGATCTACTATGGTCATTAAAAAAATCCTGAGAAGAACTGGATACCCAGGTGTATCAAGAATCCACACAAGTAGTATAAGATTTCAATAAAATATGAGCTGACAGTCGTGAAATCTTTTAGTGTCGTGTTAAAACATTGCTGTTATGATTGAGTCATAAACCATTCATCTGTGCAATCCAAACATTAGCTCTATGGCCAGACGTTACGCATTCCTCTGGCACAATCCCAAACTAGCTCACCCCAGGTTAACTATAGGAGGTTCAATTTACACTCAGATAGACTTGCTGTAGGTCAACATTTTTTTACTTTCTTTTTTAAAAAAGAGATTGGGAATGTGATTAGAAGAGTGGGTAAGATTGTTATTAAATACAGGGGCCATAAATATAAGATAGTCACTAATAAATCCAGTAAGGAATTCAGGAGAAACTTCTTTGCTCAGAGAGTGGTTAGAATGTGAAACTCACTACCACATGGTATCATTGAGGTGATCAGCATAGATGCATTTAAGGGGAAGTTAGAAAATTACAAGAGGGAGAAAGGAATAGAAAGTTATGCTGATAGGGCTACATGAAGCAAGGTGGGAGGAGTCTGGTGTGGAGCATAAACACCAGCATAGACCTGTTGGGCTGAATGGCCTGTTTCTGTGCCGTAAAATTCTATGTAATTCTAAGTAATATTGCATATTGTTTATTATATTATTTCAGAAAGTAAAAATGAATGTAAAAAAAAATGCAAAACTAGGATGAACATGCAGGCAAATAGTTTGAATTTAAACTTCCATAATTTGGATTTTAAAGTGTGTTTATGAACTAGGTATAGCCTCTCTAACACAGGTGCTTTAGACCCACTAGACTGCAAAGAGTTTTAATGGATTGGAACCACAGGATGATCACATAAGTCAATGTTTCAGAACCATCATCAAATCTGGACATGGTGGACAGATGCAGACGTCCATTGAAGATGATTGGTTTGGAGACAATGAGCATCTTTAGAAGGAAACTAGAAAAATATCAGTTGTGAAGGTGAATCGAAGGATATAGAGATATTTTCAATGCTTGATTTTATAAAAAATTCCATTTAAATCACTGGAAATAAAAATGGGTAGAGCTGTAAAGCAGGCTGCTGACTCACTATCATGAAAATGCAAAACCCATCTTTAACAATCTGGGTGAATATCAATGGGTAGAAATTCGAGCAACACCGCTTTCCAGCGTGATATGAGCAGGTGGTCACAGCACATGCCTAAAGACATCAACTCGAGGCCTGGGGCCTCATCTGAATGAAACTGGCAAGTTGTGGATGCCAATCAGTTTGCCAGTTGGGGCCTTAGGAATTTTTTCCATCTCCGATGCCAAGCCCACAGGTAGATTATGGGATGGGGACAGGGGGAGAAGTAAACTGGAGGTGGTGGGGGAGGGGGGTGAATCTGAGTTAGCAGCGAACCGCAATATATTTTTGTGGGGCCAGGAGGAACACTCCTCCAGAGAAATGAAACTATAAGAAAGGTTTCCGTAGCCAGAAAGAAGAGTAATCAGGCTGGAGGCCTTCTGGTTGATGTTTTTAGACAACAGCCACAAAGCTTTGTAACTAGTAGTGATTAGTGATCGAATTCCATCTGCTCTGCCAGGTAGGCCTGTGCCAGGGAAACACCCAAACTTGGGTGTGAGTTCAGATGTGGTCAGGTGAAGCTCTGAAGCTTTAGGCGTGCTCTGTCTGTTAGCACCCACGCAGGGGTTGGGGAAGTAAAGTCAGGCCTTTGTCTTTCTGAAGTTACCGAACATTATTTTCTTAAAGGGGCAGGTGTATCCAATTCTGAATTATCTGAATTGGCTCATAATGAAAACCTCTGCAAATTAATCCAAATCTGTTCAATTAGAATTCATTAAAATTTTAAATTCATTTTGCAATGCCTCATCAAACACTGAAAGAAAACATCACCCCTCTTTTCTGGAACTGTATCTAAATTCTAAACTGCATTTGCAACTACATTATCATGATAGTCATTTATTCAAGTCCTTAACACATAGCTGATTACCAGCAGTGGCTTAATCACTGATTCTGAATAACTGTGAGACAATGAAAAATAACGATTGCAGTTAAAAATAAGTCGTCTATAGTTACTTGTGTAATGCAATTTAAAATGACCAGAAAGGCAGTATAGGCCATTTATGAAAGGCTGTCCTGTCGTCTTCATTTCAGAAACTCTTTTAGAGTCTACCTGCAAAACATAAAACATGTATCCGTGCCACCCGACCTGGATGACACACACAAGACATTTACAAGGCCCTTTTTTGTTTTTTTTTGTTTTTTTTTTGTGGGTTTTTTTTGTGTTTTTTTTTGGGCACTAAAATCAAATTTTTCCTTTTTCCAGTGCCCCCTATAAAAGTAGAGGGGGACACTAAAAGCACCGGCAATTAAAACAAATTAAACTTAAAAAACGTAAAATCAAATTAAAATTTGGTTGCCGGGCGTGATGATGCACTCCAGTCCCTCCGGTGCCCACCTCTCGCGGAAGGCCGCGAGCGTACCGGTGGACACCGCGTGCTCCATCTCCAAGGACACCCTGGACCGGATGTAAGAGCGGAAGAGAGGCAGGCAGTCAGGTTGAACGACCCCCTCGACCGCCCGCTGCCTGGACCGGCTGATGGCACCCTTGGCCGTGCCCAGGAGCAGTCCTACGAGGAGGCCTTCGGACCTACCCGCTCCCCTCCGCACAGGGTGCCCAAAGATCAGGAGAGTGGGACTGAAGTGCAGCCAGAATTTCAGGAGCAGCCCCTTCAAATAATAAAACTCTTCATTTCAGAATCCCATTTGTACTCTGCCCAGCTGCATATTTGAATAAACTAACCACTTCAATTAGTTTAAACTCGGGTGAGTCTCCTAAACCCCAGTGAACTTAACCTGATAGCAATTTTCTGTCTCTAATGAAGTAGCTTTTTTTTAAAAAAGGGACAATGAGGTAAATATTCATCTGGGTTTGATTTCTGGCTCAGATGCATCACTGCAAGAGGCCCGAGGATCGATAGAAATTGGCCCTCGGGCCTAGTCTGAGTAATAGGGGCAAGTTGCCAGCACTGGTCAGGCCTCCTCCACAGGCAACTCACCTGATAGGGGATAAACAATTTTGGGCTGTCTGCCTCACTGATAGGGAGGGGTTTGCAGCAAGCTACAGGGCCAGGGGGTGGAGGGGAGAGCTGCTCATGATGCCTGTGGAGTCTGGGGAGCTGTCAAGCTCCTCCTTACTCCACAGTGCTTTAAAAAAACCCATTTCAAACACTTACTTCTCATTGGCAGCTGTGGATGAACCACAAGTGGGGCAGGCCCAATTCCTGACCCACTAATCGAGAACTCATTTTGTAAAGGGAGTCCTTCAACATGCTCTATGAGGAGCTCCTTCACGACAAACGAGCCAAAGGTAGGCAGCGGAAACATTACAAGGACACTGTTAAAGCCTCCCTGGTAAAGTGCGACATTCCCACTAACGCCTGGGAGTGCCTGGCCTAAGACCACCCGAGGAGGAGAAAGTGCAACCGGGAGGACGTTGAGCTCTTCGAATCTCAACGCCGAGAGCGTGAAGAGGTCAAGCGCAGGCAGCAGAAGGAGTGTGCGGCAAACCAATCCCACCCACCCCTTTTCTCACCGAATGTCTGTCCCACCTGTGACAGAGTCTGTGGCTCTCGTATTGGACTGTTCAGCCACCAAAGAACTCACTTCAGGAGTGGAAGCAAGTCTTCCTCGATTCTGAGGGACTGCCTATGATGGTGATTAGGCTGAGATGCCTAAAAATTAGGCCTTACGAATTTAGCAGTGCAACCAACACCTGCAGAATATTTTCAGATGTAAAACAGGCACAATGCATACCAATTTTTACCGAATGTCTTCACAAAGAAAGTGACAAACGTTAGGTGAAGAAGAGCAATATTTCAATGACATCAAGGCTAATTTAAACCTAACCCACCCGGCAGCAAACTGATGGGATGGGATCAGATAGGGATTGAAATGTGTTTATTCATTGTATCGTACACCACATGAATTGGCATAGATACCACAGGCTGTAGCATTGAAGATGCACAGTGATCCAGTTTGTAGAATGTTACGGATCACTGTCTAGTTCAAACTGATACAGTGAGGTTCAGTTGTCGTATCGCAGGCCCATTAGCCAGCTGGTCTCCATTTATATTGAGAACAGCCAGAGTTGTTTTATTTAAACTTGTACCATAAGGGCAGGTCTGTGGGCAAAATCACTGAATGGGGGAAGAAGGCAGTGCCACAACAGCCATGTGCATATCAGCCATGATCTGATTGAATGGTGGAACAGGCACGTGAGGCTGAATGGCCTACTCCAGTTCCGATGTTCTGACTGCCTTGCCACTGGCTGACAATATAGAAAAGGACAAAGGGATACACGGTAGTCAGTCAGGTTTCTAAGCAACATACTGCGAGCTCCAGACTTGGTATCTGGAGCTGAAAACTAAAATGCAGGAGGTCAGTTTGTAGTTCACCTAGGAAGAAAGGCAATCTCTAAACAAGTAACTCAACAAGTGAAAGGAACAAGGAAAATAGCTTATTGTTTTTGAAGAGAGAAGTGAGATTGCATGGAATTTGCTTCGACAGTTACTCTGTATGTGAGCGATACAATATCCAGTTCAGATTAGAAGGGAGTCACATTGTTACACCACTGGCTTATGCTTTAGTATAATTAGATATTGGACAGCAAGAGCACACCTCTGAATGAAAGATGCTTGGACTGCTTACGGGATATCTAAGGCAGCCCAGAAAGCTGTAGCAGAAACCCACAAATCAGTGGAAGCCTTATTGCTTTTTGAATTACAGGTGACACTCCAATGCTATTAGGCTGGTGGACATAGTCACTTGAGGCACCTAAAGCATGGGTCTCTAGATCAAACAGTGGCTCTCCCCTGTGTTGTGCCCTTTCGGTGCCTGGAAGCTATCAGCAATGTAAAGAGATGAGTGTGGTCATAATCTGGGAGTAGAGTGCTCGCCGGAGAATGTCCCTGCAAGAAGGTGGCATAGTTCTCCTACCTGTGTTAGGGGCAGGCAACGTGTCCAGGACCTGTGCACACTGCCCTCGGAGCATTTTGTGTGAGCGGCCATCGCTCCAACGCTGGCATCCAGCTGCTGCAGTGAGATTGTAGACCAATAATTGCAGCAGCAACTGGCATCTTATGCAGAGATAAAAATTACTTCAATTCTATTTCGAGTATGAATGCCATGGAAATGTTATTTTGCCCAGTGGAAAGGAGCAGCGTTCAGGAGTCATAAACAAGTCCTCTTAGTCACAATATTGAGCAGACCGTAAGAAAAAGTTTACATTTATATGGCACCTTTCACAATCTTAGGACATCCTAAAGTGCTTCATAGTCAATGCTTTTTATAGTGTGATCACTGTGGGGAAACACAGCAGCCAATTTGCACACAATGAGGTCCCACAAAGAAGAATGAGATAAATAAGCAGATAATCTGTTTTACTGATGTTGGCTGAGGAATACATGTTTGCCAAGGCACTGAATGTTCTTCAAATGTTTTTATTTTCATTCTCAGGATGTGATCGCTGCTGAAAAGGCTGGCATTTATTGCCCATCCCCCGTTGCTCTGGAAATAACTGAGTGTCTTGCTAGGCCACTACAGAAGGCAGTTAAGAGTCAATCATGTTGACGTGGAACAAGAGTCACATATAGGCCAGGCCAGATATAATCGGCCTGAAATTCCGGCCTCCCTGGGCCTGTACAGAGTGTGCACAGACCCAGGAAGGCATCGCAAAAGCCGTTTTTTCCGATCTGTCAAGTTCTAGCTTGACAGATCCAATGCATCTCGGCAGCAAGGACATTTGCATGGACAAGATTGTGCTATTTGCTCATCTCTTGCTCAGCGAATGTCCTTAAAACTCTTGCGCCTGGTAAAAGCAGGCACATAACCTACTTTTACCAGCGTAAGAGTTTTAAAACAGATAAAAATAAAATTTAAAAACACGTTTATGTTAAAAACCCTGCCCACGAATGTAAGTTTATTTTAAACCATAATTATAAAACTTACAAAAAATATATATATTTGTGATTTTTTTTTTAACACAGTTTTAACTTTAATTTAAATATGTGGGCTGTTTCTTTATTTTTTCTTTATGTTTAGGTGTTTGGGGGGGTTCCCATTCAAAATAATGTGAACGCCTATATATAGAGTTTCCATTATTATGAATGAGAAAATACTCTACATTGATTGGGTGTCCAGGCCCACGTGACTCCAGCTCCAGCTCTACGTCTGTTCAGATGTGCACGCGCTCCGATGCGCATGCCTCTTAGGCCTAAAACCGCAATCGCTGATGGGTGCCCGAGCTAAAGGTAAGTGCGCATCTTTTCTCTTCTTTTAGGTAGCACACTTGCCTCTGGGTTAAAAGGTTGTGGGTTCAAGTCCCACTCCAGGGAATGGAGCACAAAAAATGAAGGCTGACAATCCAGTGCAGTGCTGACGGAGCGCTGCACTGTCAGACGACACGTTAAACCGAGGCCCCGTCTGCTCTATCAAGTGGCGTAAAAGATCCCATGGCACTACTTTGAAGAAGAGCAGGGGAGTTATCCCTGGTGTCCTGGCCAATATTTATCCCTCAATCAACATGACAAAAAAAAATCAGATTATCTGGTCATTATCATTATCACATTGCTGTTTATGGGAGCTTGCTGTGCGCAAATTGGCTGCCGCATTTCCTACATTGCAACAGTGACTTTGCGACATCCCGTGGTCGTGAAAGGTGCTATATAAATCCAAGTCTTTCAAAAAGCAGGAAACTATAGACCAGTTAGCCTAATATCTGTGGTTGGGAAAATGTTGGAGTCCATTATTAAAGAAGCAGTAGCAGGACATTTGAAAAAGCAAAACTTGGTCAGGCAGAGTCAGCATGTATTTATGAAGGGGAAGTCATGTTTGACAAATTTGCTGGAGTTCATTGAGGATGTAACAAATAGGGTGGATAAAGGGGAACCAGTGAATGTGGTGTATTTGGACTTCCAGAAGGCACTTGAAAAGGTGCCACATAAAAGGTTACTGCACAAGATAAAAGTTCATGGGTTGGGGATAAGATATTAGCATGGATAGAGGATTGGCTAACTAACAGAGAACAGAGAGTCGGGATAAATGGTTCATTCTCTGGTTGGCAACCAGTAACTAGTGGGGTGCCGCAGGGATCAGTGCTGGGACCCCAACTATTTAGAATCTATATTAACGACTTGGAAGAAGGGACTGAGTGTAATGTAACCAAGTTTGCTGATGATACAAAGATGGGAGGAAAAGCAATATGTGAGGAGGTCACAAAAAATCTGCAAAAGGACATAGGCAGGCTAAGTGAGTGGGCAAAAATTTGGCAGATGGAGTATAATGTTGGAAAGTGTGAGGTCATGCACTTTGGCAGAAAAAAATCAAAGAGCAAGTTATTATTTAAATGGAGAAAGATTGCAAAGTGCCGCAGTACAGCAGGACCTGGGGGTACTTGTGCATGAAACACAAAAGGTAAGTATGCAGGTACAACAAGTGATCAGGAAGGCCAATGGTATCTTGGCCTTTATTGCAAAGGGAATGGAGTATAAAAGTGGGGAAGTCTTGCTACAGCTATATAAGGTATTGGTGAGGCCACACCTGGAATACTGCGTGCAGTTTTGGTTTTCATATTTACGAAAGGATATACTTGTTTTGGAGGCAGCTCAGAGAAGGTTCACTAGGTTGATTCCGGAGATGAGGGGGGTTGACTTAAAAGGAAAGGTTGAGTAGGTTGGGCCTCTACTCATTGGAATTCAGAAGAATGAGAGGTGATCTTATCGAAATGTATAAGATTATGAGAGGGCTTGACAAGGTGGATGCAGAGAAATGTTTCCACTGATGGGAGAGATTAGAACTAGAGGGCATGATCTTAGAATAAGGGGCCACCAATTTAAAACTGAGATGAGGAGAAATTTCTTCTCTGAGGGTTGTAAATCTGTGGAATTCGCTGACTCAGAGAGCTGTGGAAGCTGGGACATTGAATAAATTTAAGACAGAAATAGATAGTTTCTTAAACGATACGGGGAAAAGGGGTTATGGGAATCGGGCGGGGAAGTGGAGCTGAGTCCATGATCGGATTAGCCATGATCTTATTGAACAGCGGAGCAGGCTCGAGGGGCCGTATGACCTACTTCTGTTTCTATTACTTATGTTCTTATGTTCTTAATGTTATATATGTAAACTTGTATTTACTCTGTACAGCCACCAGAGGGCTCATTCCCTGGAGTCCCAAGGGATCCCATAATCCCGTGGGAGCACAGGTATTTAAGGAGGCCTCACATGTTGGAGAGGCACTCTGGAGACCTGCAAATAAAAGACTAAGGTCACACATTACTTTGAGCTCACAGTGTTCAGTCTGACTCTTTCTCCATATATAACAACTGGCGACAAAATACAGATAGCGAACCCAAAGATGCAGAGAACAGTAGGCATCCTGGAGAAATTCTCGGAGGGAGATGATTGGAAAACTTTTGTGGAGCGACTCGACCAATAATTTGTGGTCAACGAGCTAGATGGGGAAGAGAACGCTGCCAAATGAAGGGCGATCCTCCTCACCATCTGTGAGGCACCAACGTATGGCCTCATGAAGAATCTGCTCACTCCAGCGAAACCCACGGAGAAATCGTATGATGATTTGTGCATACTGGTTCGAGAGCATTTGAACTCGAAGGAAAGCGTTCTGATGGTGAGGTACAGGTTCTACACCTACAAAAGGTCTGAAGGTCAGGAAGTGGCGAGTTATGTCGCCAAGCTAAGACGCCTTCAAGACATTGTGAATTTTAAGGACATTTGGAGCACATGCTCAGAAACGTTTTCGTACTTAGCATTGGCCACGAAACCATACTTTGCAAACTTTTGACTGTAGAGACCTCAACCTTGAGTAAGGCCATAGCGATAGCCCAGGCGTTCATTGCCACCAGTGACAATACAAAGTAAATCTCTCAGCACACCAGTGCTGCTACAAGTACTGTGAACAAGGTGATGTTTTCGAATCGTAACAAACAGAACAGGTCACACCTGCCTGAAGCTGCACGTCCGCAGATGTCTCAAGTCCACCATCAAGGGTGATGAATGCAAGGCCATTAACACCTTGTTGGTGCTGCGGGGGGTGATCATCGTTTCCATTCATGCCGAATCAAAGGATACATTTGCAAGGGCTGTAGAACAATGGGACACCTCCAACGTATGTGCAGGCAAGCTGCAAACTCTGCTAAACCTGCAAACCACCATGTTGCAGAGGAGGACAGATCCACGGAGGATCACGACGAACCAGAGCCTCAAATCGAGGAGGCAGAGGTACATGGAGTGCACACATTCACCACAAATTGTCCCCCGATAATGCTGAATGTTGAACTAAACAGACTCTCGGTGTCAATGGAGCTGGACACGGGTGAAAGCCAGTCCAACATGGGCAAAAAGACTTTTGAAAGGTTGTGGTACAACAAGGCCTCAAGGCCAGTCTTAACTCCAGTTCGCCCGAAACTAAGAACTTACACGAAAGAACTGATTCCTGTAATCGGCAGTGCTACTGTAAAGGTGTCCTACGATGGAGCAGTGCACAAATTACCACTCTGGGTGGTACCAGGCGATGGTCCCAGGCTGCTCGGCAGGAGCTGGCTGGGAAAGATACGCTAGAACTGGGACGACGTTTGAGCGCTATCACCCGCTGATGATACTTCGTGTGCCGAGGTCTTAAACAAATTTCCTTCGCTGTTCGAACCAGGCATCGGAAATTCCAAGGAGCAAAAGTGCAGATCCACCTAATTCCGGGGGTGTGACCCATCCATCACAAGGCGAGAGCAGTGCCGTACATGATGAGAGAAAGGGTAGAGATCAAGCTAGACCGGCTGCAAAGAGAGGGCATAATTTCCCCGATCGAATTCAACAAGTGGGCCAGTCCTGTCGTCCCAGTCCTCAAGGGAGATGGCACCGTCAGAATCTGTGGCGATTACAAAGTAACTAGCAATCGTTTCTCCCTGCAGGACCAATACCCACTACCAAAGGCCGACAACCTCTTTGCAACGCTGGCGGGAGGTAAGATGTTCACGAAGCTGGATCTGACTTCAACCTACATGACACAGGAACTGGAGGAATCATCGAAGACCCTCACCTACATCAAAGGTCTTTTTGTTTATAACAGATGCCCGTTTGGAATCCGATCGGCGGCGGCGATATTCCAGAGAAATATGGAAAGTTTACAGAAGTCGATCCAGCACACCGTGGTCTTCCAGGACGACATATTGGTCACAGGTCGGAACACAGTCGAGCATCTGCAGAACCTGGAGGAGGTTTTTAATCGACTCAACCATGTGGGGCTCAGGTTAAAATGCTCGAAGTGCATTTTCCTGGTGCCTGTATTGGAGTTTCTGGGAAGGAGGATTGCGGCGGACGGCATCAGTCCCACCACTCCGCGAAGATGGAGGCAATCGAGAACGCACTGAGGCCACAGAACGTGACGGAGCTGCGATCATTTCTGGGATTCCTGAACTACTTTGGTAACATCGTGCCGGGTCTTAGCATACTGTTCGAACCACTGCATGTCTTACTATGAAAAGGGGACGAATGGGTTTTGGACGAAAGCCAAGAAAATGCCTTTGTAAAAGTGAGAAAATTGCTATGCTCAAACAAATTGCTTGTGTTGTATGATCCACGTTTGGTACTAGCATGTGATGCATCGTCATATGGCGTCTGGTGTGTATTGCAACAAGCTAATGATTTCGGGAAACTGCAACTGGTTGCTTATGCATCCAGGAGTCTGTCTAAGGCTGAAAGAGTCTGCAGCATGATTAAGAAGCGTTAGCGTGTGTCTATGGAGTAAAGAAAATGCATCAATACCTATTTAGGCTAAAAATCGAATTGGAAACTGACCATAAGCTACTTATATCGCTATTCTCCGAAAGTAAAGGGATAAATACCAACGCATCGGCCCACATCCAGAGATGGGTGTTCATGTTGTCTGCATACAATTAAACCATCCGCCACAGGCTAAGCACAGAAAACTGCACCGTTGCTTTCAGTAGGCTGCCATTGCCCACCACGGGGGTGGAAATGGCGCAGCCTGCAGATCTAGCCATGGTTATAGAAGCATTTCAGAGTGAGCAATCACCCATCACTGCCCAGCAGATCAAAACCTGGACAAGCCAGGACCCCTTATTGTCCCTACTCAAAAGCCGTGTGCTTCATGGGAGCTGGTCCAGTGTCCCAGTGGAAATGCAGGAAAAGATAAAGCCGTTCCAGCGGCGCAAAGATGAAATGTCTATACAGGCAGACTGCCTTCCGTGGGCAATCGAGTAGTGGTCCCCAAGAAGGGCAGAGACACCTTCAACAATGACCTCCATAGTACCCACCCAGGCATCGTAATGATGAAAGCGATAGCCAGATCCCATGTGTGGTGGCCCAGTATTGATGCGGACTTAGAGTCCTGCATTCACAGATGTAATACATGCTCGCAGTTAAGTAATGTACCCAGGGAGGCGATGCTAAGTTTATGGTCTTGGCCCTCCAAACCATGATCCAGGGTACACGTCGACTATGCAGGCCTGTTCTTGGGTAAAATGTTCCTTGTGGTTGTTGACGTGTACTCCAAGTGGATTGAATGTGAGATAATGTCGGCTAGCACGTCCGCTGCCACTACTGAAAGCCTGCGGGCCATGTTTGCCACACACTGCCTACCCAATGTCCTGGTGAGCGACACGGGCCATGTTTTACCAGTGCTGAGTTCAAAGAATTCATGACCCGTAACGGGATCAAACATGTCAAATCTTCCCCATTTAAACCAGCATCCAATGGTCAGGCAGAGAGAGCAGTGCACTCTATCAAGCAAGGCTTGAAGAGGGTAACTGAAGGCTCACTGCAGACTTGCCTATCTCGAGTCCTGCTTAGCTACTGCACGAGACCCCACTCACTCACTGGGATCCCACCCGCTGAACCGCTCATGAAAAGAGTACTTAAGACAAGGCTCTCGTTAGTTCACCCTGATCTACATGAACAGGTAGAGAGCAGGCGGCTTCAACAAAGTGCATACCACGATAGCGCAAATATGTCATGCGAGATTGAAATCAATGATCCTGTATTGTATTAAATCATGGACAAGGTTCCAAGTCACTTCCCGGCACTGTCATGGCCAAAGAGGGGAGCAGGGTGTTTTGGGTCAAACTTTCAAATGGACTCATTCCCCGGAAACACTTGGACCAAACCAAACTCAGATTCACGGTCTATCCTGAGCAACCCACCTTGGACCCTACCTTTTTTGATCCCCCAACATACACACCAGTGGCTACCGGCACCACGGTCGACCACGAAGCAGAACCCATCATCCACAGCAGCCCTGCAGGGCCCAACACACCAGGCACTCCAGCAAGGCCAGCTGCACAGCAGCCCAGTGAGGGCACAACAAATAATTCAACAACACCAGCTTTCACACCGAGATGATCAACCAGGGCAAGAAGGGCCCAGATTGACTCACATTGAAAATAGTTACACTATTGACTTTGGGGGGGGGGGGGGCGGCGGGGGGGAGTGTTGTTATATATGTAAACTTGTATTTACTCTGTACAGCCATGAGAGGGCCCATCCCCTGGTGTCCCAAGTGATCCCATAATCCCTTGGGAGCACAGGTATTTAAGGAGGCTTCACAGATTGGAGAGGCACTCTGGAGACCTGCAATAAAAGACTAAGGTCACATTTTACTTTGAGCCCACAGTGTTCAGTCTGACTCTTTCTCCATACACTACAGTTATGCTCAAACAAATTGCTTGTGTTGTATGATCCATGTAAGCGTTTGGTACTAGCATGTGATGCGTCGTCAAATGGTGTCGGGTGTGTATTGCAACAAACTAATGATTTTGGGAAACTGCAACCGGTTGCTTATGCATCCAGGAGTCTGTCTAAGGCTGAGAGAGCCTACAGCATGATTGAGAAAGAAGCGTTAGCGTGTGTCTATGGGGTAAAGAAAATGCATCAATACCTGTTTGGGCTAAAATTCGAATTGGAAACTGACCATAAGCCACTTATAGCCCTGTTCTCCGAGAGTAAAGGGATAAATACCAACACATCGGCCCGCATCCAGAGATGGACGCTCATGTTGTCCGCATACAACTATGCCATCCGCCACAGGCCAGGCACAGAAAACTGCGCCGATGCTCTCAGTAGGCTGCCATTGCCCACCACGGGGGTGGAAATGGCGCAGCCTGCAGATCTAGCCATGGTTATGGAAGCATTTGAGAGTGAGCAATCACCCGTCACTGCCCTGCAGATCAAAACCTGGACAAGCCACGACCCCTTATTATCCCTAGTAAAAAGCTGTGTGCTTCATGGGAGTTGGTCCAGTGTCTCAGTGGAAATGCAGGAAGAGATAAAGCCATTCCAGCGGCGCAAAGATGAAATGTCTATACAGGCAGACTGCCTTCTGTGGAGCAATCAAGTAGTGGCCCCCAAGAAGGTCAGAGACATCTTCATCAATGACCTCCACAGTACCCACCCAGGCATCGTAATGATGAAAGCGATAGCCAGATCCCATGTGTGGCGGCCCGGTATCGACGCGGACTTAGATTTCTGTGTTCCAGATGTAATACATGCTCGCAGTTAAGCAATGTACCCAGAGAGGCGCTGCTAAGTTTATGGTCTTGACCCTCCAAACCGTGATCTAGGGTACACGTCGACTATGCAGGCCCGTTTTTGGGTAAAATGTTCCTTGTGGTTGTCGGCACGTACTCCAAGTGGATTGAATGTGAAATAATGTCAGATAGCACGTCCGCTGCCACTGCTGAAAGCCTGCAGGCCATGTTTGCCACACACAGCCTACCCGATGTCCTGGTGAGTGACAACGGGCCAAGTTTTACCAGTGCTGAGTTCAAAGAATTCATGACACGTAACGGAATCAAACTTGTCACATCTGCCCTGTTTAAACCAGTATCCAATGGTCAGGCAGAGAGAGCAGTGCAAACCATCAAGCAAGGCTTGAAGAGGGTAACTGAAGGCTCACTGCAGACTCGCATATCCCGAGTCCTGCTTAGCTACCGCACGAGACCTCACTCGCTCATTGGGATCCCATCTGCTGAACTACTCATGAAAAGAGCACATAAGACAAAGCTCTCGTTAGTTCACCCTGATCTACATGAACAACTAGAGAGCAGCAGCTTCAACAAAGTACATACCATGATAGCGCAAATGTGTCATGCGAGAATGAAATCAATGATCCTGTATTTGTATTGAATTATGGACAAGGTCCAAAGTGGCTTCCCGGCACTGTCGTGGCCAAAGAGGGGAGCAGGGTGTTTCGGGTCAAACTTTCAAATGGACTCATTCACCGGAAACACTTGGACCAAATCAAACTCAGATTCACAGACTATCCTGAGCAACCACCTTGGACCCTACCTTTTTTGATCCCTCAACATACACACCAGTGGCAACCAACACCACGGTTGACCACGAAGTAGAACCCATCATCCACAGCAGACCAGCAGGACCCAACACACCAGGCAGCCCAGCAAGGTCAGCTGCACAGCAACCCAGTGAGGACCCAACAAATGATTCAACAATACCAGCTTTCACACTGAGACGATCAACCAGGGCAAGAAGGGCCCCAGATCAACTCACATTTAAATAGTTACACTATTGACTTTGGGGGGAGTGTTGTTATATATGTCAACTTGTATTTTCTCTGTACAGCCACCAGAGGGCTCACCCCCTGGAGCCCAAGGGATCCCATAATCCTTTGGGAGTACAGGTATTTAAGAAGGCCTCACAGGTTGGAGAGGCACTCTGGAGACCTGCAAATAAAAGACTAAGGTCACACTTTACTTTGAGCTCACAGTGTTCAGTCTGACTTTTTCTCCATACATAACACTTATGTTCCTTTCTTTCTTCTAGACCGGGTATGGGTGGCATGTTTCTTTCCATAAAGAACATGAGAGAATCTGCTGGCCTTTTAATGAGCATGATCCCAGCTTTTTATTTATTTTTAAACTGAGTTCAAATTTGAACTCACATTCTTTGGGTTACGAGTTCAGTGACATAACCACTACGCTACCGTACCGAGGATCTTTTATGTCCACCTGAGAGAACAGACGGGGCCTCAGTTGAACATCACATCCTAAAGACACGGGGCCAACATTGCCCCTTTCTATAAAGCGGCAGCCACGGGTCGGAGCAGGCTGGCTGCCAAGTCGCCACGGATTGACCGACGCTTGCGCATTGCCCTGATGGATATTTCCGGCAGTCTAGGTATCTGCGCCGCTCCTGCATATGCGGCATAACGACATCATCAGAGGGCGTATCACCTCGGATCGGCCCCGGAAACTAAATTGCCGTTACATCGTCTTCCGGCCGCTTGTCGGTGCCAACGTCAGCTTTTGGGTCGGTACACACTGAGTGCTAAAAGCACCAGCGGCATTTAAAGGCGTGGTGCAGCTCCCACCATTCTTGTCGGCCAGATTATTTCGGACGGTTGAAACCATTGTGAGTTGCTTTCTTGGCGCCGGATTTGAGGAATAGTGGGCCAGCCTCTTCATACTCAGCAACAGATAGCGCTGATTGAGGAGGCTGGGCTTGGGGTCAGTGCTGGCAGCAGAGTGCCTCCTGCACATTGGAGGCAGGGAGGCATGCAGCGCCGGCTTCAACAGTTGGAGAGGCAGCGGGCAAGGGACGCAGCTCACATAGCTGAGGAACATGCAGAAGGCCATGGAGATGGCGACAGAGCTGAACCTGGAGAGGTGCAACAGGAAGGACCTCAGGAAGGACCTACTGTCGGGAGCTGAGTCAGGTACCAGACCCCCAGCACAACATAGTGGCCCAGATGGAGTGGAGGCAGCATGCACAGGAGGCAGATGTTTGCCAGCACAGGCTGCAGAGGGTGAGGACCAACAACAGCAGGAGGGAGAACACAATAAGGCAGCTGTCAGAGGAAGATGCCTACATAGACGTGGTGTTAGAAGGCCCTAGCAACAAAGGGTCTACAGACAGCAAATCTCATACATGGACCTCACTGATGACCAGTGTCTCCAGAGACTGCGATTCTGCAACGACATCGTGAGGGAGCTGAGCAATCTTCTGCAGCCAGACCTGCAGCCTCAGACAAGGTTGGGGACAGCAACAGCAGACACTTTGAACATTTCACAGTTTGCCTCGTATAGCTCTATCCGTCAGGTGATAGATGCTTTGCATAAGAGGAGGAGGGACTACATTTCCTTCCTTATGAGCAGGGAGAAGCATTTGGAGCAGCAGACAGGTGTTAGAAATCAGGGATGCCTAAAAATGTTTAAAACTGTTACAAATGTATCATCATCATAGGCAGTCCCTCAGAATCGAGGAAGACTTGCTTCCACTCCTAAAGTGAGTTCTCTGGTTGGTGAACAGTCCAATACGAGAGCCACAGACTCTGTCACAGGTGGGACAGACATTCGTCGAGGGAAGGGGTGGGTGGGGCTGGTTTGCCGCGTGCTCCTTCCGCTCTCTGCACTTGACCTTTTCACGATCTTTGCGTTGAGACTCGAAGAACTCAACGCCCTCCCAGATGCACTTTCTCCACCTCGGGTGGTCTTCGGCCAGGGTCGCCCAGGTGTCAGTGGTGATGTCGCACTTTACCAGGGAGGCTTTGTGGGTGTCCTTGTAACGCTTCCGCTGCCCACCTTTGGCTCGTTTACCATGAAGGAGCTCCGCATTAAGCATTTGCTTAGGGAGTCTCGCATCTGGCATGAGAACTATGTGGCCTGCCCATGAGGTGCCTTCGATACATCTGCGCCTGCGTCTGCGCACATGCCTGCGTCTGCGCACATCCTGAGTCAATGTATTCACTGAGGTATATGAAAGCATGGGCCTTACGCTTAACATTTGTGAGACAAAGGTCCTCCACCAGCCTGTCCCTGCCGCACAGCACTGCCCTCCAATCATCAAGATTCACGGCCCTCGACAGCGTGGATCATTTCCCATATCTTGGGAGCCTCTTATCAACAAAGGCAGACCTTGATGCGGAGATTCAACATCGCCTCCAGTGCGCCAGTGCAGCCTTCGGCCGTCTGAGGAAAAGAGTGTTTGAAGACCTGGCCCTCAAATCTACCACCAAGCTCATGGTCTACAGGGGTGTAGTAATACCCGCTCTCCTGTATGGATCTGAGGCATGGACGATGTACAAATGTATAAAACTGGTATGAATGCTGGGTTTAAATCATTGTTTTGAACTGGAGACAAATTGTCTATTGAAGATGCTCAGAAATGCTAATGTCTTGGTACCCTCTGAGATGTTATAGTATTTTGCACTATGGCAACTATTAACTGTGGTTTTCAAGTTAAAGCTTCAATTTGTTTATACATCTTGAAGACAATTTGTATAGAAAAGGCTTGGATTCGATGAAAATTGTAAGAGTTAACATAAACATCGTAAGCTATGTCGTAAAAGCGATAACAAGCAGTTTTCTGGTTTGGCCCCTGGGATCAAAGAGAGATTAACAGAGATTTCCACAGGAAGAGAGCCTGGGTTAGTGTAAACAGAGTGACATATGACCAAAATTGGAAGACATGTTTAAGGCAGGTTCTTGAAACAAGTATTGAGACAAACAACTAGAAGTCTTATTGGATATTAAGGTTTTAGGGCAACCTCTATAAGTCAAAAGGTCTTGTCAATATCCAGGGTCAGGTCCACCCCTAAAAATAGGTTAAAAGTGATCTTCCGGAAGCTTGTAATCACAGACAGTGTGAGGGAAGGGCGGAATCAAAGTCGAGCTGGTTGAACACTTTGAGAGTGATTCCATGCTTTACTGAAGGAAGCTCTAGACGAGAGAAAGAGTTATTAAACCAGAGATCTGCTTACACGCACCAGCTGTTTATCCGATTGGAATCGGTATCATCTACCTGTTATGGTTGTATGCTTTTGCTCTATAACTACTGTGTTATATTCCATCTTAAACTCTGAATAAACACACTATATCCACCAGATTGGTTTTACAGTCGATCCTGATTATTAAAGTGAATAGAGATAGCCTTAACCTGGCATATTTCTAACACAGGATTCGTCACGATTGCGGGCTTCCCCAGGATTCAGGGTGTCATAGACTGCACCCATGTCGCATTGAGGGCGTCGCAAGACAATCCCGAGGTCTTCCGTAACCGCAAGGGGTTCCACTCCTTCAATGTCTAGCTGGTGTGCAACCACAACTGCAAAATCATAGCAGTTGATGCCCGGTATCCCAGCAGCAGCCATGAGGCTTTCGTCCTGCCGCAGACCGGTGTGCCAGATGTCTTTGCTGGGCCAATCCAAGATTGCGGCTGGCTCCTCGGAGACAAGGGGTACCCAGTCGGCACTTGGCTGCTGACTCTCCTTCGCCACCCCAGGACTGCTGCGCAGCAATCCTACAGTGATTCTCATTCAGCCACCAGGACCATCGGAATTCTTAAACAGAGGTTCCATTGCCTGGATCGCTCAGGAGGAGTGCTGCAGTACTCGCCTGAGCAGATGTCCCTATTCGTTGTCTGCTGCATGCTACACAACCTGGCAATCATGAGGGCACAACCATTGGAGGACGAGCCAGCAGTACCACCTGAGGAGGAGGAGCAGGATGCGGGTCGTTGGCCACGCAGGTGGTGGCGTCGCCACTTGGACACTGCAAAGGAAGTCCTAAACCATCTCATTACTGCTCGCTTCCGCTGACTTCATACGCATTTTAGTCTTCTTCTGTGCATCTCCATGGGCAAACCAATGAGCACTTTCACACATCATTACCTGCAGTGAAATGAGAGACCTGCACAGATATTCAAACCCAAAATAAAGATTTATTACATGAAATAATGATGTAAAAAAGCATACACATTATCAATTTTCACCCTTGTGCCTACCTATTCTGCAACTTAGCTGCAGTGTCTCCCCTGTGGCTGAATCATGGGTCTGGGAAGGCTGCTGTGTTTCAGGTGTAGAAGCTACAGACGTCTTTCTTGGGCGCCCTCGACCAGCTCTGGCCTTGGAAGGGCTGGCTGCTGACTGGGCCACATCCTCCTCGGCGCCACCAGTCTGGATTATCTGGGGCGAAGTCATGGTTGGGAACAATTGTGGAGTGGGAAACATAGAAACATAGAAAATAGGTGCAGGAGCAGGCCATTCAGCCCTTCTAGCCTGCACCGCCATTCAATGAGTTCATGGCTGAACATGAAACTTCAGTACCCACTTCCTGCTTTCACGCCATACCCCTTGATCCCCCGAGTAGTAAGGACTTCATCTAACTCCCTTTTGAATATATTTAGTGAATTGGCCTCAACTACTTTCTGTGGTAGAGAATTCCACAGGTTCACCACTCTCTGGGTGAAGAAGTTTCTCCTTATCTCGGTCCTAAATAGCTTACCCCTTATCCTTAGACTGTGACCCCTGGTTCTGGACTTCCCCAACATTGGGAACATTCTTCCTGCATCCAACCTGTCCAAACCCGTCAGAATTTTAAACGTTTCTATGACGTCCCCTCTCACTCTTCTGAACTCCAGTGAATACAAGCCCAGTTGATCCAGTCTTTCTTGATATGTCAGTCCTGCCATCCCGGGAATCAGTCTGGTGAACCTTCGCTGCACTCCCTCAATAGCAAGAATGTCCTTCCTCAAGTTAGGAGACCAAAACTGTACACAATACTCCAGGTGTGGCTTCACCAAGGCCCTGTACAACTGTAGCAACACCTCCCTCCCCCTGTACTCAAATCCCCTCGCTATGAAGGCCAACATGCCATTTGCTTTCTTAACCGCCTGCTGTACCTGCATGCCAACCTTCAATGACTGATGTACCATGACACCCAGGTCTCGTTGCACCTTCCCTTTTCCTAATCTGTCACCATTCAGATAATAGTCTGTCTCTCTGTTTTTACCACCAAAGTGGATAACCTCACATTTATCCACATTATACTTCATCTGCCACGCATTTGCCCACTCACCTAACCTATCCAAGTCACTCTGTAGCCTCATAGCATCCTCCTCGCAGCTCACACTGCCACCCAACTTAGTGTCATCCGCAAATTTGGAGATACTACATTTAATCCCCTCGTCTAAATCATTAATGTACAATGTAAACAGCTGGGGCCCCAGCACAGAACCCTGCGGTACCCCACTAGTCACTGCCTGCCATTCCGAAAAGTACCCATTTACTCCTACTCTTTGCTTCCTGTCTGACAACCAGTTCTCAATCCACGTCAGCACACTACCCCCAATCCCATGTGCTTTAACTTTGCACATTAATCTCCTGTGTGGGACCTTGTCGAAAGCCTTCTGAAGTCCAAATATACCACATCAACTGGTACTCCTTTGTCCACTTTATTGGAAACATCCTCAAAAAATTCCAGAAGATTTGTCAAGCATGATTTCCCTTTCACAAATCCATGCTGACTTGGACCTATCATGTCACCATTTTCTAAATGCGCTGCTATGACATCCTTAATAATTGATTCCATCATTTTACCCACTACTGATGTCAGGCTGACCGGTCTATAATTCCCTGCTTTCTCTCTCCCTCCTTTTTTAAAAAGTGGGGTTACATTGGCTACCCTCCACTCGATAGGAACTGATCCAGAGTCAATGGAATGTTGGAAAATGACTGTCAATGCATCCGCTATTTCCAAGGCCACCTCCTTAAGTACTCTGGGATGCAGTCCATCAGGCCCTGGGGATTTATCGGCCTTCAATCCCATCAATTTCCCCAACACAATTTCCCGACTAATAAAGATTTCCCTCAGTTCCTCCTCCTTAATAGACCCTCTGACCACTTTTATATCCGGAAGGTTGTTTGTGTCCTCCTTAGTGAATACTGAACCAAAGTACTTTTCAATTGGTCTGCCATTTCTTTGTTCCCCGTTATGACTTCCCCTGATTCTGACTGCAGGGGACCTACGTTTGTCTTTACTAACCTTTTTCTCTTTACATACCTATAGAAACTTTTGCAATCCGCCTTAATGTTCCCTGCAAGCTTCTTCTCGTACTCCATTTTCCCTGCCCTAATCAAACCCTTTGTACTCCTCTGCTGAGTTCTAAATTTCTCCCAGTCCCCAGGTTCGCTGCTATTTCTGGCCAATTTGTATGCCATTTCCTTGGCTTTAATACTATCGCTGATTTCCCTAGATAGCCACGGTTGAGCCACCTTCCCTTTTTTATTTTTACGCCAGACAGGAATGTACAATTGTTGTAATTCATCCATGCGGTCTCTAAATGTCTGCCATTGCCCATCCACAGTCAACCCCTTAAGTATCATTAGCCAATCTATCTTAGCCAATTCATGCCTCATACCTTCAAAGTTACCCTTCTTTAAGTTCTGAACCATGGTCTCTGAATTAACTGTTTCATTCTCCATCCTAATGCAGAATTCCACCATATTATGGTCACTCTTCCCCAAGGGGCCTCGCACAATGAGATTGCTAATTAATCCTCTCTCATTACACAACACCCAGTCTAAGATGGCCTCCCCCCTAGTTGGTTCCTCGACATATTGGTCTAGAAAACTATCCCTTATGCATTCCAGGAAATCCTCCTCCACCGTATTGCTTCCAGTTTGGCTAGCCCAATCTATGTGCATATTAAAGTCACCCATTATAACTGCTGCACCTTTATTGCATGCACTCCTAATTTCCTGTTTGATGCCCTCCCCAACATCACTACTACTGTTTGGAGGTCTGTACACAACTCCCACTAACGATTTTTGCCCTTTAGTGTTCTGCAGCTCTACCCATATAGATTCCACTTCATCCAAGCTAATGTCTTTCCTAACTATTGCATTAATCTCCTCTTTAACCAGCAATGCTACCCCACCTCCTTTTCCTTTTATTCTATCCTTCCTGAATGTTGAATACCCCTGGATGTTGAGTTCCCAGCCCTGATCATCCTGGAGCCACGTCTCCGTAATCCCAATCACATCATATTTGTTAACATCTATTTGCACAGTTAATTCATCCACCTTATTGCGGATACTCCTTGCATTAAGACACAAAGCCTTCAGGCTTGCTTTTTTAACACCCTTTGTCCTTCTAGAATTTTGCTGTACAGTGGCCCTTTTTGTTCTTTGCCTTGGGTTTCTCTGCCCTCCACTTTTCCTCATCTCCTTTCTGTCTTTTGCTTTTGCCTCATTTTTGTCTCCCTCTGTCTCCCTGTATAGGTTCCCATCCTCCTGCAATATTAGTTTAACTCCTCCCCAACAGCACTAGCAAACACTCCCCCTAGGACATTGGTTCCGGACCTGCCCAGGTGCAGACCGTCCGGTTTGTACTGGTCCCACCTCCCCCAGAACCGGTTCCAATGCCCCAAGAATTTGAATCCCTCCCTGCTGCACCACTGCTCAAGCCATGTATTCATCTGCGCTATCCTGCGATTCCTACTCTGACTAGCACGTGGCACTAGTAGCAATCCCGAGATTACTACTTTTGAGGTCCTACTTTTTAATTTAGCTCCTAGCTCCTTAAATTCTTTTCGTAGGACCTCATCCCTTTTTTTACCTATGTCGTTGGTACCAATGTGCACCACGACAACTGGCTGTTCTCCCTCCCATTTCAGAATGTCCTGCACCCTCTCCGAGACATCCTTGACCCTTGCACCAGGGAGGCAACATACCATCCTGGAGTCTCGGTTGCGTCCGCAGAAACGCCTATCTATTCCCCTCACCATCGAATCCCCTATCACTATCGCGCTCCCACTCTTTTTCCTGCCCTCCTTTGCAGCAGAGCCACCTACGGTGCCATGAACTTGGCTGCTGCTGCCCTCCCCTGATGAGTCATCCTCCCCAACGGTACTCAAAGCAGTGTATCTGTTTTGCAGGGGGATGACCACAGGGGACCCCTGCACTATCTTTCTTGCACTGCTCTTCCTGCTGGTCTTCCATTCCCTATCTGGCTGTGGACCCTTCTCCTGCGGTAAGACCAACTCACTACACGTGATACTCACGTCATTCTCAGCATCGTGGATGCTCCAGAGTGAATCCACCCTCAGCTCCAATTCCGCAACGCGGATCGTCAAGAGCTCGAGGCGGATACACTTCCCACACATGTAGCGCCCAGGGACACCGGAAGTGTCCCCGAGTTCCCACATGGTACAGGAGGAGCATATCACATGGCCGAGCTCTCCTGCCATGTCTTAACCTTAGATACCCTTAAATTGGTAATAACAATAAAAAGAAAAGAAAAGCTACTCACCAATCACCAGCCAATCACTTACCACATTGGCTGTGACGTCACTTTTTGATTACTTTCTACTTCTATTTTGCTTTCTCTCCCACTGTAGCTGCACCGGTATGCTTTTGACAGGTCGCTCCCCTCTCACCAACTGCCGCTGGCTCTCGATCTCCCGCTGGGCTTTTGACAGGTCGCTCCCCTCTCACCAACTGCCGCTGGCTCACGATCTCCCGCTGGGAGGTCTTGGCTCAGGACTGCTGTGATTGTGAGAGACCACATCAGGAACCTGGTCCGATGACCTGATGCCACTCCCCTGGGGCAGCACCTCACCAGCCCCACCAATCTGCTGGAGCACAGTTGGATGGGGTGGCACGACACCGGAAGGTGACCCTTGGACTGTGGTGGACCCAGCCATGATGGCAGCAGTCAGATCTCGTGTGGCATCCAGCTGAGACCGCATGAGAGCAGGCACAGTCTTGATGCCACGAGGCATGACAGCGATAAGATGTTCCGTGGCCTGTTGCTGAGAGTACATATGAGCATTCAGAGCTTCCAGGCCAGCAGCCATCCTCTCCAATATAGCACTGAGACGTTGGTTCCCTTCTGCCTGTGCTGTAATGGCAGCTGCTACATTGCCCACGACACGCGTCATCATAGCTGGATCTGCACGGTCACTCTGCAAGTCCACCATCGTCTGCACACTGGCAATGATGGGCTCCGTGGTGTGCGCAGAGCTGTCCACAATGCAAGAGGCAGACTCCTCCATGCTTCTGACCACTTGCGACAGGCTCTCAGGCACCCTTGCCATTGCCCCCAATATCGGCGAATGCATGGCCTGCACCCTTGTTTTAAAAACAGCCACATCATGGGGCTTGTCTGAGTCCTCTGCAGCAGAACTCGCGTGCAACCTCGCCCGCTCCCCCCCCCCCCCCCCCAGAGAGCTGGCACCCAAGGTTCCCTTTGCCCTTCACCATGCTGCAGCCCGCTAGGCCCCGGTACATCGCCCAGTGCAGACCCCTCTGCTAAATCTAACTGACCCGACCATGTGTTCCCAGTATCTGAGCTGGCGAGTGGGAGTATAGGAAGCAGTGACGCCGTTCTCACAGCAGTCTCTTCATCGCCTTCATCAGACATGCCGCCAATGTCTGCACTCGGCTCAAGGTATCGGCCTGACTCTGGCTCACACTCGGCTAAAGGGTGTCGGTCTGACTGTTGCTCACACTCGGCTAAAGGGTATCGGTCTGACTCTGGCTCACACTCGGCTAAAGGGTATCGGTCTGACTCTGGCTCACACTCGGCTAAAGGGTATCGGTCTGACTGTTGCTCACACTCGGCTAAAGGGTATCGGTCTGACTGTTGCTCACACTCAGCTCAAGGGTATCGGTCTGACTCTGGCTCACACTCGCCTCAAGGGTATCGGTCTGACTCTGGCTCACACTCGGCTCAAGGGTGTCGGTCTGACTGTTGCTCACACTCATCTCAAGGGTGTCAGTCTGACTCTAGCTCACACTTGGCTCAAGAGTGTCGGTCTGACTCTGGCTCACACTTGGCTCAAGGGTGTCGGTCTGACTGTTGCTCACACTCGGCTAAAGGGTATCGGCCTGACTCTGGCTCACACTCGGCTCAAGGGTGTCGGTCTGACTGTTGCTCACACTCGGCTCAAGGGTATCGGTCTGACTGTTGCTCACACTCAGCTCAAGGGTGTCGGTTTGACTGTTGCTCACACTCGGCTCAAGGGTATCGGTCTGACTGTTGCTCACACTCAGCTCAAGGGTGTCGGTCTGACTGTTGCTCACACTCAGCTCAAGGGTGTCGGTCTGACTGTTGCTCACACTCGGCTCAAGGGTATCGATCTGACTCTGGCTCACACTCGGCTCAAGGGTGTCGGTCTGACTGTTGCTCACACTCGGCTCAAGGGTGTCGGTCTGACTGTTGCTCACACTCAGCTCAAGGGTGTCGGTTTGACTGTTGCTCACACTCGGCTCAAGGGTATCGGTCTGACTGTTGCTCACACTCAGCTCAAGGGTGTCGGTCTGACTGTTGCTCACACTCAGCTCAAGGGTGTCGGTCTGACTGTTGCTCACACTCGGCTCAAGGGTGTCGGTCTGACTCTGGCTCACACTCGGCTCAATGGTATCGGCCTGACTCTGTCTCACAGTCAGCTCAAGGCTATCGGTCTGACTCTGGCTCACACTTGGCTCAAGGGTGTCGGTCTGACTCTGGCTCACACTTGGCTCAAGGGTATCGGCCTGACTCTGGCTCACAGTCAGCTCAAGGCTATCGGTCTGACTCTGGCTCACACTTGGCTCAAGGGTGTCGGTCTGACTCTGGCTCACACTTGGCTCAAGGGTATCGGCCTGACTCTGGCTCACAGTCAGCTCAAGGCTATCGGTCTGACTCTGGCTCACACTTGGCTCAAGGGTGTCGGTCTGACTCTGGCTCACACTTGGCTCAAGGGTGTCGGTCTGACTGTTGCTCACACTCGGCTCAAGGGTGTCGGTCTGACTCTGGCTCACACTCGGCTCAAGGGTGTCGGTCTGACTCTGGCTCACACTTGGATCAAGGGTATCGGTCTGACTCTGGCTCACACTCGGCTCAAGGGTATCGGTCTGACCGTTGCTCACACTCGGCTCAAAGGTGTCGGTCTGACTCTGGCTCACACTCGGCTCAAGGGTATCGGTCTGACTCTGGCTCACACTCGGCTCAAGGGTATCGGTCTGACTGTTGCTCACACTCGGCTCAAGGGTGTCGGTCTGACTGTTGCTCACACTCGGCTCAAGAGTGTCGGTCTGTCTCTGGCTCACACTCAGCTCAAGGGTGTCGGTCTGACTCTGGCTCACACTTGGCTCAAGGGTATCGGTCTGACTCTGGCTCACACTCGGCTCAAGAGTGTCGGTCTGTCTCTGGCTCACACTCAGCTCAAGAGTGTCGGTCTGTCTCTGGCTCACACTCAGCTCAAGGGTATCGGCCTGACTCTGGCTCACACTCGGCTCAAGGGTATCGGTCTGACTGTTGCTCACACTCAGCTCAAGGGTGTCGGTCTGACTGTTGCTCACACTCAGCTCAAAGGTGTCGGTCTGACTGTTGCTCACACTCAGCTCAAGGGTGTCGGTCTGTCTCTGGCTCACACTCAGCTCAAGGGTGTCAGTCTGACTCTAGCTCACACTTGGCTCAAGGGTGTCGGTCTGACTCTGGCTCACACTCGTCTCAAGGGTGTCAGTCTGACTCTAGCTCACACTCGGTTCAAGGGTGTCGGTCTGACTGTTGCTCACACTCAGCTCAAGGGTGTCGATCTGACTGTTGCTCACACTTGGGATACCATCTGCAATCATCAATGGCACAAGGGTTCCGTGAGGGTAAGGTAGGACATTGTACCATCCAGCAAGCAACTTGCTCACAATCATCACCAATTGACTGGTAGGTGCTTGGGCTTTCAGGAAGAGATGGCATTAAAGAAAGGCCTTCACTTACCGATGCTGCCCCCAGCGGGATCCACACTGCCAGTGGCCACAGGAAAGGCAACATGCGGGCCCACGAGCCATTGCACCCTCTCTTCTATGTCACTCAGCTGCTGGATATCGGCCTCGCCCCCACCAGTCCTCTGTTGCTCCAAACGGTTGTGGGAGACCTCGGCCTGCAAAGCAAAGAAGGGTTGCTGAGTAGCAGTGTCATGAGGCCTCGGCAATTAGTGCAAGTGTTGGTCCATTACATGCAGGTATAACTCTCACATGAAAGGGACCCTCCATTGTAAGTATGCACACACATATATACATGCCTCAGCAATCAAATGGTGCTTCGGTGACTATATAGTTGTAATATAGGTCCCATCTAGTGGACTACTGCTCCATCTAGTGGACTACTGTGATAATGCAGCCTCTGCTGTTTACAACAAGAATAAAAGGAATGAAGTCATCTTTGAGACTGTGTGTGTTATGGTGTCATATAGAATATACCACCTTGGCGATGAAGGATCAGATATTGTGGATTCCCTAGCTGAAATTTTTTTGGCGGATGATTCCAGCCAAACAACAGAGAGACTAGAGAGGTCCTTTGTTTTGAATAACAGCTAAAAATCCAAGGTAAATTACAAACACAGTTGGCTGAACTGAAGAGTCCAGATGGTTGTGCCTATGGGAATAATAGAGCATTTGGGTGAGTTTCATCTGCCCAACACATTGCCAAATGTAGAAGATTTGTTCGCAACGCTGACAGGTGGTCAGAACTTCTCAAAGTTAGATCTGACAAATGTCTACTTAAAACTTGAACTAGATGAGGAGTCCAAGTCATGCTTGACTATAAATACTCATCCATGCTTATATCAATTTAATGGGCTATCATTTGGAGTGTCTTCCATCGCTGCCATATTCCAAGGGGTAATGAACCAGATTTTGCAAGGTATGGATGGTGTAGTATGTTATTTAAATGACATACTGATTTCAGCACCAAACAGGCAAATCCATAATAACATATTGAATGAAGTGCTCAAACGGCTAGAGAAGCACAGAGTATGAGTGACTGCTCACAAGTGTGAGTTATTTCAAATCTTAGTGGAATACTTAGAGTAGACAAAGTTGGTTTACATCTAACCAAAGGAAAGCTGGATGCAATTAGAAATGTACCCACTCCCAAGACTGTCACTGAACTTTGATCATTTTTGTGTCTTTTGGACTATCATGGGAAGTTCCTACCAAATTTGGCTACAGTATTACATCCACTGAAAGAGCTGTTGAAAAAAACGGTCCAGTGGAAGTGGTCAGAAGAATGCAACGCAGCATTCAAGGAGTATAAAAGCCAGTTGGTAGAGAGCACCATATTAGTTCACTATGACGTAACTAAAGAGATCAAGCTAGCATGTGACACCTCTCTGTATGGACCTGCCTCAGAGCGCACTGTACAAATTGTAAAACGTGCCCTCATCAAACAAATGTTGGATCCAAATCCAAAGAAACAACTGTTGTCTTTAGACCACAAATTGGCTAATTTTCTAATTACGTATCGTAATACTCCTTATATAACTACTGGTAGAACACCAGCAGAGTTGTTTCTCAAAAGACAGCCACGAACCAGATTCTCATTATTAAAACCAAACATGGTACAGTCCGTAGAAGAGAAACAATTAAGACAGAAAGAGAATCATGATAGAGGTAGAGTAAGAGAGAGAAGTGTGAAATTGAAACAGAAGGTTAGAATGAAGAACCTTCACCATAAATGGTTAAAGTGGTTACCAGGAAGAGTAGTGAAGATATGTGGTCCTTGCACATATTTGGTCAAGATGTTTGATCATGAACAGGTTAGGTTTGTTCACATTAATCATATTTTACCTACAGATGTGGAAGGATTTGAAAGTTGCAATGATTCAATTATTTCCGACTCATCAGATAGTCTTATTACAAGTACAGTACCAGTAGCATATCCTACATCAAATGTACTAGAATCAAGTCCAAGAGAAAGTCAAAATTTAAGTCTGAGTCCGTGTCAGGCAGACAAACAGTCTGAAATTGTAGAGAGTTCAAATGGAGGAAAACTTTCCTCAGGATCAGCCTAGAATGAGTCTAAGTTCGACATCATGTTTGGAAGATTCTGTTCGAGAGCGAAGACATCCTCTTCAAAACAGAAAACAAGGTGGTTAAGTTTGATTTGTAAATATGGCAAAATAAGTCCATAACTTTTGTTATGTATGATGATTGTTTGTTATGATTACGTCTTCATTAAGAAGGGAGAAATATAATATATAGTTCCACCCAGTGGATTACTGTGGTAATACAGCTTCTGCTGTTTACAACAAGAATATAAGGAATGAAGCCATCTTAGAGCCTGTGTGTGCTATGGTGTTGTAAGGAAGATACAACAATAATGAAGGTGGGAAATAAGAGTAGGTGAAGGAGAGGCACAGAGATGGAAGGTTAGGGGTTGGGGGAACATGTACTCACTTTCATCAGTCAAATGATGTTGTTCAATTTTTTGCAGCATTGGGTGGTGGTGTGGTCATTGCATCCAGCTCTGCTTAAAGCTCTTGCATTAGCCATTCCTTCAGAAGCACCAGAGACAAACTCAATGCTCAGGGCCTAGCTGCAAAACTGCCCTCAAAAAGGCTAGGGAGCAGTTGCCTCATCATCAGTCAATGGGAATGAGCTGAACTTCTCAACCTAATAGGTCAATCCGCCCCCACACCGCTGCAAAGAGCCCATTCCCGTCACCAATACTGCACTGCTACTTTTTTTCCGCCAAAGTGCTGAATTTTACTGTAATGGCCGCCCATCCATTGGGGCGGTAATGAATGCCAAAAAGCAATAGCTGCACCCCGTTTCGGGTGGTGGGCAATTTTGGCCCCATCACCTCCAACAGTGCAGCACTCTTTCAATACAGCACTGAAGTATCAGCCTAGACTATGTGCTCAAGCCTCTAGAGTGGAACTTGAACCCACAACCTTCTGGAACATAGGAACAGGAGTAGGCCACTCATCCGCTCGAACCTGTTCCGCCTTTCAATTAGATAATAGCTGGTCTGTTTCTTAATTCCATCTACACGCCTTGGTTCCTTAACCCTTAATACCCTTGCCTAACACCTTCTGACACAGAGGTGAGAATGCTGACACTCAAAAATTGTTCTTTCCTCCCCTCTCCCTTTCCCTGCACTTGCTTAAAATCTGTTACATCTCTAACTTCTTTAACCTGGTACGTTAACTCTGTTTATCTCTACTTTTATTACAAAGTTACAGCATCCACAGTATTGCTTTTATATTGATGTTACTACTATTTGGTTCAGTTTCCTGCCCCTTTTAATGGCAATGGAACATCTCCCTCAGAGATCTCGAGCAGTACTTGAGCAGCCTATAGTTAATCCCACTTTTGCACTCTTGTGTGACTATTATTACTTAGCTGATGAATGTAACATCTACAAGGCTGACTTTTGACATAATAAGCATTCAGAACATTATAAATGCAGACAAGGATAACAAAAGCAACATGAAAGTGCACTATGTCTCTCTCTTAAAGATTCCTTGAGCCAAAAACTGGGCTCGTGCTTTGTGACATTTTGCAACTGAAAGAAACAGTCAAGAGTGCTCAACAGATTAAGTATTGTTCTGCAATTACAATACTTAATCTGTTGAGTACTCTGAATGTTTTGATACTTTCTACTTCATGTAGAATATACCAAAGTCAGCTGATTCAGCTGTTCGACTTGATAGAATGCCAAGTACCAAATCCATTTGCTAACAAGATAGCGAAGTGACAGAGGAATGAAAGCCTCATTTGTGACTCTGAGGTCACCCTCGGACATTTGGCTACAGGCCACTGCTGTTTATCCTGTGCAGACACAGCGATCGTAACACCTGCCAGTGTTGGGCATGTATTCATTTGTATCAGCCCTGCTTCTTGCCATTTTGAGATATGAGCTCATTATGAGTAATGGGCTGTCTCATTTGCAATGTAATGTGCATTTCATGAAATGCCATGCATTAATCAATGACAAAGGATCAGATAGGGAGCCGACAGCCCTTACAAGAAGGTCTGAAGAGGGATACCCATTTCATAATCCCTGATAATTATAATACTTTAAAGCTTCAGTGGTTCATTACAGCAGATCTGGTATTTCAGTACCCTTACAGAGTGCTTGCAACCCCCCGAAATCTTTAATTTTTATTTCGCCCTGATGTCACAATATGCTAAGCCGAACACTTCACTTATTGGGGCTGAAATTTTGGTTGGAGGCTTCCTTCGGACGAATGCCTCCGACCTGAAATTTTTCTACGAATGTACCTGATGGTCTCGGAAGCGCCTTCGATTGCGGTCGGGGGGTAGGCCTAAACTCGATGTGTAGCGTACGGGGAGAGGACTTCCTGGCACGCACGAAAAAGCTGGAAACTCCGAGTTCCCATTATTATCAATGAGAATAACCCCCTAAAACACAGAAAAACAACATAATAAATAAAAAAACCACCTCACGTATTTCAAATTAATTGAAATTAAAGTTAATTAAATGTTTTAGAAAAAAAAAGTATTTTTTGGGTTTATTTTTAATGTGTTTTAATAGGGTTTTTTTACTATAAAAATGTGTATTTAAATTTAATTTTTATATGTTTTAAAACTTTTACGCTGGTAAAAGTAAGCTGTGTGCCTGCTTTTACCAGGTGCAAAAGTTTCAAGAACATTCGCTGGGCAAGAGATGGGCAAATAGCCCAATCTCACCCGCCCAAATGTCCTGGCTGCAGGGATGCAGAGGATCTGTCAAAAGAAATCTTGACAGATCGGAAAAGCCGGTTTTCAGTGCACACGCTTTGCGCGCCGAAAACCTGCTTTTGCGAGGCCTTGCCGGGTTCTGTACGGACCCGGCGAGGCAGGGATTTTACCCCCAATACCAAAGTTGAATGCAAAGCAGCTACTTTCTCTCAGATTTAGGAGTAGCCAGTAACCCTGATTTTATATTTTTGCAAGGATATTAAACTGTATTTGTTCTACTTAACTCTATTATTTTACAAATGAAGGCCTAGGATTCGGCTGGTGCAAACCGGGCGCAGAGAACTGTCATGTATCTCACACTACTGTACATAACTGTATCTTACCATGCTATACATGACTGTAACTAGAGATGACTTGTACCCACAAGCTTACCTTACCACCAAGGAGACACTGGATACCTGTCCCAGACAGGTATATAAGGACAGGTCTCAGGCAAGTGTGGCATTCGAGAGCTGTGTAATAAAGGTGCAGGTCCTGAGTGACCTTGACTTCAGCATGTGCCTCGTGTGAGTCTGTACTGCAGGGACAGGACTTTACAAGAACGATCACTGTACCCAAATGAATAGGCCCAAGGTACACTTAACATTGGGCCTTGGGCCCCATTATCATCAAACTGGAGAATGCAGACTTGTAATGGGTGTCTCCAGGCAGCTTGCCGGAGAAGAGGCCTCGAAGATTAGGCCGCTATTTCGTCGGCAGTAGCCCTCAGTAAAGGGAATGGGAGATGGCGAGCGACAACAACAAGAACAACAACAACATCTTGTATTTATATAGCACCTTTAATGTAGTAAAACATCTCAAGGTGCTTCACAGAAGTATTATAAGACAGAAATTTGACACCGAGCCACATAAAGAGAAATTAGGGCAGATGACCAAAAGCTTGGTCAAAGAGGTAGGTTTTAAGGAGCATCTTAAAGGAGGAAAGAGAGATAGAGAGGTGGAGAGGTTTAGGGAGGGAATTCCAGAGCTTAGGATCTATTGCAACTGAAGGCACAGCCACCATGGTTGAGCAGAAATAGAGGAGAAATAGAGGAGCGCAGATATCATGGGGGGAGGGTTATGGGGCTGGAGGAGCTTACAGAGATAGGGTGGGGTGACGACATGGAGGGATTTGAAAACAAGGATGAGAATTTTGAAATCGAGGTGTTGCTTAACTGGGAGCCAATGTAGGTCAGCGAGCCCAAGAGTGAGGGGTGAGTGGGACTTGGTGCGAGTTAGGACACAGGCAGCCGAGTTTTGGATGACCTCAAGTTTACGTAGGGTGGAATGTGGGAGGCCAGCCAGGAGTCTGTTGAAATAGTCAAGTGTAGAGGTAACAAAGGCATGGGTGAGGGTTTCAGCAATGGATGAGCTGAGGCAAGGGCAGAGATGGGCAATGTCTAGGAGGTGGAAATCAGTGGTCTTAGAAAAGATAGCCATCTGTGGCTAACTAAAGAAATAAAGGATGGTATCCAATTAAAAACAAGGGCATACAAACTGGCCAAAACTACAGGGAGGACAGAAGATTAGAAAGCTTTTAAAAGCCAGCAAAGAATGACTAAAAAAATGATTAAGAAAGGGAAGATAGACTATGAAAGTAAGCTAGCACGAAATATAAAAACAGATAGCATGAGTTTCTAAAGCTATATAAAAAGGAAAAGAGTGGCTAAGGTAAATGTTGGTTCCTTAGAGGATGAAACCAGAGAATTAGTGATGGGGAACATGAAGATGGCAGAAACTCTGAACAAATATTTTGTATCAGTCTTTATGGTAGAGTATACTAAAAATATCCCAACAGTAGATAGTCAAGGGGCTATAGGGGGGTGCATAGTGCTGCAGTACAGTGGGACCTGGCGGTCCTGGTGCATGAAATACAAAAGGATGGTATGCAGATACAGCAAGTGATCAGGAAGGCCAATGGAATCTTGGTCTTTGTTGCAAAGGGGATGGAGTATAAAAGCAGAGAAGTCTTGCTAAGTTATACTGGGTATTGGCGAGGCCACACCTGGAATACTGCGTCCAGTTTTGGTTTCCATATTTACAAAAAGATATACTTGCTTTGGAGGCAGTTCAGCGAAGGTTCACTAGGTTGATTCCGGAGATGAGGGGGTTGACTTATGAGGAAAGGTTGAGTAGGTTGGGCCTCTACTCATTGGAATTTAGAAGAATGAGAGGTGATCTTATCGAAACGTATAAGATTATGAGGGGGCTTGACAAGGTGGATGCAGAGAGGATGTTTCCACTGATGGGAGAGACTAGAACTAGGGGGCATAATCTTAGAATTAGGGGCCGCTCATTTAAAACTGAGATGAGGAGGAATTTCTTCTTTCAGAGGGTTGTAAATCTGTGGAATTCGTTGCCTCAGAGAGCTGTGGAAGCTGGGTCATTGAATAAATTTAAGACAGGGATAGACAGTTTCTTAACCGATAAGGGAATAAGGGGTTATGGGGAGCTGGTGGGGCAGTGGACCTGAGTCCATGATCTGATCAGCCATGATCGTATTAAATGGCGGAGCAGGCTTGAGGGGCCGTATGGCCTACTCCTGCTCCTATTTCTTATGTTCTTACTACGGCGGGGATATGTGGTCACATGCTCATTTCAGGGTCAAATATGACACCTAGGTTGTGAACAGTCTGGTTCAGCCTCAGACAGATGTTAAGGAGAGGGATGGAGTCAATGGCCAGGGAATGGAATTTGTGGCAAGAACTGACTACCGAAGGTTTGGTCTTCCTAATATTTAATTGGAGAAAATTCCTGCTCATCCAGAACTGGATGTCATAAGCAGTCTGACAATTTAGAAACCGTGGAGGGGTCGAGAGAAGTGGTAGTGAGGTAGAGCTTTGTGTCGTCAGCGTACATACAGAAATTGACTGTGTTTTCGGATGATGTAGCCAAGGGGCAGCATGTAGATGAGAATTAGGAGGGGGCCAAGGATAGATCCTTGGGGGACTCCAGAACTAACGATGTAGGAGCAGGAAGAGAAGCCATTGCACGTGATTCTCTGGCTATGATTAGATAGATTAGAATGGAACTAGGCGAGTGCAGTCCCACCCAGCTGGATGATGGTGGAGAGATTTTGGAGGAGAATGGATTGGCCAACCGTGTCAAAGGCTGCAGACAGGCTGAGAAAGACAAGGAGGGATAGTTTACCTTTGTCACAGTTACGAAAGATGTAATTTGTGACTGTGATGAGAGCTGTTTTGGTACTGTGGCAGGCACGGAAACCAGATTGGAGGGACTCAAACATGGAGTTGCGGGAAAGATGGCACGGATTTGGGAGGCGACAACATGTACAAGGACTTTGGAGAGGAAAGGGAGGTTGCAGATGGGGCGATAGCTAGCAAGGATGGAGGAGTCGAGGTTTGTTTTTTTGAGAGGGGTGGTGACGGCAGATTTGAGGGAAACTAAAATATTGGGAAAACCGAAGCCATTGTCTTCGGTCCCCGCCACAGACTCCTTTCCCTAGCCACCGACTCCATGCCTCTCCCTGTGAAATGTCTGAGACTGAATCATACTGTTCGCAACCTTGGTGTCATATTTGACCCTAAGATGAGCTTCCAACCACAAATCCGCTCCATCACCAAAAATGTCTATTTCCACCTCCATAACATTGTCCGTCTCCACTCCTGCATCAGTTCATCTGCTGCTGAATCCCTCATCCATGCCTTTGTTACCTCTAGTCTCGACTATTCCAATGCTTCCCTGGCCGGCCTCCGTCCGTGCATGCTCCATAAACTTGAACTTATCAAAAAATCTGCTGCCCTTTTCCTAACTTGCACCAAATCTCGTCCACCCATCTCCCCTGTGTTCGCTGATTTATATTGGCACACGGTCCAATAACGCCTCAATTTTAAAATTGTCATCCTTGTTTTCAAATCCCTCCATGGCCTTGCCCCTCTCTATCTCTGTAATCTCTTCCAGCCCTCCAACCCTCCGAGATCTCTGCGCTTCTCCAATGCTGGCATCTTGCACATCCTAGATTTTAATCACCCCACCATTGGTGGCCGTGCCTTCAGCTGTCTAGGTACTAAGCTCTGGAATTCACTCCCTAAACCTCTTTGATCCTCTACCTCTCCTCCTTTAAGATGCTCCTTAAAACCTAACTCTTTGATCACCTGTCCTAATATTTCCTTATGCGGCTCGGGGTCAAATTTTGCTTGACGTGCCTTGGGACATTTTATTATGTTAAAGGTGCTATATAAATGCAAGTCGTTGTTGTTGTTAGGTCCCCTATTTGTACATGCAAAGGTCCAAACTTCTGTTTCAGGCATGGACCATGGACGCTTTATTTTGCCTATACCATTATGGTAGGGACTTCCTGCTTGTAATGAGCATGCACTTCTGCCTGGCATATTGGACGCTTAGCCCCCTATTTAGTGCCTGAAAAACGGGCATGGCACCAATGAATTTCAAGGCCAAAGTTTTGTTCAATGCAGTCATATTGTTAATTTTTCTTCATTTTGAATAAACCACCTAATAGATCGGCAGGGAGAAAATTGTAGAATTTAGTATAAATAGTTTGCTAAAGTAACAGTCTTAGGGCTAGAAATTCAGCAGGACGGGGCGGGAAAAGTGATTTTTTTTGGGGGGGCGGAAAACGCGGCGTACAAAATTTAGCGCCCGGGCGGAAAATTCGGCAGGAGTTTTGTGCTAGCGGTAAAAATGATCACCATTTTTTAACCGTTTTGACGATGTCAATCGGCGTGCAACGCTCTGCTATTGTTGTGGGTGGGAAATCCGCCGATACCGCAACTTTTACCGCCCACCCAAAAACACACCGCAATAAATCAAATTTTACCTGCTTGGACCCATGGTGCACCCGGCGCTAATGACGTCATCTTGAAAAATGAAGCAGAAGTTCAGTGTATAAAAGGATTTAGATGGAAGGCTGTGTTGTACATATTGAGATTTTTGTGAGTTTTTAGTTAATTTTTAAGGCTATTTGAGGGCATTTATAAGAATAGGGACTATAATATCTCTGCCATTATTGCTGGCTGCCTTTTCTATGCAGCATCAAGCTGGAAGACAGCTTATTCAAGAGCATTTTTAGCATAATCAAAGAGCTCACAAACGTATGGGGAGGAGGCCTTACCCCCCAACATGAACAGCATTCATACCTGCACCCGTCTGAGACACAGTGCGTTGGAAGGCCATGCTTCCGAAAAGAGGTGGTCACAGAGATATGCCAGTTGATAAAGGCAGACCTAGAGCCGAACGGCAGCATCAGGACTGTACTGCCCGTTGAGGTGAAGGTGACTGCGGCACTTGCCTTCTATGCCTCCGGTTCCTTTCAGGCACCAGCAAGGGATATATGCTGTAACACAAAGTCGCTACCCATAGCTGCATTTGCAAGGTGACTACTGCACTATATGCATGTAGGATGGACTTTATAAAATTCCCAATGACCAAGGAGGCACAGAATGAGAGGGCTATAGTTATTGGACGAATTGCTGGCTTTCCCAAGGGTCAGGGTGCCATCGCCCTGCGAGCACCTTTAGAGGAGCCAGAGGTTTACCGAAATTGAAAGGGATTCCACTCCCTGAGCATACAGATCGTTTGCGACCATACTGATCGTCAGTGCATCATGGCAGTAAATGCCCAGTTTCCAGGGAGCATCCATGGTGCTTTCATCTTGCGTGAGAGCACTGTTTCATACCTGTTTGAGTGTCAGCCACACGACCAGAGCTGGATGATGGGGGACAAAGGTTACGGCCTTGCCACCTGGTTCACGACCCCCCTCGAGAACCCTCAGACACAAGCCGAGCATCGCTATAATAAGAGCCATGCAGCCAAACATAACATCGTTGAACAGACAATTGGAGTGTTCAAGCAGCGCTTCCAATGCCTGGACCACTCTGCAGGCAGCCTGCAATACTCTCCTCAGCAGGTTGCTGAGTTCATTGTGGTGTGCTGCATGCTGCACAACTTAATCATCATGAGGGGACAGGATTTTCCACTGGGGATTGCAGGATCACCTCAGGAGGGGGTGGGGGGGGGGGTGGGAGGAGGGCAATGAGGAGGATGAGGAGGAGGACGAAGAGCCTCGCGATGAACCCATGTCACCACCCTCACCACCACCCACAGGGGAGGCCTCATGGAGCTTTCGCCGCTGGAAAAGTCTTACATAAGAAGATAAGAACATAAAAACATAAGAAATAGGAGCAGGAGTAGGCCATACGGCCCCTCAAACCTGCTCCGCTATTTTATACGATCATGGCTGATCAGATCATGGACTCAGGTCCACCTCCCTGCCCGCTCCCCATAACTCTTTATCCCTTATCATTTAAGAAACTCTATTTCTATCTTAAATTTATTCATTGTCCCAGCTTCCACAGCTCTCTGAGTCAGCGAATTCCACAGATTTACAACCCTCTGAGAGAAGAAATTTCTCATCTCAGTTTTAAATAGGCAGCCCCTAATTCTAAGATTATGCCCTCTAATTCTAGTCTCACCCATCAGTGGAAACATCCTCTCTGCATCCACGTTGTCAAGCCCCCTCATAATTTTATATGTTTCGATAAGATCACCTCTCATTCTTCTGAATTCCAATGAGTAGAGGCCCAACCTACTCAACCTTTCCTCATAAGTCAACCCCTTCACTTCCAGAATCAAACTAGTAAACCTTCTCTGAACTGCCTCCAAAGCAAGTATATCCTTTTGCAAATATGGAAACCAAAACTGCACGCAGTATTCCAGGTGTGGCCTCATCAATACCTGTATAGCTACAGCAAGACTTCCCTGCTTTTATACTCCAGCCCCTTTGCAATAAAGGCCAAGATTCCATTGGCCTTCCTGATCATTTGCTATACCTGCATACTATCCTTTTGTTTTTCATGCACAAGTACCCCCAAGTCCCGCTATACTGCAGCACTTTGCAATCTTTCTCCATTTAAATAATAACTTGCTGTTTGATTTTTTCTACCTAAGTGCATGACCTCACACTTTCCAACATTATACTTCATCTGCCAAATTTTTGCCCACTCACTTAGCCTGTCTATGTTCTTTTGCAGATTTTTTGTGTCCTCCTCACACATTACTTTTCCTCTCATCTTTGTATCATCAGCAGCTCATAATTCAACGCTTTGCTTGAACAGTGAAAGGCACATAGAGAGAGAGAGAGAGGCAGACAGAGACAGCTATCTATGCCTGCCCACTCTATCCCACCATCTTGACCATTACCCCTCTTATTTACAAATGAGGCACTGCATAGGTTAAGGTGAACAAAATAATTTATAAAACATTTGTAAATTTGTGAAACATTTGTACATTCATGAAACTTTGTAAACTTTAATTTTGACACTTAAATACATTTTTAACTTGAACACAATTTGTAAAACTTTTAAAACTTTAATAAAATAACGAAAACAGGAAAACTACAGCAAAACAGAAACAAAACAACAACAACCCCTGCACCGAACGTCTTTTAACTGTGGTCCCCTTTTCCCTCTCTGATCTTAACCCCCTCCACCCCCTCGCTTCTTGCCCCTACCAAGACGTTGTGCAGCAGGGTGTGCAGAGCGCTGCTGTTGTGGGGGGAGAGACAATGGAGACGCCATTGAAACCCCTGGAGAAGTTCGGGGTATGGAAGGACCGGCTTTTGAGTCGGAAGGCTCTTGCTTGACCTTACCACTCACAGCTGCTGGGTGGTCTGACACTGGGGACTGCAGTGCCAAAAGCCGAGACCATCAATTGCCGCAGGGCATTGACAGCCTCAGTGTTCTCCCGGATCGCAGCTGCAATCTGCAACATGCCCTCCCTCATGTCTGCAGATTGTGTTGCAGATTGTGCCGCAATGTTGCCGGAAATACCACCCAGGGCCTGGAGGAGCTCTCGACCCAGTTCAAAGCTCTCCCTCGACAGTCCCACCATGTCCAGGTGTGCGTCTGCCTGGCTTTCAGCAGACTGGCCTTGCCGACTCAACCTCCATAGAGATGGCATACGGGTTTCTACCCTGCGGGTGAGTTGCTGCGCACCACTTGGACCCGCTGCCATGGATGGAAAAAAGCCTGTAAATGTGGCTTCCTCTGCAGAGCTTGTGGCCGCAGCTGAAAGACGTTCTGACTGCCTCGCCCCCTCCACCCCGTCCACCTCCTCCACTCCAACCACCCCCTCCAGCCCCTCCACCCCCACCACTCCCACCACTCCCTCCATGACCCCTCCACCCCCTCCACCACCTCCACCCCCTCCACTCCAACCACCCCCTCCACCACCTCCACTCCCTCCACCACCTCCACCCCCTCCACTCCAACCACTCCCTCCAGCCCCTCCACCACCTCCGCTCCAACCACCCTCTCCACCGCCCCCTCCACCTCCTCCACCCCTCCACTCCAACCACCCCCTCCAGCCCCTCCACCCCCACCACTCCCACCACTCCCTCCACCATCCCCTCCACCCCCTCCACCACCACTTCTCCCGCTCCAGCTTCATGATGTTGTTCCTCCCATGGAGGGTCCTCAGCGTGGCCCTCATCTTCCTTCTCGACCCACATACGATGGGCTGAGGTGGAGGCTTCCATAGGATGATGTGGCACCTCAGAATCCTCATCAGCAAAATAAAAAACAACAGATGAATGGTTAGCAGCAGGGGTGGGGGCAGGGTGACATGAGTAACGTCACACAGCATAGGCTCATTTGAAGGACCACTACCATTGTTGTGTATGTATAATATAAGTATACTCCCTGTACACTCAATGTACAGTTACATAAGACTACTGGATGTACCTTCACACTGTATACACTTTGTTTGTACCACCAGAGGGTGCAACTGGTGGAGATCTAGGGGTCACCTGTACACGACAGGTAACCAGGTATAAAAGGGAGTTCACCATGCTATACCCTCACTCAGGAGCTGCAATAAATGGACTAAGGTCACCACAGTTCAAGTATAATACCTTGCCTCGTGGAGTCATTACTAGAGTGCTTACAGACACAATAACTACTCCATTATATGTCATCGAGAGACACTGCATCACATTACGCTAACCCTAGCCAACACACACTACATCACATTACCCCAACCCAGCCCGGGGATTTTACAGGACGTACCATCAGTTTATTAATGATTTAGACAAAGGAATTGAGTGTAATATCTCCAAGTTTGCAGATGACACTAAGCTGGGTGGCAGTGCGAGCAGTGAGGAGGATGCTAAGAGGCTGCAGGGTGACTTGAACAGGTTAGGTGAGTGGGCAAATGCATGGCAGATGCAGTTTAATGTGGATAAATGTGACAAAATCGTGGCAAAAACACGAAGGCAGAATATTATCTGAATGGCGGCAGATTAGGAAAAGGGGAGCTGCAGCGAGACCTGGGTGTCATGGTACATCAGTCATTGAAAGTTGGCATGCAGGTACAGCAGATGGTAAAGAAGGCAAATGGCATGTTGGCCTTCATAGCTAGGGGATTTGAGTATAGGAACAGGGAGATCTTACTGCAGTTGTACAGGGCCTTGGTGAGGCCTCATCTGGAATATTGTGTTCAGTTTTGGTCTCCTAATCTGAGGAAGGACGTTCTTGCTATTGAGGGAGTGCAGCGAAGGTTCACCAGACTGATTCCCGGGATGGCAGGACTGACATATGAGGAGAGACTGGATCAACTGGGCCTGTATTCACTGGAGTTTAGAAGGATGAGAGGGGATCTCATAGAAACATATAAAATTCTGACGGGACGGGACAGGTTAGATGCAGGAAGAATGTTCCCGATGTTGGGGAAGTCCAGAACCAGGGGACACACTCTAAGGATAAGGGGCAAGCCATTTAGGACTAAGATGAGGAGAAACTTCTTCACTCAGAGGGTTGTTAACCTGTGGAATTCCCTACCGCAGAGAGTTGTTGATGCCAGTTCATTGGATATATTCAAGAGTGAGTTAGATATGGCCCTTATGGCTAAAGGGATCAAGGGGTATGGAGAGAAAGCAGGAAAGAGGTACTGAGGTGAATGATCAGCCATGATCTTATTGAATGGTGGTGCAGGCTTGAAGGGCTGAATGGCCTACTCCAGCACCTATTTTCTATGTTTCTATGTTTCTAAAACATGGGCTCAGCACCCACATGGGTAGTTGACCTCCCGGGGGCATCAATTAGACCAGTCATGCGCTCCTCCAGGTCTGTTAAGGGATGCGTTTGCGGCAGACCACCACCTGTCCATTGCTGCTCGTGCCGATTGTGGGACAACTTATCCTGCAAAAATGACAATGGGAATGGTTACCAGAGTGCCCTTCTGCTCTTGTGACGCACAGATAGCCATCAAAGCCCTTATACTATACTGTGTGCATTTAATACAGCCGTCTGTTTAATAGTCCTGGTAGCTGCACGTGGTTCATGAGGAAGACATCGACGTGCAGAAACTTCTTTTAAGATGTCAAAAAGCCGTCTTAATAATGTGTCACGATCATTCATGGCAAATGCGGGTAACACTAAGCCTACCTACAGCAACATGTGTCAGATTTACAATTTAAGTAATCAAAGAGTGCATCAATAAAAATATTACTTACTCTCACGACCCTGCAATGGTCATTTCACCTTTTCAGCATTGATGGTGATCCCTGGGAATGTCATTAACTGAGGAGACCTCCTCAGCAATACAAGTCCAAAATCTCCTTACAATGGCTGCGGGGGTGGGGGGATTACTTTGACCCTTCCTATTAAACTCCCCCCATCTACTCTCAATTGCTGTTATCAGTGGCGGATTGAGACCTGGGTGTACTGCGCATGCACGGGCGCACTCTGACACCTGACCAGAATCCCGGGTGAAAAAACTGTCGAAACAAAAATTGCACATGTGTAGAAGGTCCATTTTTTTTCAGATCGCTAAATTCTGCTCCGACGCACAAATTGCAAGGTTGGACTTTACCACTACCGCTATCACTGGTCACCGTTTGCTGAATTTTGTGGCCTCCAGTCATGGCGGCATTCCGATGCTAAACAAAAATCAAGAGCTGCGATTATTGCCCAAAAAACAGTCATAGCGCTAATTATGGAATTTCTAGCCCTGTAAGGTTTCACAATCATTTTCTCCAATAATCCTTCCTCCCACCAGTCTGACAGTCTCTGCCCACCTGCTGTGGGCAGCACATTACTCAGATCAGAGCATGTGATAAATACACAGCACTAAGTCTGGACACTAACAATCCAGGTTTAGTAAAATAACTCGAGCTCATATCCAAATATACTCAACAGAAAACAGGATAACCCACAGAAATGTCAAGCAGGAAAAGTAAACAACTAGCCAATAATACTCAGAAAGATCCTCAAGGGAGCCTAAATTTGCTCATAGATGTTTATTCTTAGAAATAGGTACGATACATTCCAGCAAAACGTGTCCTCATGGGAATCATACTCAGATCATGTTAAGGATTTGCACCTTTGTGTAAAATGCAAGTGCTGAAAGTTCATTCTCCCACATAAAACATCTTTACTCGTCAAAGAGACCAAGAATGGCCACTGAAAATGTACAGTATTATTTATTACCTGTTCAATTCACGAAAAATTACTCATTTAAATGTTTTGATGTTTCTAATCAATAAAATAAGTTCATGGATGCTGCGTCTATGAGTAAAACTTTTTTAAACCTGATTTTTGGATTGAAAATAGATTTTATGAGTCCAAAAAAATCAGCTAAACATTGTTAACCTGAAAAAATAAGCAACAAGAGCTGAAAACCTGACGTAGATCAAATGATTCAAATCCCAACAATGATTGATAATACTTCCCATTAATGCCTTAACGCTTTTACACCAGTGAATCAAATTAGCCTTAGTCTCGCTTAATTAAAGTCGCTAACTGACTTGAATAATATTTCAGATGGTATCAACTGCACACCATTTAAAGTTTGCTCTTGTCTCCACCTGGATGATTTATTTCATTTATTAACTATGTTGGAATCCGAATGGATTTAATGGATTAAGCGAATTAACCTATTGCAACAATCAAACATTACTCAGTTCGTTTCTTCTAACTGGCAAAACCTAAATCTATTTCTAGCATATTCCATGTTGAAATTAGGAAAGCTTTTTGTTCATGTGATGCTTTGCACTTTTACTGATGTCAAAGTGTGTTAGAATTATAGGCCACATTCGAGGGTGCTGTGCTACTGAAACTAAATACGTTAAGAAACACAAGCCTCACATAGCTGTTATTCATGATGCTTCAAGTCAGTTGGAGACTTTAAATAAGCGGAACTAAGGCTGATTTGATTCTCTGGTGCAATAGGGTTAAGGCCTTTGTGGGAAGTATTGTCAATCACTGTTGGGATTTGAATCCACAATAGATGAGTTGGGAGAATGTAGGCATCAACATGCTTAGCTTTAGACTTGTTTTATATAGCTTCATTACTGGTGGAATGATATTGTCAAGCAATCATATCAAAGAAGGATGTGAAACAGCTCCTAAGACATTTAAAGGATAAATTTGTAAATTTATTGACTTGTTTTATGAGTGCATTTTCAAAATGGAGCCTGGGTTTGTTGCAAATAAGTAAACATTCTAAGAAATATATCTCTTGCAGTTAAGTGCCCGTTCCGTTTGTCTTCGATATCGTGACCAACAGGCTAGAAATAATGAAATGCTTAAGGGCATCATAAGGATAAGAGACATATAATTAGTATGCCTTATCATTCCATTTCACAAACAGAAATCAGGATTTAACAGTGTTGCCGTTATATATCCTTTCTGGGCATGAGCCAACTGCATATCATTTAAAATGCAGTAATAGCTAGTTCTTGGTATAGCTCACTGCCCAAATTGTTAGTGTTATACCAATTTGGAACACAGATGTTATGCAACCTAGAAATATTTTCTTTTCCATGTTTTAAAATTTTACTTTAATTCTTGTTCATACAGTAAAATGAATATATGAAATTATTGATAATGACATTTACTAATCCAACATGGTTTAAAGCTGTATTAAAGTAGGCAACAGTAGCAGTCAATTACTCTCGTCTCTCTCTCCAGCAATTGCCCTCTTATAAGTTACAGCTTTATATAGAGAATTGTGATTGATGTCAGACAGTTGCAGGACAGAGTGCAAGAGGTCCTCTTCTGGCATGATCAAGGTAATAAATTCTTTTACAACAGCAATGAAATTTTCTCCCATTTTCTGATTTATTTGAATACTGTCTCTGAGTATCACAAAACTACCACTGAGTTATTTGATGGCCAGATGCACATTGTTGTGAGAGGCAGTCAGTCACATTCTGTCTGCACAGTAGACGTGCACTGAGTTAAGATCATAAACCAGATTACGTCGTTCTCCTTCTGTTCTCACATTGCTCACACTTAGGTGTCAGCCGCGGTTCAGTGGGTGGCACTCTCCCCACTGAGACAGAATATTGTGGGTTCAAGTCCTACTCCAGAGAACTGAGCACAAAACCAGCTGATACTCCAGTGCAGTGCTGAGGGAGTGCTGCGCTGTTGGAGATGTCGTCTTTTTGATGAGACGTTAAACTGAAGCCCCATCTGCCCTCTCAGATGGATGTAGAAGATCCTACAATACTACTTTGAAGAAGAGCAGGCGAGTTTTCCCAAGTGTGCTGGTCAATATTTATCCCTCAATCAAGATCACCAAAACAGATTATCTGGTCATTATCACATTGCTGTTTGTGGGACCTTGCTGGGTGCAAATAGGCTGCTACAGTTCCTACATTACAACAGTGACTACATTTCAAAAATGTACTTAATAGGCTGTAAAGCCCCTTGGGCTATCCTGATGTTGTGAAGGGCGCTATATAAATGCAGATCATGACATCGGGAAATCACCTCTCAAATATACATATTTTGCACAGGTATTGTTGGGAGGACAGGGAGTGAGTGAAGACTCCCTCATGTTCATAAGAATCCTGTTGTTGGAGGCATAGCAAAGGTGGATCTTTGGAGCAGAAGGACACCCATAGGTCCAAGCATGGGTGCAGGTAGCACAGTAAGTGAACACTATGATTTGGACTCTGCCTATCCAGCTGGTGGAACTCAGGTGGCTGGACAGTTCAAACCGAGCATGTTAGTTACTCGCTCAGGTGAAGAAGTTCAAAAGGGAACAGGAGTGGTCCTCCGAGCCCCACAAAGGAAACCCGTAGCCTTTCCTGCCCTGGACTCAACCCTCGGACGCCCCCCCCCCTTATCTCTCGCAAAACCTAGAAGCTGGTGGGTGGTTGAGGGCTGCTGATCTTTGGCAGCTACTCAGCACCCTCTTCCTGCCTAACTCCTCATAACTAGCCTAACTCTTGGCTTTCATATTTTGACATGTAGTCACTGTTGGAAGAAGGGACTGAGAGTAACATAGCCAAGTTTGCTGACGATACAAAGATGGGAGGAAAAGCAATGTATGAGGAGGACACACACAATCTGCAAAAGGACATACCCAGGCTAAGTGAGTGGGCAAAAATTTGGCAGATAGAGTATAATGTTGGAAAGTGTGAGTTCATGCACTTTGGCAGAAAAAAATCAAAGAGCAAGTTATTATTTAAATGGAGAAAGATTGCAAAGTGCTGCAGTACAGCGGGACCTGGGGGTACTTGTGCATGAAACACAAAAGGATAGTATGCAGGTACAGCAAGGCCAATGGAATCGTGGCCTTTATTGCAAAAGGGATGGAGTATAAAAGCAGGGAAGTCTTGCTACAGTTATACAGGGTATTGGTGAGGTCACACCTGGAATACTGCGTGCAGTTTTGGTTTCCATATTTACGAAAGGATATACTTGCTTTGGAGGCAGTTTAGGGAATATTCACTGGGTTGATTCCAGGGATGAGGGGGTTGATTTATGAGGAAAGGTTGAGTAGGTTGGGGCTGTACTCATTGGAATTCAGAAGAATAAGAGGTGATCTTATCAAAACGTATAAGATTATGAGGGGGCTTGTCAAGGTGGATGCAGAGAAGATGTTTCCACTGATGGGGGAGACTGGAACTAGAGGGCATGATCTTAGAATAAGGGACCGCCCATTTAAAACAGAGATGAGGAGAAATTTCTTATCTGAGGGTTGTAAATCTGTGCAATTCGTTGCCTCAGAGAGCTGTGGAAGCTGGGACATTGAATAAATTTAAGACAGAAATAGACAGTTTCTTAAACGATAAGGGAATAAGGGGTTATGGGGAGTGGGCAGGGAAGTGGACCTGAGTCCATAATCAGATCAGCCATGATCATATTAAATGGCGGAGCAGGCTCGAGAGGCCGTATGGCTTACTCCTGCTCCTATTTCTTAGGTTTGTTATGTTCTTATGTAATATTTTCCTACATTACAACAGTGACTATACTTCAAAACTACTTCAATGGCTGTGAAGTGCTTTGGGACATTGTGAGATTGGGAATAGGACCACATTGATGCAACTTCTTTCTTTACACTTAAGCTCTCTGGTTCTTTAATCCTATCTAGCTCAAACAACCTCAACAAATGGAGAGATTCCCTTCATTACTCAAAAAATCAATTTTCCCCAAGCTCTGCATTTCTCTAATGACGAAAGGCAGAATTCTTTGAGTCTATCCTCATAGCTAACAGTTCTAAGATTGACTATCAATTTAGTTTCCATACTCTTAACTTTATTAGAGTCATGGGGCTAGATTTTCCACGTTATTTGCATGCTTCTCGCTCACTTAATGTCCATTTTACCGCTGAAATGACGTATAATGCCCATATATTGCCCAGTTAGCCACAAAATGGAAACTGATGGGGATTTTTCGGAAACTTATTGGCGAACATTACTTTCCCCATGTGCATAACGCCGGGAAAAAATAAAACCGCCCGCCCACTTTTTTGGGGCGGAATCATTACAATGGGCGAAATCAACGACCATAATATCGCCCAGAATAAGTTTCCGCACGGAATTAACGCTGACATTCAATAATACCGTCCGCTCACTTTTTTTGTCGTAAAGATCACATTTGCCGAAATTAATGGCCATGAGATCGCCCAGCATCACTTTCACCACCTCGCACACATATCACCCACAATATCGCTCGCCTAAAAAACCGCCCGGAAAAATTGGAACTAACTGGAACTAATCACAGAGTTATGGATGCCATGTAATGTCTTTAGATGCTCTGATAATGACTCCATGAGGCAATGTATTGTACTTGAACTATAGTGACCTTAGTCCATATAATATAACTCCAGAGAGAGAATCACACCTGGCGGCCTGCCTTTTATACTGAGCCTGGCCCACCTGTATAGGTAACCTACAAGTCTCCCACTGCAGTGCCCTCTGGTGGCGCAGCTTAGTAACCATACAGCTGGTGTACAAGTTTTCCATAGTAGTGCCCTTTGGTGGCACATCATATGTAATAGTACAGGCAGTAACATGTCTAGATACATGACATCAATCTCCCCCAAGTCCTTAGTGAAAATCGCCTTCATGCATTGACTGTGCTCTGGGCTTAGCTCTGTCTGGTTGACCCTTGTGGGGTCGTTTCCATCTTGGGTGAGTAGGTGGTGTTTCGTTGGCAGTAGAGGTGCTGGTGGTTTCAGTTTGTGAGTCCATGACCACTCCATTCTCTCCCCCCCACATATAGATTATGCCGGTGGCTAGTTACATTCATATACATTTGTGGTACAGTTGTGAGGCAAGTACAGTTGACTGGTGAGGTACATTCTTGATACATACTTGGACTCAGTGCTGGTATTAGCACCGGTGCGTGAGGACAAACTAGTTCTAGAACTGCTGGATGGTGTGCAGGTCGTCTGGTGGTGGCACGGTGCCCAGTGCTGGCAGTGGGAACCCGGTTGGCTCAAGTTGCCTGCTCTCGGGACCTTTGCCGTTGCTCCTAGTGTCGGCAGGTTCACAGATGCCTGTGACCTCCCTGTCCTTTCCTTGCGCCCCAGGCCACTGCTGCTCCCTGAGGGCCAGTTGTCTGGCAGTGCGCAGGGAACTGCTGACTCGCTTGCCTGGGCGTTCTTTGGGTTGGGATCCTGGCTGGTCCCGGTCCCATTTGGGAGGACTGTTGCGGGTGACCCTTCATTCCCGGGTGTAGCCTTGGAGGCGATAGGGTCTGGGGGCTGCGCCTTAACGCAGTTTGCTAGGCTTGTGGCGGTTGGTGCCATCGGGTGCCTGAGAGGTGGAGCCAATCAGAGGCAGGGTATCGATACCGGTGCCGTTGCCCTCCTGCGATCGCTTGCTCTGCAGCTTGTCTATTTTAGCTGCTTGTGGCCACACTCCGTGGTGCATCACTCTGGCCCCAGGGACGCAGGCTACAGCATTGGGTAGCCCACTGGATCTGTGTGGTCCCGATGGGTGTTTGCCCGCTACATGATCAGAATACAGTTGAAATCCTACATCGCACAACGTTTCATTACTCATTGTAGATAAACTGAATCTCCGATCGCAATCGCACGACTTTTCTTTGCTTATTACGTATATAAAACTCTGATCATTACAAGCTTTACATTTGACTCACAGTTGCTATTACATTGCTTGAGAATGTGGAGCTGTCCCTTTAAGTGTGGTGGGTTGCTGGCCTCCGTTAAGAGAGCCTTGCTATCTTTACCCCAATCCTCTTCTTCGCTTGGTATCACGTGTTGCTCCATCAGCGCTGCACCTTGTGGTCTGGCGCCGCCATCTTTTTCTTCAGCGCTTCACCTCGTGGTTTGGGCGCCATCTTTCTTCCATCCACTGCTATGATCCTCTTCTCCCCGGGTTCTGCCATCGAAGCTGGGAAGTCGCCTCTGGATCCGATTTTCTTCCTCTGGAGTTCTGCCACTGGAGCCTGGAAGGTGCATTCGGGTCGTCTCAGCTGGATCATCTCCATGCAGTCGTGCTGAGCGGTCTGTGCCTCGGGTGCTGTGCTGGTCTGCTCTCTGGTGCTGGGTCCACCCTCCGGTGGGAGCTTGCTTTGCCTTGGAGCTGGGGGACGTCGATCGCTGGAGGGGTGAAATCTTCCCAGCTCCAATGGATCTTCTTCATCCACCTTCTTCTGAGGAGCGTTGGTCCATCACCTGAAACAATCCACAGAGGTAACTTGTGCACTGCTCCATCATGGAGTACCTTTACATCCGCACTACCAACGATTGGATAAGTTCATTGGTGTATGTGCGCAGCTTTGCCTGAACCGGGACCAACTTGGGTCATTCAGCTTGATTGTCCCATAGCCTCTCAAAGACTTCTTGATTCATTACTGACTGGTTCGCCCACGTGTCTACTTCCAAGACTGGAACGCCGTATATCTCAACTTCTATCTTCAACGGGGAATATTCTGTGGTGCAGGTAAACATGCCGTACATTGTGGGTCTGAGCTGCCTCTCTGACTATCATTTCATAATCCACGCTGGATTCATGGCCATCTGCAGACTCTTCATCAACATAGTGAGTTATATTTCTTTTACACATTCGCTGGAGATGGCCCTTTGTGCTGCAGCCTTTATAGTCCTTAAAACTGCACTGTTGAGCCCTGTGATTCCCTCCGCAATGCCAGCATGGTGCTACTCGATTAGACCCCCTTGGCGGACTCTGGGTTAAAGGACTTGGGGACCTGTTCTCTCTTCCCTGAGGAGATTCACATTCTGAAGTCCAGCTTCTATAAGGCGCCATACTGGGCACAGTACTTGCCAGGTTTGAGTCCTGAGGATGAGTCATCTGCCTAGAGCCGCAGGTCGAGGTCATGAATGCCTGGCTCACGGAGATGGCCTTCTGCAGTGTGACTGTGGTATATGCAAATAGTAGCCTGTGAAAATGGCCCTCGTGGCCGATTCCGATGACAAAGATATCCCGCAGCCCTTTGGTGAGGTGGTCGCCAAAATCACATGGTGCCACCAGCCTCCTGCGGTCTGCAGCATATTTTGCGATTTCCTGGTCTTCGGGCCTTCGGTGGGTATAAAACCGGTGTCTGGCTGTGACGATGCTCTCTTTGGGCTTGAGTTGTACTTGGATCAGTGTTACCAGCTCCTCATACATCTTGGTTGTTGTCTTCGCTGGTGCCAGCAAGTCCCTGACGAGGCCACAGACGGTGGGCCCACAACTGGTTAGCAGGATAGCTCTGCGCTTATCAGCCAATGTGGCCGTGTTGTCGCCTGCCAGATCGTTTGCTATGAAGAAATGGTCGAGCCTCTCCACAAAGATGCCCCAATCATCACCATTGGCGACCTGCTGCAATGTGCCAAGGTTAGCCATTTTCACGTGAAATTCCATAATCTCGTCGCCAATTGTTATGTCTTTAGATGCTCTGATAATGAATCCATGAGGCAATGCATTGTACTTGAATTGTAGTGACCATAGTCATTTAATGTAACTCCAGAGTGAGGATCACACCTGGTGGCCTGCAGTGTGGGTTGGCCCGTGCTGCCCCTGGGTCCTCGCCTCTTCTGGGCCCTGTACCCTCATTCGCCGCATCTCGGCCACGATGTTCCAGGGCCCGGTGCTCCAGCTCTATTTATAGCCCCGACCTGTGGTGGTGTTCTCACACAGGTCGGGGCAGCCCACAACAACCAAACAAGCACACACCACAGCCACACACGCTTTCAGTCTTTCTCAGCTCCCTCTCTCTCGGTCGTCTCTTCTGCGCATGTCATGATGACCCTTGACCTCCCGAATCGCAGGAATCGAGCGTTGCCATGCCATTGCTAAGGACAGTGACACTTTACGGCAGAAGGTCAGAGAGATTTAACGCTAACGCCCATTTCATATCGCTTGTGGTAACGCCAAATTTCAAAAATGGAGACTAGGTGTTTTAAGAATGGGCGAGAAGCCGGATATCTGAAAACCCATTTTTACCGGCCACGCCGGAAATAACGCCCATTTTTGGGCGAAATGCACAAAAGTGTAAATTCTAGCCCGTAATATCACTTTTTATATGTGAGGGCGAAAATCGGTCAGCACTCTAAATGTAGATATACCTGTGCAACCCAACTATTCATGGTTTTATATTGCACTATCCCAGTAATAAAACCTGAAACCCCTTTTGCATCCCCAATGGCCCTATCACACTGTTTGTGGACCTACAATGATTTTCTACTAAAACCCCAGGCCCTTCACTTGTTCTGCAACTTTCAGCAGGTATCCTTTCACGGCATACTGAGCATTGTACACAAATGTCATGCAGTAGGGAAGAGGTGCCTGAGGGTTTTGAGCTCTATTCAATTGTGACCACTGCATCTTTTGACAGCACATGCTTAATTTCATTGAAACGTAATCTTAAAGCTCTTGAGAAAAACAGTATTTTTATATTTTTAAGCTTGTCTTCACTTGCAGCTTGCTCAAATAACATAGCCATCCTTGACAAGAAATTTTACCAAAAATCCTATATAGGACCTTATCACATTGCTCAGAAATGCCTCAAGCCCACATCCCAAGAACGAATAAAAAAAGCGCTCATGTACAATCAATTCATTTGAAGTACAGAGCCTTTTGTTGTCATGCCAACCATTTTGCATTTCACCAAGAGCCTATAATCGGCAAAGAGATAAATGGCAAGTTCGTCCATTTGTTTCAACTCACTACTCTTTTCAAGTTGTATCTTGAGCACCTACCTAAACCATCGGAACTTGGCTTACTGCCGGATCTGAAGGACAGCAGCTCCAGCAGAGCAGCAGCCCCATAGTATCACACCAGAGTATCATTTACAAACTTCTGCCTGACATCTTATTGACACTGAAAATATTTATCTGGACTTATTAATTAATCAAGAACCATGTAAGCAGAGTGAGTTAAGTGGCTTCTGAGTGTACCTCAATTAAAATTTGATTAGAGCAATGGTAGAATCACTGAATTAATTTAAATTTATTGTGCTCCACAACGCATTCTGCACAAGCAAGTGCTCTTCTGTACTGCTCTTCTTCTGCCATACTGATGAGTGTTAGGTGAATAAGAGTGCTTTCAAACTATTCCAGATCCTTAGTAAAGGAGGGGTGTGTGCAAGAAAGTGATACAGAACTAGACAATCTAAAGAGATCCCTAGAGTAAGAGACGCAGGCTGATGATATCAGCGGACAAATGCTTAACACAATCATGTGACATTACTCTGTCTATTCACCCATTTTATTTTGAGCAGTAGGCTAATGTCTCTGCTAAAATGTATGTCATGAAAACATGCTAAAGATTCATTCACGAATATCGCCATCAAGAATTTATAGGATTGGCATTATGGAACAAATAGAGGCGTGAATTGGCAGTTGGTTGAAAATATATAACCAGATGACTTTTAATGTGTAGAAATGTTGAATTAAGAATATAGTATCAAAGCCATGGCTATTTATGCAATTCTCAGCGACAATGCTGATCTTAAGGATAGTTTAAATAGTGATATTATTACATTTGCAAATGATATGAAACTGTGTGCTATGGCTGGTAATAAATTAGTAAACTGTAAGCTGATTTACAAATGTTAAGTAAATGGGCTCATAAATGGCAGATGTAATTTAAAGTGCAGTTATACACATGGGACAAAACAACTCCAGGCTTTTCCACACATGGGGCCCAATTTTGGCCATGACTTGCATCAATTTTTTTGGAGTAAGTTGTTTTTCTGGCATAAGTTAAAAAATACCATTTTCCCCAAAATATTTGCTCCAGAGTTAGTCAGTTAGATACGATTTTTTTAGTTCAGTTGTTTTTTTCAAAATGGGGCGTTCCCAGACACTTATGCTAGTTTTGGCCATTTATGCCACTTTGGCCAGCTAAAACTATATAAAACGGAAAAGAGTGACTAAAGTAAATGTTGGTCCCTTAGAAGATGAGAAGGGGGATTTAATAATGGGAAATGTGGAAATGGCTGAGACCTTAAACAATTATTTTGCTTCGGTCTTCACAGTGGAAGGCACAAAAACCATGCCAAAAATTGCTGGTTACGGGAATGTGGGAAGGGAGGACCTTGAGACAATCACTATCACGAGGGGGTTAGTGCTGGACAGGCTAATGGATCTCAAGGTAGACAAGTCCCCTGGTCCTGATGAAATGCATCCCAGGGTATTAAAAGAGATGGCGGAAGTTATAGCAGATGCATCCGTTATAATCTACCAAAATTCTCTGGACACTGGGGAGGTACCATCAGATTGGAAAGCAGCTAATGTAACGCCTCTGTTTAAAAAAGGGGGCAGACAAAAGGCAGGTAACTATAGGCCAGTTAGTTTAACATCTGTAGTGGGGAAAATGCTTGAAGCTATCATTAAGGAAGAAATAGCGGCACATCTAGATAGGAATAGTGCAATCAAGCAGACGCAACATGGATTCATGAAGGGGAAATCATGTTTAACTAATTTACTGGAATTCTTTGAGGATATAACGAGCATGGTGGATAGAGGTGTACCGATGGATGTGGTGTATTTTGATTTCCAAAAGGCAAATGTGCCTTATCAACACATTTGACGGGTCCCACACAGGAGATTGGTGTGCAGGATCAGGCCGCATGGGATTGGGGGTAATGTACTGGCGTGGATGGAGAACTGGTTGACAGACAGGAGACGGAGAGTCGGGATAAATGGGTCCTTTTCAGAGTGGCGGGCAGTGACTAGTGGAGTGCCACGGGGCTCAGTGCTGGGACCCCGGCTCTTTACGGTATGCGTTAACGATTTGGATGAAGGAGTTGAGTGTAGTATCTCCGGGTTTGCGGATGACACTGGGCTGGGTGGCGCTGTGAGCTGTGAGGGGGACGCTGGGAGGCTGCGGGGTGACTTGGACGGGTTGGGTAGATGGGCAAATGCATGGCAGATGCAGTATAATGTGGATAGATGTGAGGTTGTCCATCTTGGGGGCAAAAAACACAAAGGCAGAATATTACCTGAATGGCGGCAGATTGGGAGGTTGTGGGGGGGCTGCAGCGAGTCCTGGGTGTCATGGTTCATCAGTCATTGAAGGTTGGCATGCAGGTGCGGCGGGCGATGAAGAAGGCAAGTGGTATGTTGGCCTTCATAGCTGGGGGATTTGAGTGTAAGAGCAGGGAGGTCTTGTTGCAGTTGTACCTTGGTGGGACCTCACCTGGAGTATTGTGTTCAGTTTTGGTCTCCTAATCTGAGGAAGGACGTTCTTGCTGTTGGGGGGAGCAGCGAAAGTTCGCCAGACTAATTCCAGAGATGGCGGGACTGACATATGAGGAGAGACTGGATCAACTGGGCCTTTATTTACTGGAATTTGGAGGGATGAGAGGGGATCTCATGGAGACGTATGGGATTCTGGCGGGACTGGACAGGTTGGATGCGGGAGGAGTGTTCTCGGTGTTGGGGAAGTCCAAAACCAGGGGACATAGTCTTGGGATGGGGGGTGGACCATTTGGGACTGGGGTGGGGGGGGGTGCTTCTTCACTCAGAGAGTTGTTAACCTGTGGAGTTCCCTGCCGCAGGGAGTTGTTGATGCCAGTTCGTTGGATGTATTCAGGAGGGAGTTAGATGTGACCCTTGCGGCTAAGGGGATCAAGGGCTATGGAGAGAAAGCAGGAAAGGGGTACTGAGGGAAAAATCAGCCATGATCTTACTGAATGGCGGTGCAGGCTCGAAGGGCCGAATGGCCTACTCCTGCACCTATTTTCTATGTTTCTATGATAAGGTGCCACACAAAAGGTTACTGCAGAAGATAAAGGTACGCGGAGTCAGAGGAAATGTATTAGCATGGATCGAGAATTGGCTGGCTAACAGAAAGCAGAGAGTCGGGATAAATGGGTCCTTTTCGGGTTGAAAGTCGGTGGTTAGTGGTGTGCCACAGGGATCGGTGCTGGGACCATAACTGTTTACAATATACATAGATGACCTGGAAGAGGGGACAGAGTGTAGTGTAACAAAATTTGCAGATGACACAAAGATTAGTGGGAAAGTGGGTTGTATCGAGGACACAGAGAGGCTGCAAAGAGATTTTAATAGGTTAAGCGAATAGGCTAAGGTTTGGCAGATGGAATACAATGTTGGAAAATGTGAGGTCATCCACCTTGGAAAAAAAAACAGTAAAAGGGAATATTATTTGAATGTGGAGAAATTACAACATGCTGCGGTGCAGAGGGACCTGGGGGTCCTTGTGCATGAATCCCAAAAAGTTAGTTTGCAGGTGCAGCAGGTAATCAGGAAGGCGAATGGAATGTTGGCCTTCATTGCGAGAGGGATGGAGTACAAAAGTAGGGAGGTCCTGCTGCAACTGTACAGGGTATTGGTGAGGCCGCAGCTGGAGTACTGCATGCAGTTTTGGTTACTTAAGGAAGGATATACTAGCTTTGGAGGGGGTACAAAGATGATTCACTAGGCTGAATCCGGAGATGAGGGAGTTACCTTATGATGATAGATTGAGTAGACTGGGTCTTTACTCGTTGGAGTTCAGATGGATGAGGGGTGATCTTATCGAAACATTTAAAATAATGAAAGGAATAGACAAGATAGAGGCAGAGAGGTTGTTTCCACTGGTCGGGGAGACTAGAACTAGGGGACACAGCCTCAAATTATGGGGGAGCCAATTTAAAACCGAGTTGAGAAGGAATTTCTTCTCCCAGAGGGTTGTGAATCTGTGGAATTCTCTGCCCAGGGAAGCAGTTGAGGCTAGCTCATTGAATATATTCAAATCACAGATAGATAGATTTTTAACCAATAAGGGAATTAGGGTTACGGGGAGCGGGCGGGTAAGTGGAGCTGAGTCCACGGCCAGATCAGCCTGATCTTGTTGAATGGCGGAGTAGGCTCGAGGGGCTAGATGGCCTACTCCTGTTCCTAATTCTTATGTTCTTATGTTCAAATCGACTTAGGTCAGCGTATGTGGCCAGCTCTGAATTCGGTGCAGGTTAGTACATTTAAAGCACCAAGACTTACAAAGCACTAAACAAAGCACAAAAATAAGCATTCAATAACAAATAAAAAATACAAGGAAGCTGAGGACCTGCACCAAGACTTACAAAGCACTAAACACACCACAAAAAGTAATAAGCAATCAATCAATAACAAATAAAAAATAGAAATCCTACCTTTATGCCAGATTCAAGTTTTCTTTTTAAAGTCGCCACCCCCCCGTCGATCAAAACACTCTTTCACCCGCCCGCAAAACTCTCCTCCTCCACCCCCCAATCGAAACTCTCAAGTCAACCATCAATAAATAAAAAATAAAACTGAAGTCCTACCTCGGCCTGGGAAGTCAGTGGGCCGGCCAGCCAGTACGGGATAGCCACTCGACCAGGGATAGGGTGCAGCAAAGATTGGGGCGTCCCTTCGGCCGGGGATAGGGGCTGCGAGCATCGGGTCTTGCTCATAGCCCACAGGACACGCTGGGAGGGCAGGAGCATGCACACAGCTGCCGGCAGTGCTTTCTGCGCTGGCCTGTTGCTCCGCCCCACCCCACCCCACTTCACTAGCTATGCCATGCTGGGACACCGGAGACTCGGCAGAGCGGGCAGGATGGGGCCCCTTTTTTTCGGCGCTGTTTCCAGCGCGCAAAGCCGGCGCATTTAAGGTAAGTGCGCCGAAAAAAGGATTGGGGAAAATTGGGCCCATGAATATCAATTAAAAGTAATAGAACATGATGGTACTTGAGGATAGTTACTGACCAAGTGCTAAAGATTCACAAGCAATGCTAGGTAGCTATAGGAAATTAAACAGAGCAAGTTATATAAGGTTAAATTTTACAATTTAGCATGTCAGGCTCTTTTTCTCTGTTTATTTTTTCCACCAGGAGTTAACATTATTCACACTTTATAAGGATGATGCATGAGGTGGTACCATCTAGGAATAGGCCTGATAACTTTTTCTCACCCCACTTTTCATGTCATCACATTTTCATCTCAGCTGTATTTGAATCCTAATTGCAAAGTTGAAAAGAGAGTATGCCCTCCTCCCCCCTTTGTACAAGCCACATTATGTTCTTATATTCGTTCCTGGGATGTGGGCGTCGCTGGCAAGGCCAGCATTTACTCTCTAATTGCCCTTGAGAAGGTGGTGATGAGCCGCCTTCTTGAACCCTACAGTCCACATGGTACACATACTCCCATAATGCTGTTAGGGAGGGAGTTCCAGGATTTTGATCCAGCGACTATTAAAATCACAAGTAATGTCTGCTGAAGTGCTTCCACAAGCTGAGTCAGCGTACTGTATCTCAGCACAGCTGTAAGCTACCCTTCATCAACCACCAACTCTGCTCCATCCACACCTATGCTGTGTCGTGCCTTGTGATGCAACCTGTAAATCACCAGAACCACCCGAAGTTGGTTTCTTTGAACCAATTGGCTAGGTAATGTAGACTGCAGTGATGTGAATCCCAAGGAACTGGATTCCTCCTCCATAGGTTCTTTGCTGTCTGTGGAAAGAAAAGATGCCACATAATCAGTATGTGGTCAGTGTTCAACATATTGATGGAACTTATGTGCCAGTTATGAGTTGTGATGCTGTTTAATCACTATGTTTAATCACTATATCTTCAATGTATTCACTGAGGCATATGAAAGCATGGGCCTTATGCTTAACATCCGTAAGACAAAGGTCCTTCACCAGCCTGTCACCGCTGCACAGCACTGCCCTCCAATCATCAAGATCCACGGCGCGGCCCTGGACAACGTGGACCATTTTCCCTTATCTCGGGAGCCTCTTATCAACAAAGGCAGACATTGATGCGGAGATTCAGCATCGCCTCCAGTGCGCCAGTGCAGCCTTCGGCCATCTGCAGAAAAGAGTGTTTGAAGACCAGGCCCTCAAATCTACCACCAAATTCATGGTCTACAAGGCTGTAGTAATACCCGCCCTCCTGTATGGATCTGAGGCATGGACGATGTACAGAAGGCACCTCAAGTCGCTGGAGATATATCACCAACGATGTCTCTGCAAGATCCTGCAAATCTCCTGGGAGGACAGGCACACCAACATCAGTATCCTCGACCAGGTTAATATCCCCAGTATTGAAGCATTGACCACACTCGATCAGCTTCGCTGGTCAGGCCACATAGTACGCATGCCAGATACGAGACTCCCTAAGCAAATGCTTTATGTGGAGCTCCTTCATGGTAAACGAGCCAAAGGAGGACAGCAGAAATGTTATAAGGACACCCTCAAAGCCTCCCTGGTAAAGTGCGACATCACCACTGACACCTGGGAGACCCTGGCCGCAGACTGCCCGAGGTGGAGAAAGTGCATCCGGGAGGGCGTTGAGCTCTTTGAGGCTCGACGCAAGGCGTATGAAGAGGCCAGGCTCAGGCAGCGGAAGGAGCGCGCGATAAACCAGCCCTACCAACCCCTTCCGCTGACTTATGTCTGCCCCACCTGTAACAGGGTCTAGTGGCTCTCGTATCGGACTGTTTAGCCATCAAAGAACTCACTTTGGGAGTGGAAGCAAGTCCTCCTCGATTCCGAGGGACTGCCTATAATGATGATGTTTAAGCTACTGAATGTTTCAATCTTAGCATCAGTCACACTATGCCAGCACAATTGTATATTCTCACTTTGAAATTTCTGCAAGAACTGGCCCTCTATGGTCACTCTTCCTAGAATGTCAAATATCATTTTTAAGCTGAACCAAAATAAATTTTTCTGCAGTTTTTCTTCCAAATTATCTTTCAAGATTACTTTTCAATGATCTGGCAATAAATGGCAGTACAGAAAGGTATAGAATATAAAAGTCAAAAGATAATGATAAGCCTGTGTAAAGTGTTAACAAGATCTCAATTGGAGAACTGTGTGCAGAATTGGAGCCGGAAACTCAGTACCGCTGGAAAGCTGGTGCTCCCCCCATCTTTTCGGGGCCATCAGTGCTAAAATCTTTTTGTGGCTGGGCCACCCCATATTCAGCTCCAAAAGTGAACAAATAGGTTCCAGCGGTAATGAACCCTTCCAAAGTGGATTTTTCAGCGGTGTGACTTTCTTAATTTGAGTGTTATCACCACTGAGAAATTCAGCATGCAGGTAAGGGTTTCTATTGAGCCAGCTGCTCCCTGGCCTTTTAAGGGGCAGGGTTTGCAGCAAGGCCCTGAGGGGGGTAGGAGTTTGGAAGGATGGCTGGTCTAAGAGGTGCAAGGAGAGCCAACAGGTTCACTGATATGGAGCTGGAGACACTGATGGATGGTGCGGAGGACAGAAGAAGAATACTGTTTCCTGATGTGGGGAGACCTGGCAGACAGACAGTACATAATGCATGGAGGGAGATTGCAGGGGAGGCGTCAGGCACCTCTATATATGTGAGGACGCACCCTCCCAGGAGGGTGCTGGCCAGTCTTCACCCGGCCTTTCCAAGGTGGTGATAGGTCGAAGCCTCCTAGCTCTGGGGCGACGGGGATCCTCCTCCTCCTCCTGCACCTCCTTCTGTGCCTCCTCCTCAGGTGGTACTGCTGCCTCGACCTCCAGCGGCTGTCCCTTCATGATGGCCAGGTTGTGCAGCATGCAGCAGACCACGACGATTATGGAGACCCATTGAGGTGAGTACTGCAAGGTGTCACCAGAGCAGTCCAGGCACTGGAATCTCTGCTTAAGGATGTCTATGCACTGCTCGATGATGCACCTGGTGGCACAATGAGCGTCATTGTATGCAGCTCTGGTGCTGTCCCGGGGTTCCGCAGTGGAGTGAGCAGCCAAGTGGACAGAGGATATCCCTTTTCCCCAAGCAGCCAACCGCAATCCTGATTCGAGCCGGTGAAGACAGCGGGCACACTGGTCTGGTGCAGAATGAACGAATCATGGCTGCTGCCTCCCTTGCCCGCTGCCTGTCTGCACGATGCTGATGGTGACGCCTTCTCCTGCGTGCCGACCTACCTCTGACCAGGTGTACCAGATGTCGCCCTCCCAACACTCCTCCCATCCTCAGGGTGAACCCTGCCAAGCAGGTCTCCGCAGCCCACAGGACTCCACTAAAGAGTCAGACCTGACAGTTGTACAAAAGTACAGGGGTAGGTGTAAACCTCTGAGCAGCATTCAGCAGGTTTAATGGAGTCAAAACAATTCATACAACTATTTCAAAAGCAAAATACTGCGGATGCGGGAATCTGAAATAAAAACACTAATAATTAATAAAATGATTTTAAAAGTTAAATACTATGAATGCTGGAATCTGAAATAAACACAATAAAGTTAATAAAACTATTTCCCTGCCAAACAGACCTGATCGTGGCAAAACTCCAGCGGTGTCGTGTTCGTGCACCGACTGGAAAACCTCGCGGGGGCACTGCTGGGAAAAATCCGACCTTTTTGATGCTCAATATTGCTGGCCTGGCCACTTTTCAGAGCTCAACGCTGGAAATCTTCCTTTACTGCGGCTTCACCGTGCCGTTTCCGGTGGAAGTGAACACCGCTCAAATTCCCCCCCACCCTCAGAACTGAATATGTCACGGGGAGGGTAAAACACCCAGCGCCGATCGATTTTTTTCAAACGGCCGCCGAAACCCTGCGGTAGCTGTCCCTTTGGGGACGGTGAATTTCGGTCCCTTGGGCTCCACACTATGGCTGGAATCTTACCAGCCCTGCAAGTGCAGGTTTGGTGACGGACCAGCTATCAAAATGGCCGCGATTGACAGCGGGGTGGGATCCCGCTCTGAACCCGCCTCCTTGTCAGTTTCCAAAGTGTTGGGTCTGGCTGCAAAAACCAAGTGGTTGGCCTGCCAATGGTCATCGTTAAGAGGTAGTTTTAAAAAGAATTTTACCAGGTACTTACCATTTTTCCAAATTTATCAGCAGCTTCCCGTCGCTCGGGATTCACGGCAGGTAAGTTTGTCAGGTTCTCAATGACTCTCCTTTGCTTTGACTAGTTGACAGCTGCAGAAGTGGTATCCTTACTCACACCAACTTATCTTGCAGGGGCGCGGAGCAGTAAACCCGGCACCGAATGTGGCCGCCCACCATGAATTGCTTTCCGTCGCTATTACCGTCCCTCTGGGGTGAAAACAGAGGAGGCAATGAACCAAAACTCCAGCTGAAAGTGTTCTAAATAAAGCTTTCAATGTTTGACAACACATTAGCAGAAACTCTACATGAACATTGGCTAAAAGACCCAAGTGCCTACCCTTGTGTGTTGTTAGTTGGTATGATTGGGCAAGGTTGAGGGTGAGTGTGAGGGGTGGCTAGTGAGATGGGGATGTGATAATGTAGATAGAGGGATGGGTGGAGGTGCAAGGTAAGTTGGTGTGAGTAAGGATGTGCAGGAGTAGGGTAGGGAAGAGTGATGGGGATGTGATGAGTGGCACAGCTGGACAAGGTTGATGTGGCTTTGCAGTAACGTTTCGTGATTTACTCAGATCAATTGAAAGGTTTGTGCCACTGCAGCCAGGTCCTCCTGATGACATACCTGCTGTGCCCTCCTGTGCAATGTGTAACCAGGCTGCGTAAGTGTCTTGGGGAGGTCTTTTCCATCCATTGGAAGGGAAGAGAACCTCCCTGCGTGCTGTGACTCCCTCCATAAGCATCTGGAGGGTGGATCTCAAACCAGTGTAATAAGCTTAAATAAAGGAGACTATGGAGGTATGAGGGCAGAGTTAACTATAGTGGACTGGGAAAATAGATTAAAATGTAGGACGGTTGATGATCACAGGCGTACAGTTAAGGAGATATTTCACTACTCTCAAGAAAAATATATTCCAGTGAGGAGAAAAGGGTGTAAAAGAAAAGAAAGCCATCTGTGGCTAACTAAAGAAATAAAGAACAGTATCCAATTAAAAACAAGGGCATACAAAGTGGCAAAAACTAGTGGTAGGACAAAGATTTGGAAACTTTTAAAAGCCAGCAAAGAATGACTAAAAAAAATGATAAAGAAAGGGAAGATAGACTATGAAAGTAAACTAGCACACAATATAAAAACAGATAGCAAGAGTTTCTGTCGGTATATAAAAAAGAAAAGAGTGGCTAAAGTAAATGTTGGTCCCTTAGAGGACGAGACCGGGGAATTAGTAATTGAGAACTTGAAGATGGCAGAAACTCTGAGCAAATAATTTTTATCAGTCTTTACGGTAGAGGGCACTAACAATATTCCAACAGTTGATAGTCAAGAGGCTATAGGGGGGAAGGAACTTAACACAATCACTAAGGAGGTGGTACTCAGTAAGATAATGGGACTAAAGGCAGATAAATCTCCTGGACCTAATGGCTTGCATCCTAGGGTCTTAAGAGAAGTAGTGGCAGAGATAGCGGATGCATTGGTTGTAATTTCCCCAAATTCCCTGGATTCTGGGGAGGTCCAGGCAGATTGGAAAACTGCAAATGTAATGCTCCTATTTACAAAAGGAGGTAGACAAAAAGCAGGAAACTATAGACCAGTTAGCCTAACATCTGTGGTTGGGAAGATGTTGGAGTCCATTATTAAAGAAGCAGTCGCAGGACATTTGGAAAAGCATAATTCAGTCAGGCAGAGTCAGCATGGATTTATGAAGGAGAAGTCATGTTTGACAAATTTGCTGGAATTCTTTGAGGATGTAACAAACAGGGTAGATAAAGGGGAACCAGTGGATGTGGTGTATTTGGACTTCCAGAGGGCATTTGACAAGGTGCCACATAAAAGGTTACTGTACAAGATAAAAGTTCATGGGGTTGGGGGTAATATATTAGCATGGATAGAGGATTGGCTAACTAACAGAGAGTCAGGATAAAGGGTTCATTCTCAGGTTGGCAATTAGTAACAAGTGGGGTGCCGCAGGGATCAATGCTGGGCCCCCAATTATTTACAATCTGTATTAATGACTTGGAAGAAAGGACCGAGTGTAACGTAGACAGGTTTGCTGACAATACAAAGATGGGAGGAAAAGCAATGTTTGAGGAAGGACACACAAAATCTGCAAAAGGACAGACAGGCTAAGTGAGTGGGCAAAAATTTGGCAGATGGAGTATAATGATGGAAAGTGTGAAGTCATGTACTTTAGCAGAAAAAAATCAAAGAGCAAGTTATTATTTAAAAGGAGAAAAATCTGCAAAGTGCTGCAGTACAGAGGGACCTGGGGATACTTGTGCATGAAACACAATAGGTTAGTATGCAGATACAGCAAGTGATCAGGAAGGCCAATGGAATCTTGGCCTTTATTGCAAAGGGGATGGAATATAAATGTAGGGAAGACTTGCTACAGTTGTTCAGGGTATTGGTGAGGCCACACATGGAATACTGTGTACAGTTTTGGTTTCCATATTTACGAAAGGATATACTTGCTTCGGAGGCAGTTCGGAGAAGGTTCACAAGGCTGATACCAGAGATGAGGGGGTTGACTTATGTGGAAAAGTTGAGGAGGTTGGGCTTTCACTCATTGGAATTCAGAAGAATGAGAGGTGATCTTATCGAAACGTATAAGATTATGAGGGGGCTTGACAAGGTGGATGCAGTGAGGATGTTTCCACTGATGGGGGAGACTGGAACTAGGGGGCATAATCTTAGAATAAGGGGCCGCTCATTTAAAACTCAGATGAAGAGGAATTTCTTCTCTCAGAGGGTTGTAAAGCTGTCGAATTCGCTGCCTCAGAAAGCTGTGGAAGCCGGGACATTGAATAAGTTTAAGACAGAGATAGACATTTTCTTAACCGATAAGGGATTAAGGGGTTACAGGGAGCAGGCAGGGAAGTGGACCTGAGTCCATGATCGGATCAGCCGTGATCGCATTAAATGATGGAGCATGCTCGAGGGGCCATATGGCCTACTCCTGCTCCTATTTCTAATGTTCTTTTGTTTAGGGTACGATGCTGATTCAATGGGCTGCTCCCTGGTATGAGGAATGCAAATACAAAAAATTGAAAAACTGGGGTTGTTTTCATTAGAACAATGCAAATTACAGGGTGATTTGACATCACAGAAGTGTTTAAACTTATGAAAGGATGGGACAGTGTAGATAGAGACAAAGGGTCCGAAATTTCTCTCCGACCTAAAGGGGGCGCACTCACCAATCTTGGATTTTTCTCCGCCCCAATACATAAGCGGAGAATAGAGCGGAATTCAGCTCTTTGTAGTTTTTTTTGTTCCGTGCGGTGAAGTCGGGTTGCGGTGGGACGGAAGTGCTTGGAAAGCCGGGCCGACGTCGGTATGTGTCATCAGCGCCGCACCGATGACGTCAGCGAGACACGGACGTCCCACGTCACACTGATGCATAGCAACGTCCCTACCCTTCAGTTAAAGGGGAGGGCCGCTGCGAACTTGTCAGCCACGTTAGTGGCACACACTGGGCCACCAGGGAGAGTTTCGGTCGGGCCAGCGGCCTGGTACCCAAGAGGGGTTGCCGGGCTGCCTGTTGGCGGCTCAGCCGAATCCATGGCTGCCATTGTCGGGCTGACCTCGGAATCGGCTGATAATTAAAATAAAATGGCAGCCGCAGCAGTGTGCCCTCCCCTTTAACGGTCGATGAGCTGCCCAGCCACAGGCAGCTTCCCACAGGGGAAAGCTGTCAGGGACACCGAGCGCTGGCCGATGTGCTCTCGGGGGACAATTTCCCGCGAGGCAATTTCCCATGCGGGACGGATAAAGGGTCACCGCCTATCAGTAAGGGGTTGACGGGTCAGGATCACTGGTGGGTTGGTAACATCCACCTCCCCCAAAAATAATTAAGCCAAAGTCGCGATTGCCGGCGTCTCCGCGCCAACCGAGCGGTGAGTGCTTTCCACACCATCACCGCCTCTTTGAGACAGTAATGGCTCTTTAAAAAAAGAGGCAATTTTGGTCCCAAATTGTTTCCAGTAGTTGAGGGGTGAAGAACAAGAGGTCATGAACACAAGACATTTAGAACAAAAAGCACAATACATTTCTTCACATAGACAGTTGTGAGTCTGTCGCATTCACTTCCAGAATTAATGTTTGAGGCAGAAACGATGTCAACATTCAAGATTAGAGTGAACAGGTGGATGCAGGAAAAGGGGCCAAAGGGATATGCTTGCATTGAGGGTAAATCCTGACACGAACCTGTAGTGCCAAATGGCCTGTGCCTGTGTAGTAACTTCGAGGTATTTAAGTTTCTCTAGCTTTTGCTGATAGTGGGAGGTAAGTAGTTGTCGACTTAAACAATGACTTATACCAAAACAAATATAAAAGATGCTACTTATTTAAATTAAGTAATTCCAGCAGAGAGGCATCCCATTTCTAAACTCAATTAGTAAAATATCATAGAAACATAGAAACATAGAAAATAGGTGCAGGAGTAGGCCATTCAGTCCTTCGAGCCTGCACCACCATTCAATGATATCATGGCTGATCATGCAACATCAGTACCCCATTCCTGCTTTCTCTCCATACCCCTTGATCCCTTTAGCTGTAAGGGACACAATTAACTCCCTTTTGAATATAGCTAACGAACTGGCCTCAACAACTTTCTGTGGAAGAGAATTCCACAGGTTCACAATTCTCTGAGTGAAGAAGTTTCTCCTCATCTCGGTCCTAAATGGCTTACCCCTTATTCTTAGTCTGTGACCCCTGGTTCTGGACTTCCCCAATATCGGGAACATTCTTCCTGCATCTAACCTGTCCAATCCCGTCAGAATTTTATATGTTTCGATGAGATCCCCTCTCATCTTCTGAACTCCAGTGAACACAGGCCCAGTCGATCCAGTCTCTCCTCATATGTCAGTCCTGCCATCCCGGGAATCAGTCTGGTGAACCTTCGCTGCACTCCCTCAATAGCAAGAATGTCCTTCCTCAGATTAGGAGACCAAAACTATACACAATATTTCAGGTGTGGCCTCACCAAGGCCCTGTACAACTGCAGTAAGACCTCCTTGCTCCTATACTCAAACCCTCTCGCTATGAAGGCCAACGTGCCATTTTCCTTCTTCACCGCCTGCTGTACCTGCATGCCAACCTTCAATGACTGATGTACCATGACACCCAGGTCTCGTTGCATCTCCCCTTTTCCTAATCTGTCACCATTTAGATAATATTCTGCCTTCCTGTTTTTGCCACCAAAGTGGATAAACCTCACATTTATATACATTATACTGCATCTGCCATGCATTTGCCCACTCACCTAACCTGTCCAAGCCACCCTGCAGCCTCTTAGCATCTTCCTCACAGCTCACACCACCACCCAGTTTAGTGTCATCTGCAAACTTGGAGATATTACATTCAATTCCTTCGTCTAAATCATTAATATATATTGTAAATAGCTGGGGTCCCAGCACTGAACCTTGCGGTACCCCACTAGTCACTGCCTGCCATTCTGAAAAGGACTCGTTTATTCCTACTCTTTGCTTCCTGTCTGCCAACCAGTTCTCTATCCACGTCAATACATTACCCCCAATACCATGTGCTTTAATTTTGCACACCAATCTCTTGTGTAGGACCTTGTCAAAAGCCTTTTGAAAGTCCAAGTATACCACATCCACTGGTTCTTCCTTGTCCACTCTACTAGTTACATCGTCAAAAAATTCTAGAAGCTTTGTCAAGCATGATTTCCCTTTCATAAATCCATGCTGACTTGGACCAATCCTGCCATTGCTTTCCAAATGCTATTACATCTTTAATAATTGATTCCAACATTTTCCCCACTACCAATGTCAGACTAACCATCTCTAATTCCCTGTTTTCTCTCTCCCTCCTTTTTAAAAAAAGTACAGTTACATTAGATACCCTCCAATCCATAGGAACTGATCCAGAGTCTATAGACTGTTGGAAAATGACCACCAATGCATCCACTATTTCTAGGGCCACTTCCTTAAGTACTCTGGGATGCAGACTATCAGGCCCTGGGGATTTATCGTCCTTCAATCCCATCAATTTCCCTAACACAATTTCCTGACTAATAAGGATTTCCTTCAGTTCCTCCTTCTCTCTAGACCTCGGTCCCCTAGTATTTCTGGCAAGTTATTTGTGTCTTCCTTTGTGAAAACAGAACCAAAGTATTTGTTCAATTGGTCTCCCATTTCTTTGTTCCCCATTATAAATTCACCTGATTCTGGCTGCAAGGAGCCTACATTTGTCTTCGCTAATCTTTTTCTCTTCTCATATCTATAGAAGATTTTGCAGTCAGTTTTTATGTTCCCTGCAAGCTTACTCTCATACTCTATTTTCCCCCTCCTAATTAAACCCTTTGTTCTCCTCTGCTGAATTCTATCAGGTTTCCCAAGTGGCATTGGCAGGTTGGCAGAATTGTGTGGGTATGGTTGGGGGTGAGGAAGGGGACAACTGGTCCCTGAAAACGAGCCACCATGAAAATAGATCTATTTTGTCTGGTGGTATAGCAGGAGGACAGGGAATAAGTGTTAATGTTCCTTAGCTGTTTAAGACTCGTTCGCACCCAGTGAAACTTGCAACTTAGAATTTATTTGAGCCCTGATGTTAGGGTAAATTTTCATCTTCACGAATGGGAGATAATCTGGTGGAGCAAATTGCCTGCCCACACACTAAAATGAAGATCAGGCAGTTTTACAATGGGCAGGCGATTTGTTCTGCCAAATTGCCACTCACGAGGTAAAAATTTAAATTTACTCCATCCTTTCACAAATAGAATAATTTTACGGTTTCTATAAAAGCAGTGAACAGAAGGTTTTCTTTTGACTACGTTTACAATGTTACTAATACCTAGAGCCCAGATAAAATGTTCCCTCAGGTGCTTTCAGTCTTTCCTCGTTGAATAATACAGCCTGTCATAATTCAAAATATTAAAGTTTATTTATGGTCGACTTCAATGTGCATTTACTTCAGTCATCATTTAGCCCTGAAGCTGTTGCATTTAATAGAATGTGTCTGGTTGTTATTAGTTTGTGTTAGAAGCCATTAAAGATCTATGTAAAGCTTCACTTATTGATCACATCTATTGCACTGATTCAGCCTCAATCAGTTTCATTACAATAGCTGTTTTTTTCGCTGACTCTAATCACTCTAATAAATTGCTTCTTTCCTTTATCTGATCTCCAGTTTCTTTCTTATAGATAAAATGTTTTGACAAATTAGACAAATGTTTTTCTCATTCTGATCGTCTTCTCAGCTGAGCAAATCAATGAAATGGATTTTTTAACTTTTTGATTCAGATACAATTTTCTCCCTTTTCTAGTTGGTTTTATCCTTGATAATGGCGAAGAAGAGGAAGGCATAAGAACATAAGAAATAGGAGCTGGAGTAGGCCATACGGCCCCTTGAGCCTGCTACGCCATTTAATACGATCATGGCTGATCCGATCATGGACTTAGGTCCACTTCCCTGCCTCGCTCCATAACCCCTTATTCCCTTATTCTGTCTTAAATTTATTCAATGTCCCAGCTTCCACAGCTCTCTGAGGCAGTGAATTCCACAGATCCACAACCCTCTGAAAGAAGAAATTTCTCCTCATCTCAGTTTTAAATGGGCGGCCCCTTATTCTAAGATTATGCCCTCTAGTTCTAGTCTCACCTATCAGTGGAAACATCCTCTCTGCATCCACCTGGTCAAGCCCCCTCATAATCTTATACATTTCGATAAGATCACCTCTGATTCTTCTGCATTCCAATGAGTAGAGGCCCAACCTACTCAACCTTTCCTCATAAGTCAACCCCCTCATCGCCGAATCAACCTTGTGAACCTTCTCTGAATTGCCTCCAAAGCAAGTATATCCTTTCGTAAATATGGAAACCAAAACTGCATGCAGTATTCCAGGTGTGGCCTCACCAATACCCTGCACAACTGTCGCAAGACTTCCCTGCTTTTATACTCCATCCCCTTTGCAATAAAGGTCAAGATTTCATTGGCCTTCCTGATCACTTGCTGTACCTGCATACTAACCTTTTGTGTTTCATGCTCAAGTACTGCAGTACTTTGCAATCTTTCTCCATTTAAATAATAACTTGCTCTTTGATTTTTTTTCTGCCAAAGTGCATGACCTCACATTTTCCAACATTATACTCCATCTGCCAAATTTTTGCCCACTCACTTAGCCTGTCTATGTCCTTTTTCAGATTTTTGTGTCCTCCTCCCACATTGCTTTTCCTCCAAACTTGGCTACGTTATACTCGGTCCCTTCTTCCAAATCATTAATATAGATTGTAAATAGTTGAGGTCCCAGCACTGATCCCTGCGGCACCCCACTGGTTACTGATTGCCAACCTGAGAATGAACCATTTATCCTACTCACAGTTTTCTGTTTGTTAGCCAATCCTCTATCCATGCTAACATATGACCCCTAACCTCGTGAACTTTTATCTTGTGCAGTAACCTTTTATGTGGCACCTTGTAAAATGCCTTCTGGAAGTACAAATACACCACATCCACTGGTTCCCCTTCATCCATCCTGTTCATTACATCCTCAAAGAATTCTAGCAAATTTGTCAAACATGACTTCCCCTCCTTACTGACTCTGCCTGACCGAATTTTGCTTTTCCAAATGTACTGCTACTGCTTCTTTAATAATGGACTCCAACATTTTCCCAACCATAGATTTTAGGCTAACTGGTCTATAGTTTCCTGCTTTTTGTTTGCCTCCTTTTTAAAATAGGAGCGTTACATTTACAGTTTTACAATCTGCTGGAACCTCCCCAGAATCCAGGGAATTTTGGTAAATTACAGCCAATGCATCCACTATCCCTGCCGTTACTTCTCTTAAGACCTTAGGATGCAAGCCATCAGGTCCAGGGGATTTATCCGCCTTTAGTCCCATTATTTTACTGAGTATCATCTCATTAGTGATTGTGATTGTGTTAAGTTCCTCCCCCGCTTTAGTCCCTTGACTATCCACTGTTGGAATATTGTTAGTGTCCTCTACCGTAAAGACTGATACAAAATATTTGTTCAGAGTTTTTGCCATTTCCATGTTCCCCATTACTAATTCCCCGGTCTCGTCCTCTAAGGGACCAACATTGTCTTTAGTTACTGTATAGTGCAGGGATAGGCAAGGTATTGTCTCTAGGGTTGCAAAGATGCAGGGGCGGGGGTCGGGGGAGGAACTCGTGTAAGCCTGGATATTCTGCTGCCGGCCTCCCAATGTTGCAGCATTCATTGGGAGGGTTGGTCACAGACTTCATTTTAATTTCTACATTTTCTGACAGCTTGTGCTCTATTTGGTGTTTTCATATGTCCATAGCAGTTCCTTACTGGAGGTTTCCTTCCTCACGTTCCTCATATTAAATTTGTATGTTACTAGCCACTTTAGCTGTGATTTGTTGCTGTGTAATGAAAATGGAAGGTAAGGTAAACAACTCTGAGAAACATAGAAACATAGAAACATAGAAAATAGGTGCAGGAGTAGGCCATTCGGCCCTTCGAGCCTGCACCGCCATTCAATAAGTTCATGGCTGATCATTCACGTCAGTACCACTTTCCCGCTTTCTCTCCATACCCCTTGATCCCTTTAGCCGTAAGGGCCATATCTAACTCCCTCTTGAATATATCCAATGAATTGGCATCAACAACTCTCTGCGGCAGGGAATTCCACAGGTTAACAACTCTCTGAGTGAAGAAGTTTCTCCTCATCTCAGTCCTAAATGGCCCACCCCTTATCCTTAGACGGTGTCCCCTTTTCTGGACTTCCCCAACATCAGGAACATTTTGAACGTATACATGTGATGCTGAAGTGTGACACAGACACAATGCGCGCGAGCTGAAACATTTTTATAGAGATGATTTATTTCAAAAGCAAAAAAACTGCGGATGCTGGAACGTGAAATAAAAACAGAAAATGCTGGAAATCTCAGCGGGTCAAGTAGCATCTGTGGATTATTAACCTTCAGTTTTAATGGCGATTTTCTTTAATATTGACTGATTATATAATGTAAGCTGTTTCTTATCTCACACCAAACAATATTCTATGCATTCCGAAAATCCTCTTCGGAAGAAATTCAAAGTAAATTTGTGACGGCATGAAGACAAAATTTTAAAAGGTGCAAATAATCATTTCGGGCTGAATTTTTAACTTTAAAGAGTGTGTGGGTTTGCGAGCGGGTGGGCACTTAAAAGCACCGAAATTGACAGCACGTCGGGAAGCCAGCGTCAACCCGCCAGCTTCTGCCTTGAACTTGGGCGTGTTAGGCAGCATCCGTGAGGATTGGAGCTGCTGGCTGAGCAAGGCGCAGAGCCTTTGTGGTTGAGGAAGAGGAACAGGAGGAGGAGCCTGAAGCGGACATGGCAACAGCAGCGGTACACATTGTGGCGCGTGATGCCCTCATAATGGCACGATTAAGTTAGGTTGCACCAGTGCACCCACATGGCACCCAGATGTTGAACCAACTTTCTCCTCCCCACCCACCATAAAGCAGTCCTAAAATGACTAAACCATTCCTGTCACACACCCCCATTGCACGAAGTCAAGTAATATTTTGCCGTTCACTCCAACTGACACGCCACTTGCCAGGCAGCAGGCAAAATGGACACGACTGGAAAGTGGCGCAAATAAATAATTGTACGTGGCTCAAAAAGTAGACAATAGCTTAACAATCTTGTTGTGTATGCATGCCTGTTTACCGTATGATGTCTGTAGCACTGTTATGCCACATTGAACGTACTCTTATACTGTATATACCTTACCGGTACACCAGAGGGTGCTGCTGCTGGAGACCTAGGGGTTGCCTGCACATGGCAGCTAACCCAGTATAAAAGGGAACTCACAGCTTGTTGTCGTCACTCAGGAGCTGCAAACAAAGGACTACAGGTCTACATAGTTTAAGTATCATACCCTGCCTCATGGAGTCATTACTAAAGGTGCCTACATACACTACAACTGGCGACGGGAATACGAGGTCACGAACTACACGCTCAACATGTCTAACCTCAGCAATCTTCAGCAATTTACAGAGGGGGAAGATTGGGATGCTTTTGTGGAAAGATTGGAACACTTCTTTAAAGCCAACGACCTGGACCGGGATACACCGGCTACACTACCGAACAAACGCAGGGCCATCCTGCTTAGCAGTTGTGGGCCCACCATCTACGGTCTCGTCAGGGACTTACTAGCCCCGGAGAAGACAACCACCAAGAGCTATGAGCAACTTGCAACATTCATATAGGAACAACTAAAACCGAAAGAAAGCATCCTCACAGCCAGGCACCGGTTCTACACTTACCGGCGACCTGAGAGCCAAGAAATTGGCAATTATGCTGCACACTTAAGAAGACTAGCTGCACCGTGTGATTTTGGCGACCACCTTAATGAAGCACTAATGGACATATTTGTCATTGAAATCGGCCACGAAGGCCTCCTACACAAATAGCTGTCGGCTGACATCACAGTCACCCTGCAGAAAGCAATTCAAGTGAGCCAGGCCTACATGGTTTCGGCCAGCGACTCCAGGCGAATACTGACCCAGGACTCTAAACCGGCGAGCACAGTGCACCGCCTAGATACCTCTAAAGGCAGAAATGCTGCCCCAAGTCCTGCAACCCTGAGTCCGCCACATGGGGCAAACCGGATAGCCCCATACTGGCGCTGTGGAAGAAACGACCACCACAGCCCTCCTGCAGGAAAGCCAGGAAATGGCTGCAGCACCAGCAGCACAAGGAGAAACACTTGTAATCAAAATGGCCACCGCCATGCCACCAGTGAGCATGGAGGAGCATCACATGTGACCGAGCGGCCAATCGGATTTGAAGGCTCCCTTAAAGGAGACCGGTAACCAAATAAATTTAAAGGGGAAATTTCAACTATTTGAGTACATGGACTTTAAAGCTAAAGATGCGATTAAAGGGTGCAAGTATGAAAATGTATGCAATGTAACAATGAATTGTGATGCTGGTTTAACTAATGTGACTAATGATATGAATGCAGGTGTCAGTAAGGTTAAGAACAAGTTTATTATGCTTAACAGTAATGATAGAGATTGTGAAATGCCTAATGTAACCATGTCTGTTGAAACCAGGACACCCAAAAGTGATGCAAATGCTAGAATGTATAATGCAGGCTCGACAATGTGTGATCAGAGCCAAGGTGTCATGTATACTGGTAGGACACTGCCAAAGGACATTGGGTCCCACAGGGACCATGCTGATGCCAATGGAATCCCACTGTGGGAGACCCCCAGATCCAGCAGGCTACCTGACCATGTAGCCTGGACCTTTGGAACGAATGTGATGCCCCTTGCAGGACACACACACAGGCAGTGGGAGCAGATCCACTACAGGGACAGTGGTCAATGGGCAGCCCAGCCACCACCAATAGCAACCTGCACCAGACCAGCCCTACAGCCCCTGGCCACCAGGGCCAACATCAGGAGCTTGAGGCCAACACCCTCCAGCTTCCCTGGCAAACCCTGGGATGACCTGACCCTCATCCCAATTGGTGGACAAGGAGCCCACCCAGTCTTGTGGCCCTGCCCACCACCCCACAACTACCCACATCTCAGTATATACACACCACCCACTGCTGCCGTGGCTACCTCCCCGAGGGATCCCACAACAGTGACACCCACTTGGTTTGTGTGTGAGGGAGGGGAAACATACGAGGCCAGCCTCAAACACAGGGGTCACACCTGGCAACCACACAACCCTCACCACAACCTCCCATAGCCCACCACTGATCACCTCCTCTGGTCATGACAATAAGGATATGAAAAATGCTAAGGGGGGAGTATTTTTGTGTATGCATGCCTGTTTACTGTGTGATGTCTGTACCACTGTTATGCCACATTGAATGTACCCTTATACTGTACACACCTTACTGGTCAACCCGAGGATGCTGCTGCTGGAGACCTAGGGGTTGCCTGCACACGGCAGGTAACCCAGTATAAAAGGGAACTCACAGCTTGTTGTCGTCACTCAGGAGCTGCAAACAAAGGACTACACGTCTACACAGTTTAAGTATCATAACCTGCCTCGTGGAGTCATTACTAAAGGTGCCTACATACACTACAAATCTAACATTTCGTAACACACCCATGTGGATACCCTTGTGCATCTAGAATTCTTTCTGCGCCCTCTTCCTGACACTCCTACACCATGCAACCCCTGTGGCTTCAGCAGAGTTAGAGGCAGGCTGCTCACTTTCCAGCTCTGACTGCTTAGATACTTTTGCCGGAAATTCTCTGCTTTTTGGAGCTCATGGGTGCCCTGACAAAGACGCCCCACCTGCAATTCTGCAAGGGCAGCCTCGGCCATCGGGACATGAGGCAGCATGAGAGGCTCGGACTGGGGTGTGGAGCGCAATGGGTGAGAAGTGGAGGTGCTTTGAGCAGAGACCCCACTTCCATATCCCCTTCCACCATCATCCCTCTTATGGCCCAGCTAGCAAGCACCTTGCTGCACATCAGTGGGGCGCTGAACGGCGAAGTCTAGGTTTCTATCCATCCTTATTAAGGTGGCATTCAGAGTGTGCAAGATGTTGGTCAGAGCATAAGAAATAGGAGCAGGAGTAGGCTATTTGGCCCCTCGAGCCTGCTCTGCCATTTAATAAGATCATGGCTGATCTGATCTTGGCCTCAACTCCACTTCCCTGCCCGCTCCCCATAACTCTTGAGTCCCTTATCATTCAAAAGAGTGGCCAACCTTTCCATGGACGAACACATCATAGCCATGGCCTGCGACATCATGCTGGTCATGCTGGAGATGGACTCCTTCATTCTCCCTACAAAGGAACACATCATGACTGGAAAAGCTGCAGGAGAGCCTCCCACATTTTCTGCTGCTCCTCAAGAATCATCCACTTTGTTGACGGCCCCCAAGGTTCAACATCTTTGTTCAGCTGAGCAGAGCTGGGAGCGTCCTGCGGCCTCTGATGAGGACTCTCCACTGCTGTACCTGTCTCCGCCATCTGCTCTTGCTCACATGTGATGTGTGAGACACCAGCTGACAGCACTGCTTTCTGACTTAGTGGATCCACCAACATGTGTGTATCTGTGCTGGTGCTTGGTGTGCTTGGGTCGTGTGACGGTGCGCCCTCAGAGTCCATGACCTCCTCCGAGGAGTTGTCTTCCTCATCAGGCTGGACAGTGGGGTGACACTTGATGGGCCTGTGTGAGACTAAAGACATGAATTAGAACTGTTATTTTAAGAAGGTTTTAAGTTACCATTATGCCGTGATCATATTTCACTGGCTGCTGGCATGAAGTCAACATGAGTGATTGTTGTATGTCATGTGGCTGTGTGATATTTCATTCTGTCACCAGGTAGCTGGGAGGTCCCACTCTCTCCATCTCCCACTACCAGCATCTCCACAACACTGCTTATCTCCAGCTCCTCCTCTGCTGGAGTGAGCGGTGTCATCAATGGAGGGCCTCCTCTGGTTCTCTGCCTGTCACGGCTGTTCTGTGCTCTCTTCCCCTGCAAGGAGGGAAACAAGAGTCCTTTGAGTGAGAGTCATGGAATGAGTGGAAAGGATGGATGGGCAATACCTGTTGAGAGTGACTATGAAGGAGAGGCGTGACATTGCTTTAAGATAAGGGTGAGTGTCGGTGGTGGATGGTCAGATTGGGATGTGAGGAAGTACATAGACAGAGAGGGCTGAGTGCACCTGCATGGGAAGTTGGTGTGAGGAGTGATGTGCAAGAGTTGGCTTGGTAAGGCAGAGTGAGCAGGTTGGAGTGACTCGCACAGCAGGATGTAGGGCAATGTGGCATTCTACTCGCCTTTCCTGGTCTCATGAAGTTGTTAAAGCACTTTCTGCACTGGGTCCAGGTCCTGCCCAAAACACTCCTTCTGCTCACTTCTTCAGCAATCTCCAGCCATGCATTCTTTAGGCCCAAGTTTCGGGCCGCGCCTAGAACGGCGCAGCCCTGACTGGACGCCCGTTTTTCGCGCCACAAAGTGCGCCTAAAAAAAACTTACAGATTCTCCGGCTCCCCGCTGGTCCTCTGGAGCCGGGTGCAGCGCAGTACGATCTGTGGGGGGCGAAGCTAGGTCACTGCGCTGAAAACAGTGCCGGGACCTCTGCACATGTGCGCTACAATTGGCGCGCAAGTGCAGTAGCTCCAGGAGCCCAAAACTGTGTGGGAGGGGCCCGAAGCACACAGCCCCTAGCCCTGGCCGAATGGCCTCACTGGGGCTGCGTGCATAAGGCTGCCTCCCACGCCCAGCTCCTACTTCCTCCCGACCTGACTCGACTCCCGCTTCCCCCACCGCCTCCCCCCCCAGCCCCCGGATCGGACCGGACCCTGACACCGACCCGACTCCCGCTCCCCCCCCCCCCCCCCGCCCCCCGGACCGGACACGACCCGAACCCCCGGACTGGACCCGACCCACGCTCCCCCCCTCCCCCACCCGACCTCCCTCTCCCTCCCTCCCGATCCGAACTGAACCGACCTCCCTCCCACCAACCCCCCCGACCCGACCCGACCCGCACTCCCGACCCCCCCCACCACCCGGACCCGACCCGACCCGACCTGACCTCCCTCCCCCCACCCCCGACATGAACCGACCCGACCTCCCTCTGCCCCCACCCCCTCCGACCCGAACCGACCTGACCCGACCCACGCTCCCTCCCTACCCGAACCAACCCGACCTCCCTCCTCCCCCCCCGACCCGACCCGTGCTCCCGACCGCCGCCCCCCACCCCGTGGACCGGACCGACCCGACCCGACCTCCCTCCGCCCCCCCGACCCGACCCGCGCTCCCGACCCCGACCCGCGCTCCCCCCGACCCGACCCGCGCTCCCGACCCCAGACCCCGGACCCGACCCGACCCAACGCCACCTACCTGTAAATCTGGTGCTGGGGATGGGCCCTGCCCGAAGTCTTGGGCCCGGCCGGGCCCGGCCCGTTCAGCCTCCCTCCCCCTTCTCCTTCCCCCCTTCTCCTTTCCCCCCTTCTCCTTTCCCCCTTCTCCTTTCCCCCCTTCTCCTTTCCCCCCCTTCTCCTTTCCTTTCCTCCCCCTCTCCTTCCCCTTCTCTCCCCCTTCTCTTTCCCCTTCTCCCCCTTCTCTTTCCCCTTATCCCCCCCTTCTCTTTCCCTTTCTCCTCTCCCCCCATTTCCCTTTCTCCTCCCCTTCCCCTTCCCCTTCTCCTCCCCCCCTTCCACTTCTCCTCCCCCCCTTCCCCTTCTCCTCCCCCCCTCCCCCTACTCCCCCTTCCCTCCCCCTTCTCCCCCTTCCCTCCCCCTTCTCCCCCTTCTCCCCCATCCCTCCCCCTTCCCTCCCTCCCTCCCCTCCCTCTGTCCCCCCTCTCTCCCTCTACCCCCCTCCTCCCCCTCCCGTCGCTGTCAGAAACACAGACACTGACAGAGAGTGAGAGACACACACAGACAGACAGACAGACAGAGAGATAGAGACACTGACAGAGACACACTGGTGGGGGGCATCCCAGCAAGCTGTTGGAGGGCTCCCGGTGCTGCAGTCGGTAAGTAGAAAATGTTTTATTTATTGATTTTTTTTTTTTTTAATTTTCTTCTTAATTTTTTTTGATTGATTCATTAGTTGATTTATTGATGTTTTTATCATTTATTATTGATGATGGCTCTTTATTTGTAAAACTGAAGTGTTTAATGTTTGTAAACTTCCCTTTAAACCCCCCCCCCCCCCCATTCCCTACGCCTGATTTGTAACCTACGCCTGATTTTCTAAAGTGTAGACAAGGTTTTTTTGAGCGTACAAAAATCTTCACTTACTCCATTCTAAGTTAGTTTGGAGTAAGTTTTCACTGACTAAACTTTGAAAACAGGCGTAAGTGGCCGGACACGCCCCCTTTTGAAAAAAAAAATTCTGTTCCAAATTGAAACTGTTCTAACTGACTAGAACTGGAGCAAACTAAATGCCGAGAATTTGAATTTCTAAGATACTCCATTCTACACCAGTTGCTCCAAAAAATCAGGAGCAACTGAAGCCGAAACGTGGGCCCTTTGTCTGGGCATCTGGTCTCTTCCTCCCATTAGCACAGAACAGGACACCCCTGTGGGGCCTGACTCCATGGAGCTGGATTTCCAGAAAGGCATCACTGAATCTCGGGGCAGCTTTCTGTCGTTAAGCCTGCAACTGTTAAGTATAGAACAATATCAAATTTTTTCCAAACAACCAACTCAGTATTTCCATAATGCACTCTCTACTTCAAAAACCCATCTTCCACTTCCACCAATCTTCAACTGTCATCTGTGCATTGCTCCTTTAAATACCTCAGCTGAGGTCGAGTCATACTCAATGTCATCATGCCCGCTCCCGTTAATTGATCAGGAACCCAGAAGTCTGATTCAATTGAAGTGACTTCGTTAAAAAGCCAGTGCAAAACACATATCTCCAACTTCCGGGTTCCCGGTGCGAACCACAGTCCTTCCTCTACCAGCGTGTCTCCAAGATAAAAATTCAGGCCTTAGATTCATGGCTCAATAAGGCCGATTGATTCAATGATAGCATATTGACTGTACAATCACATTCCAGGGGGGCGCTTTGGTTAACCGGGTAAGCAGGCCTAAGCACTTGATTCATGAGGTGCTGGATTCAGTGAGTGAGAATCTTCTAACTTATAGGAGGTCTCACACAGGGTTTGCATGAACCTCATTACACTTCTTAATTTTTGTTAATCACATTTAAATTGGTCTTGTGCTGCAATCAACGACCTTTTTGACCTGTTCACTCTGTCAACCTCTGCGTCCCCTCATATATGCACTTTGTAACACAACTGTACAATTCATCCACACACTGCAGGCATTTTTTTCATCGAAAATAGAAAAATGAAAATTTCCTCTGTCAGGAAATCCAAACTTGTACCAGATTAAAATGAAACGAGCCGCTGAGCCAAGATTTCACATTTAATGTAACCTTTGGCTCATCAATTTCAATGAGTCAAGCCTTACTTTGAGCCATATCATGGGCTGGAGTCCATTCAGGTAGAACCAATTGTCAAATTGTTAAATATGGTTTAATCATCCCTTGTTACCAGAACCAATAAAATGTGATATTGCAATGCATTATATACCCAATTGCATACTTCCAGGTTTGTAAGTTCAATTAAGGTGCACAAACCGTCAAGCCAAAATTAATTGCGGGAGCTTTTCCTGGATCTGTGCCTAGGAGCAACAGATTGCCTATCGGGAAATTGGGCGGCCCAGAGCACACACCTGTAAAGGAACCCACCTGATTGGCCTTTCACTTAAATTAATGTAGAAAAGTTGGGCAGGTTTCTTTGCAGGTGTACCTTCCAACCCATCCCATTGGCTGATATTTAATTTCACATCAGCATTTAATACACTTGGCTAGAATGTTTTTAAAACATTTTTTAACTATATATGGTGTGCAGCTTTCCAGTCTATGATTGCATGCCGATCAATTGTTGAGCTTAACCTACATGGGTACAGGAAGTGAGGTCACTATACCATTTTAAAATAACAGTTTGCCAATATAACCTGGCCCCGTCTTTCGTACAAGACAAGGTGCTGTTGCACAGCTGAGCAAGAAGCAGATAGTAATGGAGAAGTTGCTGTTTGTGAGAAACTGTACCATTTGTCAGGTCCTTTTGAGACTTTAAGTTGTAGCAATCAATTAAAATAGAGGGGATCCATTTGCCAGTGGGAGAATCCCAGCAAAGGAATTCTCCACCAACCAAACAGACTAAGAAAGTGCAAAACATAAAATACTCAATTGAGAGTTGATTATCTTATGCACTAAAACCTGGTCTTGATAAAATATAATGTATATGGACAAAACAGATGGCAACAATTTATAATACAAGAGGTCTGCCAATCAATAGTGACAGCACGTTAAGCAGCAGATGCACACCATGGGGATCCCCTTGACTGCATCATTGGAGCAAATCCTCTTGACTATTTAATGTAGCAGATGGATACCACCCATGGCTCTAAGAAACAGTTATTAAAATACAATATTTTAGCAGGAAAACATTTCCTACATAAATAGGTAAGCACGTGGAACACATCTAACTGTAAGTCCATTGTATGTTAAATCCTTTCGCCCCTACTGTGACTTTTTTGAGAGGTGTGCCCTGTTCCTTTAATATGGGGTTAGGTTTGTATTTGCACTTGCAATGGTTGTTTTTGACCTTTTGACCCAGAATCCAATAGGGTGAGTAGGAGTGAAGGAAGTGGCAATGAGATTGTGGTGGATGTTCTGCTTTTTAAAATGATATTTTTGCTTAGTTACAAGTGATTCGCTCGTGGAATAAGCATCTTTGGAACCAATTACTCCCGTTATCCCCCAAGTTTAAAACTTACACTCTGGGGTTTCATTTTCTCAGGCTGTGCACCGCTTAAAACATTCACATAAAACCCTTTTTTAAACAGCTTAATGGCCACATTAAACTGGAGCACAAAGGAATTTTGTACAAATGTGTTAAACAGTGTCGTACTAGAGGAAATTAAATCCCCATATTAATGAGTGGCAGATGTGAGAACAATAGCTGTTAATGACTTTTAGAATGCCATGGTTAATGAATACTATGTAATTAGGATTTACATTTGCATACGGCCATGTGCAAGGTATGCACACACCAACCAGGTTGCATCACTCATCGGAGAAGGAAATGTAAGAATTTTTATTTTAAGTGAACTTGCCAATTCTTACTGCTTATATATCCTTCCCTTTGTGGCGAGATTATCCTTGCTTTCCCACTAATCCACCTAGAGTTCAAAGTTTCATGAAAGATGTTAAGTTAGCTGTAGACCCTGAGCAGACTGTTGCAGATGAACAGCCTGCAACAATAAAACGACATTCAGCCCATCAAGCACACTTGTTCCACAGAGTGTGTTAAAACCGTCATATTATTGGCTACCGCAAATAGCTAATCTTCTGAGGTAAAGTTCTGCACAAACACTCTCTTATCTTCAAGGTACTTTAGTGAAACTCGATACTATTTTTGCATGGTAAGGAAACCTTGACAGCACCACGGACTTTAGTACTCCCCGGACATTTTTGAGTCTCCGATTGCCTTTGCGGTGGATGGTGGAAGTTCCTGTCTGACGCAGATGGTAGCTTCATGAATATGTGCAAAGGAGGCTGTTATTTACGTCATCAACACCATTTTGTATCATTATCACCCCCCATTGCTCCACTTCCTGATTCCATTGCTAAATTATGGGCGTTCATTCAAGTGCTGTGGCAGATTCAAATGGGGAAACTGTTTTAAAGGGCCCAGCAAGCTAATGGGAGGTAGAGTAGCATTTCTGTTTTTTGATTTCCTCCAGTGTTTTATAGATTGATCCAGGTTTCTGTGCTCGAAGATAGTTTGCAGCAGTGATTTTTGGGAGCCCATTCTTGTAACCAAATTACTCTTTTTACAATGGCTGGTCCTTCTAAGAATCCCACTATCTTGGACTTGCAGTTGGAGCCCACTCCAGCGACTTGAGCACAAAATCCAGGCTGACACTACAGTACAGTACTGAGGGAGTGCTGTCGGAGGTGTCGTCTTTTGAATGAAACATTGAACCGAGGCCCTGTCTTTCCTCTCGGGTGGATGTAAATGATTCCTTGGCACTATTTTGAAGAAATTCAGGCGAGTTCTCCCTGGTGACCTGGCCAGTATTTATTCCACAACCAACATCACTAAATCAGATTATCTGGTCATGATTTAATTGCTGTTTGTGGAACCTTGCTGTGCACTAATTTGGCAGCTGCATTTCCTACATTCATCATCATCATCATCGGCAATCCCTCGGAATCAAGGAAGATTTGCTTCCACTCTAAAAGTGAGTTCTCAAGTGGCTGTACAGTCCAATGTGAGAATTACAGTCTCTGTCACAGGTGGGACAGACAGTGGTTGAAGGAAAGGGTGGGTGGGGAGCCTGGTTTGCCGCACGCTCCTTCCGCTGTCTGCGCTTGATTTCTGCATGGTCTCGAGGTGCTCAGCACCCTCCCGGATGCTCTTCCTCCATTTTGGGCGGTCTTGGGTCAGGTGCTGGTGGGGTGTTGCACTTTATCAAGGAGGCTTCGAGGGTGTCCTTGAAATGTTTCCGCTGCCCACCTGGGACTCGCTTGCCGTGTAGGAGTTCTGAGTAGAGCGCTTGCTTAGGGAATCTCGTGTCGGGCATGCGGACGATGTGGCCCGCCCAATGGAGCTGGTCGAGTGTGGTCAGTGCTTCGATGCTGGCCTGCGCGAGAACACTGATGTTGGTGCGTCTATTCTCCCAGTGGATTTGCAGGATCTTGCGGAGGCAACATTGGTGGTACTTCTCCAGTGCTTTGAGATGTCTGCTGTATATGATCCATGTTTCTGAGCCATATAGGAGGGTGGGTATCATTACTGCCCTGTAGACCATGAGCTTGGTGCCAGATTTGATGTCCTGGTCTTCAAACACTCACTTCCTCAGGCAACCGAAGACTGCGCTGGTACACTGGAGGCGGTGTTGCATTTCCTACATTACAACAACGACGACACTTCAAAAGTATTTCACCAGCCGTAAAGCACTCTAGGATGTCCTGAGGTCACGAAATGTTCTATATAAATGCAAGTTCATTCATTCTTTTCTTTGTTTGGAGGAGGAGTAGGAAAAGGGAACCAGGAAGTGGGATGTGGATTGATCACCAATGGCCTTATCCTCCCAATTATGTATACAGGCTGCGCCAATCATTATTTGGCTTAACTGAAGAGCACTAACTGATGAGTTTACACTTCTGCAGGGAGGCAATGAGCGACCTGTGTTGCTTGTTGCAAGATAAACTGCAGCTTAAAGAGGCGCCCAAGGGTACAGGGGTATTGTCATCCAGAAAGACAACAACACCGATGCCCATAGCAAAACTCATCTCCACAACTGGACTCGGCTTCAATATGTCCACTGATGTATAGGGGAGCAGGTATCAAGGAAGGCATTGAGTTGAAGCCAGATCAATTTGAATTTATCGAGCAATTCTAATGTAAAAAGTCCCTTCATAAATAGGCATAACAAAAAAAACCCTGAGCCAGCAAGGAGAAGATAAGGAAGGGTGACTGAAGGCTAGGTCGAAAAGATAGGTTTCAAACTGACATTGCAAACTCTGACAGGGTAAGGTACGGGGCGGGGGGGCGGGTGTGGGATTAGTGTTCGAGGCAGTGGCAGGTGCGATCCTGGCATGACTGTTGGGTTCAACCCCCCCTGCAATTTGGAATGCAAAGATTTTATTTTCGTGTATGGGTGCATGCTTCACTCAATCAACACTTACACATTAATTGATCCACTCTTAATTTAGGCAACAAAGCCTTACTTGGCATATCACACAGCTTATGCATTTCTTCTGGTTACTGTACAGGCCAAAACCCTACTGCACATAATCCGGTCTTGCACTGCGTCCTGCTCGGCCATCCTCTAATCCTCCTTGACCTACATTGGCTTCCTATCCTCCAATGCCTCAAGTTTAAAATCCTCATTCTCCTCTTCAAATTCCTCCATGGCCTTGGCCCACTTTATATCAACACCTTCAGCCCATCTGCTGTTAAAACCCTCCTCAACCTCTTTACCGCATTTGACATAGTCAGCCACACCATCCTCCTCCAATGCTTCTCTTCTTTTGTCCAGCTCAGTGGGACTCTCCTCACTTGGTTCCACTCTTATACAATCCCAGCCAGAGCATCTCCAGCAATGGCTTCTTTTCCCCCCTCTGCACGATTATCTCCTTGGCCTCCTGCTCTTCCTTATCTATATGCTGCCGCTTGGTGACATCATGTACAGACATGGGGTCAGCTTCCACATGTACGTTGACAACACCCAGCTCTACCTCTCCACCACTTCCCTTGACCCCTTTTCTACGTTAAAATCACTATATAAATGCTTGTTATTGTGGACATTAAGAGTTAACCATGTAATGTAGGATGGAGTTGCATAATGCTCAACCAGGTAGGGGTAGAGAGACCTTTCCCTGCAGGACACTATTGAACTTGTTGGGGTTTCGCAAAAATCCAGCAGCTTTCATGGTTATTTTATGTGATTACAACTCAGAAATTACCAGATTTATTTCCCAATTTGCCATGGTAGAATTTGAATTCAGGACTACTGGTTGTATGACCAATACAATAGTCACTAGGCTACTATACTATAATTGAAAGTTGCTACTAAATAATCTGAATAACTCCTATCTTGTTGATGTAGTATAACATGTTTGTTATTTTGGTGCAAAGACCTAGGAAAACATTTGCAATTATATAGCACCATTCATAGGATTACAAAGGATATACGGCACAGAAACAAGGCCGTTCGGCCCAACTAGTCCATACTGGCGTTTATGCTCCACTCGAGCCTCCTCCCATCTTTCCTCATCTAACTATCAGTGTAATCCTCTATTCCCTTCTTCCTCCTCTGCTTGTCTAGTCTCCCCTTAAATGCATCTATACTATTCGCTTCAACCACTCCCTGTGGTAATCAATTCCACATTCTCACCACTCTTTGGGTAAAGAATTTTCTTCTGAATTCCCTATTGGATCTCATCGGCGATCGCAGAAATCAAGTGCAGGCAGCAGAAAGAGCGTGTGGCAAATCTGTCCTATCAACCTTTTCCCTCAACGACTATCTGTCCCATCTGTGACAGAGACTGTGGCTCTCGTATTGGGCTGTACAGCCACTTAAGGGCTCATTTTAAGAGTGGAAGCAAGTCTTCCTCGATTCCGAGGGACTGCCTATGATGGTTATGACTATCATATTGATGGTCTCTAGTTATGCTCTTCCCCACAAGTGAAAACATCTTTCTGTATCCACTCTATCAAAACCTGTCATAATTTTAAAGATCTCTATTAGGTCACCCCTCATCCTTCTTTTTTTGAGAGAAAAATAGAGACCCAGCCTGTTCATCCTTTCTGGATATGTATACCCTCGCATTTCTGGTATCATCCTTGTAAATTTTCTCTGCACAGGATATCTCAAATCACTTCACAGCCAATTAATTTACTTTAAGTGTACTTGCTGTTGTTATGTAGGAAAACACAACAGACAATTTACACTTAGCGAGGCCTCACAAGTACCAATGAGATGAATGGCCAATTAATTTGCTTTTGCTGGTGTTGGCTCGTGTTACAGCTTTCAACACATAAACTCCCAAGATTATAACTCTCCCTTACAACTCACTCAACTTGTATTTACATAATACATATGGAGGGAGCAGTGTGTGGCATACCACTGCAGGGAGCAGCGCGTGCTGCTGCAGGAGGGCGACGGCTACGAAGCCAGATCGCTGATTGCAGTGTGGGCAGGCACAGCAGGAGGGGTGAAGGAGCGGCAAGAGTCCGTAGAGGGAAACATAGAAACATAGAAAATAGGTGCAGGAGTAGGCCATTTGGCCTTTCGAGCCTGCATCACCATTCAATAAGATCATGGCTGATCATTCACCTCAGTGTCGGGGCCCAGGAGAGGCATGAATCTGGGGTCCAGAAGAGGCGAGGGCCCAGGGGCAGCACGGGCCAGCCCACACTGCGATACGTGTGTGCACCAGGTCTGTGCAGCAGAGCAGGTCTCTAGTCGTCCTTGCCACTGGACCAAGACCTAGCTCTGTCAAGCCCGTGTGGTGGCTAGTGTGCAACGGCCACCATACGTTAAAAAAATCCAAGCACAGGCATCTTCCACCCTTCACAATGTAGTTCGGGATCTGGAATATTTGGTCCTTCATTGAAACACTTGTGAACTCATCCCTTTTTGGCGTGGAAGCAAGTCATCCTCGCTTTGAGGGACTGCCTATGATGATGATTTACATAATTCCTTTCATGTTAAGTTGCCATGTTGATATGTTATTATTGTAGATAGTGTGCAGGATAAACTCCTCCTTCAAATGCTGCTTTAGATTATACAACTTTACTGAATGTTAAATATTCATGATATTTAAAATGAAAATAATGCATTTTAAATCAGTTTATCTCTTATAAGCAGCAAGGAAAAATAACCTACAGTCAACCAGGGATTTTAGCACATAATCTAGGCTTACACTTCAGTGCAGAACTGAGGGATTGCTACACTGTTAGCGGTGTTGTCTTTCAGATGAGCCATTAAACCAAGGCCCCGTCTGTCCTCTTAGGTGGACTTAAAAGATCCCATGGCAATATTTTGAAGACCAAGAGAGCTATCCAGTGTCCTGGACAATATTTATCCCTCAACCAACATCATTAAAAAAAAACAGAATGACCCAGAATTTGCGGTCAGGATGACGACAAACTGGCAGTGATCGCCATCATGCCGCCTTTGAAACTGACCGCAACTTCAGGATTTGGCACAAGCGCAGGCACATGAAATCCCAAAGTTGCGGTCTGTCATTGACAACTTTGAAACAGGCTGCGCTGTGCACCCCACAGTTCGCCTCCCCCCACCCCCACAGAGCTGGCAATCAGTGTAATCAGCCAAATCAGTGAATCTGACGAAGATTCTCCATTCAAAATTAGACCCAAAGGGATTAGGTGTAACTGGGGTCTTAACAATGTCATTACTGCCACACTTGATCAGCTCCGCTGGGCAGGCCACATCGTTCGCATGCCAGACACGAGACTCCCAAAGCAAGCGCTCTACTCGGAGATCCTTTACGGCAAACGAGCCAAAGGTGGGCAGAGGAAATGTTAACAAGGACACCCTCAAAACCTCCCTGAAAAAGTCTAACATCCCCACTGACAGCTGAGAGTTCCTGGCCAAAGACAGGAAGAAGTGGAAGAAGTGCATCCGGGAAGGCGCTGAGCACCTCGAATCTCATCGCCGAGAGCATGCAGAAATCAAGCGCAGGCAGCAGAAAGAGTGTGCGGCAAACCTGTCTCACCCTCCCTTTCCCTCAACGACTATCTGTGACAGGGACTGTGGCTCTCGTGTTGGACTATTCAGCCACCTAAAGACTCATTTTAAGAGTGGAAGCAAGTCTATGAGGATGATGGCTGCTAAACCAATGTTAAGGGCCTGGAAAACTAATTTTAATTTTGTGCAGTGTGAAATTTGTCCATTTTAATAAATATTTTAATTTTTAAGAGACTTAAAAATAAATAATTAAAAAAAGGTGTCCACATTTATTTCATGTTTGCCTTTTCCCCGTGTGAGAGCCCCAATCTTTGTTTTGCTCTCTCTAACATTTTTAACATGTTAGAATTTCAAGAGCTTACCCACTTCCTTGTTCGATGTCTGTGAAAATTCTGTGTTTTGATTGGCTGCTCAGACAGCCTGCTGTTCGCCCGAGAGAATCCCCACTATACTTCATGCTTTGAATTTAATGTCGGAAAACCCAAAGTTCTCAACAAAGGGTTTGTGGGATCTTTGTGCAAAGCTTATTTCAAGGCCAGCAGCGAATGCCTTAGCTTCACTGTTGACCGCAGATTCCGGGCCATTATCTGGTCATTATCACATTGCTCTTTTTTGGACTATAGCTGTACTCAAATTGGCTGCCACAGTTCCGACATTACAATAGTGACTACAATTCAAAATCACTTTGTTGGCTGTAAAGCATTTTGGGACGTACGGAGGCTGTGAAAAGCACTATATAAATGCAGTTTCTTTTCTTTTTCTTTTTTTCAGTCCAGAATGATAAAACAATTGCTCTTCAGTCTGGTAAAGTATTTGAAAATATACACCATGTGGGAACAATGTACTTAGTTCAAGTACATTATATTACTTTTGAATGATCTCAGTTTCCCACTGTGATGTCACTAATATCTGTCAGATACATTTCAAGCAAGACAGCCACTGTTTTTTCTTTCATCATAAATTTACTTTTATGTTCTGAAAACGTTGGTGGGCAGAGCAACACAGAAAAGCAGTAATAAATGTTGCCTGAAGTTGAGTACAAATGTTTCAAACCTGAAATTGAAAAAAAAGAAAATGCTGAAAGTACACAATGGCAACAAACAGATAGCTTGAGTTCTGATCTACACCCTCAAATGTTAACTTATCTTTCTCTTTACAGATGCTGACAAATGTGCTGTCTTCTCTCCATCATTTTCTGTTTCTACTCGTGCACTTGGATTAGTTATTGAAAAATGTTTTACACGGGCATCAACTTTAGTTAATGTCAGAACACATTGCATTTTCTGCTGGCTCACACTGATTGAAGATAAAAGGTACAGATTCTCATCATCATCATCATAGGCAGTCCCTCGGAATTGAGGAAGACTTGCTTCCACTCCTGAAGTGAGTTCTTTGGTGGCTGAACAGCCCAATACGAGAGCCACAGACTGTGTCACAGGTGGGACAGATAGTCGCTGAGGGAAGGGGTGGGTAGGACTGGTTTGCCACATGCTCTTTCCGCTGCCTGCGCTTGATTTCTGCACGCTCTCAGCGTTGAGACTCGAAATGCTCAGTGCCTTTCTGGATGCACTTTCTCCAGTTAGGGCGGTCTTTTATTTAATGAAAGCATTTATATATTCAGTTCGTTTTCCGTATTTCAATACTCGGCTTGAATACCATCTGTCTGTATATATTCTCAATTAATATTCCACAGCAGAGCTCCTGAAAAAATTACTTATGCCGTTTCAAATTTACAAAATAATCTTCTCTACCATAAAAGTACCAAATGTTGCATATATACATGTAATTCGTGCAGAAGTGCAGATAGTAATCGGACAGTGCTAAATTAGACTAGTAACCGAACCCCCTAAATTACATCTAGATATATTTGCTATTTGATGCAGAAGACTCAAATTAATGTACTTCTCTCTTAATTTAAAAATCCTTTTCCTCAAACAGATTGATTTTTTTTTCAAATGCTAATTACAGGCTGTGGCAAAGGCTTAAATCAGGCTGCATTATTGTGCTGTGATGCCTCTCTCACACATTCACTGCTCAGGTTTCCATGGGAGGCCTTCCCTTTTGTGCTCAGACTAATAGGCACAGATGTTCAGCCTGGCTCATACGGAGCGAGTTTTGCCTAACAACCATTTTTAATATGGGCAGGCTGCACCTGTTCAAGAGATGGGGCTGAATTGGAAGTGCTTGATTGCCTTCAAAAGAAAAATCGGCATCAAGTTTTTAAAACCATGATTGCAGAACCGCAGTGAAAAGATAATCTTTACTGCCATCGTCCTTTACAGCTGGGTTGCAGCCAAAATGGTCGATAGCGAGCTCTCTTTTATTGCTTTTTGTTGGCCTCACCAAGGACTTTCAAACACAACTGTCAAAATCAATTATTCTTATTTACTTAATGTCCCTCAACAAAACCATGAAGAAGCCCAAAACCTGAACTGGAGCAGGGCGAAGGTAAAACTCATATTGCTTATGGGGGGCATCTCTCAGCTTGTTCTAAGAATTACTTGACTTCTAGAAAAGAGCCAACATTTTCCTTATTCTAGACAGTTTAATTCAGTTTGTGCTTGTAAACCATACAAATAGCCAATGTCTAATAGCCAATGTATTACACGGGAATTTGTTTTAATCACATTATTGCTGAGATCGGTGATGTCTGCAAAGCTAAATTCACACAAGCTCCATGAGCACGATCCTGGTATCCCAATTCATGACAATAGATAATATTTCCCCTGTTGAGCTTGTACCAACTGGATGTGTTATGGAGACTTATCTTCAGCCTGTCACTCTGGGAGGTGCAGTGCAGTGAATTAAATATGCTTTGCAGAGCATTCTGTCCGCCATTTCTTTATCAGCGGTCCAACTGAGTGACTGTGCAACTCCAGTTTACTTGGGAGTTGCAGTTCAGTCTTTCTGAAGCAGTGCATGTGCTGCACTGTACCACATTACAGTCTGATTCATGTACTGCTTCAGAAAGACTGAAGGGTTGAGATACAAGCAGGGATTTGAATCCACCTGCTTACACAACCCGATTAAAATCACTTGATTCTCAGCCAATTTTAATCTGACTGTGGAGGTGGGCAGAGTTTTGCAACTCAGCAACAACAGAGCGACCAATTTTGTACCATTTACACAATGTCTTTTTAAATTGGAACAGCTGCCGATTCACTACCCCAAAAAAAACCAAATTAGCAGCTGCCTTGTAAAAAGGAAATTAAGTGCAAATGCACCTCACTGTCTTTGGCGTGTCGTAAGACGGATTCATGAGGGAAGAAACACTTAATCAGGCAGCAAGGATACCTGAAAAGTGTAACAAGCTGGCATCAAAATACTACAGATGGAGCTAACAGGCTGTGAGCTGATGTGGAGGGGATAATGGAAAAATAAAGATATCCACATTTACCATGGAAAGGAAAAAGGCATGAACATGGCTAATTATTAAAAACTTGATGAAAGCACATTTAATTTGCAACAGCAGCTGTACCAGAGTTTGTTTTGTCCTAAACTAACTGTGGTATGAATCACTTATGGAGAATGCATAGCTCTTTCAGTAATCCTTGTTATACTATTTATCATTAAAGTAAATCTTCAACCCAGAAGCATACTTTAATGGGCCCCTTATTGGAACTTAATGTTCAAAAGCTCGAAATCCTAGCAAACAACATAAGGCATGGACATGAATGTTCTATGAAATTATATCATTGGACCTTGAGAGAGTGATCAACTGGGTGGAATAAAGAAAGAATTGAATTTAAATAGTGCCTTTCATGACCACCGGATTTCTCAAAGTGCTTTACAGCCAATGAAGTACTTTTGAAGTTCGTCACTGTTGTAATGTAGGAAACGTGACAGCCTATTTGCACATAAGCAAGCTCCCACAAACAGCAATGTGATAATGACCAGATAATCTGTTTTTTGTTATGTTGAATGAGGGATAAATATTGGCCAGGACACCGGTGATAACTCCCCTGTTCATCTTCGAAATAGTGCCATGGGATCTTTTACGTCCACTTAAAGAGCAGATGGGGCCTTGGTTTAATGTCTCATCTGAAAGACAGCGCCTCTGACAGTGCAGTGCTCTCTCAGCACTGCAATAGAATGTTACCCTAGATTTTTTTGTGCTCAAGTCTCTGGAGTGGGACTTGAACCCACAACTTTATGACTCAGAGGTGAGAAAGCCACAGCTGACACAGAATAGGGACAACTTTAGCTGAGCTTGGGTGGTGATTGTATATAGATTTTACAAGGATGTTTGAAACTCTTTTTCATCTCAGTTAGATCTTAATTTCCGAGTGGTAGTGGGTTAATCAATGTTAAATACTTAAAATAAAGTAGGAAAGGAGGCTCAGGACTCCTTTAAATAACTGTACGCTTAGAGAGTGAGAAAGTTAAATACAAATTATCAATGAAACAAGAGATCAATGAACTTTGCTGTCCGTATCCTTATTCGCACCAGGTTCCATTCACCCATCACCCCTGTGCTTGCTGACTATATTGGCTCACGGTCTGACAATGGCTCAATTAAAAAAATTGTCATTCATATTTTCAAATTACTCCATGGCTTTGCCCCTCCCTATCTCTTTAACCTCCTCTAACTCGACAACCCTCCGAGATATCTGCACTCCTCCAATTCTGCCTTTGGTTGCATAAGCCTTAAGCTCTGGAATTCCCTCTCTAAACCTCTCCGCCTCTTTCTTCTCCTTTAACACACTCCTTAAAACCTACCAATTTGACCAAACTTTTGATCACCTGTCCTAATATCTTCTTATTTGGCTCAGTGTCAATTTTTGTCTGATTAGGCTCACCTGAAGCGCCTTGGGATATTTTACCACGTTAAGGCGCTATACAAGTTCAAGTTGTTGTTGTAGAACAAGAGGTAACTCTGTTAGTGGAGGAGGGCATGGTAATTGGTGCCATTGTACCATCATCATCAATATAGGCAGTCCCTCGGAATCGAGGAAGACTTGCTTCCACTCCCAAAGTGAGTTCTTTGGTGGCTGAACAGTCCAATACGAGAGCCACAGACCCTGTTACAGGTGGGACAGACATTCGCCGAGGGAAGGGGTGGGTGGGGCTGGTTTGCCGTGCGCTCCTTCTGCTGTCTGCACTTGACCTCTTCACGCTCTTTGCGTTGAGACTCAAAGAGCTCAACGCCCTCCCGCATGCGCTTTCTCCACCTCGGGCGGTCTTTGGCCAGGGTCTCCCAGGTGTCAGTGGTGATGTCGTACTTTATCAGGGAGGCTTTGAGGGTGTCCTTGTAATGTTTCCGCTGCCCATCTTTGGCTCGTTTGCCATGAAGGAGCTCCGCATAAAGCATTTGCTTTGGGAGTCTCGTATCTGGCATGCGAACTATGTGGCCTGCCCAGCGAAGCTGACCGAGTGTGGTCAGTGCTTCAATACTGGGGATGTTAGCCTGGATGAGGACACTGATGTTGGTGCGCCTGTCCTCCCAGGGGATTTGCAGGATCTTGCGGAGACATCATTGATGGTATATCTCCTGCGACTTGAGGTGTCTTCTATACATCGTCCATGCCTCTGATCCATACAGGAGGACAGGTATTACTACAGCCCTGTAGACCATGAGCTTGGTGGTAGATTCCTCAGACGGCCGAAGGCTGCACTGGCACACTGGAGGCGATGTTGAATCTCCGCATCAATGTCTGCCTTTGTTGATAAGAGGCTCCCGAGATATGGGAAATGATCCACGCTGTCGAGGGACGCGCCGTGAATCTTAATGATTGGAGGGCAGTGCTGTGCGGTGGGGACAGACTGGTGGAGGACCTTTGCCTTACGGATGTTAAGCGTAAAGCCCATGCTTTCATATGCCTCAGTGAATATATTGATTATATCCTGGAGTTCAGCCTCTGAATGTGCATAGACGCAGGCGTCGTCCGTGTACTGCAGCTCAACGACAGAGGTCGGGGTGATCTTGGACCTGGCCTGGAGTCGGCGTAGGTTAAACAGCTTCCCACTGGTTCTGTAGTTTAGTTCCATTCCAACGGGGAGCTTGTTTACTGTGAGGTGGAGCATGACGGCGAGGAAGATTGAGAAGAGGATTGGAGTGATAAAGCAGCCCTGTTTGACCCCGGTCCGGACGTGGATTGGGTCTGTAATGGATCTGTTGGTAAGGATCACGGCCTGCATGTCATCGTGAAGCAGGCGAAGGATGTTGACAAACTTTTGGGGGTATCCAAAACGGAGGAGGACGCTTCATAGACCTTCACGTTTGACAGTGTCAAAGGCCTTTGTAAGGTCGAAGAAGGCCATGTATAAGGGCTGGTGCTGTTCCCTGCATTTTTCCTGCAGCTGTCGAGCTGTCAGCGCCCGATGGAAGGAGCACTTTGAAGATCTCCTCAATCGAGTCTCTGCCTTTGACTCAAGTGTTCTCAACTCCATCCCGCAGCATGCGACCCGCCACCAACTCAGTGACACCCCAACACTGCACGAGGTAGAAAAAGCCATAAAACAGCTCAAGAACAACAAGGCTATGGGTGCCATTATACATGGCACTGGAGTTAACCCCAAAGACCAGGAAGAAGCCCGGGGATCTGGTTGTACAGATATTGAAACAAATCGGTGTGGCAGAAGATTTAATGAATTGGAGGAACCAGCAAGGAAAAGGCTTGTTCAAGCGGTAAGCCAAAAGAGTGACTCGAGCTGGATCTACATAAGTGAACAACTTGAAACTGGCAGAGCTGAAGATTACAAGATAGAAAGCTGGGAGAGCAGTGCAGAGGTTGATGTGAGAGGCACCATCACTGAATTTAGTAAGTTTTAGCCCAATCTGTAATTTCTACATACGTGCATATGGTGGAACATAGCAGATAATATTAATATAGATATTAAATCCTGCCGATGTGTAAGAAATACTATATGTCGTGCATTAGTTCCTTTCAGTGAATGTGTAATTCTGGGTTTTTTACCATACTTTACCAATGTACATCTTCTTTCATGGGTAAATAAAGACCAACTGGAGTTACAGAGCATACAGGATACCACAAGATAGATTTTCAACTGACCGGTCATTAAACTGGCATTGCAGATCAGCCGCCCTTTATAAAAACTGCCCAATTTTCTTTTCCATTGAAGTCATTGTGGTCATTGGTAAGGAATGGTTTGGCAGAGATAAGGAGCGTCATTCAACGTGGCCCCAGACAGATTAATGACAGCATTTAGCATCTGCCAAACAAAACACCCCAAAGTTTGTACTGTGGCAGGACACTGGCTGTCAAGTACATGATGTGTCTATGATGACACAGACAGCATCTTGATACATCTGCTGAAAATGCTGAGACCTCCACCAAAAAAAACTCAAGCCACTTCCAGGCATTCAAGGTGCTGCTGCTCCCTGCATCATCTCTGCATCATCTCTGCATCCCAAACGATATATTACGATTTAAATATGACTCTTTCCTTCAATGGTGGTAACCTGATGGGCCTGGGGCAAACTGATCCAAATGGACCTATAGTTATGTTTGTTTATGTTCATTACATTACATGTATGATTCTGATTCTGAGTATGAAAACATAGGCCAGTATATTCAACAATGAAAGCATATATTCTGTATCAAGTAGGTATATATTCTGGTTCTATTAACATTGCAATACTAGATTCCTATAATATGCAAATTTCTCTCAATAACATGTGAAATAAAACAGGCTAGTACATATTCTGCTCTGTGTGTAGGTACATTAGTGTATATAGGTACTTCTGTATATAGGTATAAACAAGTGAATCTATTTTCCTTGGTCTTGTTTTTCCTCTCTATTGTTTATTCTATTCAGTCTATTTGGGAGGCCTTATATTTATTTTCCTACATTTATTTGGTGGGCCTTTGTTCTTTGGTGGGCCTGGGGCTGCAGCCCCATCACCCCCTGGTTAATCCGCCCCTGGTATGAACAGTACAGGGAACTCACAGGGGTCACAGTCAGGCGCATGCATCCACTTGTTGAAATGAAATACAAGGAGTACACACAAGTACAACACATAGAAATATATGGTCCCGATATTCCACCCAGCCCATAATTGGGCTCAGGTCAAACGGACCACACCTGAAGTGTATTGTGCCTGACCTCGCTTGGATTTCTGGGGTCAGGTCATTAGCATTGATCCAACATTCCTCATGTACAGACCTGTCCCTTATACAGAACAGCAGGCAGAATGCCTCCAGCCCTCAAGATCCATTGGGGACTAGTTAAGGAATAAATGGCACCATCCTGGCATTGCTAGCTGGCTGTCTCAGATCCTCCAATATGAGGTGGGCCAAGCAAATGGATTACTGTCAACTTCTTCTGGTCAAACCTCCATTGAGTGCCTGGCTGGCGAACATGGAGCAAAGTGAGGCAGAGGGCCATGTTAGCACTCCCTTGTCTCAGTTACATAGTTGCCCATTCCTTGGTCATGCTCCAGTTGTAGCCAGACCTTTATCTTTCGTGGATCCCCAGGAAATCCCTGGGCCATGTATTGGGGATGCAGACCCAGCATCACAGATCCCTGTTCCCTTTTCCTCTTCTTTATGCCTAGGACCGAGCATTGTGAAGGAGCATAGGAGAGAAAAATCTGCCCATCAATTTTATTTCCGATAAATTATTTTGCACCGGCTTTCCTTTGCAGTTGCATCAGAGATTGAAATTCTGACCACAGAAGGAAATGTTGGATGGTGGACAAAGATATTAATCAAGTGGATCATCCTTATGCAAGCAAAGTGGGACTAAAATTTCAATACGCTTGTGGCAATTGGTTAACATAAAGACAGTTAGGCAAAGAGGTGTTCCTTTAATTGAAATGCTGTTTAATGAAGTTGTTCCTGTTTGCCATTGCAAACATATCTTCCTAAGCATAAGTTATTGCAGTTCCATCTCCAAGCCACAGCAAGGATGTGCTTCTTTGTGTTGCATAGATAAATGTCCTTAATATTGTGTACTATTGTGCTGTATGAGCGCACCACGAACATTGTGTAGCTCATACTGGAGGGCACTTGTCGAGTGATGAAGACGATGCTATCTTTATCTTTATCACACCCAGAAATAGCATTAACTGCTCCATTGGGACAAGAGGGAGTCAAGACTATAAGGCCCTGAATATCTGGGTGAGGTGATTTACTTGCAATGCCTGGTACCCACACCGCTAGGTGTGCAACTTGGGTGCTCATCCACTGAAGAGGCCGAAAAATGTGGCTGGGGAGTGGTTATAACTTGTTTTCCTGCCCCCCATCCCACCCCCCCCACCCCTGCCCCTGTCAGAAAGAACATAAGGAGTGTGCCTAGGTCCGCTATGTAAGGTCTGATACGATTGGTCTGGTATACTTCCACTGCGTCCCATTGAGAGCCGCAAGAATGGGAACTCCCAATGCCCTGTCCCCTCTTACACTGATGACCATGTTTAGGCCAGGAGGATGCTCTGGCCCCAACAGGCCAGCATGGAATCCCTGACATAAGGGCGAGTCTCAAGGTATCCGGATTCTGGCCCAGTTTTCAGCCTTTGTCAAAAATGGCTTACTGTGGAGAGTCATAGACATTTAGGTTTAGATCTTTTGACATGATAATTCTGCCACGCTAAGCATGGCTTTCATTAAAAAAATGTTCAAGAGAAAGCACGTGCAAACTATTGAGTGCGCCATAATATTTTTTTTTGAGCATTGGATTTTTGACAAATTGAATCCTTGTAACAATTTAAAAATATCAAAGATCCCATTGTACTATTTAAAAAAAGAGTAGGGCGATCCTGCCAATGTCCTGGTCAACATGTATCTCTCAACCAACATCACAAAAAAAAGACTTTTTCATTTATCCGAATGCTGTTTTTGGGACCCTGCTGTGTAAAAATGGCTGCTGTGTTTTTCTACATTATAACAGTGACTACACATCAAGGGGCCAAAATTCAGCCTCCCGAAAAGGCCTCTTACTGTCAGAAAGCGGCAGCCACGCTGCTGAGTCGAATGGCCGCCAATTTGGGGTCGAATGGCCGCCGCCAGCAAAATTCACCTCGAGGGTTTTTCCGGTGGTCCCCACTTCTACCCCGCTGCCGCTGACCTGTCCTAAGTGCATAATCAAAGTGCACACTGCCGATCTCCCGCACCTCCAGCCAAATTCACCGTGAAAAATCTTTGATCCACCGCGCGGTGCCTCCGACATCTTTTTCTGTCGGTGCACTGTGTTGGAAGTGTATGCGACATGGCAGCACGGTGGTTATTCAAGAGGAGGCGCACTGTGGCGGCCACCATGTGTTTTTTTTGGTGGCCATTATGTCGACAATTATGCCCCGGGTTCGGCCGGGCTGCCAACAGGCAGCCTGGAACACGCTCTTGGGTGCCAGGCCGCTGGCCCAGCCAAAACCCTCCCTGGTGGCCCAGTGGACCAAAGTTTTAAAACGGTGAAGGCTTTCTCCTTTAACTGAAGGGGAGAGCCGCGGTGATGCATGCACGTCATGATGTCATCAGCGCTCCACTGATGAATGACAACCTGTCCTAAGTGCGTAATCAAAGCGCGAACCGCCGATCTCCTGCAGCAGAGAATCCACTTCTGCCCTTTCGTGGTCGATCTTCTGCTTACCGGCCCACTTCTGCCCCCATTATGACCGATGTCCGGTCCACCAAAAAAAGCCAAAAAGCTCATTTTCGCGAAAGAGACCACCTCATCCAGCGCGGCCGAAAAAACAATTCAAAAAACAGTAGGTGCGCCAGGTTTCTGGCGGGCCTGAATTTCTACCCCCAAAAGTACTTCATTAGCTATAAAGTGCTTTATTCTTATTATCTGCCATGTTGAATTCTTCCAATACAATTCAATGTAGTCTAAGCATATGAAAATGGACTCTGAAGGCCATTAGCTATCTGGCTGTTTATTTAAAAATAAGAAATATTAAAATATCAGGTAAATAGTACATTCAGCTTATGGCGCACTCAGACAGTCATAGCAAGTTTTCAAAACTGATTCTTTTTGCTTATACTTTGTGTGAATGAACTGCAAGCAAACGTAGGCTTAAAAAATATAAAAATAAAATATTTCATGTGTGCCCACCCCGAAAAGAGAATTGATTCACAGTTCACAACATCTTGGAATAAAATGTGCCGATTGTGAGGAACTCATAGTCAGTACATTTATATGTTTAACTCCAAGTGGTTTACTATTTGAAAAGGATAATTTATGACATTTATTTGTAAGAGCAGTGAGGCTAAGTTATTGAAAATCGGAGTATTTATGTGGAGTTCCTTCCTTCAAGTGATGCAGGGCCGGGCAGCGGGAATTTAGCGGGAGTGTAAATTGGACGGTAGCGGATTTGCCGTTCACTGTGCACCCACCCGATTTTCTGTTCCATTGACTTCAAAATAGAAAATCAAGCAGGGTGCATAACAATTATGCCCCGGGTTTGGCTGATCCCCTACCACCCGTTTTGAGCCCCCTTCGTTGTTCGTAAACACACTGAAAACTAAAAGAAGTTTTTCGATGCTCTGATATAAAGAATTCCAATTGCAATAATAGTAGCTGGGAAGGTTTAAATAATGTAACATTTTCGTAATGTACGAAAGAATAGTAATTGAGCGAATTGAGCATATTATAAAAGCTGTAAATTTGTCAGACACACAGGCTGGGTCATTGAATATATTTAAGGCAGAGATAGATAGATTATTGAGCGATAAGGGAATAAAGGGTTATGGGGAGCGGGCAGGGAAGTGGAGCTGAGTCATGGTCAGATCAGCCATGATTTTTTGAATGGTGGAGCAGGCTCGAGGGGCCGTATGGCCTACTCCTGCTCCTATTCTTATGTTCTTATAAGCTACAATGTGAAAGAATGAAGAGTTAAACTTATTTTACCAATTTGCTTCTCATCGTTCTATTTATGTTAAGAACCAAAACACCAGTAGTTTCAACTGGTCCTATTTTTCCTATCCGCCATTGTACAGCTCACTATAAACATATCAAGCATCTCTTCTTCACTTAGACAATAAGGAAATAACTTGCTCCCAGAAAACGTCCATGTAACTCTTCAGCTGGCCACTAGGTAGCATGTGAGTGCAGCCTGAGTGAGATGCATGACAATTATTGCTCTCTCCCTGTGAGATGCCGAGCCTCTGCTCACCCATTCCCTGAGGTAACAGTTTGGGGAACCGCTGTAGCAATGCTACATCACCCTTGTCTGCAGCAAAGTACGTTGGAGCACCAATACATTGTGCCATTTAGCTGCCTGGTACCAGAAGTTGTTTTATACATGCAACATTTGATGATTTGGATTTTCTTTTTTTAAAACAGCTAGCAGGTAACATTAGATGTTTCATTAAGCAGAACACTCGATGCAACTAGTTATTGGCAGTGCTATCAACTTACATTAGGAACTTTGAACAACAATGAGACAGTTCATTAATATACAAACAGGAGACCGAGAACCGATTCCTGGGTTGCCCCAATCTTGAAATCCCCCGGGTGTGAGTTGATGCCTTTGAATGTAACAATTGGAATAATCCATTTAGGTATGTGGAGCATCTAATTAATGTAAGAGGTGAAAAAGCAGGTGAAGACACTTGACAGCATTATAATGAAAATGCAATTGTTTTTACTTTGGAACGGTGCAGAAACCATAATTAAAGAATTTACCCCTGCAAGCAATCATCATCATCATCATCATCATCATGGGCAGTCCCACGGAATCGAGGAAGACTTGCTTCCCCTCCTGAAGTGAATTCTTTGGTGGCTGAACAGTCCAATACAAGAGCCACAGACTCTGTCACAGGTGGGACAGATAGTCGGTGGGGTGGGTGGGGTTGGTTTGCCACACCCTCTTTCCGCTGCCTGCGCTTGATTTCTGCATGCTCTCGGCGTTGAGAATCGAGGTGCTCAGCGCCCTCCCGGATGCACTTCCTCCACTTAGGGAGGTCTTGGGCCAGGGACTCCCAGGTGTCAGTGGAGATATCACACTTTATTAGTGAAGCTTTGTGGGTGTCCTTGTAGCGTTTGCGCTGCCCACCTTTGGCTCGTTTGCCATGAAGGAACTCCAAGTAGAGCACTTGCTTTGGGAGTCTCGTGTCTGGCATGGTCTACAGGGCTTTAGTAATACCTGCCCTCCTGTATGGCTCAGAGACATGGACCATGTACAACAGACACCTCAAGTTGCTGGAGAAATATCACCAACGATTTCTCCGAAAGATCCTGCAGGCAATCATTATGGCAACGTCATACTGTTAAAAATTCTGACAATGAATGGGTACCATTTTGAAACCCAGTTTACAATAGTCAAATAATCTCCATCCAAATATCCCCAGGGCAAGAGGTCAGAAGTGCAGTTTTACCTGAGGAGAACAGGGCAGAATCCAGATATGATGGATCCCAATCCAGGCAGCTAATTTTCAATGTGACTTGGGGCGGGTGGAAACTCCCTTCACCACCGTCTCCCCACCTCGCCCCAAGACATAGCCCATGATATTGGAGGGGATGGGGCCAAGGGGACGGAATAATCAAACTGGAAATTCCCTCGGCCTTAACCTCCCTACCACTCAGCGGCCTGGACACTGGGATGAACCCAGCATACAGGTGGATGAAAGGGTGCAAGTGGAATCCACTGGGATCAGCAGGCCTGGAAGACCCTGGAAATACTTTATTTGCCTGCCTTTCTGGCCCTTCTACGTCTGCACTTCTTGGGTGTCTGCCTGTCAGAAGCCCCCCCACCCCATCCCCACCCCAAGTGACCATCCATTTCCGCATTTCCAGAGCCCACCATCGCTCCTTCCCCCCGCCCACTCCCACCCCCAGATTAGGCACCCAAGATGGCAAAATGTGCCAAACTGGGGCAGCTGGCACCTGCTGAATATAAGCAGAGCAGTTGACCTCGCCCTAACCCTAGATACTGTGGCAGGGTCAGTAGTGGAGGTCAGCAGCACCGGCTCCACGTCACTTGTTCCAGTGGTGCAGGGCTGAGGAATTTTGGACCCCTTGTGTTCGGTTGTTGAAATGAATGATATATTGCAAGTTCAATGCAGAGAAGTTTGAAGTAGCAGATTTTGGGGAAAAGAAATTAAAGGGAAGCATACCCTAAATGGTAAGACTCTGAACAAGAATGGAGGAACAGAGAGATCCAGCGATGCAACACAGGGTGGGGTAGAAATGACATAGCGCTGGTCTGCCGGCCTGAGCGTAGGGAACAATCCCGGCGCTGGAACAGATATGACCCAGATCCTATCGTAACTGAGCCTCAGGCCTCATTTAAATTAGACCGATGAGCTGCGGATGCCCGCTGGTTATCCCCAAACAGCTCCGGGTCTCTCTCTTCTCTTAGGCAGTCCCTCATAGTGAGGATGACTTGCTTCCACACCAAAAAGGGATGAGTTCACAGGTGTTTCAATGAAACAGAAACATAGAAAATAGGTGCAGGAGTCGGCCATTCGGCCCTTCGAGCCTGCACCACCACCAATCATGGCTGATCATTCACCTCCGTAACCCTTTCCTGCTTTCTCTCCATATCCCTTGATCCCTTTAGCCGTAAGGGCCATATCTAACTCCCTCTTGAATATATCTAATGAACTGGCTTCAACAATTCTCTGTGGTAGGGAATTCCACAGATTAACAATTCTCTGAGTGAAGAAGTTTCTCCTCATCTCGGTCCTAAATGGCTTACCCCTTATCCTTAGACTGTGACCCCTGGTTCTGGATTTCCCCAACATCGGGAACATTCTTCCTGCATCTAACCTGTCCAGTCCCGTCAGAATTTTATATGTTTCTATGAGATCCCCTCTCATTCTTCTGAACTCCAGTGAATACAGGCCCAGTCGATCCAGTCTCTCCTCATATGTCAGTCCTGCCATCCCGGGAATCAGTCTGGTGAACCTTCGCTGCACTCCCTCAATAGCAAGAACGTCCTTCCTCAGAATAGGAGACCAAAACTGAACACAATATTCCAGGTGAGGCCTCATCAAGGCCCTGTACAACAGCAGTAAGACCTCCCTACTCCTATACTCAAATCTCCTAGCCATGAAGGCCATCATGCCATTTGCCTGCTTCACCGCCTGCTGTACCAGCATGCCAACTTTCAATGACTGATGTACCATGAAACCTAAGTCTCGTTACACCTCCCCTTTTCCTAATCTGCCACCATTCAGATAATATTCTGCTTCATGTTTTTGACACCAAAGTGGATAACCTCACATTTATCCAGATACTGCATCTGCCATGAATTTATCCACTCACGTAACCTGTCCAAGCCACCCAGCTTAGTGTCATCTGCAAACTTAGAGATATTACACTCAATTCCTTCATCTAAATCATTGATGTATATTGTAAATAGCTGGGGTCCCAGCACTGAGCCCTGTGGCACCCCACTAGTCACTGCCTGCCATTCTGAGAAGGACCCGTTTATCCCTACTCTCTGCTTCCTGTCTGCCAACCAGTTCTCTATCCACGTCAATACATTACCCCCAATACCATGTGCTTTAATTTTGCACACTAATCTCTTGTGTGGGACCTTGTAAAAAACCTTTTGAAAATCCAAATACACCGCATTCCACTGGTTCTCCCTTGTCCACTCAACTAGTTACATCCTCAAAAAATTCCAAAAGATTTGTCAAGCATGATTTCCCTTTCATGCTGACTTGGACCGATCCTGTCACTGCTTTCCAAATGCGCTGCTATTTCATCTTTAATAATTGATTCCAACATTTTCCCCACTACTGATGTCAGGCTAACCGGTCTATAATTACCCGTTTTCTCTCTCCCTCCTTTTTTAAAAAGTGGTGTTACATTAGCTACCCTCCAGACCATAGGAACTGATCCAGAGTCGATAGACTGTTGGAAAATGATCATCAATGCATCCACTATTTCTAGGGCCACTTCCTTAAGAACTCTGGGATGCAGACTATCAGGCCCTGGGGATTTATCGGCCTTCAATCCCATCATTGCTTATGTTTTTATGTTCTTATAATCGCAGTATGGGCTGGCCCATGCTGCCCCTGGGCCCTCGTCTCTTCTGGGCCCTGAACTCATGCCTCTCCTGGGCCCCGATCACGTCGCTCTACAATCTGTCGCTGCTCCTTCGCCCCGACCTCGCCGCTCCTCTGCTGCTTGCTGCCTCTCCTGCTGTACGTGCGCACGCCCCCATCAGCAACCTGGATTATGGTGACATCCAATCAAATAGCCCTCCTCCAAGTCGTCACCCTTCTAAACCGGCTCATGCTGTACCTAGCAGTGGCGCCTCCACGCTGCTCCTTTTAAGGCCTCAATCTGCTGCTGGTGTTTCCTCGCCAGTTGGGGCCACGCTGAGCCCCTGTGACTCTGGCAGAAGCCCTCGGGTAACTAGGTTGGTGGGGGGGGTGAGGGGATGCGTGGTAGGAGATCTAGAAGGGGGGGCGGTGATTGAGGTAGGGGGAGGTGATTGGGGGAGGGGGAGGTGATCAGGAAGGGGTGTTGATTGGGGGAGGTGATCGGGGAAGAGGAGAGGTGATTGAGAGGAGGATAGTGATTGGGGGAGGTGATCAGGAAGGCGAAGGTGATAGGGAAGGGGAGAGGTGATCGGGAGGTGATTGGGGAAGGGGGAGATAGGGAGGGGGAGGTGCTGGGGAGGGGGAGTTGTTCGGGGAGAGGCGAGGTGATCGGGGAGCAGGGAGGTGATTGGGGATGGGAGCTGATGGGGAAGGAGAGATGATCAGGGAAGGGGAGAGGTGACTGGGGCAGGGGAGATGATCGGGGAAGGGGAGAGGTGATCGGGAGGAGGGAGGTGATCGGGGGAGGGGAGGTGATGAGGAAGGGTAGGCGATCTGGAGGGGGCTGCAATGTGGCAGGCAACTCCTGCTCCTCCTGGCTCCACATTCAAGTGAGCATTTTTTTTAAATATACCTTTCTCGTGGCACCCTCGAGTGATCCCTGGTTAGGCTACCTGTAGATCTAGTTATCCCAAAGCAAACTGACCCAGGGCTGGCTGCTTTCAGGACAGCCCAATTTCGGGAAGGGGCAATAGGTATTTCATTAAAATATTCAAGGTACCTAATGCCTGTATTAGGCAGCCTCCCATGACACCTAAAGAATGGGCCCCATGAATTTAGCAGATGGACCAATGCCCACTCAGATTGGCCTGCCCACTGCTAAATTGGTGTGCTATGTGCCATTTCATGCCTGAAAAAGCTCACAACGTACACCAATTTCTACCCAAGGATCTTTAGCGTTGACGGAAGAAGCCAGAAAAAGATAAATATGACTCTAGGTTATACACAGAGGAGCACTGAATACAAGAGTGAGGAAGTAAGGAGCTTTGGGACGTCCGGTGGTTGTTGAAAGGCGCTATATATAAGTCCAAGGGGTAGACTTTCGCCTTTATTTTCGGCGGTTTTCTCGGTGGTACAGCTGTTTTTTGATGAAAAACCGCCTGGCGAAAGTTTCCTCTTTATTTTTTAAAGAGTTCCGCCCACATTTTGAAAAGACCGCCAGGGAGCAAACCGCCCGTGTACACCGGCATTTCCACCACGAGAAAACTGCCAGGATCTAAGTTTGGCCTCAACGGGGACCCATACACCCCGCCGAGGAAACCGCCCATGATAAGCTGCCTGAAACTGGGCGGTGGGTGAGTACCCTGCAAAGAAAGGTAAGTTAAAGGTTTTTTATTATTATTTTTTAAATTCTAAAATGACGGTCACCTTAAAAACTGTCTTGAGAATGTTGTATAACTTTTTTTTTAAGTGAAAAAATATTTTTTGAGTTTTCCCCCTTCCCTAGGCCCAAACGCAGCCTCGGACTGATTTTTAAATACATACCGTCCATTCTGGTAAGAGCTGCCCGTTTTCCCGAGTTTCAGCTTTTAACTGCCGAGAAACTGTCGAGAATCTTGATGTAAGATCCATTTTCTCGCCGGGCAATATTTTTTACATTTATTATGGAAATTTTCACCAGCGTTCGTTGCAGAACCTTAGCGGTGTTTCAGGGCAGCAATCGGGTGGTGAGGGGCTTTAGGGAAAGTGTAGCGCCCAGTCTTTCTTTCTATGTAATGTTGAATTTGTAGAATACATTGATTAAGGCACCATTGGAGTATGCTTACAGTCCTGGGCGCTCCATTATAGAACGAAAAACATTCGAGCCATGAAAAGGTTACAGCAAAGATTCATTAGAATGATACAAAGGACGAGGTAACGACTTTTTTCATTGAAACAGATAAGGAACAGAGCAGCATATGGGGAATCTAATACAGGTTTTCAAAATTACAAAAGGTTTTGAGAGGGTAAGTAATTAAAGATTGTTCCAGTGGTTGGTTTAACAAGGACAGTTAGACTCAGGATTATCAGTAAAGAGGTAAATTAGAAGATTTTATTTTTCAGACAGTATTATTAGAACATGAAATGTATTAAATTGGCTGCGAAGGCAAAAATATCATTATGAAAGGGAATTGGATATCTAGTTGAAAAAGAATAATATGAAAGGACATAGGGAAGAGCAGGGTAATGAGATCAGAGTAGATTGCTCCAGTTAAGGATTTAATATCAGCACAGGATAAATGGCCAAGCTGGCTCCTTCTGTGCAATAATCTTGAAGGGGAAGCAAATAGTTCCCAACGCGCCCGTTTTTTGGGTGTAAAGATAGAGTTGGGGGGACCAATTTCCAGGCACGTCTCCTCCAGAAATGCGGCAGTCAGTGACTGCCAAGTGAAAAATCCTGCCCCTCCCCCCCCATTCCCCCCGCCAAAAACAGGCGTTACGTCCCTTAAATACTCTAATCAGGGACCTAACGCCTGTTTTGGAACTCCATTGCTAGATTCGTCACAAACAAGACAGAGCATAGTTTAAATCCAGCATCCATCTTTCTATAAATTGAAATTATAATATAATACAGTTGAATGTGAAACATTGATGTAAAGAAAGAGAAAGAAAGATTGGCATTTATATGTAGTATAAAGTTATCAATGAGATGTAACACAGAGGCCATTATTTTCTGGAGGAAGGCGGATTGGGGGTGGGCGGGTTTCGATGTGGTTAGGAAACACGGAAGGCCAGGTTTCCCACAAGTACTGCCGACTTTAACGGCAGGACCTGATTTGCATGTGAGGCCTCGGTTTCCTGCCCGTAGCCAGCCAGATTGAGAGAAGAAGGGAGGGTTCGTGAGGACCGTGGGCCAGCAATGGATCAGGTGAGGGAAGAGGGGATCAGGATCGGTAGGAGCATCGGGAGGGAGGTTGGGCAGAGATCAGCGGGGGGGAGGGTGGGAGAGAGAAGATCTAGGCTGGCCACTGGAGGATCGTAGCCGGCCTCAGCATCATCATTGGGGAGAGGCTTGGGGGGTGGTGGAGGTGATTGGTAGCCTAGGGGGGGCAGAGGCATGGGAAGGTGATCAGAGGCCTCATGGTGGGGTCTCTGATTGCGAGAGGGTGGGTTAGTTAGGGACCTTGGATCCAGGAGGTAGGTATAAAGCCACTTACCTCCTGGATCCAGCAATCCCCACCTCACTTTAACAGCCACGTTTCATGAATTGTGAAACCCGTCCTCATGCAGTTAAATTCAAAATGGAGGTGAACAAATTATAATACTTAAATTGACGTTCTGCCTCCTGGGAGTGGGTTGGTCGCTCGCCCCGTCCTGAGGCCGGGTTGGAGGTGGGTTCCGGTCGGGAATCCCATTTTTAACAATTTAATTATCCCACGCTCCAAACCAACCCTTTTTTTAGATTAACATTCCCCCCAGAATGACCATTTCAACTAATGAGCTTCAGGAGGTTGACCAGATCGATCTCTTGAACTCATGTCAGAGATGGTAAAAATCTTCAGATCAGGGGTAACCTTATTGTGGTCCCTGCACAGAGTACAGTCTTTGATCATCTCCAGTATCCATGTTTTAATAGGAATGGTGGCAACATTTTTATTACCAATATAACAAAAGTGTTGAAAGAAAATGATTTTATTTTTAATGCCCCGAGCTTTCAAAAGGGAATTGGATAAATACTTGAAGGAGAAAAAATTGCAGGGATATGGGAAAGAACCGGGGAGTGGGGCTGACCACTTTGCTCTCCGAAAGAGCTCGATAGGTGGAATGGCCTCCTTCTGTGCTGCACTATTCTATGATTCGATAAAAGTAGTTGCCGAGCAAATGGTAACCACGAGGAGCTCGGTGTTCTTTTCTGAAATAGGTCATTTTCACTCTTTGAGTCAAATCTACAGCAGCTGTCACTAGCTCTTCTCTTCCATTTGCTCCCGTGCCATACCTGAAAATATTTGAACCCCAGCACAAATAGTATACTTCTGTACCAAGGCAAAAATGTTTTACAATCTCACAATCACATCAACAACATTTTACAACACAGAGCGGACATGAATTTATAGTTGGTTTGTTGTTTTAAAAACTGAAGCAGGATTTAATCTGATGAGAGCTGTTCATAAGTGGGCCAATGCACATCTTTAAGAGGCAGTTAGGAATAATGTGTGAGTACTCACACCTCAATTATTCCAGTTTAAACAATAATCAGAATATCCCAGTTGTCTTCCAAACGAATGGAGCATAGAGCGTTTGAAGACTCTTTACTAGTCTGTCATATTGTGTCGGATTTAACCTGTGTCAAGCTGTGAGGCAGTGCCAGCTCCACCTATCAGGGGATCCCGTGAAAGAAGTATTGAAACCATTCTGTTCATGCAAGCCTTTTGTGCCGAAAATGCCATTCATTTTGCGCCACATGGGGCTCTCTTTAGCGTTGCAGCCCTGTACATGCCTGCTTCAGACTGGCCTAGCCTATTGGCTATTGAATTGAAAATTCTATCTTGAGTGACAATAGGCTAAGTCATTGCAACCCTCCTTCCACCGTCCTTTCCCCACCCCTCCCATCAACATAGTGGTTGGCAACTAGCAGGACTTATTCTGCACACCTGCGACACCCACAGTGCAGTCTTTTGTCTCATTTCATTTCAAAAATATACCCATTAAAAGCACAGCTTCCCACCACCCCTCAATGTTCTCCCCTTTTCTCTCCTTTTCTGAAGGCAGCACCTCATGTAGTTCCATAGTTGCCAGCGCCATTTGGCATCCCACACAAGTGACTGCTTGTCACTTGAGCTTTAATAATGAGTGTTCTTAGCCGATTTCACTGTGAGGGATGACACAGCTGATTCCAATTCTTTCCTTGCCCACAAACCATACGTGTACTTCCCACCACAAATACCCAGCAGAATGTCTTTCCTCCCCATTGGACCTAGGTTAGATTAGGGAACTGAGCATAGATTGTTTAAGATGATTAAATAATTTGATAAGGTAGAAACGTAGAAAATAGGTGCAGGAGTAGGCCATTCGTGCCTTCGAGCCTGCACCACCATTCAATAAGATCATGGCTGTTCATTCACCTCAATACCCCTTTCCTGCTTTCTCTCCATATCCCTTGATCCCTTTAGCCGTAAGAGCCATATCTAACTCCCTCTTGAATATATCTAATGAACTGGCATCAACAACTCTCTGCTGTAGGGAATTCCACAGGTTAACAATTCTTTGAGTGAAGAAGTTTCTCCTCATCTCGGTCCTAAATGGCTTACCCCTTATCCTTAGACTGTGACCCCTGGTTCTGGATTTCCCCAACATCGGGAACATTCTTCCTGCATCTAACCTGTCCAATCCCGTCAGAATTTTATATGTTCCTATGAGATCCCCTCTCATCCTTCTAAACTCCAGTGAATACAGGCCCAGTCGATCCAGTCTCTCCTCATATGTCCTTCCATCCCGGCAATCAGTCTAGTGAACCTTCGCTACACGCCCGCAATAGCAAGAACATCCTTCCTCAGATTAGGAGACCAAAACTGAACACAATATTCCAGGTGAGGCCTCACCAAGGCCCTGTACAACTGCAGTAAGACCTCCCTGCTCCTATACTCAAATCCCCTAGCTATGAAGGCCAACATACCATTTGTCTTCTTTACCGTCTGCTGCACCTGTATGCCAACTTTCAATGACTGATGTACCATGACATCCAGGTCTCGTTGCACCTCCCCTTTTCCTAATCTGCCGCCATTCAGATAATATTCTGCCTTCATGTTTTTGCCCCCAAAGTGGATAACCTCACATTTATCCATATTTTACTGCATCTGCCATGCATTTTCCCACTCACCTAACCTGTCCAAGTCACCCTGCAGCCTCTTAGTGTCCTCCTCAAAGCTCATACCGCCAACCAGCTTAATGTCAGCTGCAAACTTGGAGATATTACACTCAATTCCTTCATCTAAATCATTAATGTATTTTGTAAATAGCTGGGGTCCCAGCACTGAGCCCTGCGGCACCCCACTAGTCACTGCCTGCCAGTCTGAAAAGGACCTGTTTAACCCGATTCTCTGCTTCCTGTCTGCCAACCAGTTCTCTATCCACGTCAATACATAACCCCCAATATCATGCGCTTTGATTTTGCACACCAATCTTTTGTGTGGGACCTTGTCAAAGCCTTTTGAAAGTCCAAATACACCACATCCATTGGTACTCCCTTATCCACTCTGCTAGTTACATCCTCAAAAAATTCCAGAAGACTTGTCAAGCATGATTTCCCTTTCATAAATCCATGCTGACTTGGACCAATCCTGTCACTGCTTTCCAAATGCGCTGCTATTTCATCTTTAATAATTGATTACAACATTTTCCCCACTACTGATGTCAGGCTAACCGGTCTATAATTACCCGTTTTCTCTCTCCCTCCTTTTTTAAATAGTGGTGTTACATTAGCTACCCTCCAGTCCATAGGAACTGATCCAGAGTCGATATACTGTTGGAAAATGATCACCAATGCATCCATTATTTCTAGGGCCACTTCCTTAAGTACTCTGGGATGCAGACTATCAGGCCCCGGGAATTTATTGGCCTTCAATCCCATCAATTTCCCTTTCACAATTTCCAGCCTAATAAGGATTTCCTTCAGTTCCTCCTTCTCACTAGACCCTCAGTCCCCTAATATTTCTGAAAGGTTATTTGTGTCTTCCTTCGTGAAGACAGAACCAAAGTATTTGTTCAACTGGTCTGCCATTTCTTTGTTCCCCATTATAAATTCACCTGAATCTGACTGCAAGGGATCTACATTTGTCTTCACTAATCTTTTTCTCTTCGCATATTTATAGAAGCTTTTGCAGTCAGTTTTTATGTTCCCGGCAAGCTTCCTCTCATACTCTATTTTCCCCCTCCGAATTAAACCCTTTGTCCTCCTCTGCTGAATTCTAAATTTCTCCCAATCGGTTTGCTGCTTTTTCTGGCCAATTTATTGGATTTCTTGGATTTAACACTATCCTTAATTTCCCTTGTTAGCCACAGTTGAGCCTCCTTCCCTGTTTTATTTTTACTCCAGACAGGGATGTACAATTGTTGAAGTTCATCCATGCGATCTTTAAATGTTTGCCATTGCCTATCCACTGTCAACCCTTTAAGTATCATTTGCCAGTCTATTCTAGCCAATTCACGTCTCATACCATCAAAGTTACCTTTCCTTAAGTTCAGGACCCTAGTCTCTGAATTAACTGTGTCACTCTCCATCTTAATAAAGAATTCTACCATATTATGGTCACTCTTCCCCAAGGTGCCTCACACAACAAGATTGCTAATTAGTCCTTTCACATTCTCAATTGTACATCCCTGTCTCAATTGAATATCCCTGTCTCAATTGTACATCCCTGTCTGGAGTCAAAATAAAACAGGGAAGGTGGCTCAACCATGGCTAACAACAAGGGAAATTAAGGATAGTGTTAAAGCCAAGGAAGAGGCATATAATTTGGCTAGAAAAAGCAATAAATCTGAGGACTGAGAGAAACTTAGAATTCAACAGAGGAAGACTAAGTGTTTAATTAAGAGGGGGAAAATAGAGTACGAGAGGAAGCTTGCAGGGAACATAAAAACTGACTGCAAAAGCTTCTATAAATATGTGAAGAAAAAAAGGTTAGTGAAGACAAACGTAGGACTCTTGCAGTCGGATTCAGGTGAAGTTAAAATGGGGAACAAAGAAATGGCAGACCAATTGAACAAATACTTCAGTTCTGTCTTCATGAAGGAAGACACAAATAACCTTCCGATTGTCCTTAGGGACAGTAGGTCTAGTGAGAAGGAGGAACTGAAGGATATCCTTATTTGGCGGGAAATTGTGTTAGGGAAATTGATGGGATTGAAGACCGATAAATCCCTGGGGCATGATAGTCTGCATACCAGAGTACTTAAGGAAGTGGCCCTAGAAATAGTGGATGCATTTGTGATCATTTTCCAACAGTCTATTGACTCTGGATCAGTCCCTATGGACTGGAGGGTAGCTGATGTAACACCACTTTTTAAAGAAGGAGGGAGAGAGAAAATGGGTAATTATAGACTGGTTAGCCTGACATCAGTAGTGGGAAAAATGTTGGAATCAATCGTTAAGGATGAAATAGCAGCACATTTGGAAAGCAGTGACAGGATTGGACCAAGTCAGCATGGATTTATGAAAGGGAAATCATGCTTGACGAATCTTCTGGAATTTTTTGAGGATGTAACTAGCAGAGTGGACAAGGGAGAACCAGTGGATGTGGTGTATTTGGACTGTCAAAAAGCTTTTGACAAGGTCCCACATAAGAGATTGGTGTGCAAAATTAAAGCACATGGTATTGGGGGTAATGTACTGACGTGGATAGAGAACTGGTTGGCAGACAGGAAGCAGAGAGTCAGGATAAATGAGTCCTTTTCAGAATGGCAGGCAGTGACTAGTGGGGTGCCGCAGGGCTCAGTGCTGGGATCCCAGCTCTTTAAAATATACATTAACTATTTAGACAAAGGAATTGTGTGTAATATCTCCAAGTTTGCAGATGACACTAAACTGGATGGCGGTGTGAGCTGTGAGGAGGATGCTAAGAGGCTGCAGGGTGACTTGGACAGGTTAGGTGAGTGGGAAAATGCATGGCAGATGCAGTATAACGTGGATAAATGTGAGGTTATCCATTTTGGGGGTAAAAACACGAAGGCAGAATATTATCTGGATGGTGGCAGATTAGGAAAAGGGGAGGTGCAACGAGACCTAGGTGTCATGGTTCATCAGTCACTGAAAGTGGGCATGCAGGTACAGTAGGCGGTGAAGAAGGCAAATGGTATATTGGTCTTCATATCTAGGGGATTTGAGTATAGGAGCAGGGAGGTCTTACTGCAATTGTACAGGACCTCACCTGGAATACTATGTCCAGTTTTGGTCTCCTAATCTGAGGAAGGACGTTCTTGCTATTGAGGGAGTGCAGCGATGGTTCACCAGACTGATTCCAGGGATGGCTGGACTGTCATATGAGGAGAGACTGGATCAATTGGGCCTTTATTCACTGGAGTTTAGAAGGATGAGAGGGGATCTCATAGAAACATATAAGATTCTGATGGGACTGGACACGTTAGGTGCGGGAAGAAGGTTCCCGATGTTGGGGAAGTCCAGAACCAGGGTCATAGTCTTAGGACCATTTAGGACTGAGATGAGGAGAAACTTCTTCACTCAGAATGTTGTTAACCTATGGAATTCCCTGCCGCAGAGAGTTGTTGATGCCAGAACATTGGATATATTCAAGAGGGAATTAGATATGGCCCTTACGACTAAGGGGATCAAGCGATATGGAGAGAAAGCATGAAAGGGGTACTGAGGGAATGATCAGCCATGAACTCATTGAATGGCGGTGCAGGCTCGAAGGGCCGAATGGCCTACTCCTGCACCTATTTTCTATGTTTCTATTACAGATCACCCAGTCTCGGATGGCCAGACCTCGAGTTGGTTCCTCGACATATTGGTCTCGAAAACCATCCCTAGGTAGATCGAGATAAACTATTTCCTCTGGCAGCGGAGTCCAGAACAAGGGAGCACAACCTTAAAATTTGAGCCAGGTCATTCAAGAGTGATGTCAGAAAGGACTTCTTCATACAAGGGTCCTAAAAAGGTCCTTTGGAACGTAAAATAATAGATCAGGGTATTTCTAAATGGTGGAAAGTGAGAAGCAGTGGAGTCCCAAAGAGAATTCGGGGCCCATGCACATCGATCATTAAAATGTCATGGACAGCCATGTATAACAATCAAAAAGGCTAATGGAATTCTACATGCTACACAAAGCCCTAGTTAGCCCACACCTAGAGTACTGTGTTCAGTTCTGGGCACCGCACCTTAGGAAGGAAGCACTGGCCTTGAGGGATTGCAGCTTGGACTCCAAGGGTTAAATTAGATTTTAAGGAGAGATTGCACAAAGTAGGGGTTTTTTCTCTGGAATTTAGAAGATTAAGGGGTGATTTGATCGAAGTATTCAAGCTATTAAGGGGAACTGACATAGAGGCAATCTATTTCCACTGGTTGGGTATCTAAGTCTATGGGACATGGCTTAAAAATTAGAGCCAGGTCTTTCAGGATTGAAGTTAGGAAACACTTCTACACTTAAAAGTTGGTAGAAGTTTGGAACACTCTTCCGCAAATGGCAGTTGATGCTCGATCAATTGTTAATTTTAAATCTGTGATTGATAGATTTCTGTTAACCAAAGGTATTAAGATATAGGGCAAAGGTGGGTATATGGAATTAGGTCACAGATCAGCCGTGATCTCATTGAATGACAGAGCAGGCTTGAGGGCTGAAAGGCCCACTCCTGTTCCTATGTTCTGAATGGGAGTTGTTTTTTAAAAACCCTAAATTGCACACTTTCCTATGTAATTTTGACTTGTGAACAGTGTGGTAATAAGGCTACTTTTCACCTGTCTCTGTTTTTGCACACTTAGGCTGTAATTTTGACCTTTGTCGGGTTGGGTGCATGTGGGCCATGTAACGGGTCGGGAAAGCAATGTTGTGAGCAGTGCGTTGCTTGCAGCAATGTTCACTTAATGGCTCCAATTGAAAGATGTTTGCCAGCCCAATTAAATGGTACGGGTCTGATGACGTCATCGATGTCTCGTTTCCAGCATCTATATTTAAAGCAGTCTTGCACGAACTCACTTGAAGGTTTCCAGAGGAGGGTGGAAGGTGTCAAAGAAAGGCCACAGTACAGCGAAGGCCAGTTTGAAATGTGGGTAGCCAAACACGGAAGGCTGCACCACGATTCTCAGATTCTTCGCTGCAGACCCTTGTGGAAGCTATCAGAGCATGCAGGGAGGTTGTCTTCCCGGCTGACAGGCAAAGGAGATCGCTGCACTCACCCACATCCTGATGTGCCTGTCAACACATCTCCATCAATCTGCCTTCCCCAGCCTACTCCTGCACATCATTCCTCACACCAACATACCTTGCACATCCACCTATCCCTTTCTCTCTATGTACATACTCTGGTCATGGTGAGGCTATCCCGGGCCTTTCCTGGGAGTTGGTGTCATCTGCACCTCAAGTTGCTCCTCCTACACGTCTTCCACCTTCTCCTCCTCCGAAGAGGCCATGTGATGTGCGCCATGCTCACATGGCCACATATGTGCAGTCGATGACGCCCTGCACCTGTGGGAAGCCAGCCGGAGCCGCAAAGCCGAGCTCCCGTTCAGTGACACTGGCTTCATTAGTTGCAAAGTTGATATAATTGGCTGACTTGTGAAACATGACATCGGTCATCTGGGTGATGCATCTGTGGACGGCCGACTGCATGATCCTGCAAATGTCTGCTGCAGATCCCTGGACGGAGCCTGAGGTGAAGAAGTTGAGGGTGGTGGCGACTTTGACAGCCACTGGTAAGGAGTGTCCAACCAGACTTCGGGGCAACAGGGCTTGTTCCAGCAAGCTCCAAATGTCTGCGATGACCTGGCGTGATAGCCTGAGCCTCCTTTGGCACTGCTGCTCAGTCATGTTGAGGAAGCTCATCCTTTGCCTGTATACGCTGTGTTGAGGGTATCACCTCCGGTGTGCTGTAGCCCTGTGGTGCCCTCCTCTCTCCTTTGGAGCATTAGGATGTTGAGGAGGACGCTGGTGTTGTGGTTGCTGCTGGTCATCATCATAGGCAATCCCTCGAATCGAGGATGCTTGCTTCCACACAAAAAAGGGATGAGTTCACAGGTATTTCAATGAAGGACCTAATATTCCAGGTCCAGAACTACTCTTGAAGAGTGGAAGATGCCTGTGCGTGGATTTTTTTTAACGTATAGTGGCCATTGCACACCAGCCACTACACGGGCTTGACAGAGCTAGGTCTTGGTCCAGTGGCAAGGATTAACCAGGATGACTGGAGACCTGCTCTGCTGCACGGACCTAGTGCGCACACATATCGCAGTGTTGGCTGGCCCATGCTGCCCCTGGGCCCTCGCCTCTTCTGGGCCCCGAATTCACTCCTCTCCTGGGCCCCGATCACGTCGTTCTACAAACTCTCGCTGCTCCTTCGCCCCGATCTCAGCGATCCTGCTGTACCTGCCCATGCTCCAAGCAGCGACCTGAGTTTGGGTGACATCATATCCAGTCACCCTCTTCACAACTGTCGCCCTCTAGCAGCAGCACGCACTGAATCTTATAGCGGCATGCTGTCACGCTCTTTTAAGGCCCCGACTTGCCTCTGATGTTCCTCACAGGTCGTGGCCACGTCGAAATGCTGCTGGTATGGCTGGTGTTGGTGGTGGTGGTGGTGCACATCTTGGACCGATTCTGAGGACCAAGGAGAGACAGCATAAGCAGTATCCATGCTGATGTCGTTGATGGCAGATCAAGTAGCGATTAGAGGGCCAATCCCTCAGTGCTCTAATACTGACAAGCAATGTGCTGAGAGTGGATTCTAAGTTGCAGAAATGACCTGAAAACTACAGAAACCTAAATCCTTGCAAAAAAATGGAGTCAGCAACAGCCTTTCCCTTGGGCAACAAATGAGGTGTAAGGTGTGTGTATTTATGTGGTGGTCCCAATATTGAATATTGGGAAGATCGAAGCCATTGTTTTTGGTCCCCGCGACAAAGTCTGTTCCCTAGCCACTGACTCCATTCCTTTTCCTAACTTCTGCCTGAGGCTGAACCAGACTGTTCGCAATCTTGGTGACCCTGAAATGAGCTTTCGACCACATATCCGCAGCATAACTATTACTGCCTATTTCCACCTCCGTAACATCGCCCGTCTCTGCCCTTGCCTCAGCTCATCCACTGCTGAAGCCTTCATCCATGCCTTTGTTACCTCTAGACTTGACTATTCCAACACACTCTTGGCTGGCCTCCCACATTCTACCCTACATGTGATCCAAAACTCGACTGCCAGTGCCCTAGATCGCACCAAGTGTCGTTCATCCATCATCCCTGTGATCTCAAACCTACATTGACTCTTAGTTAATCAATGACTCGATTTCAAAATTCTCATCCTTTGTTTTCAAATCCCTTCATGGACTCACCCTCCCTATCTCTGTAATCTGCTCCAACCCCACAATCCCCCCCGAGATGTCTGTGTTCCTCTAATTCTGCCCTCTTGAGCATCCCTGATTACAATCGATCAACCATTGGTAGCCGTGCCTTCTGTTGCCTAGGCCCCAAGCTCTGGAATTCCCTGCCTAAACCTTTCCGCCTCTCTAACTCTCTTTCCTCCTTCAAGACGCTCCTTAAAACCTACCTCTTTGACCAAGCATTTGGTCATCTGCCCTAATTTCTCCTTATGTGGCTCAGTGTAAACATTTTTGTCTCATAATACTCCTGTGAAGCGTCTTGGGATGTTTCATTACGTTAAAGGGGCTATATAAATACAAGTTGTTGTTGTTGTATTCTTCTCGAATTTTTGAGGATGTAACTAGTAGAGCGGATAAGGGAGAACCAGTGGATGTGGTGTATTTGGACTTTCAAAAGGCTTTTGACAAGGTCCCACACAAGAGATTAGTGTGCAAAATTAAGGCACATGGTATTGGGGGCAATGTATTGATGTGGATCGGGAACTAGCAGACAGGAAGCGAAGAGTGGGAATAAGCGGGTCCTTTTCAGAATGACAAGCAGTGACTAGTGGAGTGCCGCAGGGTTTAGTGCTGGGACCCCAGCTATTTACAATATACATTAATGATTTAGATGCAGGAATTGAATGTAATATCTCCAAATTTTCAGGTGACACTAAGCTAGGTGGCAGTGTGAGCTGCGAGAAGGATGCTAGAAGGCTGCAGGGGGACTTGGACAGGCTAGGTCAATGGGCAAATGCATGGCAGATGCAGTATAATGTGGATAAGTATGAGGTTATCCACTTTGGTTGCAAAAACAGGAAGGCAGATTATTATCTGAATAGTGACAGATTAGTAAAAGGGGAGGTGCAACGAAACCTGGGTGTCATGGTACATCAGTCATTGAAAGTTGCCATTCAGGTACAGCAGGCGGTGAAGAAGGCAAATGGCATGTTGGCCTTCATAGCTAAGGAATTTGAGTATAGGAGCAGGGAGGTCTTACTTCAGTTGTACAGGGCCTTGATGATACACACACCTTGAGTATTGTGTTCAATTTTGGTCTCCTAATCTGAGGAAGGACATTCTTGCTATTGAGGGAGTGCAGCGAAGGTTCAGCAAACTGATTCCTAAGATGGCAGGACTGACATATGAAGAAAGATTGGATCGACTAAGCTTATATTCACTGGAATTTAGAAGAATGAGAGGGGATCTCATAGAAGCATATAAAATTCTGATGGAATTGGACAGGTTAGGTGCAGGAAGAATGTTCCTGATGTTGGGGAAGAAATAGAAACAGGAGTAGGCCATACTGCCCCTCGAGCCTGCTCTGCCATTCAATGTCATGGCTGATTTGATCATGGACTCAGCTCCCCCTAACCCCTTATCCCCTTATCGTTTAAGAAACTATCTCTTTCTGTCTTAAATGTATTCAATGTCCCAGCTTCCACAGCTCTCTGAGGCAGCGAATTCCACAGATTTACAACCCTCTGAGAGAAGAAATTCCTCCTTATCTCTGTTTTAAATGGGTTGCCCCTTATTCTAAGATCGTGCCCTCTAGTTCTAGTCTCCCCCATCAGTGGAAACATCCTCTCTGCATCCATCTTGTCAAGCCCCCTCATAATCTTATACGTTTCGATAAGATCACCTCTCATTCTTCTGAATTCCAATGAGTAGAAGACCAACCTACTCAACGTTTCCTCATAAATCAACCCCCTCATCCCCGGAATCAACCTAGTGAACCTTCTCTGAACTACCTCCAAAGCAAGTGTATCCTTTCGTAAATATGAAAACCAAAACTGCACGCAGTATTCCAGGTGTGGCCTCACCAGTACCTTATATAGCTGTAGTAAGACTTCCCTGCTTTTATACTCCAGCCCCTTTGCAATAAAGGCCAAGGTATCATTGGCCTTCCTGATCACTTGCTGTACCTGCATATTATCCTTTTGTGTTTCATGCTCAAGAACCCCCAGGTCCCGCTGTACTGCGGCACTTTGCAATCTTTCTCCATTTAAATAATTTGATTTTTTTCTGTCAAAGTGCATGACCTCACACTTTCCAACATTATACTCCAATTTTTTGCCCACTCACTTAGCCTGTCTATATCCTTTTGCAGATTTTTTTGTGCCCTCCTCACACATTGCTTTTCCTCCCACCTTTGTATCGTCAACAAACTTGGCTACATTACACTCAGTCCCTTCTTCCAAGTCGTTAATATAGTTTGTAAATAGTTGGGGTCCCAGCACTGATCCCTGCAGCACCCCACTAGTTACTGGTTGCCAACCAGAGAATGAACCATTTATCCCGACTCTCTGTTCTCTGTTAGTTAGCCAATCCTCTATCCATGCTAATATATTACCCCCAACCCCATGAACTTTTTTCTTGTGCAGTAACCTTTTATGTGGCACCTTGTCAAATGCCTTCTGGAAGTCCAAATACACCACATCCTAATAAATGCACCTCTTTATTTTAAATGGGAAACAACTCCACTAAAACAGAAAGGATGCATGATTAAGTGTTCACCGCCAATATTGCTTCAGTAATCTTCACCTCAGCCATAAATTTGGAAAATATAATTATTTTTACCTTAAGAAATGTGGAACCATGACATATCATTCCATATCATCAAAAATGTATTTTAATTGTTTTTATTAGGGTTAAAGGTATACCCAAAATAAGTGTAAAATGATAGGGAGCAAAATTAAGATATGGATCTACATTTCTTAAGGTAATAAAATGATATTTTCCAAATTTATGACTGAGATTAAGTGGTCCGCAGAACTTTTTTTACATGTGCTGCTTTGTTCATGCATCCAAGGGCAGATTGCATTCATACTTTACATGTGCATGTAATGAGAAAATTCCACTCTAATTTTAGGCAAAAGGGCCCTGATTACTATCTTTGTCTGCCCACAGTTGATTACTGCTTCAGTGGGAAAACTCAGTTGTAGATAAGCTTAGGGTTCATCCAGTTGATCAGCGTGACATGTCCATTTTGCCTGTTGCACCACTGATCATGTGCCAATACACTCATAGCGTATTCACAGGTAGTTTTGGAAGCTTGTTTGTTTTTTGTACATGAATACACGTCAAGTCTGCTTCCCAACAATTTTACTCTTTATACTCAAGCAAGTGCTAAGCGATAGAAATATTTGTCTCGCTGGGCTAGAATTTTCCCAAACAACAATATCACCGTTTTTTGATATTATTCATGGTTAACGACTTTTTTTTGTCTCCAAAATAATGCCAAAAAATAAACACGTAAATTTCACCAAACTGTTTGTAACGTTTGGCGAAGTATTAAAAATGTGCCGTTTTTAACGACAAAAATAAAGTATTTTGCGATAAAAAAAATGGCTGTTCAGTGCATGCGCAGAAAATTAATAAATTTCGCCCGTTTCTCACGTGATGGGTGTGCTCGCGCATGCGCACTATACTTCCAGGTCTGAATCAGCCATTTTTAAAGGGAATTTAAAATTCCAGGAGAGTTCTCCATACTTCCACAGAGGTGCTGCAAGAACAAAAATGCAGGGTGATTTGGGAAGGAAGAGGGTGAGGAAGTTTACCCAGGATGCAAATGTGGCCCTGCTAGGTGCTGCAGAGAGAGGATGGGGCCAGATTGGGAAGAAGGGCAAAGGGAAACTGTACCCATCTGCAATGGCAGAAGCATGGAAACGTGTTGCCGAGCAGGTTACCTTTGTGGACTCTGTCATGAGGACCCATCACCAGTGCAGGAAGAGGTGGCATGACCTTTGCGAGACAGCCAGAGTAAGTCATATTTTTATTTATGCACTCCAATTACTTAAATTGTAAATGTGACTCAGTTTGGTATTGCTAGGCTTCTGATCATCACACATTATAAAGACTGCTTTTTTTCTGCACTGCACTTCGATGTTTTTGTGATGAACAACTTGCAAATAAAGGGACATTATACAGATCACTTAATTAAATGCAAACATATGGTATAAGTGCTTTGATGACTATCTGTGTGTGCCACGACAGCAGAAGGCCCCTCTCTTAAAAATTTCTATTGCCATCTTTGCAGAGAGAGTTGTCCCAGAACTGGCGACAGCAGCGGAAAACTGGTGGAGGGTTCTTGCAACACTGGTCGCACTCTCACGCCTCGAAAGTCGTGTTGCAGGTCTGATTGGTACGTCGCAGAGATCGACCACCTGTGCACATTCTGATCCCACGTTCAGGAGTGACGGTAGTAGATCCTGCAGAGTCCACAGTCCGGGTTGGCTCAATGTTAAGTGTTGTGTGGGCTAGGCTTCGGTTTATGCGATGTACTGTCAGTTGTCGTGGTCCTTCAAATGAGCCTGCGCTATGTGAGCCTACTCATGTTACCCTGCCCCCTCCCCTGCTGCTAACCAGTCATCTGTTCTTTTATAGTTTGCAGATGATTCAGAAACATCCAATACTGGAGAAGACCCCACCAGCTCATCAGAAGCAGAATTGGAGGACACCGACCTCAGCCATCCTGACCAAACAACTTCCACAGGAGGAGGAGGAACAAATGGATGCAGTGGGGGGGGGCAGTGGGGAGGAGGGAGAGATAATGTTGTTGACATTGGAGGACGTCACACAGGCACAAAGGGCGACATCTGCAGCCAGCACTATGCAGGAGGGAACATGTCACGGTTATCCACCGTGCGAGGTCCCGGGTCCCAGTGGGGTGCAGGAAACTACAGCCAGGGCAGCAGCAGGCCATCTGCGCAGAGGCTAAGACAGCAAGACTGTTCTGCAGAGATGCAGCTTGAATGGGAAGTGGTAGATTTGATAGGAATGACTGGGGAGAGCATCCAGCTCGCCAAATCGCTCCTCGAGGCCATGGGTGGGATTTCGGGAAGCATCACAGCACTATCTGGTGACATTAGGGAGGGCATGTCGGGAAGCACTGCAGTACTATCTGCAGAGATTAAGGAGGGCATGTCGCAGATAGTAGCTGCGACAACACCGAGCTGTCAATGCCCAGCAGCAATTGATGGTCTCCACTGATCCCACTCCAATCCCCAGACATAGAAACATAGAAAATAGGTGCAGGAGTAGGCCATTCGGCCCTTCTAGCCTGTACTGCCATTCAATGAGTTCATGGCTGAACATGCAACTTCAGTACCCCATTCCTGCTTTCTCGTCATACCCCTTGATCCCCCTAGTAGTAAGGACTACATCTAACTCTCTTTTGAATATATTTAGTGAATTGGCCTCAACAACTTTCTGTGGTAGAGAATTCCACAGGTTCACCACTCTCTGGGTGAAGAAGTTCCTCCGCATCTCGGTCCTAAATGGCTTACCCCTTATCCTTAGACTGTGACCCCTGGTCCTGGACTTCCCCAACATTGGGAACATTCTTCCTGCATCTAACCTGTCTAAACCCGTCAGAATTTTAAACGTTTCTATGAGGTCCCCTCTCATTCTTCTGAACTCCAGTGAATACAAGCCCAGTTGATCCAGTCTTTCTTGATAGGTCAGTCCCACCATCCCGGGAATCAGTCTGGTGAACCTTCGCTGCACTCCCTCAATAGCAAGAATGTCCTTCCTCAAGTTAGGAGACCGAAACTGTACACAATACTCCAGGTGTGGCCTCACCAAGGCCCTGTACAACTGTAGTACCACTTCCCTGCCCCTGTACTCAAATCCCCTCGCTGTGAAGGCGAACATGTAATTTGCTTTCTTAACCAACTGCTGTACCTGCATGCCAACCTTCAATGACTGATGTACCATGACACCCAGGTCTCGTTGCACCTCCCCTTTTCCTAATCTGTCACCATTCAGATAATAGTCTGTCTCTCTGTATTTACCACCAAAGTGGATAACCTCACATTTATCCACATTATACTTCATCTGCCATGCATTTGCCCACTCACCTAACCTATCCAAGTCACTCTGCAGCCTCATAGCATCCTCCTCGCAGCTCACAATGCCATCCAACTTAGTGTCATCTGCAAATTTAGAGATACTACATTTAATCCCCTCGTCTAAATCATTAATGTACAGTGTAAACAGCTGGGGCCCCAGCACAGAACCTTGCGGTACCCCATTAGTCACTGCCTGCCATTCTGAAAAGTACCCATTTACTCCTACTCTTTGCTTCCTGTCTGACAACCAGTTCTCAATCCATGTCAGCACACTACCCCCAATCCCATGTGCTTTAACTTTGCACATTAATCTCTTGTGTGGGACCTTGTCGAAAGCCTTCTGAAAGTCCAAATATACCACATCAACTGGTTCTCCCTTGTCCACTCTACTGGAAACATCCTCAAAAAATTCCAGAAGATTTGTCAAGCATGATTTCCCTTTCACAAATGCATGCTGACTTGGACCTATCATGTCACCTCTTTCCAAATGCGCTGCTATGACATCCTTAATAATTGATTCCATCATTTTACCCACTACTGAGGTCAGGCTGACCGGTCTATAATTCTCTGTTTTCTCTTTCCCTCCTTTTTTAAAAAGTGGGGTTACATTGGCTACCCTCCACTCGATAGGAACTGATCCAGAGTCAATGGAATGTTGGAAAATGACTCTCAATGCATCCGTTATTTCCAAGGCCACCTCCTTAAGTACTCTGGGATGCAGTCCATCAGGCCCTGAGGATTTATCGGCCTTCAATCCCATTAATTTCCCCAACACAATTTCCCGACTAATAAGGATTTCCCTCAGTTCCTCTTCCTTACTAGACCCTCTGACCCCTTTTATATCCGGAAGGTTGTTTGTGTCCTCCTTAGTGAATACCGAACCAAAGTACTTGTTCAATTCATCTGCCATTTATTTGTTCCCCGTTATGACTTCCCCTGATTCTGACTGCAGGGGACCTACGTTTGTCTTTACTAACCTTTTTCTCTTTACATATCGATAGAAACTTTTGCAATCCGCCTTAATGTTCCCTGCAAGCTTCTTCTCGTACTCCATTTTCCCTGCCCTAAACAAACCCTTTGTCCTCCTCTGCTGAGTTCTAAATTTCTCCCAGTCCCCGGGTTCGCTGCTATTTCTGGCCAATTTGTATGCCACTTCCTTGGCTTTAATACTATCCATGATTTCCTTTGATAGCCACATAATACAAAAATGTTTTTATTAAAGTTAAGAAAGTTGCTTTTAAGTACAAGTGTACAAATGTTTAATAAATTTCAAATTCTTTTTTCAACTAAACCAAACTTATGCAGTGTCTCATTCACAGAATAACAGGAGGAAATATTCAATGTGGTGGGATACAGTGGGCAGTCAATGATGAAACGTGGCGTTCAGCCTTCCTGCAAAGCGGCGAAGTATCAGCTGCTGACGCAAGGATCTTGCAATGGCGTAAGGTCCACGGGGCTTCCTCCCGTGTCCTCCTGGGGGTGGTAGTGGTGGCATGGGTTTCTCGTCCTCCTCCTCTTCCTCCTCCTCATCCTCCTCCTCCACCCTCTCCCTCCCCCCGCTCCACCCCTCACTCCTGAGGTGCTTCTGCACTCTCCAGTGGCAAATCCTATCCTCTCATGATGGCTAAGTTGTGTAGCATGCAGCACACGACAGTGAACTCACTGACCTGCTGAGGGGAGTATTGCAGGCAGCCTCCAGAATAGTCCAGGCATCGGAAACGCTGCTTTAACACTCCAATTGTCTTCTCGACGATGTTGCGTATGGCTATATGGCATAAGCTGTAGCGACACTCGCATTCTGTCTGTATTTTGTGGAGGGGGGGTCATGAGCCAGGTGGCGAGCCCATAACCTTTGTACCCCAGCATCCAGCTCTGCCCTTCTGGCTGAAGCTCAAACAGCTGTGAGACAGTGCTCTCACTCAAGATGAAAGCATCATGGATGCTCCCTGGAAATTTTGCATTTACTGCCATGATATGCTGAGTATGGTCGCAAACGATCAGTATGTTCAACGAGTGGAATCCCTTTTGGTTTCGGTAAATATCCGGATCCACAAAAAGGTGCCCGCAGGGCGATGTGCATACAGTCAATGGCACCCTGTACCTTGGGGAAGCCAACAATTTGTGAAAAGCCTAGAGCCCTCAGTCTGTGCCTCCATGGTCATTGGGAAGTTGATGAAGTCCTTCCTGCGTGCAAACAGTGCAGCAGTCACCTGGCGGCAATGTGTACCGATGTGTAGTGAACTGCGAGATGGAGCATACATCCCCTGCTGATACATGGAAGGAGCTGGAGGCATAGAAGGTGTAGGGAATGAAGAAAGTGTCAGACTGAACACTGTGAGCTCAAAGTAAAGTGTGACCTTAGTCTTTTATTGCAGGTCTCCAGATTGCCACTCCAACCTGTGAAGCCTCTTTAAATACCTGTGCTCCCAAGGGATTCTGGGATCCCTTGGGACTCCAGGGGATGAGCCCTCTGCTGGCTGTACAGAGTAAATACAAGTTTACATATATAACAACATTCTCCCCCGAAAGTCAATAGTGTAACTATTTGCAATGTGAGTCAATCTGGGCCCTTCTTGCCCTGGTGTGAAAGCTGGTGTTGTTGAATCAGTTGTTGGGCCCTCGCTGGGCTGCTGTGCAGCTGGCTTTGCTGGGCTGCCTGGTGTGTTGGGCCCTGCTGAGCTGTTTTGGATGATGGGTTTTACTTTGTGGTCAACCGTGGTGCCGGTTGCCACTGGTGTGTATGTTAGAGGATCAAAAAAGGTAGGGTCCAAGGTGGGTTGCTCAGGATAGTCCATGAATCTGAGTTTGATTTGGTCCAAGTGTTTCCGGTGAATGAGTCCATTTGAAAGTTTGACCCGAAACACCCTGCTCCCCTCTTTGGCCACGACAGTGCCGGGAAGCCACTTGGGACCTTGCCCACAATTTAATACAAATACAGGATCATTGATTTCAATCTCGCGTGACACATTTGCACTATCATGATATGCACTTTGTTGAAGCCGCCTGCTCTCTACCTGTTCATTTAGATCAGGGTGAACTAACGAGAGCTTTGTCCTAAGTTCTCTTTTCATGAGCGGTTCAGCAGGTGGGATCCCAGTGAGCGAGTGGGGTCTCGTGCGGTAGCTAAGCAGGACTCGGGATAGGCGAGTCTGCAGTGAGCCTTCAGTTACTCTCTTCAAGTCTTGCTTGATGGTTTGTACTACTCTCTCTGCCTGACCATTGGACGCTGGTTTAAACGGGGCAGATGTGACATGTTTGATCCCGTTATGGGTCATGAATTCTTTGAACTCAGCACTGGTAAAACATGGCCAGTTGTCGCTCACCAGCCGTGAGTGGCAAACGTGGCCCGCAGGCTTTCAGTAGTGGCAACGGACGTGCTAGCCGACATGATCTCACATTCAATCGACTTGGAGTACGCATCTACAACCACAAGGAACATTTTACCCAAGAAGGGGCCTGCATAGTCGACGTGTACCCTAGACCACGGTTTGGAGTGCCAAGACCATAACCTTAGCAGCGCCTCCCTGGGTGCATTGCTTAACTGTGAGCATGTATTACATCTGTGAACGCAGGACTCTAAGTCCGCATCAATACCGCATGTGGGATCTGGCTATTGCTTTCATCATTACGATGCCTGGGTGGGTACTGTAGAGGTCATTGATGAAGGTGTCTCTGCCCTTCTTGGGGACCACTACTCGATTACCCCACAGAAGGAAGTCTGCCTGTATAGACATTACATCTTTGCGCCACTAGAACGGCTTTATCTCTTCCTGCATTTCCACTGGGACACTGGACCAGCTCCCGTGAGCACACAGATTTTGACTCGAGATGATAAAGGGTCCTGGCTTGTCCAGGTTTTGATCTGCCAGGCAGTAACGGGTGATTGCTCACTCTCAAATGCTTCCATAACTATGGCTAGATCTGCAGGCTGCGCCATTTCCACCCCCGTGGTGGACAATGGCAGCCTACTGAGAGCATCGGCGCAGTTTTCCATGCCTGGTCTGTGGCGGATGGCGTAGTTGTATGTAGACATCTCTGGATGCGGGCCGATGCATTGGTATTTATCCCTTTACTCTCAGAGAACAGGGATATAAGTGGCTTATGATCAGTTTCCAATTCGAATTTTAGCCCAAACAGGTATTGATGCATTTTCTTTACGCCATAGACACACGCTAACGCTTCTTTCTCAATCATGCTGCAGGCTCTCTCAGCCTTCGACAGACTCCTGGATGCATTAGCAACCGGTTGCAGTTTCCCAAAATCATTAGCTTGTTGCAATACACACCCGATTCCATATGACGACGCATCACATGCTAGTACCAAACGTTTACATGGATCATACAACACAAGCAACTTGTTTGAGCATAACAATTTTCTCGCTTTGACTGTGGTGTATGTAGCACACAAATCACTGACTCCACACGGTCTGATGTAAGTCTAACTGCTGTGACCTTCGTCCTTTATTGTTCAGCTCCAGAGTGCCTCTCAGGTGTGGTGGTCAGCCTTTTATAGCGCCTGTTGCAGGCACTTCCAGGTTTCCCACCACAGCGCCCTCTGTGGTGTAGCATTGTGCTTACATTACATTTAAGATACCAGGGCGATACACACATCAATACATAACATCACACTTCCCCCCCCCCCCCCCACCAGGACGCAGGACGACGATACACACATCAATCACACTTGTCCAACGGAAGGCAGGTAGGCATAGACAGTGCGTTAGTCTCTGAGGTCCGCTCCCCTCCACTGCCACCTGACTTGTCGCCTCCCCTGCGGCCGTCGTGGCCTCTCCAGCGGCCGCACTTGCCGCCTCCCCCGCGGCCTCCGTAGCTGCCTCCCATGCGGCCGCCGTGGCCGGCGACCTCCAGCTGCTGCCGCCGCCCGATGCTAACAGCTCCTCGGCGGGGCCTGCCCAACAGCACCTTCCTCTGCGGGGCCCGCCCGACGCCAATTTCCTCGGCGGGGCTCTTCCGATCCGCCGGCCATCCTGGATCCCTCGCACTCCGCCCGCAGCGCCCCGCCGGCTCACCCCTCCCCCACTAGACCCCTCTCTGCAGGGCTGCTTGCCTGTGGGGGCTGAGGCTGCAGGATATCTGTGGCTTGAGGTCCGGGCCTGGGGCTTGCCTGTGGGTGCTGAGGCTGCAGCTCCAGCTCGGTCGGTGCTGCTCTCTGGGAACCCGGGGCACGGCAGCACCCCGGGGAGCAGCAGCCTGTGGAGTGATGACGTCTTCCCAGCTCCCACGGACTGTCCCCATCCACCTCCGGCCGAGGAGTGTTGGCCCATCATCTGCAACGACCCACAAGGGTAAACCATGCGTCTCGTCCCCGTGGGATACCTGCACCATCGCTCTACCAAGAACAGGTATTCGTTCCCTGGTGTAGGTACGCAGCTTCGCCGTGACCGGGACCAGCTTGGGTCGTGCAGCTGGGTTAATCCACAGTTTATCAAAAGTTCTCCGACTCATTAACGACGGACCCGAGCCCGTGTCCACTACCATACTCACAGGGACTCCGTTGATTTTTACTTCCCTTATCACTGGGGGTGAATCGTCGGTACACGTGTACAGTCCAAACACCTCATCTTCTTCTGCCTGCTCCTCGCTGAACAGTGGATCATCCCCCATCTCCTCAGCCACATGGTGAGTTTGATTTCTTTTACACATACGCTGAAGGTGGCCTTTAACTTGACAGGTATTGCACGTGTACCCCACAAACCTGCACCGGTGAGCCCCATGGCTTCCTCCGCAGCGCCAGCATGCTGCTGCTTGATTGGCCCCCCTCAGCGGACTCTGAGCTCCAGGACCCCGAGGTCCGTGCTCTCTGCCCCGGGCAGAGCCACGTTCTGCAGTTTTGTCCGTGGTGGGCGCTATCCTGTGGACAGTGCCTGCCGGGTTCGAGACTGTGTGGATCATTTGCTTGGTGCTGCAAGTCAAGGTTATATGTGCCCGGCTGATGGTGATGGCCTTTGTCAGAGTGACTGTGGGTTCCATGGCGAACAGCTTGTGAAGGAGACCCTCGTGGCCAATCCCCATAACGAAGACGTTCCGTAACGCCTCGTCAAGGTGTGCGCCAAAATCACATGGCGCCGCGAGTCTCCTGAGGTCCGCAGCATATTTGGTGACATCCTGGCCCTCGGGTCTGCAGTGATGGTAAAATTTGTATCTGGCCGTGAGGATGCTCTCCTTCGGTTTTAACTGGTCACGAATGAGTTCAGTCAGCTCCTCGTATGACTTGTCCCTGGCACTCCCAGGTGCCAGCAAATCCCTGACGAGACAGTAAACCTCATCTCCACAACTGGAGAGCAATATCGCCTTACGCTTATCTCTCATTGTGTCCATGTCCTCCGTCAGGTCGTTTGCTGTGAAGTAGTACTCGAGCCTTTCCGTAAAGGCCTCCCAATCATTGCCCACGGTAAAATCCTTTAGCGAGCCCAGAGTAACCATGGTTGCATGGAGTTCGTCCGCTTCCTAGTCGCCAATGTGGTGTATGTAGCACACAAATCACTGACTCCACACGGTCTGGTGTAAGTCTAACTGCTGTGACCTTCATCCTTTATTGTTCAGCTCCAGAGTGCCTCTCAGGTGTGGTGGTCAGCCTTTTATAGCGCCTGTTGCAGGCACTTCCAGGTTTCCCATCACAGCGCCCTCTGTGGTGTAGCATTGTGCTTACATTACATTTAAGGTACCAGGACGATACACACATCAATACATAACATTGACAAAGACATTTTCTTGGCTTTTGCCCAAAACCCATTCGTCCCCTTTACACAGTAAGACATGCAGTGGTTCTAACAGGGTGCTGAGACCCGGTACGATGTTACCAAAGTAGTTCAGGAGTCCCAGAAATGACCGCAGCTCCATCACGTTCTGTGGCCTCGGTGCATTCTCGATTGCCTCCATCTTCGCGGAGTGGTGGGACTGATGCCGTCTGCCGCAATCCTCCTTCCCAGGAACTCCAAAACAGGCACCAGGAAAACGCACTTCGAGCATTTTAACCTGAGCCCCATGCGGTTAAGTCAACTAAGAACCTCCTCCAGGTTCTGTAGATGCTCGACTGTGTTCCGACCTGACCAAGATGTCATCCTGGAAGACCACGGTGTGCGGGATCGACTTCTGTAAGCTTTCCATGTTTCTCTGGAATATCGCCACCGCCGATCGGATTCCAAACGGGCATCTGTTATAAACAAAAAGACCTTTGTGCGTGTTGATGCAGGTGAGGGCCTTCGATGATTCCTCCAGTTCCTGTGTCATGTAGGTTGAAGTCAGATCCAGCTTCGTGAACGTCTTACCTCCCGCCAGCGTTGCAAAGAGGTCGTCGGCCTTTGGCAGTGGGTATTGGTCCTGCAGGGAGAAACGATTGCTAGTTACTTTGTAATCGTTACAGATTCTGATGGTGCCGTCTCCCTTCAGGACTGGGACGATAGGACTGGCCCACTCATTGAACTCGATCGGGGAAATGATGCCCTCTCTTTGCAGCCGGTCTAGCTCGATTTCTACACTTTCTCTCATCATGTATGGTACTGCTCTCGCCTTGTGATGGATGGGTCGCGCCCCCAGAATTAGGTGGATCTGCACTTTTGCTCCTTGGAATTTCCCGGTGCCTGGTTCGAACAGCGAAGGAAATTTGTTTAAAACCTGGGCACATGAAGTATCATCAGTGGGCGATAGCGCTCGGATGTCATCCCAATTCCAGCGTATCTTTCCCAGCCAGCTCCTGCCGAGCAGCGTGGGACCATCGCCCAGTACCACCCAGAGTGGTAGCTTGTGCACTGCTCCATCGTAGGAGACCTTTATGGTAGCACTGCCGATTACCAGAATCAGTTCTTTCGTGTAAGTTCTTAGTTTCGTGCGAACTGGAGTTAAGACTGGCCTTGATGCCTTGTTGCAACACAATCTTTCAAAAGTCTTTTTGCCCATGATGGACCAGCTCGCACCCGTGTCCAGCTCCATTGACACAGGGAGTCCCTTTAGTTCAACATTCAGTATTATCGGGGGACAATTCGTGATGAATGTGTGCACCCCATGTACCTCTGCCTCCTCGATCTGAGGCTCTGGTTCGTCGTGATCCTCCATGGATCTGTTCTCCTCTGCAACGTGGTGGTCTGCAGGTTAAACAGGCTTAGCAGCTTGCCTGCACACTCGTTGGAGGTGTCCCATTTTTCCATAGCCCATGCAAACATACTCTTTGAATCGGCATGAATGGAAACAATGATCACCCCTGCAGCGCCAACAAGGTGTTAATGGCTTTGCATTCATCACCCTTGATGGTGGACTCTGAGACATCTGCGGACGTGTAGCTGCAGGTATGTGTGACCTGCCCTGTACGTTATGATTCAAAAACAACATCACTTTGTTCACAGTACTTGCAGCAGCACTTGTGTGCTGAGAGATTTGCTTCATATTGTCACTGGTGGCAATGAACGCCTGGGCTATCGCTATGGCCTTACGCAAGGTTGGGGTCTCTACAGTCAAAAGTTTGCAAAGTATGGTTTCGTGGCCAATGCCAAGTATGAAAAAGTCTCTGAGCATATGCTCCAAATGTCCTTCAAATTCGCAATGTCCTGCAAGGCGTCTTAGCTCGGCGATATAACTCACCACTTCCTGGCCTTCAGACCTTTTGTCGGTGTAGAACCGGTACCTCGCCATCAGAATGCTTTCCTTCGTGTTTAAATGCTCTCGGACCAGTGTGCACAAATCGTCGTATGATTTCTGCGTGGGTTTCGCTGGAGTGAGCAGATTCTTCATGAGGCCGTACGTTGGTGCCCCACAGATGCTGAGGAGGATCGCCCTTCGTTTGGCAGCACTCTCTTCCCCATCTAGCTCGTTGGCCACGTTCCTTTGGTCGAGTTCCTCCACAAAAGTTTCCCAATCATCTCCCTCCGAGAATTTCTCCAGGATGCCCACTGTTCTCTGCATCTTTGCGTTCGCTATCTGCATATCGTCGCCAGTTGTAGATTATGGAGAAAGAGTCAGACTGAATACTGGAGTTCAAAGTAAAGTGTGACCATAGTCTTTTATTGCAGGCCTCCAGAGTGCCTCTCCAACCTGTGAAGACTCCTTAAATACCTGTGCTCCCAAGGGATTATTGGATCCCTTGATACTCCAGGGGATGAGCCCTCTGGTGGCTGTACAGAGTAAATACAAGTTTACATATATAACAGAAGGCAAGTGCCATAGTCACCTTCACCTCGATGGGCAGTGTAGTGCTCCTCACACTTGTAGGCAGTATGTCTGCCTTTATGAACTTGCATATCTCTGTGAACACCTCTTTTCGAGCGTAGCCTTCTAATGCACTGTGCCTCAGATAGGTGCAGGTATGGGCGCTTCTCCCTCTAAGCTCGTTAGGGGTAAGGCCTCCTCCCCATAAGTCTGTGACATCTTTGATTACGCTTTAAATGCTGTCGAATAAGCCTTCTTCTAGCTCTCTGCTGGATAGCATAAGTAGCAGCAAATATGGCACAGATAGAATAGGCCCCATTCTTAAAATGTCCTTGAATGTCCTTAAAAATGAATTACAAACTAAAAAAGTTCAATCTGTAAAATGCAGCCTTCCCTCCAAAAATTTTATTTCACTGAACTGTAGCTCCGTTTTCTGAGATGGCGCCATTATCGACTATTTCGATCCGACTCGACCAGGTAAGACAAGCTTTTTTTGTGCGGCATTTATCACTGTCTTTAAAAATATCGATATTGGGCAAATTCAGAAAAACAGCGATATTGTTGTTTTTGACGCCTAGTGACATCACAAAAATGGTTTTGAAAAAAGGCGGTCGTTATTTTTTAACAACGGCGTTAAAGCACTGGCCAAATTAGCAAAGTTTAACAAAAAAACACTTTTAACGTGAAAAAATGACGTTTAAACGTGCGTTTGGCTGGCTAATTTCTGGCCCTATATATCTTATATTTAAAAGTCCGAAGTGTATTGTTCACTAATTATGTTTACCCATTAACTCCATGGTTTCTTCAGAAAGTTTCGTTGAAATGCTAAATTGTTATTCCATTTAAAAACTGCCGCACTAAGATATTGTTCATTCAGGAATTTAGCTTCAACATCCATTCCTACTTCAGTAATATTTATAGGTTTGGCACATCAGCTCTTGCAAATCGTGAGAAGAGTGAGAAATCTTTAATCACCTAGCATGGGTGTCAGCTGTGGCTCAGTTGATAGCACATGCACCTCTGAGTCAGAAGGTTGGAGACTTGAGCACAAAAATCTAGGCTGATGCTCCAGTGCAGTACTGAGGGAGTGCTGCACTGTTGGAGGTGAGGCGTTAAACTGAGGTCCAGCTGTTCACTCAGGTGGATGTAAAAGATCCCATGGCGCTATTTTAAAGAAAAGCAGAGGAGTTACCACCAGTGTCCTGGCCAATATTTATGCCTCAATCAACATCACAAAAATAGGTTTTCTAGTCATTGGGAAGTGCTGAGGTTGTGAAAGGCTCTATATAAATGCAAATCTATCTTCTATTAAAATATTAGGATTTTAAGGAACAGGAAAATACCATTAGGCTCAATGAGTCCATCTTTTCTCAAACCTACCTACATGGCTCCATACCATAGGCTAGAACCTTCACATTTTTTGCCTGCTTAACGCCCACTTTACGTCCATTTTACCGCTGAAATGACGTATAATGCCCAGATATCGTCCATTTAGCCACAAAATGGAAACTGATGGGCATTTTACGGAAACTTATCGTCGAGTGTTACTTTCCCCATGTACTTAACGCTGGGAAAAAATAATACTGCCCGCCCATTTTTTGGGGGAGGAATCATCAGAATGGGCAAAATCAACGCCCATAATATCGCCCAGCATTAATTTCTGCACTGATTTAACGCCGAGATCCAATAATACCGCCCACCCACTTTTTTTTGTCGTAAAGAGCATATTTATCGAAACTAGCTGCCATGAGATCACCCAGCGTCACTTTCAACATCTCGCACACATATCGCCCACAATATCGTTTGCCCAAAAAAACACCCAGAAAAAGTGGAACTAACCGGAACTAATCACAGCGTTAAGGACACCATGTTCTAGATCACATGTCGTATCCTTTAAAAGGCTGCTGTGCTTCAACCTCGGCGGAGTTCGGATGTACTCTGCAGGTCAGTGGAGTTGATGTGAACATCTCTACAAACATCTTGACCATACAGTGACTGATTGGAATTGAATAGATGTCTTCGTCGGGACATTCATTTTTGTGACCAATCGGTGGAAAACAGAGAGCTACTGCAATGGGGCCTGTCCTTTCTCACCCTCTCTTGATGACCAATTACATGCAGCAGACTCAGGATCACCAAAGGAACGCTCCACCGCATTATGTGCCCAATGTAAGACGTGCCAGGTTGATGAGGAGGACCAGACATTACACCCCCCGCAAGTACAGGGAGAAGCAGTCTTACCTCGACTTGCCCGACACCACCTGCTTTCGGAGACTGCACTTCTACAAAGAGGTTATCACTGAGGTATGCCAGCTGATAAGGGGAGATCTGCAGCCTACCAGCACCATTAGTACTGCACTGTCTGTCGAGGTTAAAGTCACCGCAGCACTGTCATTCTACGCCTCGGGTTCTTTTCAGGCCACAGCTGGCGACATTTGCGGACTTTCTCAGCGTGCCACACATTGCTGCATTAGACAGGTCACTGAAGCCCTGTACACACGCAGGAGGGACTTGATCAGCTTCCTTATGACCAGGGAGGCATAGAGTGAGAGGGCTCTTTGATGCTCCAGAATTGCAAACTTTCCCAAGGTGCAGGGAGCAATAGACTGTAAGCACATCGCGATGCGGGCACATTTTCAGGATGCTGAGGTTTTCAGGAACCGCAAGGGATTCCACTTCCTGAATGTCCAACTGGTTGTTGACCACCAGCAAATTATACTGACAGTGAATGCTCAATTTCTGGGCAGCATCCATGATGCTCACATCCTGTGTGAGAGCACTGTATCTGACTTGTTTAACAATCAGCCACAAGATCAATGCTGGATGCTTGGTGACAAATGATATGGCCTTGCCACCTGGCTGGTGATCTCCCTGCGTGACACCCACGCCAAAACAGAGAGGCGACACAATGAGAGCCACAGAGCCACTCGCAATATCGTGGAGAAAACCATTGGAATGCTTAAGCAGCGCTTTAAATGCCTGGACCACTCAGGAGGCAACCTCCAATACCACTCTGAGCAGATAGCTCAATTCAGGGTGGTGTGCTCCCTGCTGCACAACTTGGCTATCAGGAGGGGACAAGAATTGCCTGATGAGTCTGACAGTCCACCTCACCAGAGAGAGGAAGAGGAGGACGAGGAAGCGGACGCTGACATCGGCCCACACATTCAGGCTGATGCTGAAGCCATGTCCCCACCCCCCTGTAGACCACATGAAAGAGCCTGTGGTAGCATGATAGCTGCAAGAGCCTTACGATAGGAGCTCACAAATGATTGCTTTGCCTGAAAGAACATTGGTGTTATTTACAAGGCTGACACACTGCTGGGCGTCACCTTGGTGACAGTTAAAGTTTAAGTTGATTGAAGTTAAGTGTGATTATACCCTTTGATGTTAAGGAATCACCTGCGTATAACGGTGCAGCTATCTGAGCCAATGTGCAACAAGGTTTTGTTAAATAAAAAACATTTAAACTGAACATTTATCTGAAATCATCAGTATTTCTGTACAAACCAACCTTTCCCCCCCCACCGCTTCTCCTCCCCACCTCTACCCCTTCCCCTCCTGACTCCAAGCCGCCTGCTGAGGAGCTCCTCAGATGATACTTCATTGGGGGTAGAGGGATGATGGCCGAAACGCTGCTTGAACGGACACAGGTGAGGACGGTCCCAAAGTGGGAACGTGCTCCGAGCCAGAAGCAAGTTGTTAGCGTCCGCCTCCTCGTCCTCCTCTTCCTCTCTCTGGTGAGGTGGACTGTCAGACTCATCAGGCAATTCTTGTCCCCTCCTGATAGCCAAGTTGTGCAGCATGGAGCACACCACCCCGAATTGAGCTACCTGCTCAGGGTGATATTGGGGGTTGCCTCCTGAGTGGTCCAGGCATCTAAAGCGCTGCTTAAGCACTCCAATGGTTTTCTCTCGTGTGGTTGGCAATGGGGGTACGACACCTTGGGGTGCAGTGCCACGCTCCAGGACCACTGGAAGCTCTCTGCCACCAGTGTTCCTGGCTACCAGCTCTAGGGCCGCCACCATCCCTTCCATATTATATATTATTTGTTGGACAAAAACTCGGTGCCAACTATGTTCTTGGTGTTTAGTACACTTTTTGCTGCTGGTGAATTTCCCTCGTGCCTCCCACAACAGACAAACAAGTACACACCACACTCACACATGCCTTCAGTCCCTCTTAGCTCCCTCTCTCTCTGTCTCCTCTTCTGCGCATGTCATGATGACCTTGGACCTCCTGAATCGCAGGATTCGAGCATTGCCATGCCGTTGCTAAGGACGGCAACACTTTACGGCAGAAGGTCAGCGAGATTTAACGCTACCGCCGGTTTCATATCGCTCGCGGTAACGCCCATTTAAAAAAATGAAGACTAGGTGCTTTGAGAATGGGCGAGAAGCCGACGATCTGAAAACCCTTTTTTACCGCCCACACCGGAAATAACGCCCATTTTTGGGCGATAAGCACAAAAGTGGAAAATCTATCCCCATATCGCTTCAGCTCTTTTCTCTCCAGAGGCACATCTAGCTGCCTCTTTAAGCCCGTTATAGTGTTTATTCACACAACTTTCCCTCATTCCATAAGCCTATTAGCCTTTGGATGAAAAAGCTGGCTTGACTTCCTTTCTTACTCCTAATTTTTTAATTTAGTTCTTCAGTTGTACTTGGTGAAGAATTTAAGCCAGTTCCACTTGCTTATATTGCCTGTGGTTAATTTATCTGTTCCTGTTGGGTAAATCATCCTGTTGATGTACAACCCCTGTCACATGAGCAATCTGAACTAGATACACTTCCAACACCTCCCTTATGGTGCTCTGGTATTATTAAGGCTAATGTCAGCTTGTCTGTATCTAACATTGGAATTTAATGATTGAAAACTTGTAACTGAACATTCATTGTATGGGTTTTGCCACCTCATTATGAGCTCAATTGGCTCCTAACGACTCTGGCGGTAAGTATTACTGCCAGTCATTAACACTAAGTGGAAATGTAGAATTGCAAGTAATTAAACAACTATTACATGTACTGCCTCTCCCTCCCTAAAACTTTATTTATTTGTATCTACTCTCAATGAATCTTCCTGAAAACTAGTGTCAGTAACCAAATCTATGAGCTTTGAAATCCCTAAGTTATTTTCCCATAGTTAATAGCTTTTGATTCCAATCAATAAGAATAAATTGGTAATTTTAGAAATCTGTTTTTCTTTTGTCATGCGTCACAGTAATAATGATTTGCTTGTTACAACAGAAAGGAAAAATAATTATGATTTTTGACAATTTCCCCAGACATTTTAGGAAACAAAATGAAGGGAGGGAGGGAGTAAGGAAGGAAGGAAGGACTGACTGACTAACTTGCATTTATATAGCACATTTCATGACCACAGGATGATCCAAGGTGCTTTATAACCAAATATGCACTTTTGAATTGTAGTAATGTAGGAAATGCTGCAGCCAATTTGCATACGGCAAGGTCTTATAAACAGCAATTTGATCAATTTGACCAGATCATCTGTTTTAGAACATAGAACATAGAACAAAGAAATTTGCAGCAGAGAAGAAGGCTATTTCAGCCCATCATGCCCGCGCCGGCTGACAAAGAGCCCTCAGTCCGCAGCCCTGAAGGTTGCATATAAACCTATAAACAATGAACAGTGGCAGACAGGTAAAGCGCATCCGGCCCAACCAATGTGCCCCAGACAACTGCGATACCCCATGTATCGCGACACTTTACACTCCACCCCACCAGGAGCCATGCGATCTCCAAGGAGAGGCAAAAAAACAGATAAAAACCCAGGCCAATAGGGGAAAAAAATCTTGGAAAATTGCTCTCCAACCCATCCAGGCAATCGAAACTAGTCGATCACTCTGGCCATATTAGATTCCCTAAGGTACTTACCATCGTATCTGTGCCAGCCAACAAGAGGTTATGCAGTCTAATCCCACTTGCCAACTCTAGGTCCGTAACCCTGCAGGTCACGGCACTTCAAGTGCCTATCCAAGCACCTTTTAAATGTGGTGAGGGTTTCTGCCTCTTACCACCTTTCCAGGCAGTGAGTTCCAGAACCCAACAAACCTCTGCGTGAAGAAGCTTCCCCTCATATCCCCTCTAAACCTTCCACCAACCACCTTAAACATATGCCCCCTCGTAATTGACCCCTCCACCAAGGGAAATAGGCCCTTGCTATCCATTATATCCAGGCCCTCAAAATTTTATACACCTCAATGAGGTCTCCCCTCAGCCTCCTCTGTTCCAAGGAGAACAAACCCAGCCTATCCAATCTGACCTCATAGCTAAGATTCTCCATTCCAGGCTGCATCCTCGTAAATCTCCTCTGCACCCTCTCCAGTGCAATCACGCCCTTCCTATAATACGGCGACCAGAACTGCATGCAGTATTCCAGCCTTGGCCTAACGATTTAAGCATAACCTCCTTGGTCTTGTATTCTATGCCTTGGACAATAAAGACAAGCATTCCATGTGCCTTCCTAAACACCTTATACAATTGGCCTGCTATATTCAGGGATCTGTGGACAAGCACTCCAAGGTCCCTTTGTTCATCTACACTTCTAAGTGGCCTACCGTTTAATGTGTATACCCTTTCCTTATTAGCCCTCTCCAAGTGCATTAACTCACACTTCTCCGAATTAAATTCCATTTGCCACTGTTCTGCCCACCTGGCCAATAGATTGATATCCTCCTGCAGTCCATGACTATCCTCCTCATTATCAACCACACAGCCAATTCTAGTGTCATCTGCAAACTTTTTAATCATACCCACTATATTCAAATCTAGATCATTGATGTATACCACAAAAAGCAAGGGACCCAATATTGAGCCCTACAGAACTCCATTGGAAACATCCTTCCAGTCACAAAAACATCCATCAACCATTACACTTTGCAGAGTCAGCATGGATTTATGAAGGGGTAGTCATGTTTGACAAATTTTCTAGAATTCTTTGAGGATGTAACAAACAGGGTGGATAGAGGCATTCCAGTGGATGTGGTGTATTTGGACTTCCAGAAAGCATTTGACAAGGTGCCACATAAAAGGTTACTGCACAAGGTAAAAGTTCACGGGGTTGGGAGTAATATATTAGCATGGATAGAGGATTGGCTAACTAACAGAAAACAGAGAGTCGGGATAAATGCTTTATTCTCTGGTTGGCAACCAATAACTAGTGGGGTGCCGCAGGGATCAGTGCTGGAACTCCAACTATTTACAATCTATATTAACGACTTGGACGAAGGGACTGAGTGTAGCGTAGCCAAGTTTGTTGATGATACAAAGATGGGAGGAAAAGCAATGTGTAAGGAGGACACAAAAAATCTGCAAAAGGACATAGACAGGCCAAGTGAGTGGGCAAAAATTTGGCAAGTGGAGTATAATGTTGGAAAGTGTGAGGTCATGCACTTTGTTAGAAAAAAATCAAAGAGCAAGTTATTATTTCAATGGAGAAAGATTGCAAAGTACAGTGGGACCTGGGATACTTGAGCATGAAACACAAGAGGATGGTATGCAGGTACAGCAAGTAATCAGGAAGGCCAATGGGATCTTGGCTTTTATTGCAAAGGGGATGGAGTATAAAAGCAGGGAAGTCTTGCTACAGCTATACAAGGTATTGGTGAGGCCACACCTGGAATACTGCGTGCAGTTTTGGTTTCCATATTTACAAAAGGATATACTTGTTTTGGAGGCAGTTCAGAGAAGGTTCACTAGGTTGATTCCGGAGATGAGGAGGTTGATTTATGAGGAAAGGTTGAGTAGGTTGGGCCTCTACTCATTGGAATTCAGAAGAATGAGAGGTGATCTTATCGAAACATATAAGATTATGAGGGGGCTTGACAAGGTGGATGCAGAGAGGATGTTTCCACTGATGAGGATGACTAGAACTAGAGGGCATGATCTTAGAATAAGGGGCTGCCCATTTAAAACTGTAATGAGGAGAAATTTCTTCTCTCAGAGGGGTGTAAATCTGTGGAATTCGCTGCCTCAGGGAACTGTGGAAGCTAGGTCATTGAATAAATTTAAGACAGTTTCTTAAACGATAAGGGGATAAGAGGTTATGGGGAGCGGGCAGGGAAGTGGAGTTGAATCCATGATCAGATCAGCCATGATCTTATTGAATGGCGGATCAGGCTCGAGGGGCCGTACGGCCTACACCTGCTCATATTTCTTATGTTCTTATGTTCTTATGTTCTTCCTACCTCTAAGCCAATTTTGGATCCAATTTGCCACTTTGCCCTGGATCCCATGGGCTTTTACCTTCATGACCAGTCTACCATGTGGGAACTTATCAAAAGTTTTACTAAAGTCCATATACATACTACCCTCATCGACCCTCCTGGTTACCTCCTCGAAAAATTCAATCAGGTTAGTCAAACACGATCTTCCCTTAACAAATCCGTGCTGAATGTCCCTGATTAATCCTTGCCTTTCTAAATGTAGGTTTATCCTGTCCTTCAGGAATTTTTCCAATAATTTTCCCACCACAGAGGTTAGGCTGACAGACCTGGAATTACTCGGCCGAACACTTTCTCCTTTCTTAAACAAGGATACCACATTAGCAGTTCTCCAGTCCTCCGGCACCATGCCTGAATCCAAAGAGGACTGGAAAATGATGGTCAAGGCCTCTGCTATTTCCTCTTTTGCTTCACTCAACAGCCTGGAATGCATTTCATCCGGGCCTGGGGACTTATCCACTTTCAAAGCTGCTAAACCCCTTAATACCTCCTCTCTCACTATGTTTATTTCATCCAGAATTTCACACTCCGACTCGATAGCAGTATCTGCATTGTCCTTTTCGTTTGTGAAAACAGACGCAAAGTATTCATTAAGAACGATGCCCACATCTTCCACCTCCACACACAGATTAGCCTCATGGTCTCTAATAGGCCCTATCCTTTCTTTAGTTATCCTCTTGCTCTTAATACATTTATAAAACATCTTTGGGTTTTCCTTTATTAAACTTGCTAAGAATTTTTCATGCTCTCTATTAGCTTTCCTAATATCCTTTTTAATTTTACCTTTCTATGGGCTAGACTTTCCATTAGTTTAGCATCGCTACCACTCACTTAATGTCCACTTTAATGTTGAGATGAGGTATACCACCCAGATATCGCCCATTTCGCAAAAAAATGGAAACTAACGCCCATTTATCGCTCACTTATCGGCGAGCGTTACTTTCGGCATTTAGTTAACGCCGAGAATTAATAATACCGACTGCCCAATTTTTTTTGCAGTAAAGGTCAGAATAGCCGAAACTAATGCCTATAATATCGCCGCGCATTACTTTCGGCATCTCGCCCACATATCGCAGAAAATTTCGCTCGCCGAAAAAAACGCTGAGAAAAAGTTGCTCTAACCTGACCTTAACCCAACAGTATGGAACCATTTAATAAATCAGAGGACATTTCATATAAAAGGCTGCTTCAACTTCTGGGGAGTTTTGATGTATTCTGGAGTTATTTTAAGGTGATTCGAAAATCTGAACAAACATCTTATCATACTGTGGATGATTTGAATTTATAATACTGATTGTTATTGTAATGGGGCCTGTAATTACTCAATCTGTCTTGATGACTACGCACATGCTGCAGACTCGAGATGGCAGAAGATATATTGAAGAGCATTATGTACCCAAAGAGGTGACAAACTGCTGAGGAGAACAAGAACTTACACCCCACGCACTTACAGGGAGAAGCGGTCTTCCCTGAACTTGTCCGATAACATGTGCCTTAGGAGACTGCGCTTCTGGAAAGAGCTTATCAGTGAGATATGCCAGCTAATTAGGGGAGATCTGCAGCCTACCAGTACCATCAGGATCGCACTGTCCGTTGAGGTCAAGGTTAACTGCGGCACTTTCCTTCTATGCATCAGGTTCCTTTCAGACCTCAGCTGGCGACATTTGCGCTATATCTCAGCGCGCCACACATTGCTGCATTAGACAGGTAACAACAGAAACATAGAAACATAGAAAATAGGTGCAGGAGTAGGCTATTCGGCCCTTTGAGCCTGCACCACCATTCAATAAGATCATGGCTGATCATTCACCTCAGTACCCCTTTCCCACTTTCTCTCCATACCCCTTGATCCCTTTAGCCGTAAGGGCCATATCTAACTCCCTCTTGAATACATCCAATGAAGTGGCATCGACACTCTCTGCCGCAGGGAATTCCACAGGTTAACAACTCTCTAAGTGAAGAAGTTTCTCCTCATCTCAGTCCTAAATGGCCTACCCCTTATCCTAAGACTGTGTCCCCTGGTTCTGGACTTCCCCAACATCGGGAACATTCTTCCCGCATCTAAACTGTCCTGTCCTGTCCTGTCAGAATCTTATATGTTTCTATGAGATCCCCTCTCATCCTTTTAGACTCCAGTGTATAAAGGCCCAGTTGATCCAGTCTCTCCTCATATGTCAATCCAGCCAGCCCTGGAATCAGTCTGGTGAACCTTCGCTGCACTCCCTCAATAGCAAGAACGTCCTTCCTCAGATTAGGAGACCAAAACTGAACACAATATTCCAGGTGAGGCCTCACCAAGGCCCTGTACAACTGCAGTAAGACCTCCCTGCTCATATACTCAAATCCCCTATCTATGAAGGCCAACATGCCATTTACCTTCTTCACCACCTGCTGTACCTGCATGCCAACTTTCAATGACTGATGAACCATGACACCCAGGTCTCATTGCACCTCCCCTTTTCCTAATCTGCCGTAATTCAGATAATATTCTGCCTTTGTGTTTTTGCCACCAAAGTGGATAACCTCACATTTATCCACATTATAATGCATCTGCCAAGCATTTGCCCACTCACCTTACCTGTCCAAGTCACCCTGCAGCCTCTGAGCATTCTCCTCACAGCTCACACTGCCACCCAGTTGAGTGTCATCTGCAAACTTGGAGATATTATACTCAATTCCTTCATCCAAATCATTGATGTATATTGTAAAGAGCTGGGGTCCCAGCACTGAGCCCTGTGGCACTCCACTAGTCACTGCCTCCCATTCTGAAAAGGACCCATTTATCCCGACTCTCTGCTTCCTGTCTGCCAACCAATTCTCTATCCACGCCAGTACATTACCCCCAATACCAGGTATCTTGATTTTGAACACCAATCTCTTATTTGGGACCTTGTCAAAGGCCTTTTGAAAGTCCAAATACACCACATCCACTGGTTCTCCCTTGTCCACTCTACTAGTTACATCCTCAAAAAATTCCAGAAGATTTGTCAAGCATGTTTTCCCTTTCATAAATCCATGCTGACTTGGACCGATCCTGTCACTGCTTTCCAAATGCGCTGCTATTTCATCCTTAATAATTGATTCCAACATTTTCCCCACTACTGATGTCAGGCTAACCGGTCTATAATTACCCGTTTTCTCTCTCCCTCCTTTTTTAAAAAGTGGTCTTACATTAGCTACCCTCCAGTCCATAGGAACTCATTCAGAGTCGATGGACTGTTGAAAAATGATCACCAATGCATCCACTATTTCTAGGGCCACTTCCTTAAATACTCTGGGATGCAGGCAATCAGGCCCCGGAGATTTATCGGCCTTCAATCCCATCAATTTCCCGCCTAATTAGGATATCCTTCAATTCCTCCTTCTCACTAGACCCTCGGTCCCCTAGTACATCCGGAAGGCTATTTGTGTCTTCCTTCGTGAAGACAGAACCAAAGTATTTGTTCAATTGGTCTGCCATTTCTTTGTTCCCCATTATAAATTCACCTGAGTCCGACTGCAGGGGACCTACATTTGTCTTCATAACTGAAGCCCTTTACGCACGCAGGATGGATTTTATCAGCTTCCTTATGACCAGGGAGGCACAGACTGAGAGGGCTCTAGGTTTTTCCAGAATTGCAAACTTCCCCAAGGTGCAGGGAGCAATAGACCATACGCACATCGCCATGCGGGCACTTTTTCAGGATGCAGAGGTTTTTCAGAACCGAAAGGGATTCTAGTCCTTGAATGTGCAACTCGTTGTCGACCACAAGCAAATTAGAATGGCACTAACTGCAACATTTCCAGGCAGCATCCATGATGCTCATATCCTGCGTGAGAGCGCTGTATCTAACATGTTTACCAGTCAACCACAAGGTCAATGCTAGATGCTTGGCGACAAAGGATATGGCCTCGCCACCTGGCTGATGGCTTCTGTGTAACACCCAGAAAGAAGCCGAGCTGCGATACAACGAGAGCCACATAGCAGCAAGCAATATCATCAAAAAGACCATTAGAGTGCTTAAGCAGTGCTTTAGATGCCTGGACCACTCAGGAGGCGAGTTAGCAGATAGCTCAATTCGTGGTGGTGTGCTGCATGCTGCACAACTTGGCTATCAGGAGGGGACAAGAATTGCCGGAAGGGACTGCCGGTCCACCTCAGGAGAGAGAGGAAGAGGAGGACGAGGAGGTGGATGATGACCTCGGGGCAGACAATCAGGCTGATGATGAAACCATGCTCCCACCCCCCTGTAGACCGCAGGAAAAGGCCCATGGTGGCTACATAGCTGAATGACTCTTACGTCAGCTGCTCATAAATGAGCACTTTGCTTGAAGTAGCGTTGGTGCTATTTACAAAGCTGCAAGACTGCTCTTTCTGCAGCTCATACATGAATGGTGTGCATTACCTTGGTGACAGTTAAACTTTAAAGTTGATTCAAGTTATATTGAATTATCCCCTTTCATGTTAAGGAATCACCAGTGTTTAACGGTACAGCTATCTGAGAAAATGTGCAACAATGTTATGTTAAATAAAAAAAATTAATGATAACATTTGTATAAATTCATAATTATAATTCTAAAAAACACCTCAACCCATCCCCACCCCACCCCACAACAGATTTATAACATTTATATCATTTATTAATTTTTTTACATTTCCACTGAGACTACTAACACAAATAACACAAATGCAAAAAAACAAGGTACCCCCTCTCCCTCCCTCCTTTCCCCCAAACCTCCCAACATTTATTCACTAGCAACAAAAGCAACATCAATACTGTCACAACTCCAACTCCTACGGCCATGCACCTCACTTTCCTTTCTCCCCCGCATCTTCTTCCCACCTCTACCCCTTCACTTCCTGACTTCAAGCCGCCTTGCCGAAGTGCTCCTCAGGCATTCTGGAGATGATATTCCCGAGGAGGGAATGTCCTTCAAGCCAGAAGCAAGAGCTTCCTCCTGGTTTGCATGTGTAGTTGGCAATAGGGGCGCGGCACCTTGGGGTTCAGTGCCGCATTCCGGGAACACTGGTAGCCCTCTGGCAGCAGTGTTCCTGGCTATCACCTCCAGGGCCACCACCATCCATTTCATGTACTCTGTCATGGTCGCAGATATTGTGGCCAGCTGTTGTGATATGCCCCCTATTGTCTGTAAGATCTACTGACCTATGTCAACACTCCGCCTGGATAAATGAACCATGTCCCCGCTGAGATATGCTGATCGTGGAGCAGTCCTGCTGTGATGAACCAACCTCCGTGGGGTTGGCATCAGTATGGAGCACTTGGAGTGCCCTGTGGCAAAGTGCTTGGGCCCGCTACCTCCACGGTGGAGGAGGGCATGGCCGCAGGAGCACTAAATGTCATCGGTGTACTTGACATGGAGCTTGTTGCTGCAGGCTCCTCCAACTCCTCACTTTTATCAGTGGAGAGGGCACCCTGCAGCTCAACGGGCGAGATTCGGGGCTCCTCACCACCAGAAGCACGATCGACCGCCGACGTCGACGCCGATGCCAGATCCGCAACTTGCCTCGGTGCTGTTGGCAGTGACTGCACCCTTGGCTGAGCTACAAAACATAAATGAGGTTATTAGAGGAGAAGGGGGTGCTAGGGTGACAGGGTGATTCAAACGCTAGACACAGTATATGCACGAGAACAGCACTACCGCTATCAAAATAATCACAGACATCACATTTAATGAACATAACCAAAGTCTCCATTACAATGATTTTCATGAGCCCATCATTAATTACATAACACTTTCATCAATCATCTATCATATATTGTACAGATATGAATGGGTCCGGCATCTATTGACTTTACATCACGCAATGGTGTATATTTTATTCACGTGGCATAACATCTGGTTCTGTTGCTGCACGCGTGGCCAACCGGGTGTGGATCCCCACTAGTGCCAGCGCTCACTCCTCAAGGTCGGTCAGCTCACACATTATTGGTGGGCCGCCACCCGTGCGCCGCTGCTCGGCCCTATTCTTCGAAAGCTTCTTCTGCAAAAGGTAACAAGAGCACGACATGGCATAAGATCATTGCATAATATCATTGCTAGGTACTGTCACAGATACTAATACAACACATAACTGGCAGATGTTATAATTATTCTTCTTATTATCATTATTAACCTGAAGATGTACACCGTAAACGCAGGATTTGAGTAAAACATTACTGGTGTAACTGCAATACATCAGATTGAATTTATTTACTCATTACACTTACAATTCCAAATATATAAATATATAAGTACATGTAAATAAATGTAATACTTACTCTGCCAAAGCCGACAAGGTCGTTCCAGCGCTTGCAGCACTGGTTGCCCTCCTGCACCTCGTGCATCGCCGACGAGACCACCTCAGCGATCTCGGCCCACACTTCTGCTACACCTTCGGGGTGGGCTTCCCACACCCATCCCGGGTCAATTGACCCCAGCGTGACTCCACCTCCTGCAGGAGGGCAGCATTAGCCTCATCGGAGAATCTCCTCATTCTTTTACGTCATCCCAAACTCCAATTCTTCTCCAGCCTCACTGCCCTCACCAGCCTCGTCCCCCTCCACATCGTGCTCTCTCACCTCCTCCATGCCTTTCATGTTATTATTTTTATTTTTTCCAATACTTCTGTCTCACCAAACTAAATACTGCTATATTTTATTATTACTCCTCACAAAAACTGTTCCACACTCCCACAACAGCCAAACAAACCACAAAGAACCAGACAAGAAACCCACACACGCTTTCTCTTCCTCTCTGCTCGCTCCCTCTCTCTCTCCTCTTCTGCACGTGTATTGATAACTCCTGACCTCCTGAAATGCAGGAAAAGATCATTGCCATGGCATTGCTATGGACGCAGACATTTTACGACAGAAAAAAAAATACCTCTAACGCCCATTTCACATCGCTACCACTAACGTTCATTTTATATAGTGGAAGCTAGGGATTTTGAAAATGGGCGATAATCCGGCGAACTCAAAACCCATAATAAACGGCAACGCTGGAAATAACGCCCATTTTTGGGCGATTGCACAATAATGGAAAGTCTAGCCCTATATTTCTCCAGAGATTCTACAGTATTTAGCTGTTGGTATAAGACATACGCTTCCTTTTTTTTCTTTATCCTCCCCTGTAAGTCCCGAGACATCCAGGGGCTCGAGAATTGTTATTACCATCCTTTTTCTTAGGTTTTAGGTTTTGGTTGAGGGATAAATGTTGGCCAGGACCCCTGGGAGAACTCTTATCCAAAAGATGGCATGTCCGACAGTACAGCATTCCCTCACTACTGCACTGAAGTGTTAGCCTAGATTATGTGCTCAAATCTCTGGAGGGGAACTTGAATCTACAACCTTCTGACTCAGGGGAGAGTAAATCTTTTATCTCAGCCACAAGGCATTTTTCATGGGTAATCCATTCCTCAGCTTCTGAGCAGAGCTGTTCCCCAATCAACCTCTCCTGATTTACTGTTAAAAACCCAATCCACTAATACAAAATAAAAAACTTTCCCCTTAATGACAGACTCATTAAGCTCTCCCACGGTTTCCATATTTTGCTGAGTTTCCTGTTAGATGCAACACCCATTATCGTACATACCACTATAACATAACTAAATTTGTGTCTTTGTTTAGCAATAGCATCTAATCATTCACTTACTGTATTCGCGGGTCATTGCTTGACTAAACTGTTTGCTTGATGTGATTAGCCTCTATTTTGGTTTCAGGAATTTAACTTGTGACTTGAGAAGCCAAGTCTGATAGCAAATCATTTAGTATTTTTAATTACATTTAAAATTAGATGTCTGTTGTTCAGAAACTACACTTTATCACAATTAGACAAGGGTAAAAATAAGATTTTGTGCCTCCCTAAAATGTTAGTGCCACACTTCAATTTCCAAGAAATATCATACATACTAACTACATAAACACTTAGGGCTTGAATTTCATCAGCCTGATGTCGCGTTTCTCGGCAGTATTTCCTTGTTTTGGGTGGTGTTTCATCGGTGGGAATTTAATCAAAGCCTTAGCCGGCGGTTTCAAAATACTGCTGGGGAGCAGACTGTCGGCGTGTAAAGCTGGGTAAACCGCTACCGCCTGAGTTTGGTGGGAGCCATGACCCGTACTTCTTGAAAAAAAAAATCACCCAATCAGAGCAGCCTTTCGATGGACGTTAGGTATGAAACCCTGCAAAAAAAGGTACGTGAATGTTTTTTTAAATTCTTTTGCAGCGATTCAGTGGAAAAGGTTCCTGTGAATGTTTTCTGATGTTTTATTTTTAATTTTTTGAAAAAATATTTTTCGTGTTTTCTCCCCTCACTAGGCCTGACTCTGGCCTTGGACTTAATTTGACCAGGATCGTGTTTATCGCTGAGAATCCACGTGCAATGCCCATTTTTCCCACCGGGTGCTTTTTTTCTATTTTTTTAATCAATTTTCCGCCAGCGTTAATTGCCGAATCTTAGCGGTTTTTTGGGCAGTAAACGGGCGGTGGTGGCCTTTGATCAATTTCTAGCCCTTAAATTTTCCAAAGCCTATCGGTGAATTTTATTATGAAAACATTAAAGGCTGGAAAGACCAAGCAGGTCAAGCAGCATCTGTGGAGAGTGAAACAGAGTTAACGGTTTAGGTTGATGACCTGTCATCAGAACTTTCATTTTATTTTTTGACTATCATTTATGTTGAGCTATTTGACTAAGACCGGAATTTTCCCGTTGCATGCATGTTTGGGGGCAGGTCGGCAGTAAAAATCCCGCAAATAGCGAGCGCGTTGGGAAACCGCCATCATCCCGCTGACTCGTGCTTTTATCTCGGGTGGCTTTGCAGGCACGACGCGGACCCGATCGGCAGAGGCAACGGGAAAATTCAGGTCTTAGTCAAAGGATCATTGTTGTCTGCTGCGTGCTGCACAACATAGCATAGCAACGAGGATTGGAGCTGCAGGAGGAGCAACATCACATGGCCTCTTCGGAGGAGGAGGGGGAGCAGATGGAAGATGAGGAGGAAGAAGAGGAGGAGGAAGCTGAGATACAGAAGGACACAGCTGCAGTGTACATTGCTGCACCGGAGGCCCAGGATGGTCTCACTATGGCCAGATTTACTAAACTTGCTCCAATGCAGCCACATACCTGCCACATGTACTAAGTCCCCCGCGCCACCCCCCATCCCCTCCAACAATGCCAGAAAGCAACCCTACAATAACCAATCCATTCGTCTCATGCAAAGCCCCAATGCTCGAGGTTAAATAACGTCCCACCATTCACTCCAAGTGATAAAGCTACTTCCAAGATTTGAGGCACAAATGGACAACGCCCGAAAGTGGTGCATAGAAAACCTGAAATTTACCACTAATATTTGTTCATACACCCATGTGCATACTCTTGTGCATCTACATTTCTGTCACTTTTCTTTTCCGAGTGCTTCTACGAGGTGCAACCCCTGTGATTTCAGCTTGCAGGCTGCTCACTTCCCTGCTGCAACTCACCAGAAACTTTTGGTGGATGTCCTCTGGGTTATGGAGCCTGTGATGGCCCTACCAAAGTCTGTTTCTCCTGCGACACTGCAGGGGCAGACTCGGCCATCGGGATCCAAGGCAGCACGTGGGGCTCTGATGAGGGGGAAGCAACGGGGGAGAGTGGGAACTCTTTGAGAAGAGCCCACACTTCCATGTCCCCTCTCACCTTCATCTCTCTCATGGGCCACCACACTTCCCTGCTAGCAAGGAGCTGGCTCATCCTAACTTTTGAGTGGAGCATAAATGCCGGCATGGACTGGTTGGGACGAATGGCCTGTTTCTGTATCGTATATCCTATGCAATCTTATGCAGTGTGTACATATAATTAGAAGGTGGACCTGTAAGCTTCATGGGTGTAATGAATGATGTGCAGGAGTAGGCTTGGGAATGCAGAGTAATGGGGATGTGTTGACAGGCACATCAGAATGAAGATGAGTGTAGCATTACACTCACCTTTCCTGACCTGGAGTGATCATTGAATTGTTTCCTGAACTGTATCCACGTCCTCCTCACACATCCCTGCTACTGACCTCCTCAGCTATATCCAGCCAGGTTCTTTTTGTTTCTTCGGCAAAGAAGACTTCCACATCAGCAGAGGAGAAGACTTCCCTGTGTGCTCTGACACCTCCACCAGTGTGTGCAGTGACGAGTCTGAGAAGCATGGTGCAGCCCTCTGCTTTTGGCTCTCCATCCATCCAAATTTATAATAGTACTGTAGTCTTTCTTTGTCAGGTTCCACCCTCTTCTGGCAACCTTCAAATGAGTTCAGTGCAAGGCTGCTTTAAAAATGGGCACTGGAAATGAGTCATTGATGATGTCATCAGACGCACACCATTTAAGTGGGCCGGGAAATGCGCAGAAGTATTTCAATTGGGGCCATTAAGTGAATGTCGCTCTGAACAGCGCACTGCTCACAACATCATGTTCCCGACCCGCCTCGTGGCCCACATGCACCCAGACTGACCAAAGGTCAAAATTACAGCCTGAAAGTTCGCTGTGTACCAATATGCTACAATGATGTTGCACATATTCAGGATTAGTACACAAAAGAAGTGATTTACTTAAAATACGTTGTAGTTGGCCTTCCTAACCACCTCACCCCCACTCCTTGCCAGAGCCCCCCGCCCCTGTCACCGCCCCATGGGGCACTCATATTAATAACCTGGCTGAGATCAGATAACTCAGCAGCGACCATAGATCAAACCAGTGACTTCAGCTGCTGACTGAGTTAACCAGCTGAAGCCATTGACGGAACCCTGAGCGTCTCTGTTGTAAGTGGGCCTCAGCATGTCCTGCAGCAGTAACGCCAATTCATTTACAGGAAAGCATTAGAGCACGGATGCTGAAGTTGGAGCTATAATCGCTCATGACTCTTGAGAATATGTTTATGTAATTGTAGTTATGATTACTAAAAAGTTCCTGTCCACTGTATTATGCCTACTACAGTAACAGTATCTTTTATCGATAGTAAAGATCCTGGCCCTGAAATTTCACGCTATTTCCAGCGCTTCTTTGGTACTGCAATGGCAATTTTCTTTTTTGAGGCCTGTCAATTTGAGATTGCCGTTTCCACTGGCTTTCTGTGTGTAATGGCTGGGGTCTAGTTTCTATTGCTGTCTGGGGCTTCTTGCGATCCATGTGCCAATGAAATAAAGACTTGCATTTATACAACGCCCTACATGACCTCAGGATACCCAAAAGTGTTTTACAGCCAATGAAGTACTTTTGAAGTCACTGATGTAATATAGGAAACGCGGTAGTCAATTTGCACAGGTCCCACAAATAGCAATGCAATAATGTAGGAACTCCCCTGCTCTTCTTCGAAATACTGCCATGGCATCTTTCGTGATCACTTGAGAGGGCCTCGGTTTAATGTCTTAACGAAAAGATGGCAACGCCAACAGACCAACACTCCCTCAGTACTGCACTGTAGTGTCAAACTGTATTATGTGCTCAAATCGCTGGAGTGGGGCTTGAACCCATAACCTTTGACGTGATTGCTACCACTAAGCCGTAGCCAACATCATGCTGCTGGAGAATCATTTAAATATATATTAATGAAAGTGACCAGTGTTGGAATTCCCCAAATCAGTAACTTATGCCTCCAATGCACCAAGGATAACTTAGAATTAAATGAAAGATGTGCTTCTGTTGTCATTGTCAGCTGAAACTGCCAGAAGTGACTTACTTTGGAGCCTGCAGGTTAATGAAACTTCCACTGGAGTTTGCTACAGTAACAAAAGAGCTCTTAAATATTGTTTTGTTGGCTTTGAAGTTGGATAGTGCTGTGCGTGCCTCAGACAGCCTGAGGACCTCTGAGACCATTCGTAAATCTTTGCCCCTCACCACCTTAAGAGGTTCTGAGTACCAGATATGGGATTCCCAATAAACATTCTTTTGCTTGTAATTTAAATGGAGGAGTAGGAAAGGGGAGTGAGGCTCCTTTTGAAGAGGATGCACCCTACAATATTCCCCCCACCCCCCATCGTCCCCACAAAATGTGGGGATCCTTTGAAGATGTCAGTGAGAGCTCTGCATAAGTAAGAAGAGTGTGTTTCATCAAGTCTAAAGACTTGTGACCATGATCACCAGTTCTGGCTGGTAAAGCGATAACTGGATTCAATGTTTATGCCACAGCCCCATTTGAAGCATTCCTGGGGGAAATCTGTGTAATAGCATCCAGGGTGCTATCCAGGCATGCATCAGATAGTTCACTCACACTTCGTAGAAGAGCTGTGGAATTCATCCAATTTGGTGTGACAGCATTGCTGGGTTTCACAAAGTGCAAGGAGCAAGAGATGACACCACGTAGCTTTGCAACCCCAACAGTAAATCCACTCAGCTTTCAGGGTACCAATTCCTGGAAGTCCTGGGGACAAATGGGGTGCCCTGTGGAGAGGTGCTTGGGGCCGGCACCTCCAGAATGGAGGCGGGAATGACCGGGGGACCAATAGATGGCCTTGGGGTGGAATGGGTTGTGGAGCGTGGCGATGCAGGTTCTTCGAAGTCCGCGCTCTCATCTGTCAAGAACAGACCCAGCGGATTGATGGGCGACAATCGGAGCTCCTCAGCACCAGATGTAGTAGGATCGTCCGCCGACTCCTGCCCCGTGCCCCCACCTTCTGGCCTCTATGGCCTTGCCTGGGGCCGTGCTGCGGCTGAGCTGCAAGACACAAATGAGGTTGTTAGAGGAGAAGGGGGTGCTAGGGTGACCAGCACTACACACAGCATATGTACAACAAAAGCACCACCGCTCTCAAAATCATCGCAGACATCACATTTCATGACCTTCAACACATTGTGGATTGCAATGATTTTCATTAGGCCAGCATTATTTCTATGACGCTTTTAGAAATCATCTGTCATATATGATTGGTCGGATATGAGTTGGTGTGGCATCTATTGACTTTACATCACGCAATGGTGTAAACTTTACTCACGTGGCATCACTTCAGGGTCTGCAGATGCATCCGTGGCTGTCTGGGGGTGCTTCCCCACGAGTGCTAGCACTCACTCCTCCAAGTCAGTGATGTCGCTGGTGACTGGTGGCCCCCCCACCCGTTCGCCTCTGCATGGACCTCATCGTCGATAGCTTCTTCTGTAAAAGGTGACAGGATGACATGGCATGAGATCATTGCGTGATATCATTGCTAGGTACTGTCACAGACACTGATACAACACATAACCGACAGATGTAATCATGATTATTATGATTATTATCATTCTTTACCTAAAGACGTACACCGTGACCGCAGGCTTTGAGTAAAACATTCCTGGTAAAAGTGCAAGACCTCACATCTGCTGATAGTCACTCATGACTGTTACAAATCAAATTATAAAAATATATAAGTACCTGTAAATCAATGTAATACTTACTCTTGCGGATCCCACAAGGTCGTTTCATCGTTTGCGGCATTCGTTGCCCTCACACACCTCGTTGGTCGCCGATGAGACTACCTCTGCTATCTCGGTCCATATCCTCTGGTAGGCCTTTGGGGTGGGCTTCCCATGCCCTCCCTGGGTCAAATCACCACCCCAGCGTGACTTGACCTCCTGCAGGAGAGAGGCATATGCCTCATCAGAGAACCTCCTGGCTCTTTTACAGCCTCCAATGTGCTCCTCTCCCACCTCACTGTTCTCTCCAGCCTCAGTCTCCACAGCGTGCTGTGATGCCTCCTCCTCTCCCTCCATTATAGGACAAATTCGGTCAAATATGTGGCTGTTAACAGCTAATTTTTGTTTGCCTACTTGCTGTGAAGCTCTAAAGTCTCCCTTCTTTCTTCCAAAGCAGCCACACCACTCTCAGCCACGCCTTCAGTCCCTCTGAGTTCCCTCTCTCTCTGTCTCCTCTTCTGAGCATGTCATGGTGACCCTTTACCTCCTGAATCGCAGGAATCGCGCGTTGCCATGCCATTGCTAAGGACAGCCATACTTTACGGCAGAAGGTCAGAAAAATTTAACGCTACCGCCCATTTGATATTGCTCATGGTAACGCCCATTTTCAAAAATGTAAACTAGGTGTTTTGAGAATGGGCGAGAAGCCGGCGATCTGAAAATCCTTTTTTACCGCCCACCCTGGAAATACCGCCCATTTTTGGGCGATAAGCTTATAAGTGGAGGTTCTAGCCTCATGTCACTAAGTAAGTCAGCAAGGCTTTTTGGCAGCACTTCCTAAACTCACAACCGTTACCACCTAGAAGAACAAGGGCAGCAGGTTCATGGGAACACCATTACCTCCAAGTTCCCATCCAAGTCACATATTATCCTGACTTGGAAATATAACACCATTCCTACATCGTTGTTGGGTCAAAATCCTGGAACTCCCTCCCTAACAGCACTGTGGGAGTACCTCCACCACATGGACTGCTGCGGTTCAAGAAGGCGGCGAGACATCACCTTCTCAGGGAAACCAGGGATGAGCAATAAATGCCGGCCATGCCAGTGATGCCCATAACCCAAGAATGAATAAAAAATCAAAACAAATCTGCTGAGTTTGCCTGTGTTACCTAAGGCATCCTCACTTGTCCAAGTATTGCTCCCAAGCTAATCAGGGACTCTATGCACAGTTGTAGCTCAGGCTCACCATCCATTACTCTACATTTAATACTGTCAAAATATTGCAAGCCATGTTTTTTTTTGCTGACAGTATTTCTTTCGGTGATCAAACAGTGTCAGTGAGGCCACATGAAAACATCTTAGATTTAATATATTGATTTTTCTTTTCATATCTATATTCTTTTCTGTTGGGAGCGACACCGATTCATTTTTCTGGTAAGCGATTAGACGGAAGACAGTGACATTATATGACAAAGCGGGTTTGTGGTTCAGCCTTATCACATTTGTTAAGATAGGTCTGTCGCTGTCGGAGAACATTCCTGCTGAATGGCTAAAAGCTAATATTACAGATAAAGTTGCTTCAGAGTAAAAGAGCTGTTTGTGCATTCCTTCTCTCTGTGCAGGTCTCCACTCAAAATCTAGGATCAATAACCTTTCTCAGCAAAAGAGCCTATGTTAAACAAACAGTTACCAGAAAGTCATAACCCACATGAGTGATGTTTCGGCAGGCTATATTCTGAATCAGGAGATTGTATGTTATAGGAACAATTTTTTTTTGAATTGCTTATTTATTTTAACTTGATGTTGGTGGGCTGCTATTCCAGTTTGAGTTCACTGTGTGTCAACAGCAGACAGTGGTTGTGTGATTGTCCATGCCCCTGACGTGATAATGTTCATACTGAAATATTAATGACTGGGATATCATTATTGTAAATTTATTTTGCGATGGATGAGCAGATGATTAATAGACGTAGAGAAAATACTAAATATAATGAGTAATTAGGAGGCAGCAATCTTATCAAGGGCAGTTGACATCACAACACTAAGAATGAAGCTTAACTGATTAGCTGCTACAGTTGTTATCAAAAGCTCATGAATTATACATTTGAAATTGTTCCTTGGTATCTTTTATTACATACAAGCGAGCCATAGAATGTTTGGGGAGTTAACAATTATTTCTCAACATAATTTTCCAGAGAAACTGTTTCTACTGGCAGGAGGGTTGGTAAACAGAGGACACATATTTAAAATAATTGGCAAAAGAATCAGGGGAAATGAGGAAATTTCTTCTTTGCAGTGAGTCGTTATGATCTGGAATGCACTGCCTGAAAGGATTGGTGGAAGCAGATTCAATAGTAACTTTCAAAAGGGAATTTGATATACACTCAAAAAGGAAAGATTTGCAGGGCTATGGTGAAAGAGCAGTGTAGTGGGACTAATTGAATAGCTCCTTTTAAAGAGCCGGCACAGGCATGATGGGCTGAATGGCTTCCTTCTGTGTTGTATGATTCTAAGATCATAGAATTAAGGTATCATAGGGGCAAATTCTTATCTTCATGGCCTGAGTATCAAACAATACCTGGGCAGAGTCCAGAAAAGGCCATTTGATGGAGAGGAACTTGGGTGAGGGTGAAGGTCAGGCACTTGGGCGGGGTGGGGGGAGAAAGTCAGAAACTTGGGCTTGGGGGGCAGGGAAGGTAAGGCACTTGGGGTTTGGGGGATGGGGGCAGGAGCTTGTTTGCGGGGGGGGGGGGGGTGCGGTGAGAGAAGGTCTTAACCTGTGAGAGTGAGCCCTGTCTGTTCCAACTGAGCTCTGTTCTGTCTAGAGTCAGCAGTCAGAATGGTTCAAATTACACTTTGCAAAGACACTGATTACGTAGGCAGGGTGGTTCTAATTACACATTCAATAGAAACTGCTGTGTGTGCCTTATCCTCCAAGGGGACCAATCAGCAATCAGGACTTGTGATCAAGGGGACTCAGTCAGAGCTTTAGGTGTTACAAATAAATGCATTCATAAACAAATACCCTACTGCTTGCCAGTATTAAGAGAGGAGTATGGTTGGTGGGTGATGCCAAGTTTTGGATTTTAAACTTTGTTGGCTGTGGGTTAAAGAGAAGATGGAGGAGGTCCAGAGTTCAACAGCTTTGAGAAAGTTGAAGATGGGGCAGTGAGTCTAGGTTGCAACACAATGAGTATGCAGGAAGGAGAAAGCGCATGGAAGGATGATACATTTAGAGCTTAGGAGGAACAGAAGAGGCAAATTCAGAGCAGCCTGAGTAAAATAAAAATGATAAGAAAAATAGCGATGTAGAACATGAACGAGAAGGAGAATTCAATGCACATTATCTTAGGATAATGTTAACGATGTTACTTACATAGAAACATAGAAACATAAAAATTAAGTGCAGGAGTTGGCCATTTGGCCCTTTGAGCCTGCACCACCATTCAATAAGATCATGGCTGATCATTCACCTCAGTACCACTTTCCTGCTTTCTCGCCATACCCCTTGATCCCTTTAGCCGTAAGGGCCATATCTAACTCCCTCTTGAATATATCCAATGAGCTGGCATCAACAACTCTCTGTGGTCAGGAATTCCACAGGTTAACAACTCTTTGAGTGAAGAAGTTTCTCCTCATCTCAGTCCTAAATGGCTTACTCCTTATCCTTAGACTGTGTCCCCTGGTTCTGGACTTCCCCAACATCGGGAACATTCTTCCTGCCTCTAATCTGTCCAGTCCCGTCAGAATTTTATATGTTTCTGTGAGATCCCTTCTCATTCTTCTAAACTCCAGTGAATACAGGCCCAGTTGATCCAGTCTCTCCTCATATGTCAGTCCTGCCATCCCGGGAATCAGTCTGATGAACCTTCGCTGCACTCCCTCAATAGCAAGAATGTCCTTCCTCAGATTAGGAGACCAAAACTGAACACAATATTCCAGGTGAGGCCTCACCAAGGCCCTGTACAATTCCAGAAAGATCTCCCTGCTCCTATATGCAAATCCCCTATCTGTGAAGGCTAACATAACATTTGCCTTCTTCACCACCTGATGTATCAGCATGCCAACTTTCAATGACTGATGTACCATGACACCCAGGTCTCGTTGCACCTCCCCTTTTCCTAATCTGTCACCATTCAGATAATATTCTGCCTTTGTGTTTTTGCCCCCAAAGTGGATTATCTCACATTTATCCACATTATACTGCATCTGCCATGCATTTGCCCACTCATCTAACCTGTCCAAGCCACCCTGCAGCCTCTTAGCGTCCTCCTCACAGCTCACACCGCCACCCAGCTTAGTGCCATCTGCAAACTTAGAGATATTACACTCAATTCCTTCATCTAAATCATTAATGTATATTGTAAATAGCTGGGGTCCCAGCACTGAGCCCTGCGGCACCCCACTAGTCACTGCCTGCCATTCTGAAAAGGACCCACTTATCCCGACTCTCTGCATCCTGAAGCCAATCAGTTCTCTATCCACGTCAGTACATTACCCCCAATACCATGTGCTTTAATTTTGCACACCAATCTCTTGTGTGGGACCTTGTCAGAAGTCTTTTGTATGTCCAAATACACCACATCCACTGGTTCTCCCTTGTCCACTCTACTAGTTACATCCTCAAAAAATTCTAGAAGATTTGTCAAGCATGATTTCCCTTTCATAAATCCATGCTGACTTGAACCGATCCTGTCACTGCTTTCCAAATGCGCTGCTATTTCATCTTTAATAATTGATTCCAACATATTCCCCACTACTGATGTCAGGCTAATCGGTTGAAAATTACCCGTTTTCTCTCTCCCTCCTTTTTAAAAAAATGGTATTACATTAGCTACCCTCCAGCCCATAGGAACTAATCCAGAGTCGCTAAGACTGCTGGAAAATGATCACCAATGCATCCACTATTTCTAGGGCCACTTTCTTAAGTACTCTGAGATGCGACAATCAGGTCCCAGGGATTTATCGGCCTTCAATCCCATCAATTTCCTTAACATAATTTTTCACCTAATAAGGATATCCTTCAGTTCCTCCTTCTCACTAGACCCTCGGTCCCCTAGTATTTCCAGAAGGTTATTTGTGTCTTCCTTCATGAAGCCAGAACCAAAGTATTTGTTCAACTGGTCTGCCATTTCTTTGTTCCCCATTATAAATTCACCTGAATTTGACTGCAAGGGACCGACTTTTGTCTTCACTAATCTTTTTTTCTTCGCATATTTATAGAAGCTTTTGCAGTCAGTTTTTATGTTCCCGGCAAGCTTCCTCTCATACTCTATTTTCCCCTCCTAATTAAACCCTTTTTCCTCCTCTGCTGAATTCTAAATTTCTCCCAGTCCACAGGTTTGCTACTTTTTCTGGCCAATTTATGTGCCTCTTTGGATTTAACACTATCCTTAATTTCCCTTGTTAGCCATGGTTGAGCCACCTTCCCCTTTTTATTTTTACTCCAGACAGAGATGTAAATTGTTGAAGTTCATCCATGTGATCTTTAAATGTTTGCCATTGCCTATCCACCGTCAACCCTTTAAGGATCATTTGCCAGTCTATTCTAGCCAAAACACGTCTCATACTATCAAAGTTACCTTTCCTTAAGTTTAAGACACTAGTCTCTGAATTAACTGTGTCACTTTCCACCTTAATAAAGAATTCTACCATATTATGGTCACTTTTCCCAAGGGGCCTCGCACAACAAGATTGCTAATCACTCCTTTCTCATTACACATCACCCAGTCTAGGATGGCCAGCCCTCTAGTTGGTTCTTCGACATATTGGTCTAGAAAACCATCATTAATACGCTGCAGGAAATCCTCCTCCACCGTATTGTTGAAGTTTGGTTAGCCCAATCTATATGTAGATTGAAGTCGCCCATGATAACTGCTGTACCTTTATTGCACACATCCCTAATTTCTTGTTTGATGCCATCCCCAACCGCCCCTATTACTGTTTGGTGGTCTGTGCACAACTCCCAGGAGCGTTTTCTGCCCTTTGGTATTCCCCAGCTCCAACCATACAGATTCAACATCATCCAAGCTAATGTCCTTCCTCACTATTGCATTAATTTCCTCTTTGACCAGCAACGCTACCCCACCTCCTTTTCCTTTCTGTCTATCCTTTCGGAAGTTCTGTCAGGGGAGAAGCTGTGCAATTTATTTTATTATTATGGCCATAATTCTACTGCATTTTATTTCTCTGTTTCTTTGTTGCATTGGCTGAGGCACTTATATCACTTTGTAGCTGGGAGACAAAGGAACACGCGTGACCAGCATAAAGGCAGGAAACCAAACAATTTTTCAAACATTTAGGGATTTTCAGTCATTTCTCTGATGCCATTTTCCTTACAGCACATTGAAACCGCTGCAGGAAATGGTGCATGACTTGAAAATCCATTACAGAAATAAAGTACATTTTAAAATTACATTTTAAGAACATACTTACTTAATCTCCCCAGTGGTCAGAGGCCAATTGTAGGTCAGGAAGATTTGGGTAAAAAGATCCATTCTTGCCTCGGTTGGCAATATTTTCAAAGTCCTTGGTGATAGTGGGAATGGTGTAAAAACAGAACATGCTCATGTATAACTCGTGGCATCATCCGAATATTAATAAGGTGTCTGCCTTTGAGAATCAACGAGTATAAGATTAAAACTTTTGCAAGGATGGTGTACAATTGTACTTGTTACAAATTGCAACCATTGTTTAAAATAAGTGAAAGGAGATAAAAGAATATTTGCTTTTGAATAGCCAAGGATTTATACCTTAATCTCAATTAAAGTTCACTGTTTTTTTTTTAATTCCCCAATGGTTGCATCAGACAATAGAAATATTTAATGATATGAGGAGGCTTTTGCTCTTTTGGTTATTTATAAGAACTGATCCAAAGTCATTTGGTGTTCCCCTCCCCCTCCCAATAAAGTCAGTGGGATCTGCCAAGAGCTGCAAAACTATCCTCTTTGTATCTGATAAAACATATTTTACTTCACTGGTAGCTTCATACAAAACCAGTTATTAATAGGAAGTTGAGGCCATTCTTGTTTCCGTTTTTTATTTCTTCTTTGTACTAATGCTACTGAGTAAGCAGCCCAGGTTGTCTTAGTTTCCAAATTGACATCTCCCTGTGGAGAAAGCATTGCTCTCTATTCAGTGCCTTCCCTCTGATGGCTTAGGAGCCAAAGCTTTCTTATTTATCTTTATTGTTACTCAATCTGCTTCAGACCTCTGAACCTTTACGTCAGCAAAGAAAATGTTATTAGGATCTATGAGGCTGGTGCAGCTATCAATGCTAGTTCTAAATACAGTCATTGAGTAGTCATTGAGCATCCAGGTTTACCTGTGTGGCTGCATAACCTGTGTGATGATATGGAAATCAAATGACATTATATTCAATATTCAAAACAATTGTACGCATCAAAACTATTTTAGAAATACTTTCTTGCCCCACATGCCAAGTATATTTGCATGGCCACCTCCCAAGTTCATTTCCCAATGAAGCAGGAAGTCTTTGCTCCAAGGTCAATGTGCTGTTAGCTATTGCCAGTTTTCCGTTCTTTTCCTGAGATGTAAGATTCCACTATTGCAAGGCATTGTGGCTAGTGACCCAGATGACACAAGAAGATCCAGGCTGATGGGCAGAATTGAGCGATCTTCATCCGAATGCAGGAAAATATTTTTGAGAATATTTCAAGGTGCTAGTGTTATCTTGCGTAAAATACTGGGGTCAATTTACAAGAGTTGAATAAATATAAAAGAGTTGTCAGCAGATTGACAGTCACCACATACTGCCCTACACCACTTTGCGACCAGGAATCTGTTTATAAGACATTCAAGGATCATATTTCTTTTTCCTTAGTTAGGCAGAGAAGGACATTTATCCATATATAACACTGCCCTTAGACTGCCATTTATATATTGATCAATATACCATCAGAGGTCAGAAGCTACACCATCCAAATAGACTGCCAGTGAAAATAAACAAAGGTCGCCAAACAACCATGATGAAACAATCACAGCCACTCTCACCAATTGAAGAATTATTATCATTGGGCTCAATTTTGCCCAAGCTCGTTTTCTGGCATATTGCCAGAGCGATGCCCGTTTTTCTAGGCCAGACATGCACTGGAAATAATTTGCCAAAGTTTCCCTGATCTATCATTTGAATTTGGCATCCAGTCACCTCAGGGGGAGGAGCCTGCTGTCTGCGCCCAAAAACAATGCTGCACTTTCTGCGCATTCGTGGAAAAAAATTAAATTTCTCACGTCGTTGCAATGGACGCGCATGCGTAATACAGCTCCGAGTTGGCAATCAGCCATTTTTAAAGAGCCAGTTGTGTGTGTGAGAAGGAGTGCTGTGTGAGAGCATTCGAAAAATTGGAGCTGCAGCAGCACAAGATGCAGTGCGGTGCTAGGACCAAGAATTTCTTCCAGGATGAAGTGGAGGCACTAGTTACTGTGATTGAGACCGGATGGCAGGAGCTGGACACCAGCAGAGGCCACATAAAAGTTTCACCCAAAGAAATAAAAAAACACTGGAACAAAGTTGCAGAAGATTACTGCGCAATGGTGACCACCATACAATCTGGAGGCCAGTGTAAAAAGAAGTGGCAGGACCTTGGTCAAGTAGTTAGTGTAAGTAATATTTTCATTTATTCAATGCAATTGCAATTGTAAATATGACCAGCTGTATATGTCCCACCCAGCAGAAAGACATCCTCTCTAAAAAGTTATGTTTTTATCTTTGCAGTGGAAGGTGACACACAACAAAAGGGAAAGAACTCGAACAGGAGGCCCGGAAAATCTGCACCCACTGACACCCTTGGAAGAGAGGGTCGCTGCTTTGATGGGTCCTGCCTGGAGAAAAGCAACCACCACTGCACAAGCTGGGCCCACACTCAAAGGAAAGGGTAAGTCCTGCAAATTCCACAGTCTGGCTTTGCTAAATGTTAAGTACTGCGCGGGCTTGCCATGCTTCAGTTCCTGGGTATGTCTCCGTCAGCTATGCTTTGGTTGATGCAATGTGCTATCATTCATCGTGGTCCTTCAAATCAGCCTGCCGCCTGCGCTGTGTGAGCCTACTCATGCCACCCACCCTGCCCCCTCCTCTGCTGCTCAACATTTGTCTGTGTTCTGTTATATTTTTCAGAACTTGAGGCCAACCCTGACGATGCAGAAGAAAATTCAGATGAGGACCAGCCTGAACAGGATAACATCTTCAAATCCAACCCTCCAGACCAAGAACACGAGGGGGAGGGGAAGGGGGAGGGGATAGAGCTGGATGAAGCCCCCACTGTTTTACTGACTTTGGAGGAGGTGCCGCTCATTGCAGTGACAGCCCCCTTCCATGACTAGTGGTTTGAATGCTGGTGGGACATTCCATGGCTTCCCACCATCCTAGGTTGCGGGTCCCAGTGGTGTGGTGCAGCGAGGCACACCCAGGGCACCACCGTCCCAGGCTGTGAGTCCCAGTGGTGGGGTGTGAACCACACCCATGGGGAGGAGGGGAAGGAGAGCTCGACCGCGCTCTCCTGAGGTGCAGGATCTAACAGATGTGGTTCAGATGACATCATTGAGTGTGGAGAGCATTGACCTTACCCGGTCACTCCTGGACGCCATCAATGTGGTGGGTGATGAGGTAGCGGGACTGTCAGGAGAAGTAACAGCAATGACACGAGAAATGGGAATGATGTCCGGGACCATCAGTGAGGGAATAGTGACCATGAGGGAGGGAATGTCAGAGGTAGCTGATGTGCTGTCAGTGACCATCAGGGAGGGAATGTCAGAGATAGTGCAAACACTGTCACTGACCATGAGAGAGGGAATGTTGCAGGTAGTTGAAACAGTTTTGCTCAACATGAGGGAGGGAATGTTGCAGGTCATTGAGACACTGTCAGGGCACATGAGAGGTGGCATTTTGGTGTTAGCTGCTGCAATAAGGGAACACGGCCAAACCTTGCGCCCAATGACAGAATCAACTGCCACTCCCACTCCAATCCCCACACCAGCCTCTGAAGAGCCCAAAACTGGGCCCTCCAAATGGCCGCCTGCTGCCTGCTGCCTGCCGCCGACAACCCCCCCCCCCCACCCCCTCAACAGGTGTGCACTACCCAAGATCTTAGAAAGATTAAGCTTGGTACTAACCCCAGAAACACTGTGCCACTGCCTGCGGGCAGGGGTGTTGGAAAGTCCAAGACCAAGTGCAGCGGGCGGTCTGAGAATAAGATGGAGGAGAGATGGGTGGGTGCATCCTTTCTTTGCTGCTGTTGTTGTTATTATTATTATTGTTACAATTGTAAGTGTTCTCAAATTAAAAGGTTTTTGTAAGTTATGTAAATTTACAAGTTTAAAAGTTTGTAAGTGATCTTAAAGTTTTTAAGTGATTTTAAAGAGTGATCTTAAAGTAAAGTTTGATACAAGAATAATTTTATTAAAGTTAAGTTAAGTACTAAAGAACTGTGCGTTAAACTTTTGAATAAAATATATTTTACATTAAAACTGAATCATTTCCAATATTTGTTCCATTCTTAACATAACTTTTGGAACTCAAGAAGAATCATTTTCATTATTTGTTCGCTTATTAAAACAATTTTTGAAGCAAACAAGAATAATTTCCATTATTTGTTCCATTAACACAACACAACATTATGGAACAGTTCCAAACAGTAAACATGGTCCATGTGTAATAATAGTTGCTGAGCCCTCAGGCAGCAGTAAAGTGTTCATGGATGAGCTACTGGCGCAAGGCTCGAGCAATCGATAAAGGGACACGATGGCCTGCCCTCCTCCGCCATCGTGCTCTGGTCTCGGGCACTTGCATGGCTTCCTCGTCCTCGTTGTCCTCCTCCTGCTCGTCATCTGCATCTTCCGCATCATTATCATCAGCCACTGTCACCACAGGTGGGTCTTCCACTACCAGGTGCTGCTGACTCATGAGGCTAAGTTATGCAGCATGCAGCACACAACAGTGAATTGACTGACAATCTCTTGGGAGTACAGCAAATAGCATCTGGAATGGTCCAGGCATCAGAAACGCTGTTTCAAGATGCCAATGGTCCTCTCTATGATGCTGCGCGTCGCAATGTGCGACATAGTGTATTCACGGTCAGCTTCCGTCCAGGTTACACGTAGGGGCGTCATGAGCCAGGTGTCTCCCAGTAGCCAGCTCTGCCCTTCTGGCTGCTGCTGAAATATGGCAGATATAATGTTGTTGCGTAGTATGCACGCATCATGGGTCCTCCCGGGATATCTTGCATCGACTGACATGATACGATGCATGTTGTCACACACGAGCTTTACATTAATGGGGTGGAAGTCTTTACTGTTCCTGTACATCTCGGAATCCTCCACAGGTGCTCACAAGGCGATGTGGGTACAATCAATGCAGCCCTGTACCTTTGGGAAGTCAGCAATCCTGGAGAATCCCACAACCCTGTTATGGATTACTTGGCCAGTCATGGGGAACTTTATGTAGTCATTCCTCTGCGCATACAATACAGCCGTCACCTGCCGAATGCAGACATGTGTTGCATGCTGAGAGATGGCGCACATATACCCAGTTGTAGCTTGAAACGAGCCGGAGGCATCGAATGAAAGTGCAGCTGTAACCTTCACTTCAACTGACAAAGCAGTCCTCCCGATGCTTCTAGGTTGCAGATCTGTTTTGACCAACTCACAGATCTCACTTACAACTTATTTGCGGAAACGCAGCCTTCTGACACCATCTGCATCACTCAGGTGCAGATACGAACACCTGTCTCGATATACCCAAGGTGGGTAAGGCCTCTTGCCCAGCACCCTACGGGCTCTGATGTTCCTGATACGATGACGTCGAATCAATTGTCTCCTATGTAGCACCATAATGCAGAAGGCCTGCACAAGGTATGGAATTGTCAGCATTGCCCCCATATTTAAATTTTACCTTTAAAAGAAGCTCAAAACAGCAGGAAAGCAGGCAAGACAGGTTCACAGTTCTCTCTCCCCAATTTCTGTATGGATGGACCACACCCAAGGTCTTGTGACTTCTCCCCCCGCCTCCCCCTTAACTAATTGCAGTCTTGTGATTTCTCCCCATCTCTCGCTTCCCCCCCCCCTCACCCCTACTCATTGCAGTCTTCAAAAGCCTTCCGATCGGCACCTCGCTCCCTGGGCTCAGTCTGCATAGGCCTTTCGATCGGCACCTCGCTCTCTCCCTCTCCTCCCCCCGGGCTTGTTTCCCAGCCAAGCCCCTGAGCTCCTGTCTCTGGGCGCAGGGCCAATTCTGCCAGCCAAAGCCCTGCTTCAAGACGTTTGGTGGTGGGGTGTGAGTGAGTAAAAAAAAAGAGAAAACTTCTGAAATCCAACAAACTTCCTTTTACTACGTTGATGGGTAAAAAAAGTTGAACTTTATTATTGATTTTTACAATGTTCTTGACTCCCTACAAAATTTTTGATTAAAAACAATGGCGTCTTTCAGCGCCGATTTGTCAATGTGCGCTGGTTTTCTTAAGTGCCCAGAAGGTTTTTCGGGAGTGGCCAGATACGCTGACCTAGGAGGAAAACATTTTGGCCAAACTGCGGAAAATTATAAAAACCGGCATAAACATGACGTAAAAAAACTGGCCGAGGAAAATCGTAACTAAGTCAGTTATGCTGGTGCAGATCGCAGGGGAAAACTTTGAAAATAATAAATACGCCCCAAAAAAATGGTGTGCGCCAAAAAAACGGCGCAAAAATGACCCTGGAAAATTGAGCCCATTATCTAAGGTAGTCAGGAGGTCCTCTCAAGTGCACATACAGCATCCAAAGAGGTAAAAAGAACATTCCAAGCAAAGAAAATGCCACTTTACATGGAAGAGAGGGTTGGGGGAGAGAGAGAAATGGTCTTCTGGCTCTGTGAACCACGCGTTTCAAGGGGACAGGGGCCTCTAAAACTAATTGGGGTAAATTTCCAAATAGTTAGAATTTTAGCTCAATTCAACCCAGTTAAATTGTGGACCTCAGTTTCAGTAACCTCTTGCCATTGTACAACTGAAGAACTTGGGTCTTCTCTCATATAATCACTTTACCATTTTAATACAGCACTATTGAAATTAATATTTAATAGCACCAAATAAGCAGGTAGTCCTGGACTCAGGTTGAATTCAAGTTTCATGTTTTATCGATTTGACCCCCTAAGCCCTTGCGTGATGAACGTTGTTTGCACTAGATATCCTCAGTTTGGTCGACAGCATTTTCCCACACAGAATTCATCAATCGAGAGCTGTGCTTATCTCATGTGTTAGTACAATATTACAGAAAGCTGCAGGGAGCACAGATGGAGACAATACTCTGCACTGTACGTGGCAGGAGAAAAATCATGAGCCACTGTCAGCAGTCTATCACAGAGCATACAGAGAACGTTACTTCTGATAACTGGGTCACTGGCAAACATTATTGCTAATCTAAACCCAGACATTGCATTAAAATGTGAAGTTGGACCCTTTAAATCAGTGGCATTTTAAGCTATTTCATTATAGTTACTGCAAAGCATTCAATCTTCAGTAGATAGTTTCATTACAATGGCAGCATTATTTTGCAATGCAGAATTACTATTTTATTATCCGAGGTATGGATATAATTATTTAATTGCCTGTAAAAGTAAAATATTATTTCTTTTCTACGGGGAAAATTTATAATGAGACATACTAAAGTAGGTCACAAGGGGAAGCTAGATAAATACGTCAGAGAGAAAGGAATAGACGGTTATGCTGGTAGGATTAAATGAAGAGAGGTGCAAGGAGGCTTGTGTGGAGCATAAACACTGGCACTGTCCAGTGAAGGGATGGACTTACACAGTGAAACCTGCTAAAGACCAATTCCCACAAAAAAATTCAACCTAAAGGCCAACTACATCTTGTGATTTCACAGCACCGAAGCGAAAGAAAATAATCTGGGTATATAAGCAGCATACTTGACAGAGAGAAAGTGCATACCCTGTTTATTACAATTGTGATATGAGATGATAAAACTTATGTCTTTTTTGTTCATGATAAATGGTGATGAATTCAATTCTCATCAATTATCCTCTAATTATTATCAAATCATTACAGTAACAGAATATTTATCTTCTGTGAGGTTACCTCATTTCGCAGCGTGAAAACATCTCATGATGTAACTTCTGTCCTCTTGAACAAAACATATTTTTAAATCTCATTACCAAAATTTACTTTAAGTGGGTCACATTTACATATTTGACAGAGAGTTAAATACAGCCTCATTCAGCATGCTGATACAGTGGCTATCATGGGACTGGATGTCCTTCACAGCATTTGTTATAACTTCTCAGTTGAGGAAGGTGTACTGGGAGACCTCAGTACAAAGTGACAGAATATAAAGAACAAATACTCTTAGTTGAAATGTTGCAATTCTTGGACACAAATAATCATATAGAATTGCATAGAACGTACAGCACAGAAACAGGCCATTCAACCCAACTGGGCAGTGCCAGTGTCTATGCGCCACACAAGCCTCTTTGCACTCCTCTACATCTAACCCTACCAGCATAACCTTCTATTCTTTTCTACATCATGTATTTATCTAGCTTCCCCTTAAATGCATCAGTTATTCCAATTCCAATCGTAGGGGGCAAAAGGAGAGTCTGACAAAATCCGGTGAATGGTGAAAGTGGTGGAGTAGGCCAACGACCTAACCTCCTGCAGATCGCCGGCGAAGTGAAAGTCCTGCTGCAACAAAAGCAAAATACTGCGGATGCAGGATTCTGAAATAAAATCAGAAAATGCTGGAAATACTCAGCAGGCCGGGCAGCATCTGTGGAGCGAGGAATAGAGTTAACGTTTCAGGTCGATGACGATGATGAAGTTCCAGCATTTTCTGCTTTTATTTATGAAAGTCCTGCTGAGTGAGCACAAGAAGGGATGTCTTCTTTTTGCACTCTGTTTAGAAAGGTTTATATATGCATGTTACAATATGGACAAATGTAGGTCAACTCTCTACACATTTACAGTTGGTTTATATTGAGTTCTTACACAACCTTACAGCTGTTTCATTGCTTTCCATACACACCTATACTGTAGTGTTTGCTGCACTGGTTGTATTGGGCTCAATTTTGGCCATGAGTTGCTCCGTTCTTTTTGGAGTAACTTGGTTTTTCTGGCATAACTTAAAAATCCCCATTTTCCACAATCAATTTGCACCAGTGTAAGTGAGTTAGTTATGATTTTTTAAAGTTTTTTTCTCAAAAGGGGGCATTACCAGCCACCTACGCCAGTTCTGCCCATTTAGTCAACTGTGTCCAGCTAATAGTTACTTGATTTATACTTAGGCCAGCGTATGTGGCCACTTCAGAAATCCCTTGCGGGGAGTTAAAGAAATCGGTGCAGGTAGGTACATCAGAGGCCATTTGGCCTGGGATAGGGGAGGGAAGTGGAGAGGTCCTGCCTGCACCTAAACTACTAAGCCTTACAAACCACCAAACCTTGCAAACAAAAAGTAGTTAGAATTCAATAAGAAATAAAAAATTGAAGTAATTCCTAATTTCACCTTCAAATTCGGCCCAGGAAGGCAAGGTCCAGCCGGTGCGGGAGGCCACTCGGCCTGGGCTAGGGGCGGTCCAGCCAGTGCGGGAGGCCACTCGGCCTGGGCTAGGGGCGGTCCAGCCGGTGCGGGAGACCACTCGGCCTGGGCTAGGGGCGGTCCAGCCGGTGCGGGAGGGCACTCGGCCTGGGCTAGGGGCGGTCCAGCCGGTGCGGGAGGGCACTCGGCCTGGGCTAGGGGCGGTCCAGCCGGTGCGGGAGGGCACTCGGCCTGGGCTAGGGGCGGTCCAGCCAGTGCGGGAGGCCACTCGGCCTGGGCTAGGGGCGGTCCAGCCAGTGCGGGAGGCCACTCGGCCTGGGCTAGGGGCGGTCCAGCCAGTGCGGGAGGCCACTCGGCCTGGGCTAGGGGCGGTCCAGCCAGTGCGGGAGGCCACTCGGCCTGGGCTAGGGGCGGTCCAGCCAGTGCGGGAGGCCACTCGGCCTGGGCTAGGGGCGGTCCAGCCAGTGCGGGAGGCCACTCGGCCTGGGCTAGGGGCAGTCCAGCTGGTGCGGGAGGCCACTCGGCCTGGGCTAGGGGCAGTCCAGCCGGTGCGGGAGGCCACTCGGCCTAGGCTAGGGGCGGTCCAGCCGGTGTGGAGGCCACTCGGCCTGGGCTAGGGGCGGTCCAGCCGGTGTGGGAGGCCACTCGGCCTGGGCTAGGGGCGGTCCAGCCGGTACGGGAGGCCACTCGGCCTGGGCTAGGGGCGGTCCAGCCGGTGTGAAGGCCACTCGGCCTGGGCTAGGGGCAGTCCACTCACTCGGCCTGGGCTAGGGGCGGTCCAGGTGCGGGAGGCCACTCGGCCAGGGCTAGGGGCGGTCCAGTCACTCGGCCTGGGCTAGGGGCGGTCCAGCCGGTGTGGAGGCCACTCGGCCTGGGCTAGGGGCGGTCCAGCCGGTGTGGAGGCCACTCGGCCTGGGCTAGGGGCGGTCCAGCCGGTGCGGGAGGCCACTCGGCCTGGGCTAGGGGCGGTCCAGCCGGTGCGGGAGGCCACTCGGCCTGGGCTAGGGGCGGTCCAGCCGGTGTGGAGGCCACTCAGCCTGGGCTAGGGGCGGTCCACTCACTCGGCCTGGGCTAGGGGCGGTCCAGGTGCGGGAGGCCACTCAGCCAGGGCTAGGGGCAGTCCAGTCACTCGGCCTGGGCTAGGGGCGGTCCAGCCGGTGCGGGAGGCCACTCGGCCTGGGCTAGGGGCGGTCCAGCCGGTGTGGAGGCCACTCGGCCTGGGCTAGGGGCGGTCCAGCCGGTGTGGAGGCCACTCGGCCTGGGCTAGGGGCGGTCCAGCCGGTGTGGAGGCCACTCGGCCTGGGCTAGGGGCGGTCCAGCCGGTGTGGAGGCCACTCGGCCTGGGCTAGGGGCGGTCCAGCCGGTGCGGGAGGCCACTCGGCCTGGGCTAGGGGCGGTCCAGCCGGTGCGGGAGGCCACTCGGCCAGGGCTAGGAGCGGTCCAGTCACTCGGCCTGGGCTAGGGGCGGTCCAGCCAGTGCGGGAGGCCACTCGGCCTGGGCTAGGGGCGGTCCAGTCACTCGGCCTGGGCTAGGAGCGCTCCAGTCACTCGGCCTGGGCTAGGGGCAGTCCAGTCACTCGGCCTGGGCTAGGGACCGGCCGGCCGGTGCGGGAGGCCACTCGGCCTGGGCTAGGGGCGGTCCAGCCAGTGCGGGAGGCCACTCGGCCTGGGCTAGGGGCGGTCCAGTCACTCGGCCTGGGCTAGGAGCGCTCCAGTCACTCGGCCTGGGCTAGGGGCAGTCCAGTCACTCGGCCTGGGCTAGGGACCGGCCGGCCGGTGCGGGAGGCCACTTGGCCTGGGCTAGGGACGGGCAGGAGAACTGATAGTGCTCCTGCCTGGATGATTTCTATCAGTTCTCCTGCCCGCCCGCCCCTAGCACTGGCTGAGTGGCCAACCTGTGTGCCAATGAATTCTGTTTTTCTTTTTTAACAATTGCTTCACCTCGTCACATTACTTTATTAATCTGCTGAAGGATTAAAAGCCCATCTGTCTCAAAGGTTTTAAATGAGGAATGTACGAAAGTTCAGACTTCCAGTGTGACAGTGTGCCTTTGTTTTTTTCTGTAAGCTACAAAAGGGCCGACTACTGTAATGACCTTGCACATCTGTGTGTGTATGTGTGAGAGTGAAGTGCTCACGCTGAACTGCTTTCCCTGTGTGCCCGACATTTAGTGCAGTGTTACACTTGCGAGAAAATGCAAGATCATCCAGGCAGGAACACTATCAGAAATCTATTAGAAATCGCATCGGGAGGCCACTCAGCCTGGGCTAGGGCGGGAGCAATTCCAGTGGCCGGCATTGGGTCCCACACAGTGGCTGCAGCAAGACATGGAGAGGCTGGGTGTGAGGTGCTACTGCGCATGCGTGGACACTTCACTGCGCATGTGCAGACGTCCCGGCACTGTTTTCTGTGCAGGACACTGGCTCCACCCCTGACTCGACTGGCCATGCTGCGCAAACACAGGGAGGAGGCCAAACAGTGGCCAAAATGGGAAGGACATTTTTTGGCGCACTTGTGAATGGAGGAAAGTGATGCATCTCCGATAAGTGCGCCGAAAAATGGGCTGGGCCAAAATTGAGCCCATTATCTCTGTGGAGTAGCTTGGCTAAAATGTGCAAACTGGCTTCATACTGTCCTGGCGATGCTGGAATATGTTATCCTCAGCCATTGTGAGACAGATGTTCTGGGACCTCGAGATATGGCATAATGACAGGTACAGGTGCTGATCTTCAAGGCATGCCTTTTTTTAATCTTGTACCGCTTTACCCATTAACTATTGTAACTAGGAGTGATTAAAACCACTTACAATACTTTCAGTTAAATTCAGCTTTCTGAAGATTCTGCATAATTTAACTGCTCTGGTTTCTACATATATATTTCCTACTGTTTGGGTACCAAAATAAATTTTGTAAAAATATCAAAATGCAAAAACATTCTGTGATGAAAAAAATTATAAAAACCAGCGCTAAAAATTTATTGGAAAAATGTTAATTGAGAAAATACAAAATAGAAAGAAAGCTTTGCATTTATATAATGCCTTTCATGACCTCTGGACATCACAAAGCACTTGATAGCCAATTAAGTACTTTTAAAATGTAGTCACTGCTCAGGGAGGGAGGGAGGGGATCAGTCGGAATATGTGTGTGTGTGTGCTATGCCCATGCAGCAGAGCTTGGTCTCCAGTCGTCTTGGATCCCCTTGCCATTGGACCAAGACCTTGCTCTGTCAAGTCCGTGTGGTAGCTGGTGTGCAACGGCCACCCCACATTAAAAGAATTCATGCACAGGCATCTTCCACCCCTTTAAAATGAAGTTCGGGACCTGACCTGCATTGGTCTAATCAGTCACCTTACAACTCGTTTTAGTGTGGAAGCAAGTCATCCTCGACTCCGGAGGACTGCCTAAGAAGAGAAGATAAGAGAAGCAATTTGCGCACAGCAAGCTCCCTCAAACAGCAATGTGATAATTACCAGATCATCTGTTTTTCAGTGTTGCTGGCTGAGGGATAAATATTGGACAAGACATCAGGGAAGGACCCCTTGCTCTTTTTCAAATGTCCACCTGAGAGGGCAGACTGGGTCTTGGTTTAAAGCCTCATCCAAAGGATGGTATCTCTGACAGTGCAGTATTCCCTCAATACTGCCCTGGAGTGTCATAGGATCATAGATTCATAGAATGGTTACAGAACGGAAGAAGGCGATTCGGCCCGTTGAGCCCATGCCGACTCTCAGCTAGTCCCAATCCCCTGTCTTTTCCCTGTAGCTAGCAATTTTTTTTCCTTCAAATACTTATTCAACTCCCCTTTGAAAGATAAGATTGAGTCTGCCTCCACCACCCTTTCGGGCAGTGCATTCCAGATCCCAACCACTTGCTGCGTTAAAAAGTTTTTTCTTACATCTCCTTTGGTTCTTTTGCCAATTACCTTAAATCTGTATCCTCTGGTTCTCGACCTTTCTAACAATGCAAACAGTTTCTCTCTATCTACTCTGTCTAGACCCCTCATGATTTTGAACACCTCGATCAAATCACCTTTCAATCTTCTCTGCTCCAAGGAGAACAAACCCAGCTTCTCCAATCTATCAATGTAACTGAAGTCCCTCATTCTTGGTATCATTCTTGTAAATCTTTTCTCCACCTTCTCTGAGGCCTTCTGATCCATCCTAAAGCATGGTGCCCAGAATTGGACACAGTAGACAAGTTGGGGCCGAACCAGTGTTTTATACAGGTTGTAAATAATTTCCACACTTTTGTACTCTATACATCTAGTTATGAAGCCCAGGCTTCTGTAAGTTTTTTTAACTGCTTTCTCAACCTGCCCTGCCACCTTCAACGATTTGTGTGCACATATCCTCAGGTCTCTTTGTTCGTGTGCCTGCTTAGGATTGTAACATTTTATTTATATGTCCTCTCCTCATTTTTTCTACAAATATGTATCACTTCACAATTTTCTGCATTAATTTTCATCTACCACGTGTCCGCCCATTTCAGCAGCCTGTCTATGTCTTCCTGAAATTTATCACTCTCCTCCTTACTGTCACTGTACTTCTAAGTTCTGTTTCATCTGAAAATTTTGCAATTGTGCCCTGTACACCCACGTCCAAATCATTAATATATATCAAGAAAAGCAGTGGTCCTAGAACTGACCCCTCGGTAACACCACTGTATACCTGTAATGTATGTATGCCTGGGTTTACCTGCCACTAGGGGGAGCGACCGTCGGAAGTCATTGAGCCACAGACACACACGTGCAGCCCTTGAATATAGAGAAAGCCTCTATGTTTAATCCTCACTTTGAGAGCTAATAAAGTATAGTCAGGTTGCACCTGATTGAGGTACTAAGCCTATTGAGTTATTGCATATGCAACATTTGGCGACGAGGCACAATACGAACTTTCACGCACACAAAAAAAATGAGCACCATTGGAATCCTGGAGAGATTCGTGGAGGGAGAAGACTGGAAGGATTTTATAGATCGCCTCGACCAGTACTTCATGGCCAACAAGATGGATGAAGACGCTGACGCAGTTAGGCGCAGGGCGGTTTTCCTCACGTGGTCCAAAAATCTATGGCCTCATAAAGAATCTGCTCTCATCTGCACGTCCAATGGAAAAGACCTATGAGGAATTGTGTGCTCTGATTCGGGACCATCTCAAACCTAAAGAAGGCATCATTATCCCGAGATATCGCTTTTACAAGCATGTTCGTTCTGAGGGCCAGGACGTGGTGGAATTTGTTGCTGACCTGAGACGTCTCGCTGGGCCATGTAAGTTTGGAACTGCATTGGAAGACATGCTGTGCGACGTCTTTGTAATAGGCATAAACCACGAGGTGATCCTGCGGAAGCTGCTAGCTGCTGAGACGCTGGATCTGAGCAGGGCCATCACGATCGTTCAGGCTTGCCTGACCACGGTCGATAGTACAAAGCAGATATCCTCGCAGAGTCGGAACTCCATGACAAGTATTGTGCACCAGGTTGTGTCGTCAGTTGGCAGAGCTGCACCTGGCAGGGCCTACCCGACTGTGTTTGCGAAACCTGTAGCTGCTCAAAGTCCGCCATTGGGCACAAATCCAATTTCACCCTGTTGGCATTGTGGGGGCAATCATCAGGCCTCATCAGTGCCGTTTCAGACAGTATATTTGTAGAGGCTGTACGAAAATGGGGCACCTTCAGCGGATGTGTCTGCAGCTCAGCAAGCGTGCTGCGACACACCACTCAGATGATGATGACCGATCCGGAGCGGATCCGGCAATGCAACCCGAGATAACCAAGGAGGAAGTATATAGTGTACATTTGTTCCTGACAATGAGCCAACCAATAATGATTGAAGTAAAATTGAACGGCGTGCTGGTATCTATGGAATTAGACACGAGTGCTAGTTAGTCAATTATGAGCCAGAGGACTTTCAAAAAACTGTGGGACACCAAGGCCGTGAAATCCAAGCTGAGTCCAGTAAATGCAAAATTGCATACCTACACCAAAGAGCTCAAACCAGTGATTGGCAGTGCAGCAGTCAAGGTGTCGTATGATGGGGCGGTTCATGATCTATCGCTGTGGATCATTCCAGGCAATGGTACAACGCTGTTCAGCAGGAGTTGGCTCGAAAAAATAAAGTGGAACTGGAACGATATTAAAGCTTTGTCATTGGTGGATGACGCTTCGTGTGCTCAAGTGCTGAGCAAATTTCCCTCGCTGTTTGAACCGGGCATCAGCAACTTCACAGGAGCCAAGGTGCAGATCCACCTGCACTTGGATGCAAGACCCGTCCATCACAAAGCCCGGGAGGTCCTGTACATAATGAGGGAGAAGGTCGAAATCAAACTGGACAGACTCCAACGTGAAGGGGTCATTTCACCGGTCGAATTTAACAAATGGGTTAGTCCCATTATTCCTGTGCTGAAGAATGATGGCACTGTCAGGGTTTGTGGAGACTACAAGGTTACGATCAACCAAGTTTCGAAACAGGATCAGTACCCGTTACCAAAGTCTGATGACCTGTTTGCAACGCTAGCTGGGGGAAATTGGATCTGACGTCGACCTATATGACACAGGAGCTTGTTAAATTGTCGAAGAAACTTACGTGCATCAATACACATAAAGGGCTGTTCATTTACAACAGGTGTTCTTTCAAAATTCGCTCAGCTGCAGCCATATTTCAGAGAAACACGGAGGGTTTACTGAAGTCCGTCCCTAGAACCGTGGTGTTCCAAGACGACATTCTGGTCACAGGTTGTGACACTACCGAACACTTGCACAACCTGGAAGAAGTTCTACGTCATGTGGACAAAGTGGGGCTCAGGCTGAAACGTTCAATGTACGTCTTTATGGCACTGGAAGTTGAATTCCTGGGAAGGAAGATTGCTGCAGACGACATCAGGCCTACGGACTCGAAAACAGAGGCCATTAAAAATGCACCCAGACCCCAGAATGTGGCGGAGTTGCGTTCGTTCCTTGACCTTCTCAACTACTTTGGTAATTTCTTACCTAATTTGAGCACATTATTAAAGCCACTGCACATGCTGCTCAGAAAAGGCGACAACTGGGTTTGGGGTGTATCTCAAGACAGGACCTTCGAGAAGGCTAGAAATCTGCTTTGTTCCAACAAATTGCTGGTACATTATGACCCGTGCAAGCGTTTAGTATTGGCCTGTGATGCTTCATCAAATGGGGTTGGTTGCGTGTTCCAACAATCCAATAAGTCGGGCAAACTACAGACGCTTGCGTATGTGTCAAGAAGCATGTCTAAAGCGGAAAGAGCCTACGGCATGGTAGAGAAAGAAGCTTTAGCCTGTGTATATAGGGTTACAAAGATGCACCAGTATCTGTTTGGGCTTCATTTCGAGCTTAAAACAGATCACAAGCTGCTCATATCTTTGTTTTCAGATCATAGAGGTATCAATACCAATGCGTCGTCCCGCATCCAGAGATGGGCGCTGACATTATCTGCCTATGATTATGTAATTCGCCATAGATCTGGCAACGGGAATTGTGCCGATACATTGAGCCATTTACCATTGCCCACGCCAGAGGTGGAAACGCCACAGCCCGCAGACCTTCTGTTGGTCATGGATGCCTTTGAGAATGAAGGGTCGCCTGTCACTGCTCAACAAGTTAGGACCTGGACTAGCCAGGATCCGATCTTATCAGTTGTAAAGCATTGTGTCCAAAGTGGTGATTGGTCGGCCATTCCCAGGGAAGTGTGGGATGAGACCAAACCTTACGACCATCGCAAAGACGAACTAACCATTCAATCTGATTGTTTGCTATGGGGTAATCATGTTGTTATGCCCAAGAAAGACAGGGAGAGATTTGTACGGGATTTGCACAATATTGTGATGATGAAGGCCATTGTCAGGTCTCACGTTCGGTGGCCTGGCATTGACTCTGATTTGTGGTCATGTGTGCATCAGTAACTTGCATGCAGTTAAGCAATGCACCAGTGAAATCTCCGCTAAGTCTGTGGTCATGGCCAACCAAACCATGGTCGAGGATCCACATTGATTATGCGGGTCTTTTCCTGGGAAAAATGTTTTTGGTGGTGGTGGAAGCATATTCTAAATGGATATAATGTGTAATCATGTCATCCAGCACATCCATAGCCACCATTGAGAGCCTTCGTGCCATGTTTGCCACTCATGGTCTGCCCGACATCGTTGTGAGCGACAACGGATCGTGCTTCACGAGTTTGGAGTTTCAAGAGTTTATGAGACTCAATGGTATCAAGCACGTAAGGTCAGCACCATTCAAACCCACGTCCAATGGTCAAGCGGAGTGGGCCATCCAAACCATCAAGCAGAGCCTGAAACGCGTAACTCATGGTTCTTTGCAGACTTGCTTGTCACGCATACTGCTTAGTTACAGGACGAGATCCCACACGCTTACCGGGGTCCCCCTGCTGAACTGTTGATGAGGAGAGGTCTCAAGACCAGGCTCTCGCTTATCCACTTTGATCTTAACGGTCACGTCGAAAACAGACGTCAATATCAGCAGTGGTATCATGATCGCACTGCCGTGTCACGTGACATCTCTATTAATGATCCTGTGTATGTGCTAAATTATGGTCAAGGCCCCAAGTGGGTCACTGACACTGCTACGGCCAAGGAGGGTGACAGGGTGCTTATTGTCAGGCTCACTAATGGGCAAACATGCAGGAGGCACATTGATCAGACGAAATTGTGGCACACTGACGAACTGGAACAGCTTGAAGAAGACACCATCAATGACCAACCAATTCATATTCAGCCATCAGAAGACCCTGCTGTTGTCAATGAATCTGGACCTTCAATCCCCGACATGGACACTGCCAATCCCATTAGATCGGCCACCCAGCCTCAAGTCATGAAAGACTCGTAGAGCTCACCCAGATCTGGAAATGAACTGAGACGATCAACTAGGGAGCGGAAATCCCCGGACCATCTCAATTTGTAAATAGGACTGATACCAAGATCTTAGGAGGGAATGATGTAATGTATGTATGTCTGGGTTTACCTGCCACCAGGGGGAGTGGCTGTCAGAGGTCACTGGGCCACAGACACACATGTGCAGTACTTGTATATAAAGAAAGCTTCCATGTTTAATCCTCACTTTGAGAGCGAATAAAGTAGAGTCAGGTCGCACCTGATTGAGTTCACAGTACTAAGTCTATTGAGTTATTGCATACGCAACAATACCTTCCTCCAATCTGAACAACAACTATTCACCACTACTCTCTGTTTCCTGTCACTTAGCCAATTTTGTATCCATGCTGTCACTGTCCCTTTTATTCCATAGACTTCAATTTTGCTGGCAAGCCTATTATGTGGCACTTTGTCGAACGCCTTTTGGAAATCCATGTACACTAAGTCAACCACATTATCCTCATCAACCCTTTCTTTTAGCTCATCAAAAAACTCAATCAAGTTGGTTAAACATGATTTGCCTTCAACAAATCCATGCTGGCTTTCCTTAATTAACCCACATGTATCCAAGTGACTGTTAATTTTGTCCAAGATTACTGTTTCTAAAAGCTACCGAGGGTTGTAAAGCTACCGAGTGTTTAAATCTGTGGAATTTGCTGCCTCAGAGAAGTATGGAAGCTGGGACATTAAATAAATTTAAGACAGAGATAGACAGTTTCTTATCCGATAGGGGAATAAGGGGTTATGGGGAGCGGGCAGGGAAGTGGACATGAGTCCATGATCGGATCAGCCATGATTGTATTAAATGGCGGAGCAGGCTCGAGGGGCCATATGGCCTACTCCTGCTCCTATTTCTTATGTTCTTATGTTCTTAAACTGTAGTTGCTGGGTTTATCGTCACACCCTTTTTTGAACAATGACGTAATATTTGTAATTTTCCACTCCGCTGGCACCACCCCCGTATTTATGAAGGATTGGAATATTATGGCCAGTACCTCTGTGATTTCTGCCCTCAATTCCCTCAGCATCCTAGGATGCATCCCATCCTCTCCTGATGGTTTATCTACTTTAAGTACAGCCAATCTTTCTAATGCCTTTTCTTTATCAATTTTATCTTATCAAGTGTCTCCACTACCTCCTCCTGCACTATGTCTATGGCAGCATCCTCTACCTTGGTGAAAACAGATGCAGAGTACTCATTTAGTACTTCAGCCATACTCTTTGTAAAGCACTTTGAGACATCTGGTGGTCGTGAAAGGCGCTATATAAATGCAAGTCTGTCTTTCTTTGTTTCTCTGCCTTCACGCATAGATCTCCTTTTTGGTCCTTAGTCAGTTCCACCCCTTCTCTTACCCGTTTACTATTTATATGCCTATAGAAGACTTTTGTATTATCTTTTATGTTGGCTGCCATTCTATTCTCATACCCTCTCTTTACCCCTCTTATTTCTTTTTCACTTCTCCTCTGACCTTTTTATATATAGCCTGATTCTCAGATGTATTTGCAACCTGACATCTGTCATCTGCGCTCTTTTTCTGCTTCATCATATTCTCTATCTGTTTCTTTAGCCAGGGAGCTCTGACTTTAGATGCCTTGCCTTTCCCCCTTGTGGGAATGTGACTCAACTGTACCTGAATTATTTCCTCTTTAAAAGCAGCCCATTGTTCCATTATATTTTTGCCTGTCAATCTTTGATTCCTGTTTACCCGGGCCAGATCCGTTCTCATCCCACTGAAATTGGCCTTCCCCCAGTTAAACATTTTTACTCTAGATTGTCCCCTGTCCTTTTCCAGAACTAATCTAAACTTTATGATATTATGATCATTGTTCTCTAAATGTTCATCTACTGACACTTGATCCATTTGATCGATCTCATTCCCTAGAACCAGATTCAGCAATGCCTCCTCCCTCGTCGGGCCGGAAACATACTGATAAAGAAAGTTCTGCTGAACACACTTCAAAAATGCTTTCCCTTCTCTGCCATTTACACTATTACGATCCCAAGCTATATTAGGATGGTTGAAGTCCTCCATTATTACTATATAGTTCTTGCACCTTTTTGTAATTTCTCTGCAGATTTGCTCCTCCATATCTTTCCCACTAGTTGGTGGTCTATAGAATACACCTAGTAGTGTAATGGCACTATTTCTTAGCTCTAGCCATATAAATTCTGTCCTTGACCCCTCCACGACATCCTCTCTCTCCAGTACTGTAACATTCTCCTTAACCAAGACTGCCGCACCATCTCCTATCTTTCCTTCCCTATTTCCTGAACTCTTATAACCAGGAATATTTAATAGCCAATCCTGCCCTTTTTTGAGCCAGGTCTTGGTTATTGCCATAACATCATATTCCCATGTGGCTATTTGTGCCTGCAGCTCACTGGCCTTGTTTACTATGCATTGTACGTTCACATACATACATTGTAAACTCATCTTAGATCATGCTGTATTCTCTCTTAGTTTGACCCCAATAATACATTACTATTTCTTACTTTAGTGCTCTTTGCCTCTTGCCATCCTTTGAGCACTTTATTTCCCCTTTCTAATGTCACCCATCCCTCTGCCAAATGAGTTTAAAGCCTCCCCAACAGCACTAGCAAACCTCCCCGCAAGGATATTGGTTCCAGCCCTGTTGAGGTGCAACCCGTCCGACCTGTACACGTCCCACCTCTCCCAGAACTGTTCCCAATGCCCCAGAAATCTGAAGCCCTCCTTCCTGCACCATCTCCCCAGCCACGCATTCATCTGCTCCATTATACTCACTTCTATACTGTCAGCCTAGATTTTGTGCTCAAATCTCTGGAGTGGGACTTGTACCCAGAACCTTCTGACTCAGAGTACTATCACCGAGCCACAGCTGACACTATAAAGGCCCTATTAAGAGCTTCATCACACATGGAGCTTCCCTTTCCATTCACTGCTGATGTGAAAGCAGAGTGTACCGCATGAACCTGGCCTAAACATTGTGGAATTTGCACTAGAAACTATGTCCAAGCCTTAGGATGGAAAATCGCAGACTGTGATAATCAAGCAGGGATCTGGCAAAAGGGATCTCTGCCCAATTTCCCAACCCTCATACACATTCCACCCCAATGGGACCAACTCTAAGGAACGGATGAGCTTTTAAGGAAAGGTCATCAGCGACACAATTCATTTATCCTGGCATGAAGACACAGAAATAAGGCAACAACGTACCTTATATTCATTATAGGGTAAACTGAACAGTTGGCAATATTAGCGGATGAACATTTAACATTATTTTAATGGAAGCGCTGACCCATTTATCTCTCTGTTAAAATAGAGGTTGGGGAATGTCATATGGAAACATTAAACATTCAGCTGCTATAATTGCCAGCAGTAACTTCGACCCTGACATGAAATATTAAAAGTATATGAGATAAATTTGAGATGAGTCTAATATACATTGGGGCTTTGGATATGGAATAGTCACTGGTGAAGTCAGTGGGGAATTCAGGAAAACCTTCTTCAATCAGAGAATGGTAAGAACGTGGAACTTGCTACCATATTGAGTAGTTGAGGCAAATACATAGATGCCTTTAACTAAAAGCTAGGTAAGTACATGAGCGAGAAAAGAATAGAAGGATATGCTGATAGTGTTAGATAAAGTAGAGTGGGAGAGGGCTTGTGTGGAGCATAAACACCGGCATGGAACAATTGGGCTGAATGGCCTGTTTCTGTGCTGTAAATTCCATGTAAAACCTTTTTAGTTTGTAATCAGTCTCTAACTTACCACTCTGTGTTATCATGAATCAGGTCTCATGGCTGGACATGGTAAAGACAATGGAAAGGAAAGTCATGCGGGCTGTAAAATGGGCGGGCGATTCAGCATGCCCGTTTCTGCGTCCCCGCTGAAGCCAAGTCCTACCGCTCTGTAATTTCTCTTTTTACCAGTCTTTAATGATGTACTGATGTGGTGGCAGTACCAAGCAATATTTTTGTGGTTTTGCAAAAGAAACGGAATGAAAAACCAAAATGCTGCACTTGATGAAAATCTAAAAGAGAAACAGAAAATGTTCAAATATCTTTGTCTTCCCTACTCTGATTCTTACTCTCTCACACGTTCTGCCTTCCTCTTTGTATGTCTAACTTTCTCCCATTGAGCATGTCTGGCACTCTGCATGTTTAGCACACTAGAAAATACAAAGACCCGTTTCAATAGTCACATGTAGCAGTGTGACATCAGCAGATGTTGCTTTGGGTCATTTAAGTTCAGGGAAGAGCGAATCTAGGAACGATGCCATCCAAGTAAGGCAGCTCATTAAATAGCTCAATGCAAATAGAAACAAAGATTTTACATTAGATTTCCAAATCTGGAGTCCCTTATTGGGAGGAGCTAAAGGCCCTTTTGAATGGATGAACGAGAATAGCCTAAATGGCCTTCCTCACTTGTATCTATCTTGTCTCTGTGGAACTGCATGTTGACATGAGTCTTTACCATCGAGGGGAAAGGAAGAAAATTGGGGGACAAAAATTAACAAACAGGGCAAATGACTTCATAACCTGGTTTAGATGAGGGGATTAAATGTAGTATCTCCAAATTTGCGGATGACACTAAGTTGGGTGGCAGTGTGAGCTGCGAGGAGGATGCTGTGAGGCTGCAGAGCGACTTGGATAGGTTAGGTGAGTGGGCAAATGCATGGCAGATGAAGTATAATGTGGATAAATGTGAGGTTATCCACTTTGGTGGTAAAAACAGAGAGACAGACTATTATCTGAATGGTGACAGATTAGGAAAAGGGGAGGTGCAAAGAGACCTGGGTGTCATGGTACATCAGTCATTGAAGGTTGGCATGCAGGTGCAGCAGGCGGTTAAGAAAGCAAATGGCATGTTGGCCTTCATAGCAAGGGGATTTGAGTACAGGGGCAGGGAGGTGTTGCTACAGTTGTACAGGGCATTGGTGAGGCCACACCTGGAGTATTGTGTACAGTTTTGGTCTCCTAACCTGAGGAAGGACATTCTTGCTATTGAGGGAGTGCAGCGAAGGTTCACCAGACTGATTCCCGGGATGGCGGGACTGACCTATCAAGAAAGACTGGATCAACTGGGCTTGTATTCACTGGAGTTCAGAAGAATGAGAGGGGACCTCATAGAAACATATAAAATTCTGACGGGGTTAGACAGGTTAGATGCAGGAAGAATGTTCCCAATGTTGGGGAAGTCCAGAACCAGGGGTCACAGTCTAAGGATAAGGGGTAAGCCATTTAGGACCGAGATGCGGAGGAACTTCTTCACCCAGAGAGTGGTGAACCTGTGGAATTCTCTACCACAGAAAGTTGTTGAGGCCAATTCACTAAATATATTCAAAAAGGAGTTAGATGAGGTCCTTACTGCTAGGGGGATCAAGGGGTATGGCGAGAAAGCAGGAATGGGGTACTGAAGTTGAATGTTCAGCCATGAACTCATTGAATGGCGGTGCAGGCTAGAAGGGCCGAATGGCCTACTCCTGCACCTATTTTCTATGTTTCTATGTTTCTATGTTTCTATGTTTCTATGTTACCACAGAGGAATCAGACAAAGCCACGTTTTTCACCTGTCAGGATCCTTCTGAAAACATTTCCAAGCAGCATCTGGCATGATGATATCATCACTGCAACAATGGAGCACTATAAGCAGATTTTGACAACTTTTCTGTGTAGAGAAAAATAAAACTGCCCCTTTCAAATAACCTCAGCTGTCTCAATAACTGTAGGACTTCAAGTTATGATCATTTATTCTTTATTCTTCCCTTCTAGCATTTCAATATACAGATTACTCTACTGAGGACACACAGCTCTACATTGAAAACAGCATCAAAACTAATCATGACAAATAAAAACAGAAAATTCTGGAAGTACTCAGCAGGTCAGGCAGCATATGTGGTGAGAGAAACAAAATTAACATTTCAGGTTAATGACCTATTGTCAGAATTGAAACAAGTTAGAGATGTAACAGGTTTTAAACAAGTACAGATGCTGGGAAAGTCGTAGGAAAGAACAAAAGGGAAGGTCTGTGATAAAGTGGAAGGCAGGAGAGATTAAATGACAAAAGGTATAATTGTGTAAAGCAAAAGGGGATTGTTAGATCTCTTAATTTTCAATGAGATGCGAACTCCGGTGATAGTTTAACATAACTTTATTCTGGCAGCTGCAACAAACTGCTGGCTTTATGCCAGGTCCTTTGTCCTTCTAAAACACATGGCAAAAGATGGCTGTATTTATACCCGGATCAATTTACAATAGTGAGCTCGCCTCCTTTGACCTTATTGGCTCAATTCATGTGTTGTTAGCCAATAATTGGCTCGCTGCCAAAAGTCCTGAACTGTCAAGCGTAAGTTATAGCTCAATGCAAAGTGATAACTCTCACGTAGGCAGAGGTCTGTGTTTTCTCAACTTTGCAGCCTGTTTGAATTCTCTATCAATCCCCCCTTTGATTCTTTCACAAACTGAATCATAAAACATCAGGTATCACTGGTTAAACATTCTACAAAATAATTTCATACATGTTAATAGAGTTTTCTTCTAAAATTTGTTGATGTGTTTCACCACATGTCCAGACAAGTAGCTCCCACACAAATTTATACCAACCCGCGTTGCATTGTGGCCACAATGGAAGTCTGGTTTTAGTAGATTAATTAACCTCATTCCAATTTAATCCAAATCAATATCTTAATTCAACCAGCAAACAAGCTTCCTTAAGCATAACATGCCCCTGTGACATGTACAGACGGTCTGCTGGGACCTGCAAGGTGTCTCACCTGCGGGACAGCAGATACAGCCACTTGGTTGCAACAACATTTAATCAACATAAACAAACAATATAAAAGTAAAATAATTACAACAAATAGAATTAAACCTTCCACCAATGAAGTTCCTATTGAACCTAGTTATCCAGTGGCCCCACTCCACAAAGTGAATAATGGGGTTTGCTTAAGTTTTTCTACCTCCTTTTGGATATGCTCCGCTAAGTGGGTAATTTCTTTGGAGCTATCTGGGATATATGTGCAACACTCAGTTCCAAGTAGGGTGCAAGTACCTCCCTTTTCAGCCAGGATGTAATCAAGGGCCAGTCTATTCTGTAGGGCTACTGTGCGGATTGCTACTATTTCTGCATTGATTTTAACTAAGGCCTCTGAGGTATCATTGGCTACCCGTTCCACAACGGATGCCATGTTAATGGATTCCCTTGCCAGTTTGGCGGTCCCATACCCGGGGATCAGAATGGCAAAGAACCTCTCTGTTTCTGTGATAGCTCTCTTAGGATGGTATAGATGTTCTGACAGTGACTTTATATGATACATATATGGCACAATGTAGGCTAAATAGCAGGATCCCGTCCAATTCTGGGGCAGCCAAGGGTAGGCCTTGTGGCCACACACCCAATAGGTGCCATTATAGGCAATGAAGGTTAGCTGTTTCTTTGTCAGCAACACTCCCCGGGGCCTGTCCAGGCTTTTCCATCTGTTTTATTCAGAATCCACGTTACGTTAAAAACTCCCACATCGGCCCAGTTTGGACGGTTCCATGGCTTGATTATATTATAATTCCGGGAGCAGTTACTATACCCCATATTTTGGCCTCCTTTGATGTTTCTAATCAGACAGACCGATTCCCCTGGTCTTCCTACCCCCGTTGTATAAGTGATAGCAAAAAATGGGGGCCGTTTGGAATTATTGTAGCACGGTTGGTACCCTCCTTCAAAGGTAGTCAGATTGTAACCTGCTGACTTCCATTTACGTGCCCAATCTTCCGTATCCTGAAACGCATTGCCTGTTTTGTTTTGATTAATTATCCACTCAGCCATTTCCGAGATATTCAAGGGAACTGGCCTCAAGGGAATCCCTCCCTTTGAGTGAATAGGAATATGCGCACACACCCAACAACTAGAAATGTTACCTTGTTTGGCATAAATGTATGACATATATAAAAAAGTATTTACATGTAATTACCTGGGTAGTCTACTTTTTCCCTTTGGTGCAGAGGGTCGGCTAGTAAGAAGTAGGCAAATGCCTAGAATACCTGCAGTCAGTAGTACAGTAAATTTATACATTTTGGCAAAAAGTAATTGTCCTTATTAGATTTCAGCTTCAGTTATGGGTGCTCATTTAATGTGTGAGGCGTGGATCCAGGCTTTCTTTCCTTGGACTTTAACAGTTGCCTTGGTGGACAATAACACTTGATAAGGTCCCTCTCACTTGGCACCTAAAGGTTCTTTATGTAACTTTTTCACATACACCCAGACTCCCGGGATGATGCCATGTCCTCCTTCGGGTGGATTACCCCAAGCTGCCGATACCTGTTGGAAAACAGAACTAATAGCATTGGTTAGGATCTGACAGTATGATAACAAAGTATCATTAAGTGAACATCAGCTTTCCGTAAATCGATAGTTCCTGGCAGCGACATGGGTCTTCCTGTTAGAATTTCAAATGGGCTTAGACCTGTAGTTCTGTTTGGGGTTGCCCTAATGCTACATAGCACTATTGGTAGTGCCTGGGGCCATGGTGTTCCTTCTTGGTGATATTTGGCAAGCCGTTGTTTCAGAGTTTTAAATTCATTCACTCTACTTGTCCTGATGATTGTGGGTGATAATGACAATATAAATCCCATGTAATGTTCAGTAACCTACAGATTTCTTGGCAGACAGTACCTGTGAAGTGTGTTCCCTGATCTGAGTCAAAGCTATTCGGGACTCCCCATCGGGGAATGTAATCCTTACACAAGACCTTTGCAGTGTGATTGGCTGTGGCTCTTTTAGTTGGAAGACCAGGGGAATCGGTCTGTCTGATTAGAAACATCAAAGGAGGCCAAAATATGGGGTATAGTAACTGCTCCCGGAATTATAATATAATCAAGCCATGGAACCGTCCAAACTGGGCCGATGTGGGAGTTTTTAACGTAACGTGGATTCTGAATAAAACAGATGGAAAAGCCTGGACAGGCCCCGGGGAGTGTTGCTGACAAAGAAACAGCTAACCTTCATTGTCGACCATGACAAGAATGTTAGTGTATCCTTGGCATGGAGGGAGAGATATATAATTGACCTGCAGATGCTGGAATGGTCTGACAGGGGCAGGGAGCCTCAGTTGAGGCATTACCGTGATGGGTTCAGAATTATTTTTCTGGCAGACCACACAGCAGTCTGCTACCAGCTGGGCATGCTTTTTAAATCCCCGATCCCACCAGCTTTTCTGGAACCATGCTGTCATCTGTTGTGAGGCCAAGTGTCTCCACGAGTGGATCTGTTGGGCTAAAAAAGGCATAAGCGCTTGTGGCGTGATTGGCTTGTCGGTAACTCTTTGTCTCCAGACACCATCTTCGCATAGCTTAATTCTTGCCTCAATCCATGTCCATTTTTCCTCTTGGGAGCACTCACCTTGCATTGTTTGAAGGTCTCGTGTCAGAGTCCTCAGTGCTTTCAATCTGCACATCTATGTTGGTTCTTCTGGGGGAGCGCCCTGTGAGACGGCATCTTTAGCTGCCTGGTCGGCTAGGGCATTTCCCTGTGCTTCCGTGGTATTTTCCTTGGTATGGGCCTTACACTTCAGGATGGACACTTCCTGAGGTAATTGTATGGCCTCTAATAAGTCTCGGACTTCTTTTCCATTTTGAATAGGTGTACCAGCAGCAGTGAGGAATCCTCTTTTCTACCATAACAGACCAAAGTCGTGAGCGACTCCAAAAGCATAACGCGAATCTGTGTAGACATTAGCTGTCTGTCCTTCTTCTATTCGACATGCTTCTGACAGGGCCCGTAACTCGGCCTGTTGTGCTGACGTTCCTGAGGGTAAACATCCTTTTGCCTCGACCTCATATAAGGTTGTAACTGCCCATCCTGCTTTTCTGGTATCATTGTCCACAAAGGAGGAACCATCTGTAAACAGGATGAGGTCTGGGTTGTGCAGAGGCTCCCCTGCTGCTCAGGCTGCTTCTTCTGTTTCTTTTAAAATCTCCACGCAGTCATGCTCTTCACATTCTCCCCCGTCTTGCTCCCTTGATTCTGACATCGGGAGCATAGTTGCGGGATTAACCGGGTTGGCCCGGACGATATGGAGATTAGGAACTTCCAAAACTGCTGTCCAGCGGGTCCATCTAGCTGCCGTCACCTGAGACATTCTATTCATAGACAGCAAAGCATGTACGGTGTGGGGACACTTGACAATCAGCTTTTGGTCGAGGACTAGACCTGCAGTGATCATTACCGCTCGACATGTAGCTTCTATGGCCCTTAGGCAACTTCCCCATCCGAGGGCGACCGAATAATAGCCAATAGGTCTTTGTCGATCCCCATGTTCTTGTGTCAGTATAGCTGTCATGTGTCCTTCTTTCTCATGGGCAAACAAGGTAAATGGCTTACCACTGTCGGGGATTCCCAGAGTGGGTGCCGAACACAAAGCCTTTTGCAAACTCAGGAAGGCCTTTTGTTGTTCCTTCGTGAGGGTGATGGCTTCTTTGGAGGCACATTTCCCCTTTAAGATATCATTCAATGGCTGAGCAAGCTGTGTGAAGGAGTCAATCCAATTTCTGTTAAAGTTACACAATCCCAAAAAGGACCTTAGTTCCTGAATAGTGGTGGGATTTTTAGCAGCCTGAATGGCTGCAGTTCTATCCTGGGTAAGTTCTCTCTTTCCTTGTGAAATCTTTTGTCCCAGGTATACAACCTCTTCTTGGGATATTTGTGCTTTGTCGATGCTGGCTTTATGTCCTTTCAGCCAAAGGTGGTCCAGCAGAGCTCGTAGATCTTGTTCATGCTGTTTTTCCATGTTTGAAGCTAGCAGGATATCGTCTACATATTGGATGACTGTGGATGACAGGGGAGGTGATTCTCGCAAATGCCTTTGTAAAGCCATGTGGAATACCATATGGTTGTTGTGGAAACCCTGCGGTAACTGGGTCCAAGTATACTGTTGTCCTTGGACAGTGAGAACAAACCACTGTCGAACCTCCGGTGCCAGAGGCACCGACCAAAATCCGTTGGCCATATCTATAACCGAGAAATATTTATGTTCCGGTTTGAGGGCATTAAAAATGGTGTAGGGATCTGCGACCAAAGGAACTTTTTGATCAATACACTGGTTAGCTTTCCTATAATCGACGGTCAAATGCCAAGTCTCATTAGATTTCTGTACCGGCCACATGGGGCTATTGGAGGAGCTATGCATTTTAATAAGCACCCCTTGTTTCTCCAATGGTTAAATAACCGGTAAGATTCCCGCGATGGCAGTTGGACTGATGGGATACTGTTTAGTGCATGGAGGTTTGGTCCCAGTAAATGACGCAGGCTCCATCTGAAGTAGGCCACCATCGTTCTTATCTTTAGCCCATATCGGGTGTTCCTTCAATTCTTCTTTCTTCAAAGTTCTAATTGACTATGTCACCCGACAATCCTCGAAATGCAATGATGAATCTACTTGAATTAGAACGTCTATTCCCAAAAGGGGTTGATCTACTGGGCCTATCTAGACCAGCGTGGTTAGTTCATATGGACCCAGCCCTATAAGTACCGGTGTTGTCCTTTTAATTTCCATTTTATGGCCCCCAACTTTATAAGCTGTATGTGCCCTACCATCCAACGGCAGAGTCTCCATATTGTAGGGGTAAGCATGTTAATTCCGCCCCGTGTCTAAAAGACAGTCCATATCCTTATCGCCCACCCTCACAGTTATATATAGCCCATCTCCCCTCTGTTGTATTAGTGCGAGGAGGGGGGCCAGGGTGGGCTCTAATCGTTTTTTGCTATCCCAAATAACTCCTTCTGTTGTTGTATTGTCAGTCACTTAAATGCTTCTATGAGGTCGTTATCTTGTGACAAGCCTGGTTTGTTGGCTGAATTGTATCCCTGGTTGCATCCTCTTCCCCGGCCGTGACCTTGCTATTTCGCCCTGCACGTCTTGGCCCAGTGACCTTCTTTCCCACAATAATGACATTTTCCGGATAATTTTCCAAATGACTGTTTATCGGAATCCTGTGATTTCCATCCCATAGCCTGCACAGCTCGGACTTTAACTCCCATATCCCTGTCTAATTGGTTACATCGTTCCACCAACGCTGCAAAGGTAGTTCCTCTATCTTCCCAGTCCGGTAACACTACCTTAAGCATTTTGGACAGTTCTGGCTTTAGACCTGCCACGAAAGCTGCTTTCAGGGGTCCAAACTCTTGTCCATCCATTTCCTCATCCGTATGATTCATACCCAAATGTTCTAGCCTCGTGCATCTAAACCGCTCGTCATACTCCAGGACCTCCTCTGTTCCTTTCTGTTGGCAGGCTGCAATTTTTCCCCAGTCTGTCTTAGCTGGACTGACGGCTTGCAGCCAGTGTTTAATTGCATCCCACCCTGTGTCTAATTCTTGCTCATCCCGCCCCAAAGCTCCTTTTACCTTGTCGTACAATTTTTTTCCTTGTGTTTTTGGCACCATTATGGTCAAAATTTGCACTCCGTCTCAGGGATGAAGTTGATATATATTTCTTAAGCGGTCCAATTGGTCCCACGTTTTCACTCCCCGTTTCTTTGGATTGGGCAACTCCTTGGACCATTTATCAATTTTCTCTGGGTCTGCCGGATCATGAACTAAGTATTTTTCATACAGCTTTTTCTTCGTTTTTTTGGTTCCGCCCTCATCCGCAGTCTCTTCTGATTTGACTACACCTCGTCTTTTTTTAAACAGGGCAAAACGCACCCCTAATTCTTCATCCTCCGACCCTGTATCATCGGAGGACTCAGAATCCGTATCTATTCCTTGGTCGTGTCTTTGGGTTTGCGCTTTTAATTTATCCAAACATGGGTAGCCTGGGAATTGATCAATACATTTTCTTTTTCCTATTACTGTCTCTTGACCTAATGATTTTTTCCATTCTTTAATTTCACCTTTAAGATCTTTAACTTGCACTTCCAACTTTTCAAATTCAAGCTTTTTCTGTCTCATTTGTTCACAAACCGCTTGCAATTGGTCCTTTGTACTGGTCAGGTCCCTATCATGTTGGGAACATGTTATAATTTCATTCCGCTGTTGGATCTGTCTCATAACGACTAAGGACCCATCTGGTTCGTTCTTTATTTTTCATACGGGTTGTTTTTCCCCAGACCCTTTTGATCTTGTCCAAGGACCATTGTCCTTTGGAGGTACCGTATTTTCATTTGATCTTAATATAGGTTTTAGATGAGTCGAATTGTTGCTCTATATATTCTTTCAACTGTTCGAGGATTTCGTCTATCGAAACCTCAGGTGGTGCCCGCCCGCCTTTAGCAGTTGTAGGCAATTCTTTGCTCTTATCTTCTGCTGCCATACTACTTATTTCTTTACTGGGGTCTCGAGTCGTAGGCTTTCCAGCCGATCAGTGGGTCGGTGATGAATTAACTAACACACCGCCGAAGTTTAGACGTCTATGGGACCTCGAGCCGATTACCAACCAGAGGGTTCGCAAACCGGAGGCTTTCGGAATCGCGTAGAAGGGGAGGTGAATTTAGACAATTGACCGAGGACTTTTATAAGTCCTTACCTCAGTATGTAGGTCCGATGTCCAAAATTCAGTTTCTTCCCTCAGCGATCCTGTTCGTGACACCAAAATTGTTAGATCTCTTAATTTTCAATGAGATGCGAACTCCACTGATAGTTTAACATAACTTTATTCTGGCAGCTGCAACAAATTGCTGGCTTTATGCCAGGTCCTTTGTCCTTCTAAAACACATGGCAAAAGATGGCTGTATTTATACCCGGATCAATTTACAATAGTGACCTCGCCTCCTTTGACGTGATTGGCTCAATTGATGTGTCCTTAGCCCATAATTGGCTCGCTGCCAAAAGTCCTGAAATGTCAAGTGTGAGTTATAGCTCAATGCAAAGTGCTAACTCTCACGTAGGCAGGGGTCTGTGTTTTCTCAACTTTGCAGCCTGTTTGAATTCTCTATCAGGGATGGTAATTTGTTCTTTTTTCCCCTTCCCCGCTTTCCCTGCCTCCATATTTGCTTAAAACATGTTACATCTCTAATGTTTTCCAGTTCTGATGAAAGGTCATCGACCTGAAATATTAACTCTGTTTCTCTCTCTAGAGATGCTGCCTGACCTGCTGAGTGTTTCCAGCATTTTCTGTTTTTATTTCAGATTTGCAGCATCCACAGCATTTTGCTTTTGTAATAAGGAGTTAAGTGTCAGTAACAGAGGCTGGAATTTTCCTTACCTTGGCAGGTCCGGTATGACCGGTGCGCGTGGCGGGTCACGACCCCGCTGTTGGCCCCATCCCACTGCACAGAATGTACTTATCTTCATGGGGCCTATTAAGCCCACCCAGCACGTTACCCGGCCCAATTAGATAGAGAGGGTCTGATGACGTCATTAATTGCATGTTTTAAGCCTGACTCCTTCACGGGACCCTGGCCACATAAAATTTTAACTTTATTCTAACATAGTGGGTGTTGAATCTTTACTCTACAATCATATAATAAAAGTTATACATGAGTGACAAAGAAATATTTAAATAAAATTATCATTAATTAATATGATTCCATCCAGAAATACAATCAAGAACATAATTTAAAAAGTACATTAATTGGGAAGTTCTTGGTGCTTTAGTCACAAATCTATTGTCTTTTGTATAAGTAACTGGTACAAATATAAGATGTATATGTATAGGTAATACAAAAAATTAAGCAGATTTTAAATGTAATTGTCCAGTTGGAAGGCAACAACCGAGAATGGCCAGTGAAAAATTAACATTTCCAGTAGCTTTTCAAGTAGAACAGAATCACCATTAAACTGTTGGCTGATGTAGCAACATGTTTTTATTTTGGTTTGTTTTCCATGCTGTCAAGTAATCAGCCGGAAGAATGGCCACGGAGTTCATGTCTCAGGTTGACAGACGCGGTTCCCGAGCTGTGTGAGTCCCGTGGCCATTCAGGGAAATTTAAAAAGTAAGGGGGGAAAAGGGCTCTTAAGTGCCTGTAAAGTACCTCAGAATGATTTTAATTGGGTCCCCCGCTGCTGCCGGATGGGACGACTCCATGCTGATAGATGCACCTGTGGGAAAGGCGTGTGGGAGTGAGTTGACAGCGGGTTTCCAACCCACTGTCACAAAAAACAACTTTCCCATCCGAACCACAACGATCGCACCTGTTACTACCACCAAAAGTTCAACCCACAGTTGCAAACATCCCACCAGGATTTTTGATGTCTGGGCCATAGATATATATATTCTCTTCTACTTATGGGATAATGTTACAATCTTTGCAAGTATTAGTGCTCTGCACTGGAATGTTGAAAAAACTAGTAGCAAAAGACCCCAATTTTTTTTTAAGTCCGGCAATTTCCTCAGAGCTGGTTAAAAAGACATTCTGCCTCACTTCCGGTGAAGTTACGACACTGGATGAGGAGCAGCTCCGAGGAAATTCCTTACCTTTGACTTTTTACGGCTCAATTTTTAAAAATGTCTTTGGGCTAGATTTTCCACTATTTTTGCATACATAAGGCCACTTAACGTCCATTTTACCGCTGTAATGAGGTGTAACGCCCAGATATCACCCATTTAGCCACAAAATGGAAACTGACGCCCATTTATCGGACACTTATCACCGAGCGTTACTTTCGGCATATACGTAATGCCGGGATAAAATAACACCACCCGCCCACTTTTTTGGGGCGGAATCATCAGAATGGGTGAAACCAACGGCCATAATATCACCCAGCGTTACTTTCGGCACATAATTAATGTTGAGGTTCAATAATACCCGCCCACTTTTTTTGTTGTAAAGATCAAATTTGCCGAAACTAACGTCCAGTATATCGCCCAGCGTCACTTTCACCACCTTGCACACATCTCGCCCACAATATCGCTCTGAAAAAGTGGAACTGTTCTGAACTAATCAGTGTGGGCGCCATTTTTCAAATAGCAGGTCGCTTCATTGTAAAGGCTGCTTCAACTTCGGGGGAGTTTGGATTGACTCTGGAGTTCTTCTCAGGTGAAGTGACCCCAACAGACATCTTTTCAGACTGTGGACGATTGACTGTAGGTATCTTTTAGTGTTGAAATTATTGCTTCTGATCAATCGGTATTATACTTTTTATTGGAATGGGTCAGCCATTTCTCAGACTGCACTGATTATTAGGCAGATGCTGCAGAGTCCAAAAGGCACAACATCTAATGCACACCATTATGTGCCCAATCTATGACATGCCAGACTGAGGAGGAGGTCCAGACCATACACACCCCGCACTTACAGGGAGCAGCGGTCTTAACTCAATGTGTCCAAGAACACCTGCCTTCGGAGACTGCGCTTCCACAAAGTGGTGATCACTGAAATATGCCAGCTCATCAGGACAGATCTGCAGCCTGCCATCACCTTCAGGACATCACTGTCAATCGAGGTCAAGATCACTGCAGCACTGTCATTCTACCTGTCCGGTTCCTTTTGGGCCTCCGCGGTCGACATTTCCCCTCTATCTCACCATGCCACACATCGCTGCATTAGACAGGTCACGGAGGCCCTGTGCGCATGAAGGATGGACTTTATCAGCTTCCCCATGACCACGGAGACTCAGACTGACAGGGCTGGAGCATTCTACTGCATTGCTAAGTTCCCCAAAGTGCAGGGAGCAATACAGTGCACTCACATCGCCATGCGGGCATCTTGTCAGGACCCAGAGCTTTTTTGCAACAGAAAAGGATTTCACTCCCTGAAGGTCAACTAGTTGTCGACCACAACCAGATAATAATGGCAGTGAATGCCAAATGTCCGGGCAGCTTCGATGAAGTTCACATCCTGCGTGAGAGCGCTGTCTCTGACATGTTTAACAGTTAGACACAAGGACAATGCTAGGTGCTTGGTGACAACCGATATGGCCGAACCACCTGGTTGATGACCCCCCTGCATGACACCCAAACTGAGGCAGAGAAGCGATGTAACCAGAGCCACAGAGCCACACGCAATGTGGTCCAGAAAACAATTAATGTGCTTAAGCAGCACTTTAGATGCCTGGAGCACTCAGGAGGGGAGCTACAATACAATCCTGAGCAAGTAGCTCAATTCGTGGTCATGTGCTCCATGCTGCACAACCTGGCTATCAGGAGGGGACATTATTTGCCAGAAGGGACTGATGGTCCACCTCAGGAGAGAGAGGAAGAGGAGAACAAGGGGCTGGATGCTGACGTCAGGCCACACAATCAGGCTGACTATGCAACCATGCGCACGGTACCTCCAGACCACAGGAAAGGGCCCGTGGTGGCTACATAGCTGCAAAACGCTTATGTCAGGAGCTCATAAATGAGCAATTTGCCTGAAAGAACATTGCTGTAATTGACAACGCTGACACACTGCTGCGTATGTGCAGCTCAGGCATCAATGGTGGGCATCACCTTGGTGCCAGTTAAAGTTTAAGTTGATTCAAATTAAGTTTAATTTTACCCTTTCATGTTAAGGAATCACCAGTGTGTAACGGTCCAGCTATCTGAGACAATGTGCAACAAGGTTATGTTGAATAAAAAACATTTAATATGACAATTGGTCTGAAATCATAAGTATCACGGGCAAAAACACCCCACCCCACCCCACTTTTTCGGCCATTAACATCAATAAAATGGTCAACATGTCCAGCAACACAGAACCAACAGGGTGGCCCTCTCCCCCCATACATTACAACAAATTGCATACACCCAGATGGAGATATAATACAGCCTTCACCTGCGGACATGCATCTCACTTTCCTTCCCCCCTCTCCTTCTCCCCATCTCTACCCCTTCCCCTCCTCGCTCCACGCCACCGAAGGCCGAAGAGCTCCTCAGGCAGTAGCTCATTGGGGAAGAATGAAGGCAGAGCCAGTGGTTGTACGGGTACAGGAGCGGGGAATGCCGAGGGGGCAACATTCTCGAATTCAGAAGTAGGATCTTGCTCCTGCCTCTCATGTGTCGTTGGCACTGGTGGTGTGGAACCTAGGGGTGGAGTGCCGCACGTCGGGACCACTGGGAGACCTGTGCCAACAGTGTTCCTGGCTATCGCCTCCAGGGCCTCCGCCATCTGCGGAATGTACTCAGTCACGGTGCCGAAGATGATTGCCAGCTGTTTAGGATATGTTCCCCAATGCATTGAGGATCTGGTCACCCATTTCTACAGTTCTCCTGGACAACTTTACCATCTCTCTGCTCTCATCTGGCCCTCGTGGACCAGACCTGCTGCATCCACGAAACCTCCGCGGGGTCGGTGCCAACCTGGGGACAAATGGGGTGCCCTGTGGCGAGGTGCTTGGGCCCGGTACCTCCAGAGTGGAGGCAGGAATGACCGGAGGAGCACTAGATGGCCTCGGGATGGAATGCCTTCTGGAGCCTGGCAATGCAGATTCCTCAAAGTCGGCGCTCTCAGCCATAGAGAACAGACCCAGCGGATTGACGGATGAGAATTGGACCTCCTCAGCACTAGATATAGGATCATCCACCGAGTTCGGTCCCGCGCCCCCATCTTCTGGCCTTGGTGGTCTTGCCTTGGGACCGCGCTGCTGGCTGAGCTGCAAAACACAAATGAGGTTATTCGAGGAGAAGGGGGTGCTAGGGTCACAAGGTGAGTCCAGCACTACACACAACATGTGCCCGACAAAAGCACCACCGCTCTCAAAATCATCGCAGACATCACATTTCATGACCATCAGCACATTGTGCATTGCAATGATTTTCATTTGGCCAGCATTATTTAAAGGACAATTTTAGAAACCATCTATCATATAATATTGTTCGGATATGAGTGGGTGTGGCATCAATTGACTTTAAATCATGTAATGGTGTATACTTTACTCATGTGGCATCACTTCAGGATCTGCAGCTGCTTGCGTGGCCATCCGGGGGTGCCTCCCCCTGAGTGTGAGCACCCGCTCCTCGATGTCAGTGATGTCGCTGGTGACTGGTGGCCCCCCACCCATTCATCTCTGCACGGATCTAATCGTCGATAGCTTCTTCTGTAAAAGGTAACAGGATGACACAGCATGAGATCATTGCGTGATATCATTGCTAGGTACTGTCACAGAGACTGATACAACACAAAACCGACAGATGTAATCATGATTATTATGATAATTATCATTCTTTACCTAAAGACGTACAACATGATGGCAGGCTTTGAGTAAAACATTCCCAGTAAAAGTGAAACACCTCACATCTAATTATAGTCACTCATGACTCTTACAACACAAATTATATAAATATACAAGTACATATAAATAAATGTAATACTTACGCTTGCGGATCCGACAATGTTGCGCCATCGCTTGCGGCATTGGTTGCCCTCACACACCTCGTTGGTCACTGACAGGACCATCTCTGCTATCTCGGCCCATATCTTCTGGTAGGCCTTTGGGGTGGGCTTCCCACGCCCTCCCTGTGTCAAATCACCCCAGTGTAACGCAACCTCCTGCAGGAGGGAGGCATTTGCCTCATCCGAGAACCTCGTCGGTCTTTTGTGCCCTCCAATGTGCTCCTCTCCAGCTCACTGCTCTCGCCAGCATGCTCTGTCGCCTCTTCCTCTCCCTCCATTATAGGCATCAAATTCGTGAAAATATCTGTCTGGTAACAGCTAATTTTTTTTTTCCCCAATTTGCTGTAAAGCTCGAAACTCTCCCTCCTTCCTCCCAAAGCAGCAGGAGCTCAGAGTGCGAAGGTAAGTGTTTGGGAAGTGGGAGAGTTCGGGCAAGTGGGAGCGGGAGGTGTTGCTTTGTCTTGTTTTCCCCACCAGTGCTGACTCCCCGACCTGGGAGGAAAAGAAAACAAAGTGTGACGTCACAGCCATGAGGGTAAGTGATTGGCTGGTTGAGTGGTGAGTAGTTTTTCTTTTTTCCTTATCTGGTTAGTAAGAACCCTTTGGCATTGTTGTCAAATTCGGTTATTTTAAGGGTTAAGTCATGGCAGGTGAGCTCAGACCCGTGTCATGCTCCTCCTGTGCCATGTGGGAAATCAGGGATGCTTCCAGTGTCCCTGACGACTATGTGTGCAGGACGTGTATCCAGCTGCAGCTCCTGTTAGACCGCATGATGGCACTGGAGCTGCGGATGGATTCGCTCTGGAGCATGCGCGATGCTGAGGATGTCGTGGATAGCACGTTCAGTGAGTTGGTCACACCGCAGGTAAAGGTTACAAAGATAGGGAAAGGGTGACCATTAGGCAGAGCAGGAGTTGGAAGGCAGTGCAGGACTCCCGTGCAGTCATCTCCCTCCAAAACAGATATACCGCTTTGGATATTGTTGGGGGAGATGGCTCACCAGGGGAAGGCAGCAGCAGCCAAGTTCATGGCACCATGGATAGCTCTGCTGCACAGGAGGGCAGGAAAAAGAGTGGGAGAGCTATAGTGGCAGGGGATTCTATTTTAAGGGGGATAGATAGGCATTTCTGCGGTCGCAGCCGAGACTCCAGGATGGTATGTCGCCTCCCTGGGGCAAGGGTCAAGGATGTCTCGGAGTGGCTGCAGGGCATTCTGGAGGGGGAGGGTGAACAGCTAGTTGTCGTGGTGCATATAGGTACCAACGATATAGGTAAAAAGCGGGATGAGGTCCTACAAGCTGAATTTAGGGAGCTAGGAGTTAAATTAAAAAGTAGGACCTCAAAGGTAGTAATCTCAGGATTGCTACCAGTGCCTCGTGCTAGTCAGAGTAGAAATAGCAAGATAGCAAAGATGAATATGTGGCTTGATGAGTGGTACAAGAGGGAGGGATTCAAATTCCTGGGACATTGGAACCGGTTCTGGGAGAAGTGGGACCAATACAAACCAAGTCTGCACCTGGGCAGGACTGGGAGTCTTTGCTAGTGCTGTTGGGAAGGGTTTAAACTAATATGGCAGGGGGATGGGAATCTATGCAGGGAGACAGAGGGAAATAAAATGGGGGCAGAAGCAAAAGATAGAAAGGATAATAGTAAAAGTGGAGGGCAGAGAAACCTAAGGCAAAAATCAAAAATGGCCACATTACAGCAAAATTCTAAAGGGACAAAGAGTGTTAAAAAGACAAGCCTGAAGGCTCTGTGCCTCACTGCGAGGAGTATTCATAATAAGGTAGATGAATTAATTGCGCAGGCAGCTATTAACGATTATGCTATAATTGGGATTACGGAGACATGGCTCCAGGATGACCAAGGCTGGGAACTCAACATCTAGGGTTATTCAACATTCAGGAAGGATAGACAGAAAGGAAAAGGAGGTGGGGTAGCATTGCTGGTTAAAGAGGAAATTAACGCAATAGTAAGGAAGGACATTAACTTGGATGATGTGGAACCTGTACGGGTAGAGCTGCGGAATACCAAAGGGCAGAAAACGCTAGTGGGAGTTGTGTACAGACAACTGAACAGTAGTAGTGAAGTTGGGGACAGCATCAAACAAGAAATTAGGAATGCGTCCAATAAAGGTACAGCAACTATCATGGGCAACTTTAATCTACATATAGATTGGGCTAACCAAGCTGGTAGCAATGCGGTGGAGGAGTGTATTAGGGATGGCTTTCTAGACCAATATGTTGAGGAACCAATTAGAGAGCTGGCCATCCTAGACTGGGTGTTGTGTAATGAGAAAGGACTAATTAGCAATTTTGTTGTGCGAGGCCCCCTGAGGAAGAGTGACCATAACATGGTAGAATTCTTTATTAAGTTGGAGAGTGACAGTGTTAATTCAGAGACCAGGGTCCTGAACTTAAGGAAAAGTAACTTTGATGATATGAGACGTGAATTGGCTAGGATAGACTGGCAAATGATACTTAAAGGGTTGACAGTGGATAGGCAATGGCAGACATTTATAGATCACATGGATGAACTTCAACAATTGTACATCCCTGTCTGGAGTAAAAATAAAACGGGGAAGGTAGCTTAATCGTGGCTAACAAGGGTAATTAGGGATAGTGTTTAATCCAAGGAAGAGGCATATAAATTGGCCAGAAAAAGCAGCAAACCTGAAGACTGGGAGAAATTTCGAATTCAGCAGAGGAGGACAAAGGGTTTAATTAGGAGGGGGGAAATAGAGTATGAGAGGAAGCTTGGAGGGAACATAAAAACTGACTGCAAAAGCTTCTATAGATATGTGAAGCGAAAAAGATTAGTGAAGACCAACATAGGTCCTTTGCAGCCAGAATCAGGTGAATTTTTAATGGGGAACAAAGAAATGGCAGACCAATTGAACAAATGCTTTGGATCTGTCTTTATAAAGGAAGACACAAACAACCTTCTAGAAATACTAGGGGTTCGAGGGTCTAGCGAAAAGGAGCAACTGAAGGAAATCCTTATTAGTCAGGAAATTGTGTTAGGGAAATTGATGGGATTGAAGGTCGATAAATCCCCAGGGCCTGATAGGTAGCATCCCAGAGTACTTAAGGAAGTGGCCCTAGAAATAGTGGATGCATTGGTGATCATTTTCCAACAATCTATTGACTCTGGATGAGTTCCTATGGACTGGAGGGTAGCTAATGTAACACCACTTTTTAAAAAAGGAAGGAGAGAGAAAGTAGGGAATTATAGACCGGGGTTAGCCTGACATCGGTGGTGGGGAAATTGTTGGAATCAATTATTAAAGATGAAATAGCAGTGCATATGGAAAGCAGTAACAGGATCGGTCCAAGTCAGCATGGATTTATGAAAGGGAAATCATGCTTGACAATTTTTTGAGAATGTAACTAGTAGAGTGGACAAGGGAGAATCAGTGGATGTGGTGTATTTGGACTTTCAAAAGGCTTTTGACAAGGTCCCACACAAGAGATTAGTGTGCAAAATTAAAGCACATGGTATTGGGGTAATGTATTGACGTGGATAGTTGGCAGACAGGAAGCAGAGAGTCGGAATAAGCGGGTCCTTTTCAGAATGGCGGGCAGTGACCTGTGGGGTGCCGCAGGGTTCAGTGCTGGGACCCCAGCTATTTACAATATACATCAATGATTTAGATGAAGGAATGGAATGTAATATCTCCAATTTTGCAGATGGCACTAAGCTGGGTGGTGGTGTGAGCTGTGAGGAGGATGCTAAGAGGCTGCAAGGTGACTTGGACAGGTTAGGTGAGCAGGCAAATGCATGGCAGATGCAGTATAATGTGAATAAATGTGAGGTTATCCACTTTGATGGCAAAAACAGGAAGGCAGAATATTATCTGAATGGTGACAGATTAGGAAAAGGGGGGGTGCAACGAGACCTGGATGTCATGATACATCAGTCATTGAAGGTTGGCATGCAGGTACAGCAGGCGGTGAAGAAGGCAAATGGCATGTTGTCCTTCAAAGCTAGATGATTTGAGTACAGGAGCAGGGAGGTCTTACTGCAGTTGTACAGAGTCTTGGTGCGGTCACACCTAGAATATTGTGTTCAATTTTGGTCTCCTAATCTGAGGAAGGACATTCTTGATATTGAGTGGGTACAGCGAAGGTTCACCAGACTGATTCCCGGGATGGCAGGACTGACATATGAGGAGAGACTGGATCAACTGGGCCTGTATCCACTGGAGTTTAGAAGAATGAGAGGGGATCTTATAGAAACTTATAAAATTCTGATGGGATTGGACAGGTTAGAGGCAGGAAGAATATTCCCGTTGCTGGGGAGTTCCAGAATCAGGGGTCACAGTCTAAGAATAAGGGTAGGCCATTTAGGACCAAGATGAGGGGAAACTTCTTCACTCAGAGAGTGGTTAACCTGTGGAATTCTATACCGCAGAAAGTTGTTGAGGCCAGTTCGTTAGATATATTCAAAAGGGAGTTAGATATGGCCATTACGGCGAAAGGGATCAAGGGGCATGGAGGGAAATCAGGAAAGGGTTACTGAGGTGAATGATCGGCCATGATCTTATTGAATGGCGGTGCAGGCTCGAAGGGCTGAATGGCCTGCTCCTGCACCTATTTTCTATGTTTCTATGTTTCTACGCCACACTCACACACGCCTTCACTCCCTCTCAGCTCCCTCTCTCTCTGTCTCCTCTCCTGCGCATGTCATGATGACCCTTGACCTCCTGAGTCGCGGGAATCGAGAATTGCTATGCTGTTGCTAAGGACAGCGACACTTTACGACAGAAGGTCAGAGAGATTTAACGCTAACGCCCATTTCATATCGCTCGTGGTAACGTCCAATTTCAAAAATGGAGACTACGGGCTTTGAGAATGGGTGACAAGCCGACGATCTGAAAACCCATTTTTACTGCCCATGCCAGTAATAACGCCCATTTTTGGGCGATCTGCAGAAAAGTGTAATATCTAGCCCTTTGTATTGATTCGAGGTCTCTCCTACTATCAACCTATTTCTAATTGGATAAGTATTCAGGAAGATGATCGGGACTTCCCAAATGACTAAAACTCAGCAAAAGAACACCACTTATTGAGGTCAAAGTTTCGGCCTGAGATGCTCCAATTTTTTGGGGGCAGCTGGTTTAGAATGGAATATCTTAGAAATTGCAATTCTCGGCATTTAGTTTGCTCCAGTTCTCGTCAGTTAGAACAGTTTCATTTTGGAACAGATTTTTTTTTCAAAAGGGGGCGTGTCCGGCCACTTACACCTGTTTTGAAGTTTAGGCAGTGAAAACTTACTCCAAACTAACTTAGAATGGAGTAAGTCTAGATTTTTGTACGCTCAGAAAAACCTTGCCTGCACTTTAGAAATCAGGCGTAGGTTACAAATCAGGTGTAGGGAACGAGGGGGGGCGGGGGGGGAAGGGAAGTAATTCCATTTTACAAGCATTCAACAGTCTTACTTATATAAATAAAGAGCCATCCTGAATAAAAAATTATAAACAAAGAAAATACAAAATATTGAATATTCCTACCTGTGTGAAACAGCAGCAGCCTTCGAGCTGCAGTGCTTCAGGCAGGCCTTCCATGTATTTAACAGGGGCGGCGTCAGTGACTCGACGGCAGCCCAACAACAACGGCAACAAGAAGCCCTTGAGCTGCGGTGCTTCAGGCAGGCCTTCCTTCCACATAGGAGACAGAGCATCGTCAGTGGTTCGATGGCAGCCAAAGGCACAGCAAGCAGCCTTCGAGCTGCGAGGGTAACTGAGGCCATTCGGCGACGGGATAGGGGCGGCGGCAGTGGCTGACGGCAGCCGAAGACACGGCAAGCAGCCTTCGAGCTGCGAGGGAGGCTGAGGCCATTCGGCGACGGGATAGGGGCGGTGGCAGTGGCTGATGGCAGCCGAAGACACAGCAAGCAGCCTTCGAGCTGTGAGGGAGGCTGAGGCCATTCGGCCAGGGTCAGAGAGAGGCAGCCAGGTAGCCAGTTTGAAAATTACATTTGTAATTGCAGAATGGGTGCTGCATTGTCAACATCACGGATTATGCACTGGTTCGCCAGCAATTCACTGCATAGGAGAGAATTGCTTAGAGTTCACCGCACCAGGAACGTCATAGCCCGTAGGCTGATCGGCAGGAGACCTTACCCACGTCGGCAATATCGAGCCAGGTGCTCGTACCTGGACATGAGCGAGGCTGATTGTGTCAAAAGGCTGCGTTTCCGCAGAGAAGTTGTCGTTGAGATCTGTGATATGCTGAGAGCAGATTTGCAGCCCAGAAGCAGAACGCCAACTGCCCTGTCTGTTGAAGTGAAGGTAACAGCTGCACTTGCCTTCTACACCTCTGGATCGTTTCAGGCTACAACTGGAGATGTGTGCGCCATCTCTCAATGTGCAATACATGCCTGCCTTTACCAGGTCACGGCTGCACTGTATGCGCGGAGGAATGATTTCATCAATTCCCCAATGACCACACAAGCGATCCATGAGAGGGCTGTGGGCTTCTTCAGGATTGCTGATTTCCCAAAGGTACAGGGCTGCATTGATTGTACCCACATAGCCTTGTGAGCACCTGTGGAGGATTCCGAGCAATACAGGAATAGAAAAGGTTTCCACTCCATCAATGTGCAGCTCGTGTGTGACGACAAGCAGTGCATCATGTCAGTCGATGCGAGATACCCTGGCAGCACTCATGATGCATTCATCCTATGCGACAGCGTTATATCTGACATGTTTGAGTAGCAGCCAGAAGGACAGAGCTGGCTACTGGGAGACAAAGGGTACAGCCTGACCACCTGGCTCATGACGCCCCTATGCGTGACACAGACAGAAGCTGACTGTCAATACAACATGGCGCACATTGCGACGCGCAGCATCATTGAGAGGACCATTGTCATATTGAAACAGTGTTTCCAATGCCTGGACCATTCCGGAGGCCACTTGCAATACTCTCCTCAGATTGTTGGTCACTTCACTGTTGTGTGCTGCATGATCCATAACTTAGCCATCATGAGGCAGCAGGAGCTGGCAGTGGAACCAGAAGACCCACATGAAGGGCCAGTGCCTGATGATAGTATTTTGGAAGAGCAGGATGAGGATGATGACGATGATCAGGAAAGCATGCAAGTGCCTGATGCCGGAGCACGAGGTCGGAGAGAGCCGTCCATCGTGCTCCTTTAACAATTGCTCGAGCCCTGCGCCAGCAGCTCATCCGTGAACGCTTCAATTACTGATGCCTGAGGGCTCTGACACCACTGTTGCACATGGACATGTTTATTCTTTGGAGTTGTTCCTACGTTGTGTTGTGTTAATGGAAGATGATTCAGTTTTAATGAAAAAATATTTTATTGAAAAGTTAATGTCACTGTAATAAAATATTTGTTGTATCAAACTTTACTTTTTAATATGACTCTTGAAGATCACTTAAAAACTTTAAGATCACTTATAAACTTGTAAAGTTACAGAACAATTTCAATGTGAAAAATCTTACACTCTTAAGATCACTTAAACGTCAGGATCACTTTTTCGGTGCAAAATTAAATAAGTTACAAAATGTAAGAGTATTTACACTGTAAGATCACTTAAAAACCCTAAGATCACTTATAAGTTGTAAAGTTACAAAACTTACAAAACAATTTCAATTTGAAAAACACTACTACAGCTACATCAAGAACAAGAACAAAAGCAGCAAAGAAAGGCTGCAACCATGTCTCATCCACATCTCAGTGAATGTTCACTTCTTCATGGGGGTGTCATTTGATTGGCGGGGCTGTGTGCCCTTATTGCAGCAGCTATCCCCATGAGGGCCTGTGCCGACACTTGCATGCCCTAACTGACGGCCTATGCAGTCGATTACACTCCCTCGGACATTCCCTCCCTAAGTTCCCGTGTCATTACTGCTATTTCTCCCGTCATGACCGTCACCTCTTCACCCACTGCACTGACGCTACCGATGAGTGATCGGGTAAGCTCATTGGTCTCCATACCCAATGCCACAACCTGAGCTGCATCTGTTGCACGCTGCATCTCAGGAGAGCAAGTCTCCAATCTCCTTCTCCTCTGCCTGGGTCTGCCTCGCGGCACCACTGCACTGGGAGGCGCGGGCAGGGACGGTGGGACGCTTGGTGTTCCAAACGGCGCCACTACACTGGGAGGCGCGGACTGGGACAGTAGGACACTCGGTGTTCCAAACGGCAGTACTAGAGAGAGAGGCATGGGCTGGAACGGTGGGACGCTCTCTGTTCCAGACGGCAGTTCTAGAGAGAGAGGCGTAGGCTGGGACTGTGGGACGCTCGGTGTTCCAGACGGCAGTACTAGAGAGAGAGGTGTGGGCTGGGATGGTGGGATGCTCTGTGTTGCAGACGGCAGTACTAGAGAGAGAGGCGTGGGCTGGGATGGTGGGACGCTCGGTGTTCCAGACGGCAGTACTCGAGAGAGAGGCGAGGGCTGGGACGGTGGGGCACTTGGTGTTCCAGACGGCAGTTCTAGAGAGAGAGGCGTGGGCTGGGACAGTGGGACGCTCGGTGTTCCAGACGGCAGTACTAGAGAGAAAGGCGTGGGCTGGGATGGTGGGATGCTCTGTGTTGCAGACGGCAGTACTAGAGAGAGAGGCGTGGGCTGGGATGGTGGGACACTCGGTGTTCCAGATGGCAGTACTCGAGAGAGAGGCGTGGGCTGGGACGGTGGGGAACTTGGTGTTCCAGATGGCAGTTCTAGAGAGAGAGGCGTGGGCTGGGACGGTGGGACGCTCGGTGTTCCAGACGGCAGTACTAGAGAGAGAGGCGTGGGCTGGGATGGTGGGACGCTCGGTGTTGCAGACGTCAGTACTCGAGAGAGAGGCGTGGGCTGGGATGGTGGGACGCTCGGTGTTCCAGACGGCAGTACTCGAGAGAGAGGCATGGGCTGGGACGGTGGGGCACTTGGTGTTCCAGACGACAGCACTCGAGTGCGAGCCGTGGGCTGGTATGCTGGGTGAATGGGTGTAAACTACTCCATTATATCACCAGCACCACTGGGACCCGCAACGTCAGAATCAAAACCATCGAAGATGGAACCAGAACCTATGTAAGGGGTTGAAACTCTGATGCCCCTTCATGGGGGCTCATAAGCATTAATTTGGAAGCTCTCCCCTGTAGACATTTCAGTCATCGCTGCGATCATTCAGTCTGGATCGTCCGCATCTGGTTGTACTGGTTCTTGTTCTGGATCTTCAGGATCCTCAGGGTTGGCTGCATCATCATCACCATGTTCTGCAAAATACATCAGAACAGTCAAATGTTTAACAGCAAGGGAGGGGGCAGGATGGGTGGCATGAATACTCTCACACATAGCAGGCCAGGCAGCAGGTTGATTTGAAGGGCCACAATGCATTTTCAGGACTTACCCTCTTCCTCGCATGCAGGCCCAGCTTGTGCTGTACTGATTGCTTTTCTCCATGTATGACTCATCATAGCAGCTACACTCTGTTCCAAGGGTGTCAGTGGATGCAGATTTGGCGTGCCTCCTCCTGTTTGAGTTGTTTCCCTTTTGTTGTGGGCCAATTTCTCTGCAAAGAGTAAAATATAACTTTTTACAGAGTGCGTCTTTCTGCAGGGTGGGACATACAGATAGTCACGTTACAATTACGATTACATTAAAAAATGAAAATATTACTTACACTAACTACTTGACCAAGGTTGTGCCATTTCTTTTTACACTGGCTTCCAGATCTCATGGTATACACCACTGCGCAGTAATCTTCTGCAACTTGGTTCCAGCGTTTCTTCATTTCTTTAAGTGGCACTTTTATGCGACCTCTGTTGCTGGTATCTAGCTTCTGCCATCTCTGCTCAATGACGTTGACTAATATCTCCACTTCCTCATGCAAGAAATTCTTTGTTCTTGGTGGACGTTGTTGCATTGCTGTATCGAATTGTCACTCTTATTTTTCAAAACACACAGTCCTTTATTTGCATGCACCTATGCAGCACCTGTTCTGGAAGTTTAGCAGTGAAAAGCAGCACTCACTGATTTCAGCAAGTGATTTCTTCAACAGTGCTGCTAAAAGCACTCCTTCAGATACCAAAAAAAATCACCAAAATTCAATCCCAAGCCTTTCCAGAGGTCCACGAGACAAATCAGCAGTTTTCTTTAAGTTCCTTAAAAAATGGCCGAGTGCCAATATTTCTGGGCTACTGCTCGTGCGCACGCACTCTAACGCACATGCGCAGGGCTGCCGGCACGACGTTCCCTCATTTGACTTAGCCCCACCCCCCTCCACTTGCAGAATCGGCGTAACTCTGTGGCTCCGCCCCTCGCTGCTGTCTGCGCGCCATACCAAGCTCCCAGGGACCAGCGAGGAGCCCAAGAATTACGAGGTAGATTTTTGTCGCGCTTTTAGGCGCGAAAAACGAGTCCATGTCGGGGCTGCGCCGTTCTAGGCGCGGCCCGAAACTTGACCCCTTAGTTCTCATCAGTCTTGTCAACTCACACCATGGCACGATCAGTGAATCATTGAGTAAAAGGTTAGCAGCTCACAGTGGGTGAATGTTACATTTTTCTATCCAGCTCTGACTCTGGTGCTGTTCCTCATGGCTTTTGAGAAGTCAGTGTGAAGTAATGCACTGACTCCCTATGAGGTAATGTAAACATGGATAGATGCTGGGAAATTCCAATAAAAATCCCTAAGCTACTATTTTTAAGTTTACAGTACCACAAAGCTCAATAGGTCAGGTCTTAATAGCTAGGAAAGAATGCTTAGAATTGACATCATTCCTGAGCATAAGCTCTTTTATTATTGAGTCTGGTATATAATGAAATAATATTTAATTTGCACATAAATGTTAAAGATAAGTCATGAAATCTGCACAGTGTTTTTTAGATAATTTAAGATTCTTTTAACTTGTAACTTTTCTAAATATGCAGCTAAGTGTAATGAAACTGTAATAGAAACTCTATAATTGCATTATATATATTAGAACTGAAATATTTATCAATTTATTTAGATAAGTTTCCTGATACAAAGTCATGATTTTTTTTAACATGTTAGCTGTAGCTGTTGCACCTTTGCCTCGGAGTCACAAGGTTGTGGTTTCAAGTCCCACTCCAGAGACCTGAGCACAAAAATCTAGGCTGACACGCCATCATCATAGGCGGTCCCTCGAATGAGGATGACTTGCTTCCATGAGAGTTCACAAATGTTTCAATGAAGCACCTGATGTTCCAGTCCTGAATTCCAGTTCAGGGGATGGAAGATGCCTGTGCGTGGATTTTTTTAACGTGTGATGACCGTTGCACATCAGCCACCACACGGGCTTGACAGAGCTAGGTCTTTATCCAGTGGCAAGGATTAACCAGGACGACTGGAGACCTGCTCTGCTGCACGGACCTAGTGCACACACAATACGCAGTGTGGGCAGGTCCGTGCTGCCCCTCGGCCCTCGGCTCTTCTGGGCCCATACTCTCATTCGCTGCACCTCCGCCAGTGCAGTACTGAAGGACATATCTGTTAAAAATGACAATACACATGCATATCAGGCTTCACACATCGGGCATAAACTCAACATTGCTGCCCCTGTTTTACAGGCGTTAAACGGGCACAACGACCACCAATTTACTTATTTAGATCGAGCCACTGATAAATTGGCCAGGGCCTTTTATTAGGTGACCTTGGACGTCGCCTGAAATGAGCACAGGCTTCATTTAAGTATTAATATGAGGCTCCTATGCCCATTTCCAACCTGGATTCCAAAATTGGTTTATACTACTCTTACTTCCGCTATATAGCGCAGAGTCACCAGAGTGATACCAGGTTTAAAAAGATTAAGTTATGAGGACAAGCTGCATAAACATGGTTTGTATTCCCTGGAGTTCAGAAGGTTGAGGGGTGATCTATTCGAGTTGTTGAAAATAATAAAAGGTTTCAATACAGTACAATCATAGAATTATAGAATTATAGAATCATAGAGTCATAGAATGGTACAGCACAGAAGGAGGCCATTCGGCCCATCGAATCTGCGCCGGCTCTTTTCGAAGAGCAATCCAGTTAATCCCACTCCCCCGCTTTTTCCCCATATCCCTCCAATTTTTTTCTCCTTCAAGTATTTATCGAATTCCCTTTTGAGGACTACTATTGAATTTGCATCCACCACCCGATCAGGCAGTGCATTTCAAATCCTAACCACTCGCCGTGTAAAAAAGTTTTTCCTCGTGTCACCTCTGGTTCTTTTGCCAATCACCTTAAATCTGCGCCCACTCGTTGTCGACCCTTCAGTCATTATTTACTCTAGCTAAACCCTTCATGATTTTAAACACCTCTATCAAAGCTCCTCTACTCCAAGGAGAACAACCTCACTTAAAACACTTCTGTCTCAGGCCACTTGTGAATCTCTTCAAATTTTTTTACAGAGTTGTATAAAAATAAAACTGCTCTTAGAATTGTCTTCAAGAATACAGAAAATGTTGTCATATTAAACTGGTCACTGTATTCTCACAGTTCGTGTGAGGTTAAAATGGAGACAGAGAGTTGTGATAAATGGGTCATTTTCCGGTTGGCAAACAGTAACTAGTGGGGTGACGCAGGGATCGGTGCTGGGGCCTCAACTATTTACAATCTATATTAATGATTTGGATGAAAGGACTGAGTGTAATGTACCCAAGTTTGCTGATGATACAAAGATGGGTGGGAAAGAAAATTGTGAGGAGGACACAAAAAATCTGCAAAGGGATAAAGACAGGCTAAGTGAGTGGGCAAAAATTTGGCAGATGGAGTATAATGTGGGAAAATGTGAAGCTATCCACTTTGGCAGAACAAATAGAAAAGCAAATTATAATTTAAATGGAGAAAAATTGCAAAGTGCTGCAGAACAGAGGGACCTAGGGGTCCTTGTGCATGAAACACAAAAAGTTAGTATGCAGGTACAGCAAGTAATCAGAAAGGCAAATAGAATGTTGGACTTTATTGCAAATGGGATAGAGTATAAAAGCAGGGAAGTCCTGCTACAACTGTACAGGGTATTGGTGAGGCCACACCTAGAATACTGCATACAGTATTTAAGGAAGGGTATACTTGCATTGGAGGCTGTTCAGAGAAGGTTCACCAGGTTGATCCGGAGATGAGGGGGTTGACTTATGAAGATAGGATGAGTAGGCTGGGCCTGTACTCATTGGAGTTCAGAAGAATGAGAGGTGATCTTATCAAAACATATAAAATAATGAGGGGTGGATGCAGAGAAGATAGTTCCACTCATAGGGGAAACTAAAACTATGGGGCATAGTCTCAGAATAAGGGGCTGCCCATTTAAACATAGAAACTTAGAAAATAGGTGCAGGAGTAGGTCATTCGGCCCTTCGAGCCTGTACCACCATTCAATAAGATCATGGCTGATCAATCACCTCAGTACCCCTATCCTGATTTCTCTCCATACCCCTTGATCCCTTTAGCCATAAGGGCCATATTAACTCCCTCTTGAATACATCCAATGAGCTAGCATCAACAATTCTCTGCGGTAGGGAATTCCACAGGTTAACAACCCTCTGAGTGAAGAAGTTTCTCCTCATCTCAGTCCTAAATGGTTTACCCCTTATCCTTAGGCTGTGTCCCCTGGTTCTGGACTTCCCCAATATCGGGACCATTTTCCAGCATCTAACCTGTCCAGTCCCATCAGAATTTTATAAGTTTCTATGAGATTCCCTCTCATCCTTCTAAACTCCAGTGAATACAGGTCCAGTCGATCCAGTCTCTCCTCATAGATCAGTCCTGCCATCCCAGGGATCAGCCTGGTGAACCTTCGTTGCACTCCCTCAATAGCAAGAATGTCCTTCCTCAGATTAGGAGACCAAAACTGAACACAATATGCCAGGTGAGGCCTCACCAAGGAAGGTCCTGTACAACTGCAGTAAGACCTCCCTGCTCCTGTACTTAAATCCCCTAACTATGAAGGCCAACATACCATTTTCCTTCTTCACTGCCTGCTGTACCTGCATGTCAACTTTCAATGACTAATGTACCATGACATCCAGGTCTCGTTGCACCTCCCCTTTTCCTAATTTGCCGCCATTCAGATAATATTCTGCCTTCGTGTTTTTGCCAACAAAGTGGATAACTTCACATTTATCCACATTATACTGCATCTGCCATGCATTTGCCCACTCACCTAACCTGTCCAAGTCACCCTGCAGCCTCTTAGTGTCCTCCTCACAGCTCACACCGCTACCCAGCTTAGTGTCATCCGCAAACTTAGAGATATTACATTCAATTCCTTCATCTAAATCATTAATGTATATTGTAAATAGCTGGGGTCCCAGCACTGAGCCGCTGTGTCACCCCACCAGTCACTGCCTGCTATTCTGAAAAGGACCTGTTTATTCCTACTCTCTGCTTCCTATCTGCCAACCAGTTCTCTATCCATGTCAGTACTAATACCATGTGCTTTAATTTTGCACACCAATCTCTTGTGTGGGACCTTGTCAAAAGCCTTTTGAAAGCCCAAATACACCACATCCACTGGTTCTCCCTTGTCCATTCTACTAGTTACATCCTCAAAAAATTCGAGAAGATTTGTCAAGTATGATTTCCCTTTCATAAATCCCTGCTGACTTGGACCGATCCTTTCACCGCTTTTGAAATGCGCTGCTATTTCATCTTTAATAATTGATTCCAACATTTTCCCCACTACTGATGTCAGACTAACTGGTCTATAATTATCCGTTTTCTCTCTCCCTCCTTTTTTAAAAAGTTGGGGTACATTAGCTACCCTCCAGTCCGTAGGAACTGATCCAGAGTCGATAGACTGTTGGAAAATGATCACCAATGCATCCACTATTTCTAGGGCCACTTCCTTAAGTACTCTGGGATGCAGACTATTAGGCCTCGGGGATTTATCGGCTTTCAATCCCATCAATTTCCCGAACACAATTTCACGCCTGATAAGGATTTCCTTCAGTTCCTCCTTCTCACTAGACCCTCAGTCCCCTAATAGTTCCAGAAGGTTATTTGTGTCTTCCTTCGTGAAGACAGAACCAAAGTATTTGTTCAACTGGTGTGCCATTTCTTTGTTCCCCATTATAAATTCACCTGAATCTGACTTCAAGGGACCTACGTTTGTCTTCACTAATCTTTTTCTCTTCACGTATCGATAGAAGCTTTTACAGTCAGTTTTTATGTTCCCAGCAAGCTTCCTCTCATACTCTATTGTCCCCCTCCTAATTAAACCCTTTGTCCTCCTCTGCTGAATTCTAAATTTCTCCCAGTCCTCAGGTTTGCTGCTTTTTCTGGCCAATTTATATGCCTCTTCCTTGGATCTAATACGATCCCTAATTTCCCTTGTTAGCCACGGTTGAGCCACCTTCCCCATTTTATTTTTACTCAAGACAGGGATGTGCAATTGTTGAAGTTTATCCATGTGATCTTTAAATGTTTGCCATTGCCTATCCGCCGTCAACTATTTAAGTATCATTTGCCAATCTATTCTAGCCAATTCACGTCTCATACCATCGAAGTTACCTTTCCTAGTTCAGGACCCTAGTCTCTGAATTAACTGTGTCGCTCTCCATCTTAATAAAGAATTCTACCATATTATGGTCACTCTTCCCCAAGGGGCCTCGCACAACAAGATTGCTAATTAGTCCTTTTTCATTACACATCACCCAGTCTAGGAAGGCCAGCCCTCTAGTTGGTTCCTCGACATATTGGTCTGGAAAACCATCCCTAATACACTCCAGGAAATCCTCCTCCACCGTATTGCTACCAGTTTGGTTAGCCCAATTTATATGTAGATTAAAGTCGCTCATGATAACTGCTGTACCTTTATTGCACGCATTCCTAATTTCTTGTTTGATGCCATCCCCAATTTCCCTACTACTGTTTGGTGGTCTCTACACAACTCCCACTAGTAGCGTTTTCTGCCCTTTGGTATTCCGCAGCTCCACCCATACAGGTTCCACATCATCCAAGCTAATGTCCTTCCTTACTATTGCGTTAATTTCCTCTTTAACCATTAATGCTACCCCACCTCCTTTTCCTTTCTGTCTATCTTTCCTGAATGTTGAATACCCCTGGATTCTGAGTTCCCAACCTTGGTCACCCTGAAGCCATGTCTCCGTGATGCCAATTATATCATATTCATTAATTGCTGCCTGTGCAGTTAATTCATCCACCTTTTTACGAATACTCCTCGCATTGAGGCACAGAGCCTTCTGGCTTGTCTTTTTAATACATCTTGCCCCTTTAGAATTTTGCTGTAATGTGGCCCTTTTTGATTTTTGCCTTGGGTTTCTCTGCCCTCCACTTTTACTATTCTCCTTTCTATCTTTTGCTTCTGCCCCCATTCTACTTACCTCTGTCTCCCTGCATAGGTTCCCATTCCCCTGCCATATTAGTTAACCCCTCCAGAACTAAGATGAGAAGGAATTTCTTCTCTCAGAGTGTTGTAAATCTATGGAATTATCTGCCCCAGAGCGCTGTGGAGGCTGGGTCATTGAATATATTTAAGACGGAGATCGACAGATTTTTGAGCGATAAGGGAATAAAGGGTTATGGGATGTGGGCAGGGAAATGGAGCTGAGTCCATGATCAGAACAGCCATGATATTAAATGGTGAAGCAGGTTCACGGGGCCAGGTGGCCTACTCCTGCTCCTATTTCTTATGTTCTTATGTACTTGGAATGCTCCTATCCTAAATCAACTGAAAGATAATGGTGTCAAACTGGAGTTCTAATTAACTCAAGGGAGTACTGTATTGACATGATGAATATGTGGTACAGTTTCCCATGATAGTCCTGTATGAAGCCAAAACCAGCAAGGACCACCTAAGGTACCTTTGACACATTAATATTGGGCTGAAGATGCTGAAATGGTTCACATATTTTGAAAGAACACACAACAGTTACCAATTGTGTATCTTATGTTATGACAGAAGACAATCAAAATAAAGCATAGAACACATTGCGGCTTATCTATTCTTAGCACAGTGTGAGAAAAAGTGAAAGTATTTGAAGGTTGTGTTATTTTTGGATGTGGTTCAGAATTGCCCTGGCAGTCGTTGGCTAAGATTAGCTAGTTAGTCATTGGTGTTCATTGAGTGATCCTTTGTGCTAATTGGTTAGGCAACACATGTATTAGTCAGGAAACAGAGCAGATTCTATTGCCATGTTTGTTTCTTGATGTATTTCCTTCTTGGGTCTTTCCTTAAATATGTGAAACACTTCTGCGTTTTTTATTGCTCCATTGAGATTTCCTTCAAGCAATCATCGAAGCAACATAGCAAGGACATAAAACCACATGTTTCAAAGGCAGTGAGAAACATAATAAGTATCCACAGTACTGTTATAAATCAGAAAAAGGATAGCTCACTGCACCTGTTGTGAATAGACCGAAAAATCAAATCGTTGCACTGTTAGCCGCAGGGGTTTATTGAAAGCAATTCGTTCTAACACAGCAAAAACTGTTACATGTGATTCTATGAATTTAAAAGAGAAACAGGCTTCTGCTCTGAGCAATGCACTTTGCAGTAAGAAATTGGTTTCATTGAGGCAGAAACATAATAAAAATATGTAAAGATCACTCTAATGATGAATTCAAAGAGCCCGACTTCATAGCAATAATTATACAAGGCCCATTAAACATTGCATCATTAAAAACTTGTATTTCTAAGCACTGCATAATATTTTTACTATTCATTGAGAGTGGAGATTTATGCCACGCTCATGCCTTAACAAAGGGTTGAATAATATCTTGTTAATGTGACAAGCATGTTGAACTACTCAGAGAGTACAGCAACATATCATAGCATTGGTTCAATCCAGACTATTTGGAGCCTAGTGACAAATTATACTAACGGTGTATCTTTGGCCCAATCACCTAGCATTGTTGAGGTCTGCTTTTATGAAAATGAGTACTCAGTGGAGAAATTCACTTAAATTATTCAAGAAATGCCCAAAAGTTCTTCTTTTGGACTATCATTCATCTTGTTTTCTGTTTGTGAGATCTTACTATACAAAATTTAGCTGCTATAACAACTGTGACTACATTTCAGTAGTTATTTGTTGGATGTATAACAGCTTAGGACATCCGAAGAACATAATAAACATGATCTAAATACAAATCTTTCAAGTCTTCTTGTAGATCCAGGCGACACTCACCGAACAATTGATAGTTTTTGAAGTTGGCAAGATAGACCGAAATTCCATTTGTCTGTAATGTCAATACATTTCCCGTAGCAAGATGGTAGACTTCCAGGTACGAACATGTGGAACCAGAGACAGTGCTCTCTGAAAGAATAGCTGGATAAGGGACAGTAGATTGCAGGAGAGAAGGTTCCTTGGCAAAGATGAGTCTGAGGGTAAGCATACATCAGCATGTTTGGTAACTGGATGGAACGGATAATAAATACAGAGTCAATGGTATTGCTAATTTACATAGGATTACATAGGATATATGGCTTAGAAACAGGCCATTCGGCCCAACCAGTCCATGCCGGCGTTTATGGTCCACTCGAGCCTCCTCCCATCTTTCCTCATCTAAATCAATCAGTGTAACCCACTATTCCCTTCTCCTTCATATGCTTGTCGAGCCTCCCCTTACATGCATCTATACTATTCGCTTCAACCACTCCATCTGGTAGCAAATACCACATTCTCACCAGTGTCTGGGTAAATAATTTTCTTCTGAATTCCCTGTTATATTTCTTGGTGACTATCTTATATTGATGGCCTCTAGTTATGCTCTTCCCCGCAAGTGGAAACATTCTCTTTGTATCCACTCTATCAAAACCTTTCGTAATTTTAAAGACCTCTGTTAGGTCACCCCTCAGCCTTCTTTTTCCAAGAGAAAAGAGACCCAACCTGTTCATCCTTTCCTGATACGTAAATCTTGGCATTTCTGGTATCATCCCTGTAAATCTTCTCTGCACCCTCTCCAGTGCCTCTATATCTTTTTAAAAATGTGGTGATGAATAATGAGCACAGTCCACTAAGTGTGGTCTAACCAAAATTCGATACAGGTTTAGAATAAATTCCCTACTTTTCAATTCTATACCTCTAGAAATAAACCCTAGTGCTTATTTTATGGCCTTGTTAACCTGTGTCACAACTTTTAGTGATTTGTGTATTTGTACTCCGAGATCCCTTTGTTCCTCTACCCCAACTAGACTCGCACCATCCAAGTAATAAGTGACCTCCCTAGTCTTCCTACCAGATCGTAATACCTCACATTTATCTGTGTTGAACTTTATTAAGAAACATAGAAACATAGGGCTCAAGTTTTGGACCCCCGCTAGAACGGCGCACATCAGAGAGGCCCGCCTAATTTGTGGAACAGAAATTGCACTGAATACTTACCTCGTGATTCTCCGATATCTGTAGGCCCATTTCCAGCTCAGCGCGGCGCAGCGGGAGCTGCTGGCGGCGGAGCTACAGCCCTGCTTCAAAAAGGGTGCCAGCAGCTGCGCGTATGCACAGTAGTTTCTGGCCCTCCCAGCTTGTCCTGTCTCCGGGCGACGACCCTATCCCTGGCCGAAGGGACATCACCCCTATCCCAGGCCGAGTGGCCTGACTGCTCTTACCTCTTCCGCTGCGGGCCCGCCCAGCATCTCCTGGGGGCGAGCCCCGCCCGAAGTCCTCATCGGCGGCGGGGGCCCACCTGACCGGCATCTCCTGGGGGCAGGGCCCCGCCTGAGCAGCTCTTCAGCAGGCTGTTGGAGGGCTCCCGGTGCTGCAGTAGGTGAGAAGAAACTTTTAATTTTGTATTTATTCATTGATTTTTTATTATTATTTTTTTTGGATTGATTTATTGATTTATTGATTTATTTATCATTTATTATTGATGATGGCTCTTTATTGGTAAAAGTGAAGTGTTTAATGCTTTGTAAAATCCCCTAACGTCCCTCTAACTTCCCTTCCCCCTGCCATCTCTCACTACCTGCATCTAATTTATAAAGTGTAGGCAAGGTTTTTCTGAGCATACAAAAATCGACATTTAATCTGTTCTAAGTTAGTTTGGAGTAACGTTTCACCGCCTAAACTTGCAAAACAGGCGTAAGTGGCTGGTAACGCCCTCTTTTGAAAAAAAAAACTACTAAAACGGAACTATTCTAACTAACTAGAACTGGAACAAACTAAATGCCGAGAATTGCGATTTCTAAGATACTCCATACTACTCTAGTTACTCCAAAAAAATAGGAGCAACTCGAGCCGAAACTTGAGCCCATAGAAACATAGAAAATAGGAGCAGTAGTAGGCCATTCGGCCCTTCGAGTCTGCACCGCCATTCAATATGATCATGACTGATCCTCTATCTCAACACCATATTCCAGCTTTTTCCCCATACCCCTTGATGCCTTTTGGTTTTAGAAATCAAACTATCTCCCTCTTAAATATATTCAGTGACTTGGCCTTCACAGCCTTCTGTGGTAGAGAATTGCACAGGTTCACCACCCTCTGATTGAAAAAATTTCTTCTCATCTCAGTCCTAAATTTCCTACCCCATATCCTAAGACTGTGACCCCTTGTTCTAGACTTTTCACCCAGGGGAACATCCTCCCTGCATCCAGTCTATCCAACCCAGTCAGAATTTTATATGTTTCAATGAGATCCCCTCTCAGTGAAATACAGGCCTAATTGACCAATCTCTCCTCATACAACAGTCCTGCCATCCCAGGAATCAGTCTGGTGAACCTTCGTTGCACCCCCTCTATGACAAGTATATCCTTTCTTAGGTAAGGAGACCAAAACTGCACATAATACTCCAGGTGCGGTCTCACCAAGACCCTGTATAACTGTAGAAAGACATCCTTGCTGCTGTACTCAAATCCTCTTGCAATGAAGGCCAACATACCATTTGCCTTCCTAACTGCTTGCTGCACCTGCATATTTGGTTTCAATGACTGGTGTACAAGGACACCCAGGTCCCTCTCTACATCGACACTTCCCAAGCCATCATCATTTAAATAATACTTTGTCCTTGTGTTTTTCCTACCAAAGTGGATAACTTCACATTTATCAATATTATTCTGCATCTGCAATGTGTTTGTCCACTCACTCAACCTATCTAAATCGCCTTGCAGCGTCTTTGCATCCTCCTCACAACTCACAATCCCACCTAGTTTTGTGTTGTCAGCTAACTTGGAAATATTACATTTGGTTCCCTCATCCAAATCATTTGTATATATTGTGAATAGCTGGGGCCCAAGCACTGATCCCTGTGGTACCCCACTAGTCACTGCCCGCCACCCCGAAAAAGACCCGTTTATTCCTACTCTCTGTTTTTCTGTCAGTCAACCAATTTTCAATCCATGCCAATACATTACTCCCAATCCTATGTGCTTTAATTTTGCACACTGACCTCTTGGGCTCAAGTTTCCACATGATTTGCACCTGATTTTTAGGAGCAACTTGTGGAGAACGGACTATCTTAGAAATCGCAATTCTCCACATTTTATTTTCTGCAGTTCTAGTCAGGTAGAACAGTTCTACTTTGGAACAGAATTTTTTCTTCAAAAGGGGGCGTGTCCGGCCACTGACGCCTGAGTTGAAAGTTTCCACAGTGAAAACGTACTCCAAACTAAAGTAGAATGGAGCAAGTGAAGATTTTTGTAGAACTGAAAAAACCTGTTCTACACATTAAAAAATCAAGCGCAGGTTACAAATTAGGCGTCCAGAACGAGGTGCGGGGGGGAGGGGGGGGGGGGAAGGGAACTCATTAAATTCTACAATAAATCCTTATTTATACTTTTACAAATATTATACAAATAAATCCAACCTGAATAAACATTTATAAGCAAAGAAAAGATTAAATAAAGCATCTTTCTACCTGTGTGAAAGTGCTTCAGCCAGGGAGAATTCTGCAGCCGTTCGTTGCCGCTGAGCGGGAGGGTGGGGTGGGAGGAGAAAGCGGTTTGTTGCTGTGGAGGGGAGGGAGGGGAAGGAGACAGCCGTTTGTTGCCACGGAGTGGAGGGAGGGGAAGGAGACAGTGAGAAGGGTAGCCTCAGTGCTGATGTGCTGATGGCAATGTGATTTTATTAAAAAATGTTCAAAAATTAAACAGCTACAAAGAACTACAAAAATGGCCGAGTGCCAATGTTTTTTTTCACACTGAGCATGCGCGAACGCTCCAACGCGCACGCGCAGCGTTGCCGGCAGGAAAAAAACTAATTTAAATAGTACCTGCCCCCTCCCACTTACAAAATCGACGCGAGTGTAGGCTCCGCCCCCCAGGGCACCGCGCCAAACAGACAAGGAGCTGCAAAGCGCTCGAGAATAGCGCGTTTTTTTTCTGGCGCCGTTTTAGGTGTGAAAAACGGGCGCCCAGCTCGGAGGGGCGCCCATTTTTTATCCTGTGGAAACTTGGGCCCCTTATGTGGGACTTTATCAAAGGCCTTCTGAAAATCCAAATACACTACATCCACTGGTTCTCCCTTATCTATTCTATCAGTTACATCCTCCAAAAACTCCAGTAGATTTGTCAAACATGATTTACCTTGTTTAATCCCGTTGATATTATCTAAGTGTGCCATTATCACATCCTTTATAATAACCTCCAGCATTTTCCCTACTACTGATGTCAGGCTGTTGTTCCCAGTTTTCTCTCTCCTTCCTTTTTTAAATAGTGGGGTTACATTTGCCACCCTCCAATCTGCAGGAACTGTTCCATAATCTATAGAATTTTGGAAGATGCATTTACTATTTCCATGGCTATCTCTTTTAGTGCTCTGGGATGCAGATCATCAGGCCCCTGAGATGTATCTGCCTTCAGTCCCATTAGTTTCTCCAGCACTATTTTCTTACTAATGATCATTTCCTTTAATTCCTCTTGCTCATTAGACCCTTGGTTCCCTAGCATTTATGGAACATTATTTGTGTCCTTTTCCGTGAAGACAGAACCGAAGTATTTATTTAATTGTTCTGCCATTTCCTTGTTTCCCATTACAAATTCTCTGGTTTCTGTCTGTAAAGGACCTACATTTGTCTTCACTAATCTTTTTCTTTTTACATGCTTGTAGAAACTTTTGCAGTTGGTTTTTATGTTCCTTGCAAGTTTACTCTCATACTATATTTTTCCCCTTTTAATCAATCTCTTGGTCCTTTTTTGCTGAATTCTAAACTGCTCCCAATCCGCAGGCTTGCTACTTTTTCTGGCAACTTTGTGTAACTCCTCTTTGGATCTAATACTATCTTTAATTTCTTTTATTAGCCATGGTTGGACCACTTTTCCTTTTGTGTTTTTGCGCCAGAAAGGAATGTATAACTGTTTCAATTCATGCATTTGTTCCTTAAATAATAGCATTGCCTATCCACCATCATTCCTTTTAATGAATCTTCTCAATCTTTCATAGCCAATTTATTCCTCATATCTTTGTAGTTTCCTTTGTTTAGATTTAGGACCCTAACTTTGGATTGGACTACTTCACTTTCCATCTTAATAAGAAATTCATTCATGTTATGGTCACTCTTCCCTAAAGGACCCCAAACAACAAGACTGTTAATTAACCCCTTCTCATTACACAATACCCGATCTAGGATAGCCTGTTCCCTAGTAGGGTCCTCAATATACTGGTGTAAAAAATCATCTCGTACACACTCCAGGAAGTCATCTGCCACAATATTATTACTAATTTGGTTTGGCCAGTATATATGTAGATTAAAGTCACCTATGATTACTGTATTACCCTTGCTACCTGCATCTCTAATTTCCTGTTTAATGCCGTCCCCTACACTACCACTCATCATCATCATCATAGGCAGTCCCTCGGAATCGAGGAAGACTTGCTTCCACTCTTAGCATGAGTTCTTAGGTGGCTGTACAGTTCAATTTGAGGACCACAGTCTCTGTCACAGGTGGGACAGATAGTTGCAGAGGGAAAGGGTGGGCAGGGAGCCTTGTTTGCTGCACGCTCCTTCCGCTGCCTGCGCTTGATTTCTGCATGCTCTCGGCGAATATACTTGAGGAGCTCAGAGCCCTCCCGAATGCACTTCCTCCACTTAGGGCAGTCGATGGCTAGGGACTCCCAGGTGTCAGTGGGGATGGCGCACTTTATCAGGGAGGTTTTGAGGTTGTCCTTGTGGTGTTTCCTCTGCCCGCCTTTGGCTCGTTTGCTGTGGACGAGTTCCGAGTAGAGCGCTTGCTTTGGGAGTCTCGTGTATGCGAACGATGTGGCCTGCCCAGCGGAGCTGATCAAGTGTGGTCAGTGCTTCAATACTGGGGATGTTGGCCTCGACGAGGACGCTAATGTTTGTGCATCTGTCCTCCCACGGGATTTGCAGGATCTTGCGGAGACATCGCTGGTGGTATCTCTCCAGCGACTTGAGGTGTCTACTGTACATGGTCCACGTCTCTGAGCCATACAGGAGGGTAGGTATTACTACAGCCCTGTAGACCATGAGCTTGGTGACAGTTTTGAGGGACTGGTCTTCAAACACTCTTTTCCTCAGGTGGCCGAAGGCTGCACTGGAGCACTGGAGGCGGTGTTGGATCTCGTCGGCAATGCCTGCTCTTGTTGATAAGAGGCTCCCGAGATAGGGAAAGTGGTCCATGTTGTCCAGAGCCATGTCGTGGATCTTGATGTCTGGGGGGCAGTGCTGTGCAGTGAGGACAGGCTGGTGGAGGATCTTTGTCTTACTAATGTTTAGCTTAAGGCCCATGCTTTCATATGTCTCGATAAATACGTCGACTATGTCCTGGAGTTCAGCCTCTGTGTGTGCACAGACGCAGGCGTACTCCGCATACTGTAGCTCGACGACAGAGGTTAGACTGGTCTTGGACCTGGCCTGGAGACGGCAAAGGTTGAACAGCTTCCCACTGGTTCTGCTGTTTAGTTCCACTCCAGCGGGGAGCTTTTCAACTGTGAGGTGGAGCATGGCAGCGAGGAAGATTGAGAAGAGGGTTGGGGCGATGACGCAGCCCTGCTTGACCCCGGTCCGGACATGAATTGGGTCTGCGATGGATCTGTTGGTAAGGATCATGGCTTGCATGTCGTGGAGCAGGCGGAGGATGGTGCCGTACATTTTGGGGGCATCCGAAACGGAGGAGGACGCTCCATAGACCCTCGTGGTTGACAGTGTCAAAGTCCTTTGTAAGGTCGAAGAAGGCCATGTATTAGGGCTGGTGCTGTTCCCCGCATTTTTCCTGCTCTAAAAATCATTTCTGTTGTGCCCCGGAGGGGACGAAATCCGCACTGCGACTCTGGGACGAGCTCCTCGGCCACGGGGAGAAGACGGTTGAGAAGGACTCTAGCGACGACTTTCCCAGTGGCTGATAGCAGGGAGATTCCTCTGTAGTTGTCACAGTCAGACTTGTCCCCTTTTTTAAAGATGGTCACGATCAATGCAAGATCTCCTGGCCTGCTCTCCTACCTCCAGATGAGAGAGATGAGGTTGTGTATTCGTGCCAGTAGTGCCTCTCCTTGTGCAGTGTTGGGGTCTCACTGAGGTGGTGGCGGGTAACATGCTGCGGAATGGAGTTGAGAACACTCGAGTCAAAGGCAGAGTCTCGATTGAGGAGATCTTCGAAGTGCTCCTTCCAGTGGGCCCTGACTGCCTCGGTGTCCTTGATGAGTGTTTCTCCATTCTTGGCCAGGAGTGGGGTGGGGCTTTGGGAGTTTGGTCCGTATGTGGCCGTGACTGCGGTGAAAAATCCTCGCACATCATGGCTGTCGGCCAGCTGCTGTATCTCTGTGCTTTCTCCATTCACCACCTGTTCGTTAGGTCCCGAGTTTTTTGTTGGACCTTAGCCTTTACCAACTGCAATGCTGCTCCCGAGTTGGGTTGCTGTTTAAGGCTCAGAAATGCCCTGCGCTTGCAATCTATTAGTTCTTGAATCTCCTGATCATTCTCATCAAACCAGTCCTGGTGTTTCCTGGTTGAGTGACCGAGCGTCTCTTTGCAGACACTGGTTATGGAGGCCTCGAGGGCAGACCAAGCGCTGTGGGCATTCTGTGTCTCGGGGTCATCAAGGCACGCCAGGTTAGCTGTGAGACGCTGACTGTAAAGGGCTCTCTTAGCTGGGTCCTTAAGTGCCCCGGCATTGACTTTTTTGCGACACTGCTTCTGCTGCCCCCTTCGCTTTGGGGCTATGTTGATGTCGATGATGGATCGGATTAGGCGGTGGTCCGTCCAGCAGTTGTCAGCTCCTGTCATGGCACAGGTGGTGCGCACATCCTTGCGATCCCTGGCTCGGACGATGATATAGTCGAGCAGGTGCCAGTGTTTGGAGCGAGGGTGTTTCCACGATGCCTTGTATTTGTCCCTCTGGCGGAACAAGGTGATGGTGATGACAAGTTCATGCTCTAAACATTTTGTCAGGAGTAGGGTACTGCTGGAGTTGGCTTTCCCTACCCCCTCTCTGCCAATCACGCCTCCCCAGAGGTCTGTGTCCTTGCCGACCCTGGCGTTGAAGTCACCGAGGAGGATCAGTTTGTCGCCCGCGGGGACACAGGTCAGGGATTTTTCGAGGTTGGAGTAAAAACCCTCTTTGGCCTCATCTGTTGCATCGAGTGTTAGGGCATACACACTGATGACTGTGGTGCACTGGTTCCGGGATAGGGTGAGTCGAAGCGTCAGGAGGTGTTCGTTAGCCCCGCAAGGGGAGTCTTTAAGGCGGTAGACCAGCTCATTTTTGATGGCGAAGCCGACTTCATGGAGGCGGCGTTCTGCCTCTGGTTTCCCTTTCCAGAAGAAGGTGTAACCTCCGCCTCGTTCCTTGAGCTGGTCTTCCCCTGCCCGCCGGGTCTCGCTTATGACTGCGATGTCGATATCAAAGCGTCTAAGTTTCCGGGAAACTATGGCGGTGCGGCGTTCCGGTCTGTCACTGTTGGTGTTGTCCAAGAGGGTCCTGACGTTCCAGGTCCCAAACTTCATGTTAGAGGAGTGGAAGATGCCTGTGCGTGATTTCTTTTAACGTGGGGTGATTGTTGCACACCGGCTACCACACGGGCTTAGCTGAGCGAGGTCTTGGTCCATTGGCAAGGGGGTCCAAGACGACTGGAGACCAGGCACTGCTACATGGGCCTAATTGCCTACGGCTCGCCGCTGGGCGCAGGCTCGCCACTGGGCAGCACCTTTGATGGCAGGTGGTCCAAGGCTTGGTTGGGGTGGCAGACATTGGGGGAGGGCCAGTGATGCACTGGGGCTCAGAATCGGGGGCAGGGGGGGTTCACAGCCATTGTACTCACCACGTGCTGGAGGAGGAGAGGAGACCAGGCCATCAGTGGGGAAGGAGAGGTCCAGATGGCGGGGGGGAGGAAGTGGAGGCCGATAGCTAGGTCCAGCCACCCAGTCGCCGCAGGACGTCCAGTCGGGAGGTCCAGGTCACGTTGAGTCGTCCAGCCGCTGCAGGAGGTACAGCCGGGAGGTCCAGGTCGCGTCGAGTCGCCACAGGAGGTTCAGCTGGGAGGTCCAGGTCGCGCCGAGTCGCCGCAGGAGGTCCAGCCGGGAGGTCCAGGTCGCGTTGAGTCGCCGCAGGAGGTCCAGCTGGGATTCGCTGATGTACGGTGCGGCGGGAGGCCTGAGGTAGGCCCGAACTTTTGGGATTCGCGGAGTTGGGGTTAGGGTGGGGATTTAAGTCTTTAAGACCCCCTATTGGGGTCTATTAGGGCTAGGGCTGGGGCTTGGGGAAGTTTAGACAGTGGGAGGGGGAAGGTTGAGGGCCGAGGAGCTGTTTAACAGGGGAGCTCCCTAGGGAGCTGTTACCCCAACGGCCGCCGCCATTTGACGTGACTGTTTGGAGGACTATAGACAACTCCCAACAATGTTTTCTGCCCCTTGGTGCTCCTTAGCTCCACCCAGACTGATTCTGCATCTTTGGCAAATATATGCCCATTCTGTAAGTTTATTAATGTCCTGTAATTTTTTTCAGTGCAACTCAATATTCATAATCCCCCGAATTTGGCGTCATTTGCAAATTTAGAAATTGTGCGGCTGAAATTGCCCCTCCCGATAAGGCCTCTGACCACCTGAAAGCGACGACCATGGGGCGGCGCAGAATGGCCACTCTCTCACCGTGGAGGGGCCGCCATTTTGGAAATTGCCCTTCCTCATAAGCGGAGTGGTGTCCGGGACAGCTCCACCCATTCTCCCACCACAGCATACACGCGCCGACCCCTTACCGCCTGGCAAGTGCCCCTCGTGAAATTGCCCTCATGAAATTGCCCCTTACCCAAAATTGCCCCGTGGGAGTGGCCCCGACGCTGATCGGTGCCCCTGACAGCTTTTGCTGTCGGTGCACTCTGTGTGAAATGACATCGTGGCCACCCTTAAAGGGGAGGGTGCACTGCCGCGGCCGCCATGTTATTGTTTTTCTGTTGGCCAACTGCTATGTCGGCCCGACAATTATGCCTCCGGGCTTGGCAGGCAGCCTAGCACCCCCTCTTGGGTGCCAGGCTGTTGGCCTGGCCGAAACCCTCCCTGGTGGCCCAGCGGGTGCCACTGAAGTGGCTGCAGAGTTTGCAATTACTCTCCCTTTTAACTGAAGGGGGGATACGTTGTAACATCATTAGCAACACACTGATGACTGATCGGGGCGGTGGTCCCGTTGCGAGGGCACTTCCGCCCTGCATCCGACTGGAGCACTGCACCACGGATAAAAAAAAACAAATTACTGAATTTCTCCGGTATCTCTGCTCCATCTTCGCCCGAAGGACTGGGATGGAGAATAACTTTGTGCACCCTATTTCTGGTGGAGGGCAATTTCTACCCCTGTGTGTTTGATTCCAAAATCTAAATCGTTAATATAAATTGTGAACAACAGTGGTCCCAGTACTGATCCTTGTGGAACACCACGACCCACCTTCTACTATTGCGAATAGTTACCTTTTACCACTACTCTCTGCTTTCTGTCTTGAAGCTAGCTAGCGATCCATTCTGCTACTTGTCCCTGACTCTGGCCTTGTTCTTCAGTCTATTATGGGGCACCTTATCAAAGGCCTTTTGAAAATCTAGATACATTACATCTACTGCATTATCATTGTCTACTCTCTCTTTAAAAAATTGAATGAGGTTGGTCAAGCAAGATTTTCCCTTTTGAAATCCATGCTGACCATCCATTATTATATTCTTGTTTTCTAGATATTCTTCTAGTTTCTCCTATAGTAGGGATTTCATTATTTTTACACCGATGTTAAGCTGACTGGTCTATAATACCGTGGACATGTTCTTTCCCCCTTCTTAAGTGTAGGTATTATGTTAGATATCCACCAGTCCTCTGAAACTACATATTTTTCTAACGAATTATTAAATATGTGTAGTAATGCCTTTGCTATCTCTTCCCTAGATTCTTTTAAAATGCGTGGATGCAATCCATCTGGACTAGGAGTTTTATCCTCTTTGAGTTTGATTAGTTTATTTAATATATCTCTTTTTGTATTTTAAATGTACTTATCTCATTACTAATATCATCATCCAATATCATTTGAGGTTGTGAGGTTATGAAAAACGTAAGGGACCTGTTTCAGGCCATAAGAGAGCTGGAAAGTGGCTGTGGGAGGGAAACAAACACTTTCTCCTTTTAACACCTCAAAGCCTATGTTTAAGACTTCTGATTTGAATTTAAAATTAATAACTAACCCCAAGAAATGAATTATAAAGTTAGGGTTGAACTCAGAAATGTCAGTGTCAGTATCCTGCAGTTCTAGTGTAATACAAACGACCACCTCTGCTGTTACCGGCAGGAAGCAAATCACCTCTCTATTTTGTATTAAATAGCCAGTATTAAAATAATAATCACAGTAAAAGGTATCTTGTAATGGATCTTAATTCCACTAAAAAGGTAAATTAGGTGCAAAGGGCTAGCTTGCCCCAACCCCTCTGCAAGCTTAGCCTTTTCTGCCCCATCATTGGTACCTCCTTGTCTACCAGCTTCAGAAGCAAAAGTCAAATGCTTTCATCTGGTGAACACCATTATTACAGGGTAAATCGTAACTAATAGATAAGTGTGGCTCTGTGGGAAAGTACAAGAGCACTCCACACCAATACAAATGAGGGAGACACCAAGTTCAATCACTGATTGATCCTGCTGTAGCTGCGCAAAGGCAGCAAAACAATCTCAGTCAGAGCTCCTGCTCCAGGGGCCAATGGGGGAAGTGTGTCAGTCGATGTCAGGTGAGGACAAATACAGTGATGCTTCCAACAGTTGAATGGTCTGCTGACACTCACCACCTGCATGTACATGTGGAGAAGGATAACTTGGGTGAAGGAGAGGTGCAAGCGCCTATGGAATGGTGCCCAATACCCCTCATCAGTCACACCTTCAGGATGGAGGGGGAGGGAGAGAACCTTTGAGGGATGTGATATAAATAAATAACCTGAAAGCTTGGCCATAACTTTTTTGTTCAGCTGACAATGTAGTATTTGTATAGATCCTACATATTGTGTACAAGATATGGTAGATGAGCTGCAAGTCATTTATCTGGGTTCAACTTACATTGTCAGCTTTCTCTTTCTTTTTCTTGCCAGTTTCTGCAGCAATTTTCTTCCCCCACCCCAAAGGTGTTATATAATGTTTGGATCTGGTATGGTTCCATGGCTGTTGGACATGTTTGGCACCTCACTAAAGTTGGCATTACTCATGAAAGACCTTTAGACAGTGACTTATCAGGCTATTCAATCATGAAAGCATCACACCCGAGGCTGATCCCATCCTCACTTGTTATCCACGGCGCGACACTTTCAGCAGGGTTGCTAGATAGTAGTCGGGAATGAGAACTCTGCCAATGTTTCTCCTCTCCTCCCTACCTCAGACATGGAGACCAATTGTAGTGCCCCTACTACCACCCAGGCAGAGAACAGCGAACTTACCAAGACCATTGACTTTCCTGCTCTATATGACTCAACTACTCGTCCAGTAAGCTCAATGAGTCATTGAAGCAATCAAGGTTTTTTTTTTGTCAATTTTTCTCAGGCAATTTTTCTCCCCCTTTCCTATCCACTCCTGAACTGATTGTTTCATGGGTTCCAGTCCCCTAGGTGGCCATTATCCAATCTAGCAGTAGTTACTGTATAGTGTTCAGAAGCTGGAGTATGTTATGTTGGCTCAGTGGGTAGCACATTTGCCTCTGAGTCAGAAGGTTATGGGTTCAAGTCCCACTCTAGTGAAGCACTGAGGGAGTGCTGCATTATCAGAGGTGCTGTCTTTTGGAGGAGACATTAACCTGCCCTCTCAGGTGGATGTAAATGATCCCATGGCACTATTTTTAAGAAGAGCAAGGGAGTTATCCCCGATGACCCGACAACATTTATTCATCAATCAACATCACTAAAACAGATTATCTAGTCGTTATTGCCTTGCTGTGTGTGGGAGCTTGCTGTGTGCAAATTGGCTGCCCCATTTCCTACATTGCAATACACTTCAAAATATGGCCGACACGAGACTCCCAAAGCAAGTGCTCTACTCGGAACTCCTACATGGCAAGTGAGCCCCAGGTGGGCAGAGGAAACGTTTCAAGGACACCCTCAAAGCCTCCCTGATAAAGTGCAACATACCCACCGGCAGCTGGAAATTCCTGGCCCAAGACCGCCCTAAGTGGAGGAGGGCATTGAGCACCTCAAGTCTCATCGCTGAGAGCATGCAGAACTCAAACGCAGACAGCGGAAGGAGCGTGCGGCAAACCAGACTACCCACCCATCCTTTCCTTCAACCACTGTCTGCCCAACTGTGAGAGAGACTGTAATTCCCATATTGGACTGTACAGTCCCCTGAGAACTCACTTTTAGAGTGGAAGCAAGTCTTCCTCGATTTCGAGGGACTCCCTATGATGATGACACTTGAAAAGTACTTCATTGGCTTAAAGCACTTTGGGGCATCCGGTGGTTGTGAAAGGTGCTATATAAATGCAAGTCTTTCTTTGTAACAAGGAGATTGATTTTCTTCTCTCTGGCCCAGAGGTGCTGAGGCTGATTATAGCATCCCTACCACCTTCCCAGCAGACTCAACACGGACCGTGGATTGAACTGGAATCTACCTGCACTTTTATAGCATAGCTGCACACTGGTTAAACATGCCGAGCTATTGGGGGAGCTATAAGCTTTTTCATCTGCATCCCTTCATTGTGTAATTGTCTTGAAATTCATTCAACCCTTTCTTCCATTGTGTACATACATTATACACTCGGTATAACTATCCAGAGAGCAGTTGGTCTGCTGTGTCCAAAACACTCCTGCATCAACATTCAGAACCTCCAGTAAGGTGCAGCTCCTGCAGTTTCACTCCCTAATTGCTCGAGTGGGAGCTGCAGCACTTGGCAATAAAATATAACTTTCCCTCTGTTCCTGGAGGCAAGAAATAGCTCAGTAAAAACTGGTCACAGCTGCACATAAAACACTTTGCACTAATTCTCGCTGTAGTGAGTAGACATTAGTTATCGTCAGGATCAGAGTACTGGAGGAGTGACAATTTTTAAAATACAGACGGTATGAGGCGGGTTGCATGATCACTGCTGCCTACACTAGATGTGAATTTGCTGCTGTTGCAAACCTTATTTTTAAAAACAATTGTCAATTTAAAAGCAAAATATTGACTCAGGGTTCCAGTTTAATGATTTTTCAAGTGGCAGTGAAGAGAGATATTCTGTAAGAATTCATTTGTGCTGTTTGGGGTATCGGTGCTCTTGGAATCAGATAGTGGGCCTGTCAGATGAAGACTTTTGAAAGTTATGCAGCGTTAACCATCCACACTTCATGCCAAGCCAGCAAAGCTGAATATTTTGACCCACTCCAGCTTAATTTACTGCAGGTAATAAGTTAGTCCAACAGAGTGCTGCTGAAATTATTCAAATTTACCACTCTAAATGGAAATTAGCCACTTCAACCAGGCAATTGAATGTGACTTTTAGCACTCTGACCATAGAGTGGAAAATGGTCAATTAAAGACAAGGCAATGTCTCAGTTAGATAGAACTGTTTTAGTTGGCAATCAAACATCATTTTCTTGGAAACAAAACAGCATTTCTCGCAACAAAGATTGTGACAAGAAGCAAACCTTTATCTTCAATAACTTTTTCAGTTCATTTCTTACATTTATATGGGAGACAAACTCCTCTTGGATCACACCATTAATAATGGAATTTAAACATCTCTCTCATTAATATAAGCTCATCAATGATTGACCAAGGTACTGGAGATGATTTTTATCCCGCTCCTGCCCCGCTTACCCCTGTAAATTTGGGGCCGCAGATGAAAATTGAAAAGTGCCGTCAACTTACTGCTGGAGTCTGCCTCTTCCCATTGGACCACAATTTAGGTGGCCGGAAACAGGCGAGCTGTGTATAAATGTGTATAACTAGGCGTCAAAAGATGCAGCTCAGACCCCAATGCCATGTGCAATACAGTTTGTGATGCGACCATTACCAGCCGTACTTGAAGGGGTCTTTAGCTGCCGTCAGGGAAAGCTGGAAGCTGGTCTGACATTTATTTTTTTCTCTTGTCTCTTGCATGTTTTGAGCCTTTATTGCTTCCATTATTTCCCCTGCTTGGTGCTGCTAAAATTTCCCTGCTACTGAAAACTGCTGCTCGGTTTCACCCGGTGCTTCTACCCCACTCCCCTTTAAGGTGCCACTGTGACCCCAGGACAACCGACTGCTCCGGCCAACTTCCCACACTCCCAAATGACAAGTTGCCCATAAACAGCGAGATTAACACCAGCCTTTTGTGGCAAGTGAGGCCTGAGCACGAATACTGACCGGCCTCCTGCCAACTACATCAGATGGGCTAAGCGGGCGCCTTGCTCACCCCCAGCCAGATCTATGCCATTGCCGAAAATCACCCCCATAACTCCCCGGTTATCGCGGCTACTCTCAGGGAGATTATTAAGGTGCACCCAACTCAACAACAACTTGTACTTATTAGAGATAGTAAGGGGAAAAAGTCACTGGTGGGCGTAGTTTATAGGCCCCCAAATAATAACTTCACGGTGGGGCTGACAATAATCAAGGGAATAATAGAGGCATGTGAAAAAGGAACGGCAGTAATCATGGGGGATTTTAACCTACATATCGATTGGTCAAATCAAATCGCACGGGGTAGTCTTGAGGAGGAATTCATAGAATGCATGCGGGATTGTTTCTTAGAACAGTATGTTACAGAACGTGCAAGGGAGCAAGCTATCTTAGATCTGGTCCTGTGTAATGAGACAGGAATAATAAACGATCTCCTAGTAAAAGATCCTCTCGGAATGAGTGATCACAGTAAGGTTGAATTTGTAATACAGATTGAGGGTGAGGAAGTAGAGTCTCAAAATGGCGTACTATGCTTAAACAAAGGGGACTACAGTGGGATGAGGGCAGAGTTGGCTAAAGTAGACTGGAAACACAGACTAAATGGTGGCATAATTGAGGAACAGTGGAGGACTTTTAAGGAGCTCTTTCATAGTGCTCAACAAAAATATATTCCAGTGAAAAAGAAGGGCGGTAAGAGAAGGGATAACCAGCCGTGGATAACCAAGGAAATAAAGGAGAGTAACAAATTAAAAACCAATGCGTATAAGGTGGCCAAGGTTAGTGGGAAACTAGAAGATTGGGAAAATTTTAAACGACAGCAAAGAATGACTAAGAAAGCAATAAAGAAAGGAAAGATAGATTACGAAAGTAAACTTGCTCAAAACATAAAAACAGATAGTAAAAGCTTTAACCGATATATAAAACGGAAGAGAGTGACTAAAGTAAATGTTGGTCCCTTAGACGATGAGAAGGGGGATTTAATAATGGGAAATGTGGAAATGGCTGAGACCTTAAACAATTATTTTGCTTCGGTCTTCACAGTGGAAGACACAAAAACCATGCCAAAAATTGCTGGTCACGGGGATGTGGGAAGGGAGGACCTTGAGACAATCACTATCACAAGTACTTTGGTTCGATATTCACTAAGGAGGAAACAAACAACCTTCCGGATATAAAAGGGGTCAGAGGGTCGAGTAAGAAGGAGGAACTGAGGGAAATCCTTATTAGTCGGGAAATTGTGTTGGGGAAATTTATGGGATTGAAGACCAATAAATCCCCAGGGCTTGATGGTCTGCATCCAGCGTACTTAAGGAGGTGGCCTTGGAAATAGCGGATGCATTGACAGTCATTTTCCAACATTCCATTGACTCTGGATCAGTTCCTATCGAATGGAGGGTAGCCAATGTAACCCCACTTTTTAAAAAAGGAGGGAGAGAGAAAACAGGGAATTATAGACTGGTCAGCCTGACATCGGTAGTGGGTAAAATGATGGAATCAATTATTAAGGATGTCATAGCAGTGCATTTGGAAAGAGGCGACATGATAGGTCCAAGTCAGCATGGATTTGTGAAAGGGAATTCATGCTTGACAAATCTTCTGGGATTTTTTGAGGATGTTTCCAGTAGAGTGGACAAGGGAGAACCAGTTGATGTGGTATATTTGGACTTTCAGAAGGCTTTCGACAAGGTCGCACACAAGAGATTAATGTGCAAAGTTAAAGCACATGGGATTGGGGGTAGTGTGCTGACGTGGATTGAGAACTGGTTGTCCGACAGGAAGCAAAGAGCAGGAGTAAATGGGGACTTTTCAGAATGGCAGGCAGTGACTAATGGGGTACCGCAAGGTTCTGTGCTGGGGCCCCAGCTGTTTACACTGTACATTAATTATTTAGATGAGGGGATTAAATGTAGTATCTCCAAATTTACGGATGACACTAAGTTGGGTGGCAGTGTGAGCTGCAAGGAGGATGCTATGAGGCTGCAGAGTGACTTGGATAGGTTAGGTGAGTGGGCAAATGCATGGCAGATAAAGTATAATGGTGGTAAAAACAGAGAGCCAGATTATTATCTGAATGGTGACAGATTAGGAAAAGGGGAGGTGCAACGAGACCTGGGTGTCATGGTACATCAGTCATTGAAGGTTGGCATGCAGGTACAGCAGGCGGTTAAGAAAGCAAATGGCATGTTGGCCTTCATAGCGAGGGGATTTGAGTACAGGGGCAGGGAGGTGTTGCTACAGTTCTACAGGGCCTTGGTGAGGCCACACCTGGAGTATTGTGTCCAGTTTTGGTCTCCTAACCTGAGGAAGGACATTCTTGCTATTGAGGGAGTGCAGTGAAGGTTCACCAGACTGATTCCCAGGATGGCGGACTGACATATCAAGAAAGACTGGATCAACTGGGCTTGTATTCACTGGAGTTCAGAAGAATGAGAGGGGACCTCATAGAAACGTTTAAAATTCTGATGGGTTTAGATAGGTTAGATGCAGGAAGAATGTTTCCAATGTTGGGGAAGTCCAGAACCAGGGGACACAGTCTAAGGATAAAGGGTAAGCCTTTTAGGACCGAGATGAGGAGAAACTTCTTCACCCAGAGAGTGGTGAACCTGTGGAATTCTCTTCCACAGAAAGTTGTTGAGGCCAATTCACTAAATATATTCAAAAAGGAATTAGATGAAGTCCTTACTACTAGGGGGATCAAGGGGTATGGCAAGAAAGCAGGAATGGGGTACTGAAGTTGCATGTTCAGCCATGAACTCATTGAATGGCGGTGCAGGCTAGAAGGGCCGAATGGCCTACTCCTGCACCTTTTTTCTATGTTTCTATGTTTCTATGTTTGAAGGCAGTAGCACTCATGAGGCACAAGGCTTCATGCCAGGCGCAGAATTCTCTACTCTCCTGTGAAATTTGGGTTACCGCCCCCGAAAGGAAGTGGAGCGCAAAATAACATGCTCCACTTTCTTTCTGGGGGGCTAGTGGGCCATGTTGGGGGCAGATCTACACACTGGGCCACGTAGTGCTGCTGCATAGGATTGGCTGTTGCCATAATTAAAAGGAAGGGCCCAAGCTGCAAACTTTGCATTATAAAAATGGTCCTAATCTGGACCAGCGGGGAGCGTGGGTGCCGTGCCAACAGCCCAGCACTTATCACGGACGGCACGGACCCTGCATTCAAAGTGCCAATGGGGCACACAATAAAATCGGCCTGCCACTCAGTTCACGTCCTCTGAAGCTGTTGCTGTTATCATTTAGGGTCCGGGGCAATAATGGGGTGCTGTACATAGTGATGACAAAGCAGGGCGCTACAGGTTACCACTAGTGCTAAGCTCCTGCCGAATTTAGCAGGAGTCATTCGCAGTGCTGCACCTGGACGAAAAGTCATTTGTGCCCCCATTAGCGTCCCGGGGGTGCTATCGGGAGGTGCAAATGCGAATTTCTATGTTTACCTTCGTACAACACCTTCATTTTTACTCGCCGCTATGTCATCAGAAATACAAGGCCAGATCACTGGCAGGAGACGTTGTAACCACGGGGCTGCAGTTTGGGGTCGGAATGTATCCCTCTGATTTTCTGCACTGTGTTCTACTTGCAGGTCAAGGTTATACACAATCACAAGAAGAGGACTCAGACACACCTCCACAGGAGCCCTTGCTCTTCCCCAGGTAAATGGTGGATGGCTTTGGGAATGCCAAGTTTGGAGGAGGAGTGCTACCACCAAACAGGTATCCTCTTTTCTTTCACATCTTTCCCATATTCCCTATCTTCTTCCTACATGTGCTAAGCAGCCATTTCAGACACTTGCCCATATTGTTCAGCATTGACTTGGGGATGTACTATAGTGCTGTCCTTCTCTATTCCTGTCAGGTCTTCACTAGATGAAATCCCAGGACAGATTGACAAGCTCCCACAACTTGTGTCAAGCAGTTCTCCTGCATCCAACACCAGCCCAGCCATTGATTACTGTTATGTATGTAAGTAACAGACTAACCAAAACAGGAGAAATGTAACTAACTGTGTCCTTTATAGCAACTCCCAAAATGGTGTCCCAAAACCAGCATGAACCAGCTTGTTTACAGCAGTGTGTGGAAAGCTCCGACAGGGTCCTAATGCCTGTCTAGTGTCCTGTAACAAACAAATAGCACATGAACACATATTTCCCTCTTCTGAAAATTACAGACTATGAACAGACAAAGCCCTTGAGATAGCCAGGCCGTGTTCTGATACACTGAGACCGGCGTGGAGCTTGCGGTGTTTGATCGAGGTTTTCGGTTGGGAAACAGAATGGTGCCTCTGTTCCATCCTACTGGTCTGATGGCCTTTAAGTTGGGGTCAGTCTACGAGCATTCCATTGAGTTCCATCAGTGAACTCGTAGGTGTGAGGGCTGAACTTTCGCCTGATCTGTTTTGGAGGCGAAAGTGAAGATGCGAGTTTATGACTACGGCTTGGGCGCTTAACTCTGGCCCAATCTCCGTTCTTCAGTTGGGGCTTTTGAGTGTGTCGTTTTGTGGCAGTGTACAACTTCTCTTTTCGTTGGCGTTCTGAAATCTGGGATGCGACTGTGGTTAACTTCGCACTCGGTTTGGCTGGGGGTTTGAGAACGTCCCGTAGTCAGCGAAGATTCCGCCCAATCATGAGCTCAGCAGGTGTCTTCCCCGTTAGCGAGTGCTTTGTCGAACGGTATGTGCGAAGAATGGTTTGAACCACTTCATCGAATGTTTGGCCTGCTGTGAGGTTGGCTTTCAAACCCTCTTTGATTACGCGGTTAAATCGCTCAACACTTCCGTTGCTTTGAGGATTTTACCGAGCAACAAGGCGATGCTCGAAAGCATGATGAGTGAGGAAATCCGTGAACTGGTCGGACACAAACTGTGGTCCACTGTCAGTGATTATGAACTCTGGGAGGCCCCACTTCATGAACATATACTGCAGAAGTCACTGAACTTGTAGCGATTTCTGGTAATTTGGAATGCAGGTCATGTACTAAAACTAGAAACCGCTGGTGCTGTGGAGCTGCTTCAACTGGACTGAAGATATCCAATTGAAGTTGTTGCCATGCTCTTTGTGGCCATGGAATGGGCTTCATTGGTGCTGGTCGGATGTTTGTGGCCTTTTTGCTCAGACTACATGCAGATTGGAAAACTGCAAATGTAACGCCCCTATTCAAAAAAGGAGGCAGACAAAAAGCAGGAAACTATAGACTAGTTAGCCTAACATCTGCGGTTGTGAAAATGTTGGAGTCCATTATTAAAGAAGCAGTAGCAGGACATTTAGAAAAGCAAAATTTGGTCAGGCAAAGTCAGCATGGATTTATGAAGGGGAAGTCATGTTTGACAAATTTGCTGGAATTCTTTGAGGATGTAATGAACAGGGTGGATAAAGGGGAACCAGTGGATGTGGTGTATTTGGATTTCCAGAAAGCATTTGACAAGGTGCCACACGAAAGGTTACTGCACAAGATAAAAGTTCACGGGGTTGGGGTTAATATATTAGCATGGATAGAAGATTGGCTGACAAACATAGAGTCGGGATTAATGGTTCATTCTCTGGCTGGCAATCAGTAACATGTGAGGTCCCACAGGGATCAGTGCTGGGACCCCAACTATTTACAATCTATATTAATGACTTGGAAGAGGGGACTGGGTGTAACGTAGCCAAGTTTGCTGACGATACAAAGATGGAAGAAAAGGTAACGTGTGAGGAGGACATACAGAGGCTGCAGGAAGACATAGACAGGCTAAGTGAGTGGGCAAGAATTTGGCAGATGGAGTATAATGTTGGAAAATGTGAGGTCATGCACTTTGGCAGAAAAAATCAAAGACTAAGTTATTATTTAAATGGAGAAAGATCACAAAGTGCTGCAGTACAGCGGGACCTGGGGGTACTTGTGCATGAAACACACAAGGTTAGTATGCAGGTACAGCAAGTGATCAGGAAGGCCAATGGAATCTTGGCCTTTATTGCAAAGGGGATGGAGTATAAAAGCAGGGAAGTCTTGCTACAGCCATACAGGGTTTTGGTGAGGCCACACCTGGAATACTGCGTGTAGTTTTTGGTTTCCATATTTATGAAAGGATATACTTGCTGTGGAGGCAGTTCAGAGAAGGTTCACTAGGCTGATCCAGGGGATGAGGGGGTTGACTTATGAGGAAAGGTTGAGTAGGTTGGGCCTCTACTCATTGGAATTCAAAAGAATGAGAGGTGATCTTATAGAAACGTATAAAATTATGAGGGGGCTTGACAAGGTGGATGCAGAAATGATGTTTCCACTGGTGGGAGAGACTAGAACTAGAGGGCACGATCTTAGGATAAGGGGCCGTCCATTTAGAACTGAGAAGAGGAGAAATTTCTTCTCTCAGAGGGTTGTGAATCTGTGGAATTTGCTGCCTCAGAGAGCTGTGCAAGCTGGGACATTAAATAAATTTAAGACAGAAATAGACAGTTTCTTAAACGATAAGGGGATAAGGGGTTATGGGGAGCAGGCAGGGAAGTGGAGCTGAGTTCATGATCAGATCTGCCATGATCTTATTGAATGGCGCAGCAGGCTCAAGGGGCCTTATGGCCTACTCCTGCTCCTATTTCTTATGCTCTTATGTTTTTATTCTTCGCAGTGTGAGATAAACTCTTCAATGCGAGTGTCAATCCCAGGTCACCATACTGAATCGCGACATCTCTGCTTCATGCGGACAATACCAGGGTGTCCAGCATGTGTACAGTTGTACAGGGCCTTGGTGAGGCCCCACCTGGAATATTGTGTTCAGTTTTGGTCTCCTAATCTGAGGAAGGACGTTCTTGCTATTGAGGGAGTGCGGCGGAGGTTCACCAGACTGATTCCAGGGATGGCTGGACTGACATATGAGGAGAGACTGGATCAACTGAGTCTTTATACACTGGAGTTTAGAAGGATGAGAGGGGATCTCATAGAAACATATAAGATTCTGACTGGACTGGACAGGCTAGATGCAGGAAGAATGTTCCCGATGTTGGGGAAATCCAGAACCAGGGGACACAGTCTTAGGATAAGGGGCAGGCCGTTTAGGACTGAAATGAGGAGAAACTTCTTCACTCAGAGAGTTGTTAACCTGTGGAATTCCCTGCCGCAGAGAGTTGTTGATGCCAGTTCATTGGATATATTCAAGAGGGAGTTAGATATGGCCCTTACGGCTAAAGGGATCAAGGAGTATGGAGAGAAAGCAGGAAAGGGGTACTGAAGGAATGATCAGCCATGATCTTATTGAATTGTGGTGCAGGCTCGAAGGGCCGAATGGCCTACTCCTTCACCTATTTTCTATGTTTCTATGTTTCTATGTGCCAATGAGAGAACGTGCTGTTGAAGCGACTTGGTAATTACTGCTCTATCACCACGAGCTAGGCAGCCATCGTTCCAAATGGAAAATTCATCGCGAAGTCTGTGGAAGGTTTTCAGCTCTTCCGGAATTTGCTTAGGCCACTCAGTCTGGAGGAAGTGACACATTTGCTAGAGCATAGCATCACTCTGTGACTCGGTTTTCAGTTCGTCGCAGGAGACAACGTTTCTGATGGACTGAGTGATGATCGATGTGAAATATGTGTCGTCTTCTGTGAACAAGTCAGCACTAGAGTCCGAAGCAGGTGGCTTCGACTGCCAGCGATGTACTGTACATCAAAGTTATACTGATGAAGGCGATCTGACCATCGGCTGATTCGTAGTGGTCTGAGCCCAGATCCAGTTGTAGCAAGTAGCGTAGTTAGCACTTGGTAATCCGTAGAGAGGGTAAATTTCCTGCCATAGAGGTAGATGTGCCAGTGTTCACATGTGTAGATGCAAGCGAGAGCTTCGCGTCCCCCTGTAGAGTATTTATGTTCTGCAGATGAGAGCGTGCGAGAGGCAAAATCTACAGGGCGTTCCAGGCCATCAATCCATTGTGAGAGCACAGCACCCATGGTGGTGCCTGATGCATCCGTGGTGACGTACTTAGTGGCATTTGGATCAAAGTGTGTGAGGATAGGAGGGGATGTGATTTTCTTCTTAAGCCTGGTGAGTGCCTGAGCCTGAGAATCTGACCATTCCCAAGGGAGGTCCTTGCGCAGTACCTTGTGAAGTGGTTCGGCAATGTGCGTGTAGTGTGGGACGAACTTCAGATAGAAGTTGCAAGTGCCGAGGAATGATGAAAGTTCTTTGACATTGGTAGCCTCCTGCATTTGCTGGATCGCGTCAATGTTGTCACCTTGTGCTGTGACTCTGTAGCCCAGAAAGTTTATTTCTCCAGCAGCGAATGTACATTTATCGGCATTAAGTATAATGTTATGTGTAGCAAGTCTAGCCATAACTGCATGAAGTCGCTGGTCATGTTCTTCCATTGTCCATCAATGGATGACAATATCGTCAAGCAGATTGAGGGCTCCCTCTGTGCCTGCTAGCATAGTAGTGACAATCTTCTGAAATGTACGGTGCAGAAGATAGTCCGTAGGGCATGTATCGATACTGATACAGACCATCACGTGTCATGAATGCCGTGAGCAGTTTGCTGTCCTCCGCTCGGGGCATTTACAGGTAACTGTGGCGCATGTCGAATTTTGTAAAAACTATTGAGCCGTGGAATTCTGAAGACAGTTTGTCGATGGTAGGAAGAGGGTACTTGTCGCGGATGATGGCCTTGTTGACCTCTTTCTGATCGATGCATAGGCGGAACTCCCCATTTTTACGGCAAGCAATGACTAAGTTCGAGATCCAGGGTGAGGAGTCGATGTTCTCAATGATTCCTGAGATTCGAGTCGCATTAATTCTGCGAATACTTGGCTGCGAACCGCGAATGGGAGACGGTGAAGTCGCAGTGTAACCGGTTTGACGGAAGGGTCAACGCAGGGACAATGGCAGAATTTTATTGTCACTCCAAACCCTGAGAAGATTGAGAGATACTGCTTGTCAAAGTCCACTGTGTACACAGGTGTGCCAGTTAGGTCGTAAACTTTAAACCCAAGCTTGTCAAAAACAGTCAACATCCATGAGGCTTCATCACTTCGTGACATCATAGGAAAAGTTCTCCAATGTTATGTCCTTGTAGTATATCCGGACAGATATGAACCCAAGTACCTCAATTTTGGAGTTGGAGTATGCATGTAGAGTGGAAGTTGTGGGCTGCAGTTGACAGTGCTTGAAGTGGGTTTTGTAAACAGCCTCACTCTATATGGAGACTTTGACTCCAAGGTCAATGAGGAGGCAGATTGGCGTGCCGTCAATGTTTACATCACTTGGATTTGCTCGAACCAATATGCGAAATGTCACTAATGGTGTAAACCATACTGGGTTTATCACTATCGGGGTTGTCCACATGTCGAATATGCTGCGATGAGCGACAGACACTAGCAAAATGGTTCATTTTACCACATGCAGAGCATTTCTGTCCACGTGCAGGGCAGTTAGGACTCTGCTGAATGTGATTTGTCCCCACAGTTAAAACACTGGGTGCTATGAAGTGCTGTCTTCTTCTGTGGAACTAAGAGCACTGACTGGGTTGAGAGGGACTGCTGCACAAAAAAAGGAAATATAACTTTGAATACAGTCTGCAAAACATCCCTTTAAATAGTGCGTTGATGGTAATAAACCTGTCACAATGTTGTGCTTGACTGTATAATTGAGTGAGCACAGTAACAGAAAGGGAGCGCCAAACAGGACAACTCTCCTTTGCCAACTTTGTCAAGCTGCAGCTCTGAAATTGCATGAGCGAGCTGTGGGGTTCTTACCTGCTGTCTCTGCTCTATTTCCTGCTTCCAATGAACAACTCCCCTTTAAATGGCAGCCACAACTGTTTAAGAGCTGCAGCAATAGCTGGATATTCAAACCTCCCTCTCCCACTGCGCCAATTCCCAGTGGGAGGTCAAGTCCAGGCCAGGAACTTGCCGTGCATATTAAATTAAGGCAACCCAGTGGGTGTTGTTGGCACAGTACAAAGCCTGCTGCTGAAAATCATTCACACACAAGAATTGGGACCTTCAGAATAAACTTGACTTGAGCACAGTGGATAATGCTTTTGGAAGCAACTGTAATAATGGACTGGAGCAACAGAGTCTAGCCTGCAATTTTAAGACAAAAGTGCATTAATAATGATATTTTAAGTGTATTTTAACTAGAATTCCCAGCATAAACTCATTAAGTAACATAAATATTCAGCAACTTTACTTTCACAACCCACTTGTGACTTGGCTGCTCATTGGGTTCCGAGGTTAGATTGTTTATTGAATATTTATGACATTTAATGAGTTGTCATAAAAAATCTATTCTGAAGCCCAAGTAATAAATATGTATTTATGGCGGCACTAACTTGATTAGCACAATAATGCTTTCAGAATTACATGATTATTTATGTGCCATGCTCAGAAAGAAAACAAAGTTATAATTTTCAGACCATATTAATATGAGACCTGATGTGTCTGCGCTTTCTCTATACTGTGGTCTGCAGTAATTGAATTAAGCCATGTTATTCTAAACATGCCACTTTATCTTAGTAAAATCCAGTGTGATCTTTGAATAAAGACTAAGATCAGCAGAAGTGTTGCCAGTAGTTCAGTAGCAGTGTAAAAGTTAATTGCTTATTTAATAAGGGCACCCACAACACATTCATGGCTCAACATTAATCATTTTTAATTCAGTAGTCACTGTAAGACATATATCCTCCTTCCACGAGGTGTAAACTCCATGAAGAGTCCTTTCCTCTTTGGAAGTTGGAGTTGGTATTTCTCCGTCAGTGTCGTTTGTACATTGATTGCCATGACAGTTTGTTATGGGATTAAAATGCAGCGAGGGCACCCTTGCTGTGCAATGTTGTATGCATTTGTGTGGTTGATTCTGTTACGCACCCATTAGGAAGCTCAGATCATGGCATGAGGCCGATCCCTCATGTACACTTGCTGAGCTTTGTTCTAATTGCTCCAAGAATGCCGATGGCTCTGTTGACGGAACCAGTAGTCGAGAAACTATTCTACTGAGAAATTCAAGGTCCACATTTACATAAATTTTCCTGTGGAATGGCCATTATCATCATCATAGGCAGTCCCTTGGGATTGAGGAAAACTTGCTTCCACTCTTAAAAATGAGTCCTTAGGTGGCTGAACAGTCCAATACGAGAGCCACCGTCACTGTCACAGGTGGGACAGATAGTCGTTGAGGGTAAGGGAGGGTGAGACAGGTTTGCTGCACGCTCTTTCCACTGCCTGTGCTTGATTTCTGCATGCTCTCGACGATGGGACTCGAGGTGCTTGGCGCCCTCCCGGATGCACTTCCTCCACTTAGGGCGATCTTTGGCCAGGGACTCCCAGGTGTCAGTGGGGATGTGGCACTTTTTCAGGGAGGTTTTCAGAGTATCCCTGTAACATTTCCTCTGCCCACATTTGGCTCGTTTGCTGTGAAGGAGTTGCGAGTAGAGCGCTTACTTTGGGAGTCTCGTGTCTGGCATGCGAACTACGTGGCCTGCCCAGTGGAGCTGATCAAGTGTGGTCAGTGCTTCACTGCTGGGGATGTTGGCCTGGTCGAGGATGCTAACGTTGACAGCAGCTGAATAGGCAGTATCACTTTCACTTGGTGCCAAGGTTCCCTCGTTTACAAAGCGTGCATGTGGGATATATATCAACTCCATGGCCTCACAAAGAGAGATTAATTCCACTAATTAATATTTAGGTTGTATCCAACCACAGAAACATCCTCATGCACATAGGGATTTTGATCCAATAAGCAGCTATGATGTCTTTATTGTCCATTGGTCCATGGCATTCCATATTATTTGAAGGAGAAGAAATACTAGGTGGATATCTTTTAAGAAATATCTTCTGTGCCCATGGCTGCTGACCCTACTGTGAACCCCTGGCTTCCCCACATGGCAGGGGAGCCTGGACACCTCTGCATCAGTTTGTTGCTCCTCAGCTGTCACCTCCACCTTGAAAAAATGTGCCATGCTCAATGAAAGACTGTGCCAAAGACTAACATTTGTGCAAAGCACTCTAAATGGTACCTCCTAGTGGGTGGGTTAGTTGCCAACTTTGTGTCAAGCTTGACAAGCCCCATCTGAGATGCAAAGGTGAGGAGCACACTTGCCACTGCCTTGCTCTTGATAACGGTACACTTCTTCATCTGCAGTCAGGTACTGGTCGGAGGGGAGGGAGGCACCAAAGCAATTGGCCAGGAATTTCAATGGGAAGTGTCACTGAAGCAGCTTTTAACATGATCCTATCTATCTTATTTTGCAGTCACAGAACTGAGAAAAGTAACATTGTGGTTTTATAGATTTTAAAATACCACACATGTGGTTTGAGAAATGACAGCTTATTTCCAATGGTTTATGAGTGGGTTAGGACTATTTTATTTGCGTGGCGTGAGCACAAGCTTGCTTTTCATCAATCCTCACCGGCATTTCATCCTACTGTCTGGCCCTTCCTTGCCACGCCGTCACCCCTTGCTTTTTGTTTTCTTTTTCTCTCTCGCTCAATGAAACCCCTGCACATGTCCTGACTCTTTCTCAAAGTCCCATACCATGCCCCTACTCTTTCTGGACCTCGCTGTCTTATCGTTACCTCGGCTCCCATAGTCTCAGAGCTATATTACCATTCAAATCACACTGCAAATACCTCTCAGCCTAGCATCCTATTAGGTTCAGACCACCACTGCCAGACATTAAGTCCAACAGTAACCCACACAGATACAGATGGATTGGATATCATTCCCTGAGCTGAAGTGTACTTACACAATACTGGAGGAGTATTAAAATACCAACTGTTAACAAAATAAAACATTATAAATAAAACAACATTTGCTTTCGACCTCTTCACTCCAAAATGCACCTAAAATAAAATAAGACGAATACCAGTAAGCAATGTTTTATATGGTAAATAAACTGCCTCTATATTGGACTAGCATAACACACTTCACCCTCATGTTTATGACTTAGGTGGTCTGTGTCACTCTGTAATTTATTTTTACAGGAAACCAGCACTCCTCGTCATCAATCCGATATATCTGCGGTAATCAGGTATTTAAAATGTATATCCGAGAGTTGCTATGTTACATTTTAGCAATTGAAAGTTAAAAAATTGCCTACGCTTTCTCTTTTCAACCATGCTAAACACAGTCATTAACTTTTACGGGCTTTGAATGTTGTCGTTCAGGTCTCTACAAACGCCTTACACAAGCTGTGTGGAGTTTGTTGAGCTATAAGTGAAAAACAGAGCTTTAAACCTGCGCACATTATGGAAAACTCTCCTAGAAATATTCTCTGATACTTTTGTAATTGCTCTGCAATTGTTTTTCACCATCTATTTAAAAATTAATTTCTGTTGGAGTGGCAACCCTGGGAGGAAGATGGATGGTGGCCACGGAGGGACCGACAGTGAGTGGAATAATGGTCCCAAATTCATTTTAAAAATGTTTATTTACTGCTCTTTAAGGTCCTGCTCTATGCAATGCACCAATGAGTGAGGCATGTGTGCCACCAGCTCTGCACATCATTGTGTGAACATTGCATCGAGGTCCTATGTATGTCATAAGATGATGATCTGCATGCCTTAATATGATACCCGTCTGAAACAGGAGGGTATTCTGGCTGCCCATTTCGAGGTCCAGACGGAAATGGTGACGAGCAGAACAGTAGCATAGCGGTTAAGTTACGGGACTAGTAATCCAGAGGCCTGGGCTAATAATCCGGAGGTGTGAGTTCAACTCCCACCATGGCAACTGTGGAATTTAAATTCAGATAATTAAATAAATCTGGAATAAAGAAGCTTGTGTCAGTAATGGTGACCATGAAACTACCGCATTGTCGTAAAAACCCATCTGGTTCTTTAGGGAAGGAAATCTGCCGTCCTTACCCGGTCTGGCCTATATGTGATTCCAGATCCACAGCAATGTGGTTGACCCTTAACTTCCCTCGGAAATGGCCCAGTTGTAACAAACCGCTACAAGAAACAACAAGAAGAATAAAACCGGACGGACCACCCGGCATCAATCTCGACACCAGCTATGGACACGACAATGGCACACCCAGCCCAGTTAACTCTGCAAAGTCCTCCTCACCAACATCTGGGGACTTGAGCCAAAATTTGGAGAGCTGTCCCACAGACTAGTGAAGCAACAAACTACATAGTCATACTCACAGGATCATACCTATCAGCCAATATCCCAGAAGCCTCCATCACCATCCCTGGGTATGTCCACTGGCAGGACAGACTCAACCGAGGTAGTGGCAAAGTGGTATACAGTCAGGAAGGAGTGGCCCTGGGAGTCCTCAACATTGGCTCCGGACTTCTTGAAGTCTCATGGCTTCAGATCAAACAGGAGCAAGGAAACCTCCTGCTGATTACCACCTACCGCCCTGCCTCAGCTGATGAAGCAGTACTACTCCATGTTGAACACCGCTTGGAAGAAGCACTGCGAGTAACAAAGGCACAGAATGTACTATGTGTGGGGGATTTCAATGTCCATCACCAAGAGTGGCTTGGTGGCACCACTACTGACCGAACTGGCTGAGTCCTGAAGGACATTGCTGCCAGACTGGGCCTGCAGCAGGTGGTGAGAGAACCAACATGAGGAAAAAACCTACTTGATGGGATAGATTCAGAACAGATCTAGCAGCTCAAAACTACATCCATGAGATGCTGTAGGCCATCAGCAGCAGCAGAATTGTATTCCACCACAATCTGTAACCTCACTCTACCATTACCATCAAACCAGGGGACCAACCCTGGTTTAATGAGGAGTGTACAAGAGTATGCCAGGATCAGCACAAGGCATACCTAAAAATGAGATACCAACCTAGGGAAGCTGCAACATAGGACTACACGCATGCTAAGCAGAGGAAGCAGCATGTTATAAACAGCCACAATCAACGGATCAGATCAAAGCTCTGCAGTCCTACCACATCCAGTCGTGAATGGTGGTGGACAATTAAACAACTAACGGGAGGAGGAGGCTCCATGAATATCCCCATCCTCAATGATGGCGAAGACCAGCACGCAAGTGCAAAAGACAAGGCTCAAGCGTTTGCATCTCGGCCTCCTCCTGAGATTCCCACCATCACAGAAGCCAGTATTCAGCCAATTCGATTCACTCAATGTGATATCAAGAAGTGGCTGAGCGCACTGGATACAGCAAAGGCTATGGGCCCCAACAACATCCCGGCTGGTGTGCTGAAGACTTGTGCTCCAGAACTAGCAATACATCTAGCCAAGCTGGTCCAGTTCGGCTACAACACTGGCATCTACCCGATAATGTGGAAAACTTCCCAGTTATATCCTGTTCTCAAAAAGCAGGACAAATCCAATCCAGCCAATTATCGCCCCATCAGTCTACTCTCAATCATCAGCAAAGTGATGGAAGGTGTCGTCAACAGTGCTATCAAGCGACACGTACTCACAAATAACCTGCTCACTGATGTGTAGTTTGGATTCTGCCAGGACCACTCAGCTCCAGACCTCATTATAGCCTTGGTCCAAACATTGAAAAAGAGCTGAATTCCAGAGGTGAGGTGAGAGTGACTGCCCTTGACATCAAAGCAGCATTTGACCAAGTGAGGCATCAAAGAGCCCTAGTAAAATTGAAATTAATGGGAATCAAGGGGAAAACTCTCCATACCTAGCACAAAGGAAGATGGTTGTGGTGGTTGGAAGTCAATCATCCCAGCCTTAGGACATCGCTGCAGGAGTTCCTCAGGGCAGTGTCCTAGACCCAACCATCTTCAGCTGCTTCATCAATGACCTACCCTCCATCATAAAATCAGAAGTGGGGATGTTCGCTGATGATTGCACAATGTTCAGTTCCATTTGCAACTCCTCAGAAAATGAAGCAGTCCATGCCCACATGCAGCAAGACCTGAATGACATTCAGGCTTGGGCCTATTAGTGGCAAGTAACATTCGCGCCACACAAGTGCCAGGCAATGACTATCGCCAACAAGCGAGAGTCTAACTACCGCCCCTTGACATTCAACGGCATTACCATCACAGAATCCCCCACCATCAACATATTGAGGTCACCATTGACCAGAAACTTAACTGCACATAAATATCTTGGCAACAAAAGCGGGTCAGAAGCTGGATATTCTGCGGCAAATGTCTCACCTCCTGAACCCTCGAAGACTTTCCACCATCTACAAGGCACAAGTCAGGAGTGTGATGGAATACTCTCCACTTGGCTGGATGAGTTCTGCTCTAACAACACTGACGAAGCAGGCCGCTTGATTGGCACCCCATCCACCACCTTCAACATTTACTCCCTCCACCACCGGTGCACCGTGGCTGCAGTGTGTACCATCTACAAGATGCACTGCAACAACTCGCCACGGCTTCTCCGGCAGCATTTCCCAAACCCGCGACCTCTACCACCTAGAAGGACAAGGGCAGCAAGCGCATGGGAACACCATCACCTCCACTTTCCCCTTCAAGTTTCACACCATCCTGACTTGGAAATATATTGCCGTTCCTTCATCGTCGCTGGGTCAAAATCCTGGAACTCCCTCCCTAACAGTACTGTGGGAGTACCTTCACCACACGGACTGCAGTGGTTCAAGAAGATGGCTCACCACCACCTCCTCAAGGGCAATTAGGGATGGGCAATAAATGCTGGCCTTGCCAGTGACGCCAACATACCGGAACGAAAAAAAAGAAATATCGACAGTGGGAGTGGATCAGTAGATAATGCATTGTCATTTTCTTTGTTCTACCGCCTTGTTCTTGCCCGAAAATGGGGATGAAAAATCAGCCCCATATGTTGAATGTAGCGGTATACAAAACCGCCAATGTTAACCTAATGCAGTCGGCCACAGCAGGAGACGTTCAGGTTGGATACCTAATGTACACCCCGCCTGATTTTATCCTCGCCGGGTGTTAGATTTAAATCCAGACTCAAGTCTTATTTTCCAAGGTGGGCTTTATGCCACTTTAGTCAACTCCTGCTAACGGATTGCAAACATAGAAACATAGAAACATAGAAAATAGGTGCAGGAGCAGGCCATTCAGCCCTTCTAGCCTGCACCGCCATTCAATGAGTTCATGGCTGAACATGAAACTTCAGTACCCCCTTCCTGCTTTCTCGCCATAACCCTTGATCCCCCGAGTAGTAAGGACTTCATCTAACTCCCTTTTGAATATATTTAGTGAATTGGCCTCAACTACTTTCTGTGGTAGAGAATTCCACAGGTTCACCACTCTCTGGGTGAAGAAGTTTCTCCTCATCTCGGTCCTAAATGGCTTACCCCTTATCCTCAGACTGTGACCCCTGGTTCTGGACTTCCCCAACATTGGGAACATTCTTTCTGCATCTAACCTGTCTAAACCCGTCAGAATTTTAAACGTTTCTATGAGGTCCCCTCTCATTCTTCTGAACTCCAGTGAATACAAGCCCAATTGATCCAATCTTTCTTGATAGGTCAGTCCCGCCATCCCGGGAATCAGTCTGGTGAACCTTCGCTGCACTCCCTCAATAGCAAGAATGTCCTTCCTCAAGTTAGGAGACCAAAACTGTACACAATACTCCAGGTGTGGCCTCACCAAGGCCCTGTACAACTGTAGCAACACCTCCCTGCCCCTGTATTCAAATCCCCTCGCTATGAAGGCCAACATGCCATTTGCTTTCTTAACCGCCTGCTGTACCTGCATGCCAACCTTCAATGACTGATGTACCATGACACCCAGGTCTCGTTGCACCTTCCCTTTTCCTAATCTGTCACCATTCAGATAATAGTCTGTCTCTCTGTTTTTACCACCAAAGTGGATAACCTCACATTTATCCACATTATACTTCATCTGCCATGCATTTGCCCACTCACCTAACCTATCCAAGTCACTCTGCAGCCTAATAGCATCCTCCTCGCAGCTCACACTGCCACCCAACTTAGTATCATCCGCAAATTTGGAGATACTGCATTTAATCCCCTCGTCTAAATCATTAATGTACAATGTAAACAGCTGGGGCCCCAGCACAGAACCTTGCGGCACTCCACTAGTCACTGCCTGCCATTCTGAAAAGTACCCGTTTACTCCTACTCTTTGCTTCCTGTCTGACAACCAGTTCTCAATCCACGTCAGCACACTACCCCCAATCCCATGTGCTTTAACTTTGCACATTAATCTCTTGTGTGGGACCTTGTCGAAAGCCTTCTGAAAGTCCAAATATACCACATCAACTGGTTCTCCTTTGTCCACTTTACTGGAAACATCCTCAAAAAATTCCAGAAGATTTGTCAAGCATGATTTCCCTTTCACAAATCCATGCTGACTTGGACCTATCATGTCACCATTTTCCAGATGCACTGCTATGACATCCTTAATAATTGATTCCATCATTTTACCCACTACTGAGGTCAGGCTGACCGGTCTATAATTCCCTGTTTTCTCTCTCCCTCCTTTTTTAAAAAGTGGGGTTACATTGGCTACCCTCCACTCCATAGGAACTGATCCAGAGTCAATGGAATGTTGGAAAATGACTGTCAATGCATCCGCTATTTCCAAGGCCACCTCCTTAAGTACTCTAGGATGCAGGCCATCAGGCCCTGGGGATTTATCTGCCTTCAATCCCATCAATTTCCCCAACACAATTTCCCGACTAATAAAGATTTCCCTCAGTTCCTCTTCCTTACTAGACCCTCTGACCCCTTTTATATCCGGAAGGTTGTTTGTATCCTCCTTAGTGAATACCGAACCAAAGTACTTGTTCAATTGATCCGCCATTTCTTTGTTCCCCGTTATGACTTCCCCTGATTCTGACTGCAGGGGACCTACGTTTGTCTTCACCAACCTTTTTCTCTTTACATACCTATAGAAACTTTTGCAATCCGCCTTAATGTTCCCTGCAAGCTTCTTCTCGTACTCCATTTTCCCTGTCCTAATCAAACCCTTTGTCCTCCTCTGCTGAGTTCTAAATTTCTCCCAGTCCCCAGGTTCGCTGCTATTTCTGGCCAATTTGTATGCCACTTCCTTGGCTTTAATACTATCCCTGATTTCCCTAGATAGCCACGGTTGAGCCACCTTCCCCTTTTTATTTTTACGCCAGACAGGAATGTACAATTGTTGTACTTCATCCATGCGGTCTCTAAATGTCTGCCATTGCCCATCCACAGTCAACCCCCTAAGTATCATTCGCCAATCTATCCTAGCCAATTCTCGCCTCATACCTTCAAAGTTACCCTTCTTTAAGTTCTGGACCATGGTCTCTGAATTTACTGTTTCATTCTCCATCCTAATGCAGAATTCCACCATATTATGGTCACTCTTCCCCAAGGGGCCTCGCACAATGAGATTGCTAATTAATCCTCTCTCATTACACAACACCCAGTCCAAGATGGCCTCCCCCCTAGTTGGTTCCTCAACATATTGGTCTAGAAAACCATCCCTTACGCACTCCAGGAAATCCTCCTCCACCGTATTGCTTCCAGTTTGGCTAGCCCAATCTATGTGCATATTAAAGTCACCCATTATAACTGCTACACCTTTATTGCATGCACCTATTGAGGCAGTTATTCAGAGGCAGATCCAAACAAATGCAGTAATGTACTAATTACAGCTTTTAACAAAGCTGAACAACACCTAATTAAAAATAATGATGCTGTGGAGCTTCACTCATTTGGGAGACTTCAACCAATGTCATCCACACTTTCTCAAAGAGTAATTTGACATTATTAGATTTTGAACTGCACAAGTGGTGTGCCCATAATAAATTATTTAATAGGAGCACAGCAAATAATGAAGGATTACTATAAGGAAACTGCAAGAATTTGCTACAGTTGGCATGGACTTTATGAACTGCAGCCTGGAATTTGTTGCCAGGATGCTGCTTTCGGCTGGCTTGGAAGCAACAATTCCCACAGTGGTGACCCGTGCACTTTTCCATGCTCATTGATTAGAAATGTTAAAATAGCTACAGGGTTTTTCAGTGGACTGTGCACTTTCTTGCCCAAATTGTGTAGTAACGATATAAACAATGCAAACCTTATCATTATTGGCGCTCAAGGAGCGAACACATCAAATTGCACATTGTCCTTGTGATGCACTGACCAACTGGAGCAGAGAGGTATCGAGGGGCCGTAAGCGAACTTTATAGCACAGAGGTTCCTCTATGCCACACATCATATCTACAGTCACAGGCACAGCTATCTGGCAATGACTGAGGAGTGTTCCCTCCGAAGGCTCACTTTCAGCAATGAGCAGTCACCCAGTTGAGCCATCTGCTTCAAGATAACCTCAAACATAGGGACAGCACTGCTGGATTTTGTAACAGCCAGAAATAACTCAATGAGTTCAATTTTCCCCAGTTATCTGCGCTGTTTTTTTTTGACGTGCGCCACTTTTTTTGGCCTAACTTAAAATATCCAAGTTTCCCCAAAGATTGTGCGCCAGCGTAACACAGTTAGTTATGATTTTGTTAGGTCAGATTTATTTTGCGTCATTGGGGGCGTAACCTGATGTCTGCGCCAGTTTTCACATTTATGCAAGTTTGGCCAACTTACATTTTTCCTAGGACGGTGTATGTGACTACTCCCAAAAAACCTTCTGGGCACTTAAGAAAAACCAGCGCACATTAAAAAATCAGCGCAGAAAGACGCCACTGTTATTCGGCGAAGATTTGGAGGGAGTCAAGAACACATTAAATATGCATCATGAAGCTTAATTTTTTCAAACTTAAAATGCAGAAAATGGATGTCCAGTGCAATTCTTTCATTTTGGATTTTTTTCAATGTGCCATGTCATCATCGAATGTCTCCAAACCGGGCTCGAGGATCGGAGCGTCGGTCGGCAGAATCGATCTCTCGCCCGGACACAGGGGCTCAGGGCTTGGCTTCAAAAGAAGCCCGGAGGGGGAAGGGTGTGGCAGCCGAACTGAAGGTACGAAAACCCTTACACTATGCAGCAGCATCAAAAGAGGCCAGTGGGGTGGTGGGGGGGGGAGCTGTTTGCCGAGCCCCTGTGTCTGGGCGAGGGAACGATTCTGCCGGCTGACCCGCGAGCCCGGTGAGGAGACGTTCGGTCGGTGGTGGAGTGGCACTTTGAAAAAAATCTAAAATTAAAGAAATGCATTAGACTTGGTTACCCCAAATGTCCTCATGTGAATGCCTAGCTTCCCGTTCTAAGCAAGCCTATTGTGCATGCCCAGACCTGGGTGTGGTCCATACTAGGGCATCAACCTTGGGGAGAGAGAAAACAAAGAAGCTTGTCCTGCTGTTTTGAGCTTCTTGCAAAGGTACAATTTAATCATGGGGACAATACTAACAATGTCAGACCTCGTGCAAGCCTTCTGCATGATTATGCTGTGGAGGAGACGATCGATTCGACATCATCGCATGAGGAACCTCAGAGCACGTAGGATGATGGGCAGGAGGCCTTACCCACATCAGGTATATCGAGACAGGCATTCATACCTGCACCTGAGTGAAACAGTCTGTGTGAGAAGGCTGCGTTTTCGCAAAGAAGTTGTAACCGAGATCTGTGAGTTAGTAAAAGCAGACCTGCAACCGAGAAGCGACAGGAGGACTGTTTTGTCAGTTGAAGTAAAGGTCTATAATAATCTATAGTAACAACTTGGAAGAAGTGACCGAGTGTAACATAGCCAAGTTTGCTGATGATGCAAAGCTGGGAGGAAAAGCAATGTGTGAGGAGGACACAAAAAATCTGCAAAAGGACATAGACAGACTAAGTGCGTGGGCAAAAATTTGGCAGATGGAGTATAATGTTGGAAAGTGTGAGGTCATGCACTTTGGCAGAAAAAAAAATGGAGAAAGATTGCAAAGTGCTGCAGTACAGCGGGACCTGGGGGTACTTGTGCATGAAACACACAAGGTTAGTATGCAGGTACAGCAAGTGATCAGGAAGGCCAATGGAATCTTGGCCTTTATTGCAAAGGGGATGGAGTATAAAAGCAGGGAAGTCTTGCTACAGTTATACGGGGTATTGGCGAAGCCACACCTGGAATACTGCGTGCAGTTTTGGTTTCCATATTTACGAAAAGATATTCTTGCTTTGGAGGCAGTTCGGAGAAGGTTCACTAGGTTGATTCCAGAGATGAGGGGTTGATCAATGAGGAAAGGTTAAGTAGGTTGGGCCTCTACTCATTGGAATTCAGAAGATTGAGAGGTGATCTTATCGAAACGAATAAGATTATGAAGGGGCTTGACAAGGTGGATGCAGAGAGGATGTTGCCACTGATGGGGGAGACGAGAAGTAGGGGGCATAATCTTAGAATAAGGGGCCGCCCATTTAAAACTGAGATGAGGAGAAATTTATTTTTTCAGAGGGTTGTAAATCTGGAATTTGCTGCCTCAGAGAGCTGTTGCAGCTGGGACATTGAATAAGTTTAAGACAGAAAGAGAGTTTCTTAAACAATAAGGGGATAAGGGGCTATGGGGAGCGGGCGGGGAAGTAGAGCTGAGTCCATGATCAGATCAGCCAAGATCATATAAAATGGCAGAGCAGGTTCGAGGGGCCTTATGGCCTACTCCTGCTCCTATTTCTTATGTTCTTATGTTCTCACAGCTGCACATTCATTCTATGCATCTGGATCATTCCAGCCACAACTGGGGATGTGTGCGCCATTTCTCAACATGCAACACATTTCTGCATTCAGCAGGTGACTGCTGCACTATATGCCCAGAGGAATGACTACATAAAGTTCCCCATGTCACCCAGGCAATGCATGAAAGGGCTGTGGACTTCTCCAGGATTGCTGGCTTCCCAAAGGTACAGGGCTGCATTGATTGTACCCACATCACTTTGCGAGCACCTTTGGGGGTTTCCGAAATGTACAGGAATAGAAAAAGCTTCCACTCCGTCAATGTGCAGCTTGTGTGTGACTACATGCATCGCATCATGTCAGTTGATGCGAGATACACTGGGAGCACTCGTGATACGTTCATCCTACACGAGAGCGCTATATCTGCCATGTTTCAGCAACAGCCAGAAGGGCGGAGCTGGCTGCTGGGAGACAAAGGGTATGGCCTTGCCACCTGGCTCTATGCGTAATCTGAACGGAAGCTGACCGGGAATACAACATGTTGCAGATTGCGACACGCAGCATAATAGAGAGGACCATTGGCGTCTTGAAACAGCATTTCTGATGCCTGAACTATTCCGGAGGCTACTTGCTGTACTCCCCTGAGATTGTTGGTCACTGTAGCATAACTTAGCCATCATAAGGCAGCAGCAGCTTGTAGTCGAAGACCCACCTGATGTGAGAGTGGCTGATGATGAGGAGGAAGATGCAGATGAGGAGGAGGAGCAGGTGGAGGACGAGGAAGCCTTGCAACTACCTGAACCCAGAGCACGACAGCGGAGGAGGGCGGGCCGTTGTGCCCCTTTAATGATTGCTCAATCCTTGTGCCAACAGCTCATCCGTGAACGCTTTGCTGCACAGCGGCAACTATTCCAAATGGACCATGTTTACTGTTTGGACCTGTTCCGTAATGTGTTGCGTTAATGGAACAAATAATGGAAATTATTCTTTTTTACTTCAAAAAGTTGTGTTAACAATGGAACAAATAATAGAAATGATTCAGTTATAATTTAAAAAAAATGTTATTCAAAAGTTTATCAAACACTTGTTTGTACTTAACTTTAATAAAAATATTCTTGTATCAAACTTTAAAGTTTTCAGTTAAGATCACACAAACTTTAAGATCCCTAACAAACTCTAAGATCACTTAAAAACTTTAAGATCACTTACAAACTTTTAAACTTGTAAATTTACATAACTTACAAAAACCTTTTAATTTGAGAACAGTTACAACAGCAAGAACAATAATAATAATAACAACAACCACCACAACCACCATCACAACAACAACAGCACCAAAGAAAGGCTGCACCCATCTCTCCTCCACCTTATTCTAAGACCACTCACCGCGCTTGGTCTTGGTGACTCCACCCCTGCCCGCAGGCGGCGGTGCAGCGTTTCTCGGGTTGGTACCAAACTTATTCTTTCGAACATCTTGGGTAATGCGCACTTCTTGATGGGCGGGGGCGGGGGGGCGGCGGGGGGTGGGGAGGGGGCAGGCGGTAATGTAGAAGGCCTGGCTTGGGCCTCTTCAGAAGCTGGCCTGGGGATTGGAGTGGGAGTGGCAGTTCATTCTGTCAACGGGCGCGGGGTCTCGGCGTGTTCCCTTAATGCAGCAGCTAACTCCAACATTCCCTCCCTCATGTGTCCTGACAGTGTGTCAACTACCTGCGACATTCCCTCCCTCATGTTCACCAACAGTGTGTCAACTACCTGCGACATTCCCTCCCTCATGTTCACTGACTGTGTCAACTACCTGCGACATTCCCTCCCTCATGTTCACCAACAGTGTGTCAACTACCTGCGCCGTTCCCTCCCTCATGTTCTCGGACAGTGTTCCCATTTCTCGTGAGAGTGTTGTTACTTCTCCCGACAGTCCCGATACCTCATCACCCACCCCACTGATGGTGTCCAGGAGTGATCGGGTAAGGTCAATGCTCTCTGCATTCATTGCCATCATCTGAACCACATCTGTTAGACCCTGCACCTCAGGAGAGCGCGGTCGAGCTCTCCTTCACCTCCTCACCCTGGGTGTGCCTCGCTGTATCCCACTGGGACCCGCAGCCTGGGACGACGGGGCCCTGGGTGTGCCTCGCTGCAGAAATCCCCAGCCTCTGAAAAGGCCTGACACCTCAATGAGTGGCATCTGCACCTCCTGCAGAGTGAGTACAACAGTGTGGGCTTCAACCATCCCCTCCCCCTCTCCCTCACTCCCATGCTCTTGGTCTGAAAGGTGGGATGGAAAATCTTCAGGCTCGTCCGCGTCTGAATCTTCTTCTGCATCAGCTTCAGCCTCATCAGGTTTGGCCTCAAGTTCTGCAAAATATAAAAGAACACAGACAAATGGTTAGCAGCAGAGGAGGGGGCAGGGTGGGTGACATGAGTAGGCTCACACAGCGCAGGCGGCAGGCTCATTTGAAGGACAATGATGAATTATAACACATTACATCAACCGAAGCGTAGCTGACTGAGACATCCCCATGAACCGAAGCATGGCTAGCCTGCGCAGTACTTAACATTTAGCAAAGCCAGACTGTGGAATTTGCAGGACTTACCCTCTCCCTCGAGTGTGGGCCTAGCTTGTGCAGTGGTGGTTGCTTTTCTCCAGGCACGACCCATCAAAGCAGTGACCCTCTCTTCCAAGGGTGTCAGTGGGTGCAGATTTGCTGGGCCTCCTCCTGTTCGAGTTCTTTCCCATTTGTTGTGTGCCACCTTCCTCTGCAAAGATGAAAATATAACTTTTTAGAGAGGGTGTCTTTCTGCTGGGTGGGACATATACAGATTGTCACATTTACAATTGCAATTCCATTGTATAAATGAAAATATTACTTACACTAACTATTTGACCAAGGTCCTGCCATTTCTTTTTTCACTGGCCTCCAGACATCGGGGTGGTCACCATTGCACAGTAATCTTCTGCAAGTTGGTTCCAGCGTTTCTTCATTTCTTTTGGTGAACTTTTATGTGACCTCTGCTGGTGTCCAGCTCGTGCCATCTGCCCTCAATTACAGTAACTAATGCCTCCATTTCATCCTGTAAAAAATTCTTGGTCCTTGAGCCGCATTGCATGTTGTATTGCAGCTCCGATTTTTCCAATCAGAATTAAATTGCTCACACAACCGGTTCTTTAAAAATGGCGGAATGCAGACCGGGAGCTGTACTGGGCATGTGCGCCCATTGCAGTTACATCAAAAACCTCCTTTTTTTTCAGGCACATGCAGAAGTGGGGGGGCATCGTTTTCTCGGCGCAGACATTAGGCTCCACCCCTCCTGAAGCTAAAGGACAGTCTGCGCGGCGGCAAATTCAAAAAATAGAACGGAGAAACTTGCTAGTTATTTTTTTGGAGTAGTCGGGGCCCCCAAAAAATGGGCGTAACTCTGGCAAAATGCCAAAAAACAGCATTGGGGAAAATTGAGCCCAATAACTTGAACTTGACTCTAAAGTTCCACAGATCATTGGCAAAAATATTCTTTTATTAATCGCAATCATTTAAAAAATATCTGTATTTTCAAAATGTTAGGCTGGACTTTCTGGTCCTTTGTGCTCCGGGTTTCGCCCCGGAGCGGCGTGAAATGTGGCAGTGTGGTCTCCTGCGTCCTGTCGCGATCCTCGGGTCGGGTTTTGCGATGGCGCTGAGCAGCACTGCCGGGAAGAGCTGCACCGGGTGTGAATGCCTCTCGTTGCGACACCGTCCGAGTTTTGACTCGACCCGACCCGTCCGCCTGGAATCGTGCCTCGCAATGACCGCCTGGGAAATCGGAGCGGTCCAGCCATGTCGGCAGCGGTGAGGAAGGTAACATGCTGTAAAGGTAAGTGCGAGGGTTTGTTCTTTTAGTGATTTGTGTTGTGGTGGCGTGGGCAACGTTTTGGAAATGTTTTGGTTTTTTTTTTAAGGTTCCCCCCACCCCACCCCTCAAAGCTTCTCTCGGGCCGGCACTTTAGTTCATGAGTTTCCCATTTTTGCGCCTCGAAAGTTGTACATCACCTCCCTTCACGCTGCGCACCTTGGCGCAGGGCCCAGGTGCCCAAACTTCCTAACTGAAGTGCAACCTATTCTCAGCTGGTAACTTTCCCGTTCCACCTCCGTTTTCTTCCCGAAAGCAGAAAAGCCTAAAATCCAGCCCAGTGAATGTTCTCCCAGATTTACGTGTCCCATGGCACACTTGATTCATGTCCAAAAAGGGGGTGAGGGAAGGAACTCGCAATCAGATGTCTGCCAATGCCACTCTCGTTGATGGGCTGAATGAGAGTTTCTGTGCTGTGACTTTCTATGATGCTACTCTACCTCAGCTTCTTAAGCAGCAATAATACACCCTTCCCCCATGTCTCCCAGATGATATTGTCAAGATCAGGATCTTACCAGAGGGTGATTTGAGGTCATGACCCCACATACTCTCATTCTGCTATACAGCTTCTCAGCCTATCATCATGCTGGATCTTTCTTTGAATGTCAATAATTTGATGAGCACAAAAAGACAAATAGAAAAATAATTCATGAATACAATTAAAAACAATAGCTCAGAGGCCCCTCACAAGAGGATAGCAAGCACTAGTTTATCTTAGTCTGCATTTAATTACTTGGTTTCAGCCCTTTATACTGTCCCCCTAGGCCTTGAGGTTATTACTTAATTAGGCTTTAAATCCGGATTGGCAACACTTTCCCTTTATATTATTGGTAGAGCGCTTTAGATACTTTTGTTGAAAGTTAGGAAGAAAAGCTGTTCATTTTCTTTTGAAATAATTTTCCCTTACATTTACCTGCATGATAGACTGTACATTCCTGCTGTCAAATTTCTGAACGACTAACTTATACAAAAACGATTAAGACTGAAGTATGTCACTTCCTATTTTGCCCTCAGTTACGGTGAACTAGCTGAGAAATTGATTTCCCCTGAAATATTTGATATTGCTGTTGAAACCAAATAAAAAATAATTAGTGTTAGAGTAAACCCTTGGGTCTTATTAGTATTCATAACATTAATCACACTGTTACCAGTAGGATGCCTAGCTAAACAGCTACTGAATAGAAATGAGCTCTCACTTCACCCATTTTAATGGAGAAATTGTAGGAAAACAGACACTAACATTCTGAAAATGGTTGCACTAGAATATATACATTGCATGGTGAATATCTGTGTCAAAAACAGAAGTTGCTTCTGTATGTTCGGATGTCTAACTATGTACATCCGAATAAAATCAATATGTTTATTTCTCTGTCATTATTCTATTTAATCTCCACTGGTTTTCCTTCTTAATATATTCACCTATCTAATTAATTTATTATGGTAATATTTATAGGCATAACATTTGAGTAAAGTCATCACGTTTCATCAAAATACCATAGTCTACTCCTATTAATTTGAAGACGATTAATTCAGATTAATTGGAGTAATTGAATGAAATTGTGCTGATAAAGCCTCCTGTGCCATTTTAATACAATTGTTTAATTCAATATCTGGATAATTATAAAATCCTTTGGACCAGAAACAAGTAGACTGTAAGCGCATTTTTGAAACAATAATCAATGATCATAATGTTCAGAATTGCCCAAGGAATATCAATTGATATATTACAGGAAATCAAATCATTTAAACAATAAAACATTTTGCTGCTACTATGTGTTGCCCAAATGCAGCGGATTATACTAATTATTTAGGAACATAAAACGTAGCCCCTCAAGCTTGTTTTACCATTCAATAAGACCATGACTGATCTGTATCTTAACTCCATTTGCCTTTGCCTTTGTTCCATATTCCTTAATACCCTTGCCTAACAAAAATATTTTGGGGGTTATTTTGGTGAAAAGGTGAAAACAGGTGCTAAATCCGGACCGGGGTCAAACAGGGCTGCGTCATTGCCCCAACCCTCTTCTCAATCTTCCTCGCTGCCATGCTCCACCTCACAGACAACAAGCTCCCTGCTGGAGTGGAACTAAACTACAGAACCAGTAGGAACCTGTTCAACCTTCGCCATCCCCAAGACCACTTCAACCTCTGTCATCGAGCTACATGCCACCATCCTCCGCCTGCTCCACGATGACATGCAGGCCACGGTCCTTACCAATGGATCCACTACAGATGCAATCCATGTAAATGGGTGCTGTGCTAATAAAGGCATGCCTGTTTGAAAGTCAGGATTTAGCAAGCAATTTTGGTCCTAATTCTTGATTACCATCATTTGAACTTGCCTGGAGGTACTAAACAGACACCTGCAAGTTTAGCATTCAAACGCTAATTAGACACAATTTTTGTGGAACTGCTTATGTGGGCTCCTCGCACCCACTTCCACTGAAGGTGTGGAGTGGGCTGCCTGATAGCAGCAAGTTTCGGGATGGCTCAGGCGCACAGATTTTTGGATGCGGCTCTGCAGATCCTATTGGGGAAGGGTCTAGAGGAGGAGAGATGCCCTGTATCCTCAGGTGGGAAGGTGTCCACCTCGTCCTCCTGTCCCTGTCACCTGCAGCTGGCGCTGCTCTGCCGGCCCTCTTGTCCTCCTTCCATTCCACGTCCAGACCAAGGGGGACCCCTAGCCAGATGTCGATGACCAAGCATTCCCTTTCTACTGGTGACTTCTCAATGGTATTCAATAAGGTAGAGTAACACAGCACTTATTCTCTTTAGGTGAAGTCCTCAGAGAATTTTCAAAATAAATTTTGGTAGCGTGTTGGCGAAGTCTTGACAAAGTGTCCCAGCAAGTCTCGCGATGTGTTTCAAAAGTCCTCTTCAAACCTCCAGCAGCAAGTGAATGGTAAAAGGCGATATATCTATCAGTCATGCTGGAAGTCCTCAGCAACGACTAGTTTACTTCCAATCAGCTGATTGCCGTTTGGAGAGGAGGTTAGGTCAGCAATAGTCACCAAAATGCCACACAGCCTCCTTAATGAGCGTTAGCAGGCAATTTAAAAGGCAATCAGCCCCTAAACAATCCTCCAGACGGCTGTCTCTCGTGCAAGCTTCAATTCCGTTACCAAGATGGTGTCTTGCACTAAACACGGGCTAAACCAACGTTTCAGTTTAAGACCTCGGGCCCGAAGTTCAGTACCGCTGGAAAGCTGGTGCTCCCCCCATCTTTTTGTGGCCATTAGCACCGAAATGTTTTCATGGCTGGGCCACCCCATATTGAGCTCCGAAAGTGAACAAATGGGTTCCAGCACTAATGAAACCTTCCAAAGTGGATTTTTCAGCGGTGTGGCTGTCTTAATTTGAGTGTTATCACCACTGAGAAGTTCAGCATGCAGGGAAGGGTTTCTAATGAGCCAGCAAAAGGCCAGGGTTTGCAGTAAGGCCCTGAGGGGGTAGGAGGTTGGAAGGATGGCTGGTGTAAGAACTGAAAGGAGAGCCAACAGGTTCACTGATATGGAGCTGGAGACACTGATGGACAGTGTGGAGGACAGAAGAATAATACTGTTTCCTGACGTGGGGAGACCTGGCAGACCGCCAGTACATTTTTCATGGCTGGGCCACCCAATCCATATTCAGCTCCAAAAGTGAACAAATGGGTTCCAGTACATTCCTTGAGGATGTAACGAACAGGGTGGATAAAGGGGAACCAGTGGATGTGGTGCATTTGGACTTCCAGAAGACATTTGACAAGGTGCCACATAAAAGGTTACTGCATAAGATAAAAGTTCATGGGGGTTAGGGGTAATATATTAGCATGGATAGAGGATTGGCTAACGAACAGAAAACAGAGAGTCAGGATAAATGGTTCATTCTCGGGTTGGCAATCAGTAACCAGTGGGGTGCCGCAGGGATCAGTGCAGGGACCCCAACTATTTACAATCTATATCAATGACTTGGAGGAAGGGACTGAGTGTAATGTAGCCAAGTTTGCCGATGATACAAAGATGAGAGGAAAAGCAATGTGTGAGGAGGACACAAAAAATCTGCAAAAGGACATAGACAGGCAAAAATTTGACAGATGGAGTATAATGTTGGAAAGTGCAAGGTCATGCACTTAGGCAGAAAAAAATCAAAGAGCAAGTTATTATTTAAATGGAGAAAGATTACAAAGTGCTGCAGTACAGCGGGATCTGGGGGTACTTGTGCATGAAACACAAAAGGACAGTATGCAGGTACAGCAAGTGATCAGGAAGGCCAATGGAATCTTTGCCTTTATTGCAAAGGGGATGGAGTTCACTAAATATATTCAAAAAGGAGTTAGATGTAGTCCTTACTACTAGGGGGATCAAGGGGTATGGCGAGAAAGCAGGAATGGGGTACTGAAGTTGCATGTTCAGACATGAACTCATTGAATGGCGGTGCAGGCTCGAAGGGCCAAATGGCCTACTCCTGCACCTATTTTCTATGTCTATGTTTCCATAAAAGCAGGTAAGTCTTGCTGCAGCTATATAAGGTATTGGTGAGGCCACACCTGGAATACTGCGTGCAGTTTTGCTTTCCATATTTATGAAGGGATATACTTGCTTTGGAGGCAGTTCAGAGAAGGTTCACTAGGTTGATTCCGGAGATGAGGGAGTTGACTTATGAGGAAAGGTTGAGTAGGTTGGGCCTCTACTCATTGGAATTCAGAAGAATGAGATTATGAGGGAGCTTGATAAAGTGGATACAGAGAGGATGTTTTCACTGATGGGGGAGTCTAGAACTAGAGGGCACGATCTTAGAATAAGGGGCCGCCCATTTAAAACAGAGATGAGGAGAAATTTCTTCTCTGAGGGTTGTAAATCAGTGGAATTCGCTGCCTCAGAGAGCTGTGGAAGCTAAACATTGAATAGACAGTTTCTTTTCTATGTTCTATGTTTCTATGTTTCTATAAAGGGATAAGGGGTTATGGGGAGCGGGCAGGGAGGTAGAGCTGAGTCCATGATCAGATCAGCCATAATCTTATTGAATGGCAGAGCAGGCTCAAGGGGCCTTATGGCCTACTCCTGCTCTTATTTCTTATGTTCTTATGTTACATAATGCATGGAGAGAAATTACAGGGGAGGTGTCAGGCACCTCCATATTGTCATGTTTGTAACTACAATATAACATCACTGTATTACTGTATACACTCAACACAGATGTACACCTTGACCACAGGGGGTGAACTTGTGGGAGACACTCCTTACCTGATCACTTAGGTATATAAGGGGAGGTCCCACGCAGGGTCATCACTTCTGGAGTGCTGTAATAAAGAGTTAAGGTCACTGAGTGGCCTTGTCCCTGGAATGTGCCTCATGTGGTTTCATGTTGTAGAGTAAGGACATTACATTGGCAACGAGAAATGGGAATTCACGACCCACGAGAATGGCCACCGGTAGCACAGATGAACGGTATTGTGTTGGGGAAGACTGGGACGATTTTGTTGAGAGGCTTCAGCAGAGCTTTGCCACAAAAGACTGGCTGGGGGATGCAATGGCCGACAAGCGACGGGCTCATCTTTTGACCAGCTGCGGGCCAAAGACTTATGCGCTCATGAAGGACTTACTGGCACCCGAAAAGCCGTCGGACAAAACCTTTGAAGAACTTAGCAAGTTGATTGAGGAGTACCTCAAGCCAACGGGCAGCATACACATGGCTCAAAACAGATTCTACACCCACCGACGTCGTGAAGGACAGAGAATACCGGACTTTGTAGCGGACCTCAGGCGCTTGGCCAGCCTCTGTAAGTTCACAGACGCCTGCAGGGGAGAGATGCTAAGGGACTTCTTTATCGAGAGTATCGGTCATGCGGGAATTTTTCACAAGTTAATTGAGACCTTGGAAGCGGTGGAGTTGTTAGCACAGACTTTCATGGCGGGGAGGAAGAGACGAAAATGATTTACACGCGCAATTCTGCCTCCAATGCGGCGATGGATCAGGGAGTCAACGTCCTCATAGAAACATAGAAACATAGAAAAATAGGTGCAGGAGTAGGCCACTTGGCCCTTCGAGCCTGCACCGCCATTCAATAAGATCATGGCTGATCATTCCTTCAGTACCTCTTTCCTGCTTTCTCTCCACACCCCTTGATCCCCTTAACCGTAAGAGCCATATCTAACTCCCTCTTGAATATATCCAGTGAACTGGCATCAACAACTCTCTGCGGCAGGGAATTCCACAAGTTAACAACTCTCTGAGTGAAGAAGTTTCTCCTCATCTTAGTCCTAAATGGCCTACCCCTTATCCTAAGACTATGTCCCCTGGTTCTAGACTTCTCCAACATCGGGAACATTCTTCCCGCATTTAACCTGTCCAGTCCCGTCAGAATCATATATGTTTCTATGAGATCCCCTCTCATCCTTCTAAACTCCAGTGAATAAAGGCCCAGTTGATCCAGTCTCTCCTCATATGACAGCCCAGCCATCCCTGGAATCAGTCTGGTGAACCTTCGCTGCACTCCCTCAATAGCAAGAACGTCCTTCCTCAGACTAGGAGACCAAAACTGAACACGATATTCCAGGTGAGGCCTCACTAAGGCCCTGTACAACTGCAGTAAGACCTCCCTGCTTCTATATTCAAATCCCCTAGCTATGAAGGCCAACATACCATTTGCCTTCTTTACCGCCTGCTGTATCTACATGCCAACCTTCAATGACTGATGTACCATGACACCCAGGTCTCGTTGCACCTCCCCTTTTCCTAATTTGTCACCACAGATAATAGTCTGTCTCTCTGTTTTTACCACCAAAGTGGATAACCTCACATTTATCCACATTATACTCCATCTGCCATGCATTTGCCCATTCACCTAACCTATCCAAGTCACTCTGCAGCCTCATAGCATCTTCCTCGCAGCTCACACTGCCACCCAACTTAGTGTCATCTGCAAATTTGGAGATACTACATTTAATCCCCTCGTCTAAATCATTAATGTACAGTGCAAACAGCTGGGGCCCCAGCACAGAACCTTGCGGTACCCCACCAGTCACTGCCTGCCATTCTGAAAAGTACCCATTTACTCCTACTCTTTGCTTCCTGTCTGACAACCAGTTCTCAATCCACGTCAGCACACTACCTCCAATCCCATGTGCTTTAACTTTGCACATTAATCTCTTGTGTGGGACCTTGTCGAAAGCCTTCTGAAAGTCCAAATACACCACATCAACTAGTTCTCCCATGTCCACTCTACTGGAAACATCCTCAAAAAATTCCAGATTTGTCAAGCATGATTTCCCTTTCACAAATCCATGCTGACTTGGACCTATCATGTCACCTCTTTCCAAATGTGCTGATATGACATCCTTAATAATTAATTCCATCATTTTACCCACTGCTGATGTCAGGCTGACCGGTTTATAATTTCCTGTTTTCTCTCTCCCTCCTTTTTTAAAAAGTGGGGTTACATTGGCTACCCTCCACGCCATAGGAACTGATCCAGAGTCTATGGAATGTTGGAAAATGACTGTCAATGCATCCGCTGGAGGTGTGGGGGAAAACACTCAGCCAGATCTTTCAGATTCCAATAGTTTGTCTGCAGAAACTGCAACCTCAGTGGCCATTTCGCTCGTATGTGCAGAAAGCCTGCAATCAGGCTGATATATGATGCAGATGGACCAGAAGAGGGTTCTGTGAGGCAGGATGACTTATGGGGCAAATCGATGGATGCCAAGGTTCAACGGGTCCATGCGGCGACTATTCGCAGTTCATACACCAAAACGCCACCAATGATGATGAGGGTTTTATTGAATTGTATCCAGTACGCATGGAGCTGGACACGGGGGCCAGCCAGTCACTCATGGGCAATCAACAGTTCGAGAAGCTATGGCCACTCAAAGCCAGTTGACCCAAATTAGAATGTATTGAGACACAATTAAGGACTTACACCAAAGAAATCATTCCGGTGCTAGGCAGTGCAATGTTGGCTGTCACGCACGATGGCTTAGTGAACCGGCTGCCACTCTGGATTGTCCCAGGCAATGGTCCCGCACTGTTGGGAAGGAGCTGGTTAGCCGAGATGAACTGGAAATGGGGGGATGTTCACGCAATGTCCTCGGTGGAGCGAAGTTCGTGCTCGCAAGTCCTACAACAATTCGAGTCACTTTTCCAACCGGGTGTTGGGACTTTCAAAGGCACTAAAGTAGTGATACACATCACCCCGGACGCCAGGTCAATGCACCACAAAGCCAGAGCTGTACCGTATGTGATGCGGGAGAAAATCGAGAGCGAACTGGACCGGCTATTGCGAAAGGGCATCATCTCGCCTGTTGAATTCAGCGACTGGGTGAGCCCCATCGTCCCCATTCTTAAAGCAGATGGCTCTGTCAGGATCTGTGGCGACTACAAGGCCACCATCAATTGGGTGTCCTCACAAGACCAATACCCGCTCCCAAGAGCGGAGGACCTCTTCGCCACACTGGCAGGCAGCAAGCTGTTCACCTAGTTGGACCTCACTTCAGCCTATATGGCCCAAGAACTGGCCGACGAATCCAAACTGCTGACCACTATCACCACGCACAAGGGACTGTTTGCGTATAACAGGTGTCCATTTGGCATTCGATCAGCGGCCGCGATTTTTCAACGCAACATGGAGAGCCTGCTTAAATGCATCCCTGGAACGATCCTGGGATGGATTTAAGCAGGACGACATCCTCATCACGGGTCGAGACACCGAGGAACATCTTCACAACCTGGAGGAGGTGCTGTGCCGACTGGACCGGGTAGGCCTGCGACTCAAGAAGTCTAAATGTATGTTCTTAGCTCTTGAGGTTGAGTTTCTGGGCAGGAGGGTTGCTGCAGATGGGATTCGGCCCACCGAATCCAAAACAGAGGCAATTCAACGAGCACCCAGGCCATGCAACACGTCAGAGCTGCGTTCATTCCTGGGACTGTTGAACTATTTCGGGAACTTTCTGCCAAACTTGAGCACGTTGTTGGAGCCGCTACACGTGCTCCTGCGTAAGGGTTGCGATTGGTTTTGGGGGGACTGTCAGGAACGGGCTTTTGATCAGGCGCGAAACTTACTTTGTTCAAACAAGTTATTGACCGTGTACGACCCTTGCAAAAGTTTAGTTCTGACATGTGATGCATCGTCCTATGGGGTTGGGTGCGTGTTGCAGCAGGGTAATGCTGAGGGTCAACTACAACCTGTGGCTTATGCCTCCAGGTCGCTCTCCCAAGCAGAACGGGGCTATGAGATGGTTGAGAAGGAAGCGCTTGCATGTGTCTATGGTGTAAAGAAAATGTATCAGTACCTCTTTGGTAGGAAGTTTGAATTAGAGACGGACCATAAGCCACTCACATTCCTGTTGTCAGACAGCGAGGCTGTCAATGCCAACGCATCAGCTCGCATACAACGATGGGCTCTCACGCTAGCGGCTTATGACTACTCCATCCGGCACCGGCCCGGCACTGAAAATTGCGTTCAGCAGGTTCCCACTGGCCACCACCGTGGGGGCAGCTGAGCAAAGTGCTGAGATGGTCATGGCTGTTGATGCCTTCGACAGTGCAGGCACCCCCATCACAGCCCGCCAGATCAAAATCTGGACAAACAGGGATCCCCTCCTATCCCTGATTAAGAAATGTGTCCTGACTGGGGATTGGGCGCCCGCACACAGAGCATGCCCTGAGGAGGTCAGACCGTTCCACAGGCAGATGGATGAGCTCTCCATCCAAGCCGACTGCCTACTATGGAGCAGCCGGGTAGTCATGCCCCAGAAGGGCAGGGGGGGCATTCATCAGGGAACTCCAAAGCAAGCATCAGGCATTTTGATGATGAAGGCCATTGCCCGGTCACACGTTTGGTGGCCCGGAATTGACTCAGACCTGGAACACTGTGTTCGCAGGTACACGACATGTGCCCAGCTGGGCAATGCCCCCAGGGAGGCCCCGCTCAGCCCATGGCCCTGGCCCACCAAGCCATGGTCACGCATTCACGTTGACTATGTGGGCTCGTTCATGGAGAAGATGTTCCTTATCGTTGTAGATGCATACTCGAAATGGATCGAGTGCATCATCCTGAATTCATGCACGTCATCCACCACCGTGGAAAGCCTTAGTGCGATCTTCGCAACCCATGGC